>NC_089821.1:0-600000 GCF_035046505.1 Tiliqua scincoides | reverse complement strand
AGAGCAATCAGTCAACCAGCCCCCAGCAGGCTAGTCCCTCAGCTGTGCCCAACGGGCCCTTCCCTCTGTCTCTCTCAGGAGACTCGCCAAATGTATCTACTATGAGTAGAGGTGGTTGAAAATGATGTTATTTACCTTACTGTGAAGTAAGTACATTGGGTTCAGTAAGGCTTGGGCTGCAATCCTATCTTACTGGAAACAAAACCTCTAACTAGGGGATACTCTTCAGAACCTTATGACAGCTCAGCTTTGCTCTGCTTACCCTGCACTCGAATGAACTCTAGTGATTTCTGAGTCCGGGTAATTGCGTGGCTCAGAGGCTGTGAGAGAGTCAAGGAGGCAACATCAACTTGTGGGCAGGGTTTCCCCAGGAGTGTGCCTGAGAGTCCCCATGCAGCAGAGGGTACAACGGGCTGGACGCTGAAACCTTTGCACCAAAGTAGTGCCCAAATGCCCCAGCAGGTGGCGGGTGGGGTGCTGTGAGAGCCCAGGGGCTCAGCGCCTTGTATTGCACTGGGGCCCCCGCATCCTGGCACTGCCACTCTTGTGGGAGTAATGGCAAGAGTTCTTAGGAGCCGCCCTAGTCCCAGGCTGGGTGGCCGTTGGAGTTGATTGGAGGCGGGAAATACTGTCATATGGGGAAGGATTTGAACACTGTGTTCACAGAGGACAGTTACACTTTGGAGATGTCAGTGAGGATAAAAGCCTCAACATGCTTTGAATGCGAGAGGGAAAAAAGATGGAAAAGTCAGTGCTGCTCCTTGTATTGCAAACTTCTAAAATTTGTGGGTGACTCCACAATTATTCAGCTGCCTATGAGAGTAGAACAATTGCTTTATTGTACCAATGATAAGCTTGTTTTTACAAGGCTCTGCCATAAACATAAAGTTGATATTATCCTGACAAATGTTTGTTAAATATTATATGTGCCTTTATTTGTTTATTAGAGTTGTAGCAACAGGTTGATCTTTTGTCACTATGTTAGTGATAAATGTATTGATACATTGTGACTGTGACTTTGCCTCTCCCTCCTTCCCTTGATTCAGGGCTACATCTGTTGGAGAACTTCCTACTTACAATAAATTCCGTATCAAAGTGTCTCAAGCAGTTCGATGTTATCGAAGTCCCAGCCTTCCTTCTTCCTTGGATTTTGAAAAATTTGCAGAAAAGCAAGGTGGGATTCCAGAAAACCTGAATGTTTATACTTGGATCAGAACCGTCTGGAATACTTGGTTTGATGAGCTGTACCCACCCAGTAGGCCATCTAGTGAAGATAAAGATAAACCAGCATTGGATAAAAAGGAGAAAGCTGTAACTGAGGAAAAAGCAGTTCCTGTCTTGGAAGACGAAGCAGACGTTCCTCCAGAGTTTCAGGCTGAGATAGATAGAATAACGCTGCAGATAGAAGAAAACCCGTCCTGTGCGTTTAGCTATTGTAGACGTGGAGCAATATACCGGAAAACAGGCAAACTGAAGGCAGCTATGGATGACCTGGAAAAAGTTTGTATAATTTGTCCCAATCACTATCATTTGTTACTTTGCGGAGTAGTTGTGTTCCTGGTGGTGTCAAATAGGTTCAAAACGGGAAAAGGGCATCTCTTGTCTATGCAGGCACCAGAATCCTGATGGGCTCCTGATCTGTGACTTTCATCAGTAATTTCCAGCTGTTGGACACTACTAGGTGTTCTGCAATTGAATTCTATGAGTCAGCTGTGCAGTGGATTTGTTGGATTCAGTCATTCTTTATTTCTGACAAGTGATATAGCTGCATTCAACCAGTGGCTCATTGGCTTCTGAGGCCAGTTAATCTACCAGTTAATACAGTTTGGATCTTGTAATCCACGGATTCTGCATCTGCGAATTTAACTCACTGCGGGTCTCCCGACCTGTACCTCTGAATGCGACTGAAGCTGTGCTCTCGTCGCGTCCGGAGGTTGTTCTGAGGCCTGACCCCAGAAAGCCTTCTAAAGCTTCTGGAAGGCCTTGGAAAGGCACTTCCAGTTTTTCAGGGGGGAGTGCTTTTCTGAGGCCTTCTGAACCCCACGGAGACCGCACCTTGTCACCCTGAGCCTCAGAACACGCTCCAGATGGGACCAGATCACAACTCTGGCTGCATTCAGAGGTCTGGCATGCCCCGACCTGCGGGTTTCGGCATCCATGGGGGTTTTGGGATTGAACCCCCACAGATGCCAAGGCACAGCTGTATTAGCAAAGGTAGGGGGTGTCTTGCATATTATTGATGGCATTCACAGACTGTGCCGGTGCTGCTTCAGAGTTGGATAAGCTGGGAATGAACATCTGGGCTTAGAGTAATCTTAGGGCATCAGAGACTAGAGAACTGCAATCTGAAGTGACACCATGGAGGTCCTTTAATACTTTGTCCCTGCCATGGTTCCATTCTGGATCTCACACAGGTGCCCTCTAGGAGAGCCAGTGGAAGTTGTCACTATTGTCAATAGCACAGGTGCGTGCGTGTGTGTGTGTGTGTGTGTGTGTGTGTGAGAGAGAGAGAGAGAGAGATCCTGATTAGAACCAGGGCAAAGACAAATCAAAGGCTTCCAACCCCAACATGGTTTCACTCCAGATCACTAGCTTTCTGGCATGTTATTTTTAATGAAAACAAAGAGTTTGGATGCATGTTCTTTGTGACATGTAGTTGACACTTTGTAACAAGTATTTGTGTAGTTTCCCTCAGAATGCACTCCTATGCACACTTACCTGGGCATAATTGGCCATGTTTCCCATTGAACATAGCAGAACTTACATCTGAGTAAGCATGCATAAGCACCATGTTACAAGTATGTGAGAAACTGTAATATAAAACGGCATAGCTGCCAAGTATGTGGGGAATTTGTATGGTTGCAGGAAAATGTCCCAGGGTAACAGTGGAATGATTGAATAATCTTCATGCTAACTAATAAAATGTTTGTTTCATTTCCTTCATAGGCAATAAGTTTAGAACCCATGCTGGTTAACGCTTATTGGCACAGACATTTGCTTTTCCTTTATCAAGATAAAATTATTCCAGCATTAGATGATCTTAATTTTATTATTAAATGCAACAAAAACCATACAGGCAAGTATCTTTGCAACATTGTCTTCTCAAACCTGGTTCTTAGGAACCTGTGGTCATGTGTCTATATCAAGATAGCCTGATGTACAGAACAGCTCTGTTTATCTAAACTTCTGGTTAGCGAAGCCTGCCAATATCATAGCATGCGCCATAGGAGAAGATGGTTATCAATGCCACTTAAGTGAGGCATCTTCTCATGTGGTGGAGAAAAGGGGGGATTCCTTTTCCAAGATTATGACAGTTATTTGCAAGGTTGCTGTGTCCTTGTATTAAAGTAATACTTTAAAGCACGGCATACCCGGGGGGTCAAGAAGGACAAGTGCCCCCAGGTGGCACGCCACTGCCACTGCCATCCACTGCCTATTTTTTTCTGTTTTTATTCCAAAGTGAAACAAGCTGATGTTGCTGCCGGCTTGCTTTGCTTTGAAAAAAAACAAATCTGTGCCGCTCTGATGCCTCCTCCTGCGTCCCCCCTTTTTTAAGGGGGAAGGGGGCGACCTTAGATTGGCATGGAATTGCACCAATAGTGGCTGCAAGATCTGAGGGCCACCCCCTTCTTCCCCTTTAAAAAAAGGAAGAAGAAGGTGTGACCCTCAGATCGGTAGGATAATACTGGAAGTAATTGCAGTCATGTCATCATGTCATCACAGTTACACCCAGTATTATCCTACTGATCTGAGGACTGCCCCTTCTTCTTCCAGTCAGGGGGACTATTTTTATGCACTGCTCCAGGGCAGCAGGACAGCCAGCCTTGTTCAATGTATATTTTCTCATGCTGTCCTGTATCTGAGCACTTCGGGTTATTCGCAGTACATCAAGAGATTGTTCCATGCCCAAAAGGACTAGTGAGTTTCATGTCTGAGGAAGAATGGCATCCTCATCTTCCTAGTGAGAAAGGTGGTATATAAATAATAATAATAATAATAATAATAAATAATAATAAATAAACATCCTGTGGTCTTGGTGCCACTTTGGACTTTTTGGCACCCCCGGGTAGACACAAGCAGGTAAATAATGCAGGCTTTGGAAAGGAATCGGGCCTCTGCCCTGTCAAACTGCTGCCTGCTCCTGGAATTTGGGCTGCAGTGTCTTCAGTATTCCTTGAGAGACAGTTTCCAGGAAGGGGATGGATATTCTGAACTGCTGCAGTGAGCCTGCTGTATTTATGGGTCCTGTATATGTGAATTTAACCAAATGCAGATTGAAAATGTATTTGGAGAAAAAGATTCCACATACCCTGCTGTAGCCTCCCCATTTCTCTCCAGCAATCTTGTTTGCGAGTTACACAGTTAATGATACAATTAATGCAATTTTATGTAATTTTGGGCGCAATTCTGCTCCTCATTTGTGCTGGCGCAAGACCTTTGCACCGGCCCAGGAGGGCCGCAAACGTCCTTGGGAGGAAACCGGGCCAGCGCTCAGAGAAGCGCCGGCCTGCAGATGCCAACGTAAGCCTCAGCACTAGCTTCCTCTGAGCGCCTTGTGTTGGCCTCGCTGTGCCAACGCAAGGCTCTGAGGTAGACGGGGGGGCGGGGAAGAGATGGGAGGGAGGCAGTTCCTGGGCAGTGGGAGGGCGGGCGGGGAGTGGGAGGCGGGGCTGGGATTTGGCAGTTATGCCAGATCCTAATCCCCGTTCCCAGGGAGAATGGAGCAACTCCAAGCCTCTGTGCTCTCAAGAGGTGGCGCAAGTCCAAGGAGATCCATAGGGGCCAGCGGTCCTTACGTGGAGTTAAGGGGAAAAGTTTCCCCTTGCCTCTGACTGAGTCACTTATGGCCCATATCCTGGCTGGAAACAGCACAATCCTCTTGGCTTGTCTGTTCCAGCGCAGGATAGGATTGTGCTCTATCTATGGTCTTGAGCATCCGTGTTTTTGGGTATCTGTGTGGAGTCCTGGAACCAAACCCTTGTGGATATGGAGGGCTCACTGTATTTGGAAATAGTGACCTGTTGAATGGGGGTGAACAACCTGAAACCATATCCAGGTAAGACAGATGTGCTTATGGTCAGTAGGTCAGGTTACTTGGAAAGGGAGATTCATCCTGTTCTGGATGGGTCCTCTTTCCTCTGAAAACACAGGGCACAGTTTGAGAGTGCCTCTGGATCAGGCTTTGCCCCCTTAAGACCCAGGTGGCACATGGCCAGGAGTGCCTTGACACCACTCTGTCTCACCTGCCACCTGTGATTCATCCTTGAAGTGGCAGATCTGACCACTGCCACACATGACTTAGTGTTAGGGTAACCCTAATCCTAACCCTGTTCGATTTCTGCAAGGTGGGGCTGCGCCAGAGAGCGTTCAGAAGCTGCATCTGGTACTGCTTGCATCTGGCAGGTGTCTCTTGAGGCCTCTGCAGGGGAACAATGACTTTGATTTTGAGAGTTAATCGCTGGCTCTCTGTTTGAGTCCAGGTACAAGTCAGGATGTTAGTCAAGAGCTGTAAAAGTCCTCAGTAACTTGGGCACTGTCTCCATGGGAGTCTGCTCACCTAGTACGATCATCAGGGCAGCTGTGTCTGTCATGCTGATGGCAGCTGAGTTTTGCCTCACCTGTGTGTGGGAAGGGCCCTTTCTTAGAGCTGTCCCCAGGCAGGCTCTGGAGCCCTCTTCCCTGGGAGGGTCAAGCTGACACATCTCTCCTGCCCTTTGGAGCCACAGAAAAGCTAATAGTTCCTCCGGGCTTAGTGTAGCAGAAGATGGGCAGTCATCGAGTCTGTGGATGTATTGATTTTATGCCTTGCTTTTGTGCTGTCCCTCTAGTTTTGCTTCTTTTGTGGTTATTGTTTTTATGGTGGTTATAGCTGGTGTACATCCTTTATCTTACCCACTTCTGGATCACTTCGGTGAAAAGCAGGACATGCATCTAATCAATTGCATTTGTGACATATTTGTCCAAAAGGTGGGCCACCACTGCCCAGATGTGACACAGATTACTTTCTCTGCTTTTCTACAGTAGTAATGATAACTCATGTAAAGAGTTTGGAATGAATTACTTTGGTTGATTGGGTGCTAAAAGTTTTTAACAGAGAAAAGTAAGCATTTTTTTTTTGGTATGGATATAACTTGACATTGATTCAAAAGAATATGTTGTTGCTGAGGTTTCCATTATTGCCTGATCATTAAAGACTTCACACGTTTGGATTTCTGTGAAGTGCTTTAAAGCATGCCATTGTGCACACTTGGATTATTGGGGCAAATAAAAAGTATGTTAATGAATATTTATTTTTATATTTTTATTGTGTAGATGCATATTTGTCAAGAGCTGCTATTTTCAGAAGACAGGGAAATCTTTCATTAGCAATTATAAATTATACTCTTGCTATGAGATTAAGCCCTACAGATGATGAAATATATTACAGGAGAGGTGAAATTCATGAAGAAGTAGGTGATATAATAATGGCTATGGATGATTATGCTAAAGTAAGTATCTCTAATGTCAGTAGTTGCTCAGTAGTTTAAAGTAGTTTTGGCTGTGTGGCAAAATGAATTTCATCCCTTAGAAAATATGGAAAAAATGACTTTGTTTTCTGTAGCTTTTTGATCTGCATTCTGTTGGGAACTAGTTTTTCTCCACACTAACCTTCAAGTTTAAAATGGTGCCAGATTCCTCTGATCTCATCTCTGACAGGAATCCAGATAGGAAGACTTTCCATGCGTTAATACCCAGACCTCATCTTTCCCAAAGGGGGGAACATGATTGAGACATACAAAATTATGCATGGGAAGGATAAAGTGGATAGAGAGATGCTCTTTACACTCTCACATAACACCAGAACCAGGGGACATCCACTAAAATTGAGTGTTGGGAGAGTTTGGACAGACAAAAGAAAATATTTCTTTACACGATGTGTGGTTGGTCTGTGGAACTCCTTGCCACAGGATGGTGGTGACGGCATCTGGCCTGGATGCCTTTAAAAGGGGATTGGACAAGTTTCTGAAGGAAAAATCCATTATGGGTTACAAGCCATGATGTGTATGTACAATCTCCTGATTTTAGAAATGGGCTCTGTCAGAATGCCAGATGCAAGGGAGGGCACCAGGATGCAGGTCTCTTGTTACCTGATGTGCTCCCTGGAGCGTTTGGTGGGCCGCTGTGAGATACAGGAAGTTGGACTAGATGGGCCTATGGCCTGATCCAGTGGGGCTATTCTTATGTTCTTAAGACTTTCCATGTGTTAATAGCCAGGCCTCATTTTTCCCAAAGGCTACAGAGAAAAATGTCCTAAATTCTAAGGACCGAGAGCCATAGAACTTCCTAGTCAGAAATTTCTGGTATAGACCTTTCCGGGAGGGGGGGGGTCAACCAAAGGTGCAACATAGTAGAATGACTTAGGGTGCAATCCTAACTTCGACTTATGCCGGCCCAAGTCTCCTCCGGAGGAAGCCAGGCCGGAGCTCCCAGAAAGTGCCTCTTACTCAGTTAGCAGAGGTTTGGCAGGGCAAGGGAATTAGGAAATTGGGGAAGTAGGGATGGGGGAAAGAGGAAAATCCTATTTGTTGGGAGTCTTGCAACTGGAGATTCTATACAGAATTACAAAAGTAGGTTCCATCATACGTGCTGGTCAGAACTTTACGTCAAGTAATTCAGTTTGGAATTGGTGCTTGCCTTTCATGGTTGGGGAAAAAAGCCTTGGGGCCAAACTAGGTGCTGCTTGCTGACGTTTTTATGAAGGGAGGCCTGTGCTTCCTCCTCCAGGATCTGCCTGGGGCCTGTTAGCAAGAAGTCTAAGCCACAGGCGCCACGACACCCCCAGCACGTGCCAGGGCAGCATATGGTCTCTTGAGGAATGCCCAATCAGGCCTCAGTGTTGCAGGCAGGGAGGGGCTAAGCTACCCTTTCTGCTCCTGTACTTTTACAGGCGGGCTCTTGCTTCTGGGGAGCAGCTGGAATGTGGGCCTTTGCTTTGCCAGCGTTCTGCTCCTTCAGCCTCTTTCCCTCAGCCACCTGCTTCAGCTCAGGCCTGCTGGGATTGTTTTTAAGGTACCTGTGATCTGAAGGCCTCCACCTCTTCCTATTTCCTCCATTCCCCCATTTTCAAGCCTTTTGCAGTCGGGGCCCACACCTCCCACCTCACTCCCGTCACAGCTGGTGTCCCCTGCTCCTTGTGAGAGGGAGGTAGGACAGTCCACTGTCTTCCAGATCGGTGTGCCCATGACTTGCCTGTTGTCTTTGCTGGCACCAGAGGTGGCGGGGGCAAGCAGCGGGGGCCGGCCCTCTGTGCAGGTTCCAGGGCCAGGGATCCCAGTGGCAGTGGCCTCAAGCCCAGGAGAGCAGGGGAAGGGCCGTTCACTGTGTCCTTGGCCTCTCTGGCTGCAGTGGGTAAATCTGTTGTCTGACATAGAGATTTTTAAATAAAAAATTGAAGTTGGAGCTTGCAGTCAGGAGTGGAGAACTGGCAGAGGGTAGGGTTGCCTAAAGTTTTCCCTTGTCACCATTTGCCCATGTTAAGTACACCTTTCCATCTTTACCTTGTCTGCTGCAGGGAGAAAATCAGTTGGGGGGGGGGATGGGACTCTGAAGGAAGTAAAAGAGATGCTCTTCTTGCTGATATTATTTGCTTAAAAGGTTCATGCTATATGAAGAAAAATGCTAAGATTTAAAGATCTAATTTGTGATGCCTTGAAGGCCGTACTTCTCCAGTAGAATTTATCACCTGATAAATTCTGTGGACAGCAGACCATTATACTATTTGACAAACTACATTTGAAACTTTGCATGCTATTTACAAAATAAAGACACCTCAGCACACCAGGGCCAAACTGGTTGGGTGTGCTTGAGTGTGCCACGTGCTCCTTGGCTTCCCATGGAAGCTGCCTACAAGTGTAGACCTGAGTCCTCAGCATCCTCTGCAGGATCGGTTCACTTCACGAAGGCTGATGCTTAGTCTAGATGCTAATTACATTTCATGCTCTAGTATGAGTTACTGTTATCACTGGAACCTGTTTTATTTCATCGGGAAATTAATTCCTATCTTTAAAAGGAGAAAGAGGGGGGACCCGGGAAACTATAGGCCAGTCAGCCTAACATCTTTTTTTTTAAATCTATGACCCACTTTAAGCCAAAATAAATGTTGTTCTTTACATTTTTCAGAATTCTCATGAATACAAAAGCAAATACCATGATTATGCAAATGTTGTATGCATTATTATTATTATTATTATTATTATTATTATTATTTTCAACTTAGTGCTTTTACTATAACCCCAGAAGAACAGATGCACTTATGAAGCACGGAATATATTTCTTTGAAAAAACTGCCTGGAATACTGCGATTAGTGATTTTACAGCTGTAATTAAAGAAGATCCAGCAAATGCTGAAGCCCGGTAAGCACAAATTATGTGTGTCTCGAAGCCATTGCCATTGATTTCTGAAGCATCTGTTTAATGTAAGCAGCGTTGTGCGACACACATGCCTGCGCTGGTGCTGGCTGTTGCAAAGTGCCATCAGGAATTTTGTGGGGCACAGCAGTCTGACAAGCTGGTGGGAGGGTCATGCTGGCCTGCACAGGCTGGCACAAGGAGCAGCGTGCACCAGATACAATCAGTTCCCACCAGGCAGTGCAGGGGCAGGTGAGGGAAGGAAGCGGGCTGAACAGGGCAGGGGATAGTGGTGTTGGGGGCAGGGGTGGGCAGGTTGGGCCCGGGAAGGGGGTGGGATCAGTGGCACCAGCACCGTCAATACCCTCTCTCCCTTCCCAAACCTGATTCTATGGCACAGGTTCATTCCAATCTGTGCCAGCAATTTAGCTTAGCTCAGCTCTGAGTAGACCTCCTTGTGCCATACCCCTTGGCTTACCCCTGGGTAAGGGAACAAATGGTCCCTTATGCTGAACAGACCTCCTGGACCCCCTCCAATATAGTATGAAGCAATTGGCATTTTGGTGCTACTGCATCAGCGGGGGGGGGGGGTGACGACAACAGATAGGATTGGGCCCAGTGCCTGTGTTTTTTTTGTGTTGATAACCTCTGAGCGTGACATCCCTGTTTTTCCTCTATGCCATCTGTGGGTGCATGAGGGAGAGAGCTGTGTGTATGAGAAACAAAGTGCATGACTTGTATGATTAAATATAGGGGGGAAATGCAGCCTAGGGACAAGATGGGCCTCTGGGAAGATGGGCCAGCCAGGCCTCAAGGCCAGTGTCCAAGGTGGGCAGCTGCAGCATGTTCCCTGACAGCCTCCTTTATGAGCTGGAGCATGTGTGCACACAGGTGCATGGTGCTGAGTGCCTGCTGAAAGGGCATGGCCCAGGCCAGTAACATGATCCCAGACTCAGATCCACAGGCAGAGGAAGGTTACATTTTTTATCAGAGCAAGACCGCCTCCCCCACAACTATATCAGGTTGCCTTTGATGGGGTATTACCTTCTCCAAGGAAAATCCGTGGGTAACTGCACCTTGCTTGCATAGACCCTGTGACAAAAACAACCTCCTAGAGGCTTCCTAACTTTGGAAGAACAAGTTGTGAAAAGAAGGATCTCTTTTCCTCTCGCTGGAAAGGACAGTTCTCGCTGTCCTCACAAACTCAGTGGCCAGATGCAATCAAGGAGGCATGTGGATGGAGCAGTTGGTCTCCTGAGCTAGTTGTTGTACCCTCCTGACATTGGTCTCCTGAGCTAGTTGGTGCAAGAACAAAAGAAGCACCATTTGGGTCTGGGGGTGAACCTTCAAGGGCCATCAGGTCACAAAAGAAGGTGTCTTGATGAGCTTACCTTGCAGATGATCCTGTAGGAGTCTGTGGGAGGGTGACCCACAGCACCAGGGGAGCAGTGATGGGGACTAGGCTTCTTCTGGTTTTGTCCAGTGATGAAGTTGTTGCTAAGCAGCTGGGCATCACAAGACCACACGGTGAACACAGCTGACCATTATCTCCCTGATGGGCTGAGGTGGGGCATTCAAAAGGGGGAAGAAGAGGCTCAGTGGAGAGAGAGAAGGGTCAGTGGAGGAAGCATGAAAAGAGGAGGCCTGGTCAGAGGGGAACGGTTTGGAGGGAGGGCTGGAAGATGGAAAATAGAGTGGAGGGCTGCGGAAGGGGGGGTGAGGAGGTCTCAAAGGCAGCAGGAAGAAGGCCAGGCAGGGGGGATGTGGGGGAGGAGGAGAAGAGGGAGAGAAGGCTGGAGGGAGAGGACAACTGGCCTGGAGGTCCAGGGCAGCCAAGGAAGGACCCGGAGCTCCCCAGCCACCTTGAGTGGCTCTGAAGGCTCCGCTTCCTGCTCAGACAGGGGTCAACGAGGTCCCAGGAAGGGGAGCTCTGTGAGCCTCCCGGCACGGAGTCCAATGACAGAGAGACTTCCCAGCTCACTTGCCCCTGGGTCCTCTCTGCCCTCGCACCTCTGTCTGCAGCACACCTGTGCCTCCAAGACTCTTGGTGCCTCTGTCTCACTCCCCACCCTACAGTGTAGAGTTCTCCCTGTGGGACGGGGCTGGGAAGTGAGGCCCCCACTGGGAGAAAAGCGATACCAGCCAGGGGCAGCAGACTCCTGTGTTTTTGCCTCTTGCCTCCAACCTTCAGAAGTGGCTCCCTGGCAGAGTGCAAGAGGCTGTCTGAGGAAGAGGGAACGGGAAACCCCATTCCATGTGCTGCGCCGCTCAGGCATGTTATGCTCTGGGTCCGGGCCATTGGGGCACAATGCATGCATTGCACTGAAATTGCATTGCATTCATGCCTGCATTGAAACGGCATCATTTTCAAAACAGAAAACTGTTGATTGTGGCATGACAAGGGGGATGCATCTGACTTTGTTTTCTGTCTAGAACTTTTCGAGGAAGAGCATATATTAAACAAGGGAAGTTTGCAAATGCTGCTGAGGATTTTGCTGCTGCAATTCACCTGAACCCTCTGAACTGGATAGCGTATTACCACCGAGGCTGTATTTTGAGAACCCTGGATCCAAAGCAAGCCCTGCAAGACCTCAGCGTTTCTGGTATGATGCAAGGATTTCACGCTTAGGTGAAAACTGCAGGTTATGGTGGTTTTGATATTTGTAAAAGAAAGGATCAGTGAGAGTGACAATGTATACCTGTGTGCTGCAGGCAGAGGTGGCCCAAGGTGATCCACCACCCTATTCTTAGCCCTGACCTCAGACCCCACCACCTCCCTTCCCCCAACCCATGAGGAAGGCAGTACTCCAGCCCCCTCCTCCTTTACATTGCTCCTTCCTTGCACTCGGAGCTGGTCCCGCACTTCCCGCAGTGTTAAAAGGACCACGAGAGGAGAGAGAGGCTGGGTTGCTGCTTTCCAGTCTGCCTCTGGGAATAGGAACCTGCTCAGAGCAGCCCCTGAAGGGCAGAGGGGGCAGTCTCATAGGAAAGGCAGGCGGAGTCTGTTTGCTGATCCCCACAACTTTTTTCCCCCCTTGCATCAAAATTCTTGGGTCTGTATATGGGTGCAATGTTTCATATTCAATAATATGATTATTCTTGAATAATTTTTTAATAATTAAGAAAATCAAGCCCAAGAAGGAAATGTGATACTTGCCAGAGCAATGGAAGGAAACTAAAATAAAAAGAAATGCCGTGAATGATGAAGGCCCAAATCCTATCCAGTTTTCCAGTGCTGGAGCAGCCGTGCCAGTGGGGTGTGTGCTGCATCCTGTGGTGGTGGGACAGTCACAGAGACCTCCTTGAGGTATGGAAACGTCTATTCCTTTACCTCAAGGCTGTATTGCGGCTACACCAGGGCTGGGAAGTTGGATAGGATTGGGCCTGAAGGCCCAGGCTTGCTCTGAGATAAATAGGATTATTTTAAAAAGTGGAATTAGTAAAGGGCATATACAAATAGCTAATTATCCTGATATTTTCTTCCTTCCCCAGTTTTCCTCAGTGACAATTATGAAAACCTTGGTGCTTTCCTTCACCGGGGGATCTTGTATGCAGAACTGAGGCAGTGGATGCTGGCAATCTGCGATTTCAGAAGTGCCATCAGGTTGGACAGGTGTGCTCTTTTCATTTGCCTGCTTCCTTTATTGCTTACTTTTCAGTTCAAGAGCCGCCAAAGTAATCAGTCAAGTAAGAGGGGGGAGGAGGTGGGAGGGGTGGGTCCAGCAGCCACGGTGCTTGCCGGATGTTATCCCTTCTGTTTCAAACCTCTCTGCCCTTTGGAGAGAGACCCTTAGGAGGTCCCAGGGCCTATGTAGAGGTAAAGGTTTTGTAATTACCTCCCATGTCCCTTGGGGCACCCCCCCCCCACTGCTGGATGCATTATGGACCCTTTTGGGGGAGATAGGATTGGGGCCTTAGTCCAATTATTAGGGGCTGCCTATTCAGCTTCCAAAAGTGCCATTTTACCTGCTAAACATGTAATTGCGTCAATGTGCTGAAGTCAGGCCAGGCACCAGGTTGATAGGAATCAAGATCATTCAGGATGTGGCCATAGCTCAGTAGCAGTGGTGTAGCCAGAGTGGGGTGCAAAGCGTTAGGTCAGGGGTGCTCACACTTTTTTGTCTCGAGAGCTACTTTGAAACCCAGCAAGGCCCGGAGATCTACCAGAATTTTATTTACAATGTTCGGCCATCATTTGTTATACATTTACAATGTTCGCGCCATATAACATATAACATTTATTGAGCATTAGGTTTTGCTAACCCTAACCCTAACCCTGCATTAGGTTTTGCAGGGAGCCTCACCACAGCGTGCAAGGGGCCCCTCCCCTGCCCCTTCGGAGCCAGGCGTATGCCTCCATTTTGTTTCTCCCTCCTGGAATGGCTCTGAAGGGGAAGGGGAGGGGCCCCTTGCATGCTGCGGTGAGGCTTCCTGCAGAACTTAGTGCTTTGCACCCCCTCTAGCACCCCACTGCTAAGTGGTAGAGCAGATGCTTTGCACATAGAAAGATTCCACCTTCCCTCAATTTCTGACTCCTCCGTGGAGGGCAAGAAAATGCTAGCCTGGAATTCCAGAGTAGATGACCTTGATCCGCAGGCGAGGACCATGGATGTGGGTGGTCAGCTCTGCTCAGCAGGCATTTTACCTGCATCCTTCGAGGAAGGAAACTTGTGCACTTGAGCCTCTGCATCCACAAAAGGTGAAGCAAGCAAGCTGCACAGGGCCACCGACTAGTTCTTTGACTGCTTCTCTCACAACCTTTGACTCACCTCAGAGGGCAGGTCCTCTCCTGGATTGAGACCTGGTTGAAGACCAGGAAACAGAGAGTGGGTGTCAGTGGGCAATTTTCACAATGGAGAGAGGTGAAAAGCAGTGTGCCCCAAGGATCTGTCCTGGGACAGGCGCTCTTCAACCTCTTCATAAATGACCTGGAGACAGGGTTGAGCAGTGAAGTGGCTAAGTTTGCAGATGACACCAAACTTTTCCGAGTGGTAAAGACCAGAAGTGATTGTGAGGAGCTCCAGAATGATCTATCCAGACTGGCAGAATGGGCAACAAAATGGCAGATGTGCTTCAATAGTAAGTGTCAGGTCATGCACATTGGGGCAAAAAATCAAAACTTCACATATAGGCTGATGGGTTCTGAGCTGTCTGTGACAGATCAGGAGAGAGATCGGCGGCAGTGAAGGCCAATTCTATGCTTGGGATCATTAGGAAAGGTATTGAGAACAAAACGGCTAATATTATAATGCCGTTGTACAAATCCATGGTAAGGCCACACCTGGAGTATTGTGTCCAGTTCTGGTAGCCACATCTCAAAAAAGACATAATGGAAATGGAAAAGGTGCAAAAGAGAGCGACTAAGATGATTACTGGGCTGGGGCACCTTCCTTATGAGGAAAGGCTATGGCATTTGGGGCTCTTCAGCCTATAAAAGAGGCGCCTGAGGGGGTACATGATTGAGACATACAAAATTATGCAGAGGATGGACAGAGTGGATAGGGAGATGCTCTTTCCACTCTCACATAACACCAGAACCAGGGGACATCCACTAAAATTGAGTGTTGGGAGAGTGAGAACAGACAAAAGAAAATATTTCTTTACTCAGTGCATGGTTGATCTGTGGAACTCCTTGCCACAAGATGTGGTGATGGCATCTGGCCTGTACGCCTTTAAAAGGTGATTGGACAAGTTTCTGGAGGAAAAATCCATTACGGGTTACAAGCCATGATGTGTATGCGCAACCTCCTGATTTTAGAAATGGGCTATGTCAGAATGCCAGATGCAAGGGAGGGCACCAGGATGCAGGTCTCTTATTATCTGGTGTGCTCCCTGGGGCATTTGGTCGGCCACTGTGAGATACAGGAAGCTGTACTAGATGGGCCTATGGTCTGATCCAGTGGGGCTCTTCTTATGTTCTTTTGTTCACCATAACCTCAGTGCAGAAGGAGGCTTAAATTGAAAGTAAACCTCAAAGCAAGGCTGGGTATTGCTGAGCTTTTGGTGGGGTTCCAGCCAGTGGAAGCTTTGTTCAGTTGCTGTACTTTCAAATGCATCCCAAGCCAGTTGTGAACGCATGAGCTGCTCTGCCATCCTATGGGAAGGAGAAGGTGCTGCTGCCCTTGCTGTGGGTCATGGGGTATGGGGGATAGGACTTCCATTATTTTTGCTTTAATGTGCAGTGGAATGCGTCTGTTGCAGCAGTCTGTCTCAGAGGTGTAGCCAGGCCGGAGTCTGAGGGGCACCTGCTCTGGGTGCTATGCCAAGGGGGTGCCTGACTGCCCCCAGCGTCCACCCTAGTTACAGAGGAGGCGCTGGCAGCTTCACCCCCCCCCCCATTGAAGGGGAGCCTCCACAGGGGACGGCACAGGGGGCACAAAGCTGCTGCAGCAAGTTGCCCTCCTCAGGGAAAGGACTTGGAAGTGACATCACCTGACAGGACATCTCATGACGTCACTGCCCTGGGCGGCAGGGCAGCACATTATGCCTCTGATTTGTATTTTGATTATGTACATAATGTTTTAATGCAGTGGATGTGAAATTACTTGCAACACAAATAAGTGGAGTAACAGAACTCACACCTCTCTTTTTAGGATGCTCACTGAAGCTTACATAAACATTGGGTTGATCTACTTGTTACACTTGGAGCGTCATTTCGAATCGATTGCAGAATTCACTCAAGCCATTCAAGTCAATCCTTTGGATACCAGACCATATATGTGCAGAGCTCAAGCCTATCATAGGGTATTGGTTCTTTAGCTCTTCCTAAGGATTTCAGTGATAGGGACTCAACATCTAGCTATGACGTATATTATTAAGAATACAACCCTTATCTGCGGGTTTGGATTTGAATCACTGTGGGTTGCGAACCTGCGGTGGAGGGCCTCACCTGATCTCCTAGACGTGACTAAAGAACACCTCTGGTTGCGTCCAGAGGTCCTACTGGACCAGAACTGCGGATGTGCTTATCCATGGGTTTCAGTGTATTGAGAATAAGATGGCTAATATTATAATGCCATTGTACAAATCGATGGTAAGGCCTCACCTGGAGTATTGTGTCCAATTCTGGTCGCCGCATCTCAAAAAAGACATAATGGAAATGGAAAAGGTGCAAAAGAGAGCGACTAAGATGATTACTGGGCTGGGGCACCTTCCTTATGAGGAAAGGCTATGGCGTTTGGGCCTCTTCAGCCTAGAAAAGAGGCGCCTTAGGGGGGACGTGATTGAGACATACAAAATTACGCACAGGAAGGACAGAGTGCATTGAGATGCTCTTTAGACTCTCACGTAACACCAGAACCAGGGGACATCCACTGAAATTGAGTGTTGGGAGAGACAAAAGAAAACATTTCTTTACTTATGTAATTATTCTGTGGAACTCCTTGCCACAGGAAGTGGTGATGGCATCTTGCCTAGATGCCTTTAAGAGGGGATGGGACAAATTTCTGAAGGAAAAGTCCATCATGGGTTACAAGTTGTGCAACCCCTGATTTTAGAAGTGGATTCCTCAGAATGCCAGTTGCCAGTAAAAATTTCCAAGGTAGCTTGCAAGCTATATTGACAGCAATGTAAAGGCCCAGATCATAACCCACTTTCCAGCACTGGCATAGAGGTCCCAATGGGACATGTGCTTCATCCTACAGTTGGGTGGCATTCACGGAGCCTTCCTCAAAGTAAGGGAATGATTGTTCCCTTACCTTGGAACTGCATTGCCCTTATGTCGGTGCTGGAAAGTGGGTTGGGATTGCGCCCAAAATCATATAAATGCATACTATGT
Source organism: Tiliqua scincoides (assembly GCF_035046505.1). NCBI lineage: Eukaryota > Metazoa > Chordata > Lepidosauria > Squamata > Scincidae > Tiliqua > Tiliqua scincoides. The sequence goes on along the minus strand of NC_089821.1, from coordinate 582,836 downwards.
TTTAAAAGCATTGTATATAGTAATTGGTGCTACATTAATCTACAGGCCAGTAAGGAATGAATTATCTTTGCCAGACACCTACTGTCTAGAACTGGGCTCTCCAGCCCTGGCCTGTGGGCCTGATCTGGAGAACTTTTAGTTGTGAACTTTTAGTTGAAAAGCGGTATATAAATACTGTTAATAATAATTAATAATAATCTGGGGTTTGTGGGAAGACTTCACCTCCCGTGAGCGGTACTTACTGTTCCGCCACATTGCTGCTTATTTTCCCAACAGATCGCTGCACAGGGACGCACTGGGCAGTCACTTCTGCCTGGACATCCTGCTGTGCAGCCTGCTGTGATGCTGGGCAATAGAATTACTGCCCAGAGCATCTCTGTGCAGCGATTGGCTGGGAAAATAAGCAGCAGTGTGGTGGAACTGTAAGCATGGCTCATGGGGGGGGGGGTTTCCAGACACAGCAGTCTTCAGTTTGGAGACTCCTGATCTAGAAAATAGCTCAGATTCTATGCCGACGGAAGGTTTGAAAACTCACTGCTTGCCAATCGTGCAGCTCGTGCGTCTAAAAATGTAGGAGCTTGTAGAAAGAGTCCTGCACACCACACTCTTAAATTACAGGGATTCACAGCACCACCACAATTTCCATTGTGTCTGGAGTCAACCTTAGTTCACTCATCTTCATGCAGCCCTTGGTGGCTTCCAAATCTTTGTTCAAAACAGCAGTTCATTTCTGGCTAGAAGTGCGCATGTCCATGTCGGGGAAACATGAGTTTGATTTAAGGAAATTGATTTAAGGTGGAGGTGTGGGGTTAGGTGGGGTTAGGAGGAGAAAAAGAACAAAGATAGAACCTCAAAGGTCATGTTTTAAGGAAATTCCTCACATTCCTAACATATCACATTAATTTGTAGCACATCAGTCCGTGAACGGAGGATAGAATAGATGGATGTAATTTGAATGCGGTGGAAGTAAGTGGAAATCTGCAGCCCAATCCTAGGCGGCATTGCTGCTGCTGCAACTCGCATTCCAGCGGCAGAATGTGCTTTATGATGTTGCAAGTGGCAGTTGGGAAGCTTGTGTACCCACATGCTTCTGGACCGCCACTGGAGATGCCACAGAGCTCCTGTGCATGGTGGGGGAAGAAGAAGGTAAGTCAACGGGGTGGGTGTACCCTAGCAGAATGAGGGGAGGGCAGGGGGCTTGTTGGACGCGGGAGGTGGCTTGCACAGGTGACTTGCTCCGGATGCTGTTCTCTTCAGAGTGAGCCAACACACCACCTTTGTCTCTTTGGTCTTGTCCAAGACAGCTAAAGAGCTGGGACAGATCCACGGAGACCCACTGGTGGTTGAGGGGCTTACAGAGAGGTAAGGGAAGATATTTTCCCTTTCCCCTCCTATACCTCCTGATTGTTGCCTCCCCACCACAGCATTCAGTGCATCCCGTTTTGGAGGGGGAAAGCCAAGGATGGGGACCTTTAATGTCCAGACTGGGGCAAGATGCTAAATGTGCAGCTGCTGCTGAGATGTGTGATGATCTTCTAGGCAGCCCGCTAGAAGCTGTCATTTGGCATCACATCAGGTTTGGTCCTCAGTGTTCAGGAAGATGGGGAAGTTTCTTGTATATGAGAATAATGATGGCCTGAGGCTGGGAATGATGAGCGTTTCTCTTTTTGAACATAATAGATCCATGATTTAAAGAGTGCAGTGAGAGATATAAACAGAGCCATTCATCTCCAGCCCAATTCACCCCATTTGTGTTTGACAAGGTAGGAAATTAGTATTTTCAATGATACATCCCTTCAGTTTTTCTTTTGTTTCTTTCCCCGTTCCTTATTGTCTGTCTGCATCAGCAATTGTCAGCCCTTTTCATCTCACAGCACACTGACAGGGCACCAAAATTGTCAAGACACACCATTGGTTTTTTGACAACTGACAGGGCACATCACACTACTGGGAGGGGGCTCACATCCTCCACGGCCCTAATAAATGTACCTCCCTCAAACTCCTGTGGCGCACCTGTAGACCAGTTGTGGCACACCAATGTACCATGGAATACTGGTTGAAAACTACTGGTTGCATCATCACTATGTATATTAGGAAGCCTCAGTAGTAGTGGTGTGTGACATAGAGTTCTACATTGCAGGAGAGGGTCAGTAGCTGTCCAGAAGATCCCCTGGTCAAAACAACCCTCCTCATCCCCCCAAGTGGTGTGAGACAAGGAGTGCACCTGCAAACTCCTCCCAGCGCCTTGACAGCCAAGCTGCAGGCACAAACCTTCAGCAGCTGGAGCTTCAGGCTACAATCCTATCAGCGTGTGGTTGGTCTGTGGAACTCTTTGCCACAGGATGTGGTGATGGCGACTGGCCTGGACGCCTTTAAAAGGGGATTGGACAAGTTTCTGAAGGAAAAATCCATTACGGGGTACAAGCCATGATGTGTATGTGCAACCTCCTGATTTTAGAAATGGGTTATGTCAGAATGCCAGATGCAAGGGAGGGCACCAGGATGAGGTCTCTTGTTATCTGGTGTGCTCCCTGGGGCATTTGGTGGGCCGCTGTGAGATACAGGAAGCTGGACTAGATGGCCGGGCCTATGGCCTGATCCAGTGGGGCTGTTCTTATGTTCACACTTTTCTGGGAGTGAAATTGACTCCATTGACTGTAATGGGACTTCTGAATAAACATGCATAGGATTGGGCTCTTAGCCAGATGACTGAAGGCAGTGCAGCGAGATTGCCCCAACCACTGTAATTCACACGGTCCCCAAGGCAGCAGCCTGAACCCCACCTCCTTGCAACATGTCTGCCCTGCGAATCACTGATCCCCCCCCCGCATCCTTCTGGTCTGCACCTCTCCATCTCAGAGGCTCTGGCTGCAGGCAGAAGAAAGGGGGATCACTGGCTCTTCAGGTATTTTGCTCAAGCCTCCCAGGGGTTCCTCGGGTGCCCAAGTCGACCAATAAGCAGGCACCTCAGCAATGTACTTAAAAAGAGTTTTTTAAAGCATGTTTATGTTAGTCAGTAAGAGGAGCAGTGGCTCGTGAGCAGCACTAGGATTCGCGTCACCAGGTGCGGGAGGCCTGCGTGTCACCCCATGCAGTGGGTGGGGCAACGCCCCAGGTGGTGGTCGTGGTGATGTACCGTCGCCCCACCCCCACTGGTTTTTTGGCGGTACCTTTTGTTAGAACACAGATATTTCAATGTTTGTTTCGTTGCATTCTGCATGAAATTACACATTGATTGATATATAACATGATGGGATTATTCCTCCAAATTCTGATTTTAGTGATTTTGAAAACTTGTAGTCTCTGTCACACACACACACACACCCTCCTGTGTCAACTTACTAACACCTTATTGCAGCAGTTCTCAAACCTTTAGCACTGGGGCCCACTTTTTAGAATGACAATCTGTCCAGGACCCATTGGAAGTGATGTCATGGCCAGAAGAGACATCATCAAGCAAATTAAAATAAATAGTTATAAATAATTAAATTAAAATAAAAGAAATAATTAAATAAGGGGGGAGCCAGTCCTGTTCCACCAAGTGAATCTACTCTGAAGTAAGTCCTATTGTGGTCAGTGTGACTCACTCTCAGGAAAGTGTGGGTAGGATTGCAGCCTGTGAGCTCAAGCCTATGCATGTCTACTCAGAAGTAAGTCCCATAGTGGTCAATGGAGCTTACTCTGTAGTCTGCCTGCAATAACAACTCCCCAAAAGAATCAGTGAGATTTCCAGCCCTCCCAGTGCCCAGTTTCAAGTTCTTCTATATCAGGCACATTAAGATAAAGACCCTCCTGGCTTTGCAAGTGCAAAATAGAAAACTTTCCCCTTACCAGTTGAAGCCCTTTTTTAGTGGAGGGAGGCTGCCTTCTGGAGCATTTGTTGCACTCCAGCGCCATTGGATTGGGACCATTCTGGTGTCCTCACATTCCCCTTTGCCTGGCCTGACCACCAACCAAGGCACGTCTGCCTACTTGCGAGTAAATACGACCATGAGGCTGCTTTGCTTTCTATAGGACTCAGTAGACTCACAGCTGAGAGGGATGGGACCTTTCAGGTGTTTTTTTGGGGCTGCATTCATTGGATCAGGACCATTCTGGTGTTGTTGGATTCCTCTCAGCCTGCCCTTTCAGATGGACTATGGCAAGTACACCTATTTGCGAGTATGACTCACTTTCACTTGTGATATGACTCACTTTCACTTTCCATAGGGGTCCATTCATTTTTTCTTTCTGGTTTTTTGGACATAACTTTTGAAGGAAAGGAGCTATTTCAATTCTGTTTTTTGCATTGCATTCCGCTGGGAATTCCATATCCAACAGTGTATGGCATGACGGGGTAGCTCATAAAGCCGCAATTTTAGCACATCATCCCCTAGGGCACATCACCCCCCCCAGCACGTCACCTGGTGCGGCCCACACCCCCTAGCGACACCACTGAAGAGGAGATCCCACCTGCCTAGTGGAGGGCTGTGTTTCTATCGCCCCTGAGAGTCACCCAAGGAGGCTGTCATGTGTAGATGAGGAAGTGGGCCGTGTGTGGTTGTCACTAGTTGGCAACCTTCAGTCTTGAATGACTATGGTATAAGCCTACAGCACCCGGTATTCCCAGGCGGTCTCCCATCCAAGTACTAACCAGGCCTGACCCTGCTTAGCTTCCGAGATCAGACGAGATGGGGCATGTGCAGGGTAACCCCTTCTCCTTTCCATACAGCATTGAGGCCATGGGGAGTGGCCAGGTCATCAGGTTCCTTCCAATAGAGACAAATAAGGATGGCCCTGGAGACCCAACAGGTTTCTGGGAATACAGTTAGTGAAGAGCTCCTCTCCAATGTGGGCCAAGAGGTAGGAGCACCACACTGGCAAGGAGCCATTTTATATTGACAGCAGTATTAGCACAGTACAATTACAAATAATTGTAAATTATTTTACAAAATATTTAAATATGTTTGTTGTTAAGAGATTGGTAGTTTAAATCCTGTGAATAGTTTCATAGACATTTCAAGTAACTCATATCTACTGAAATGCTTTATTACAGGGGACACTATTTGCTTGAGTTGAAGGACTATAGACTCGCTAGTTTCTGTATTCACCAAGTTGCACAAATTGGCGAAGGTACAGCATCCATCTCTCTCTCTCTCTCTCTCTCTCTCTCTCTCTCTCTCTCTGTGACAGCGTGGTTGGATCCTAAGAGCTGCTTCAGACTCAGGGCCCGAAGACTGGGAGCACCTCGTGGGCATTGTGTTTTTTTTGAAGACCTGCGTGCTGTATAGCGGGCCACCCTTATCCATGGTCTCAGCACCTGCAGATTGGACTAACAGTGGCTGCCAGCCCGTGACTGGAGGGCCTCAGAATGCCTCCAGGTGCAACGGGAAGGCACTTCCGGTTTGCCAAAAAACAGAAGTACCTTTCAGAAGCATCTGGGAGGTCTGAGGTGCTGGGAGGTCCTGCAGCCTCTCTGTGCCTCTGAGGCTTCTGAAAGGTACATCCGGTTTGCCGGCAGCCCCCCCTCCCCCGTTGCAATTTCACTACCTGTCAGTATCTACAAGAGGTCCTGGAATGGATCGCTGCAGATCCGAAGAGCCCACTGGACTGCAGTCTTTTTTGAGACGTTCCCTTGGGTTCAGAAGTGATCTGACATATGGGATAGACTGCTTTTTAAGAAATGTAACTCCAGAGGGTCACTTTGGATCCTGGCCAATAGTCAGAGATTACGGAAGTCATTTAAAATATAGTCTGGTCTTATTATCGCAAGAGCCCAATTTTATATTTCCCCCCCCCCCATGATGTAACCATGCCCAAAATGAACATGCTTTATCCTTTGGAGGGGGAAAAGAGATGATGATGGTGATGTTGGTGAAGGATATTTATAAACTGCTTCATGAAGTGGTTTGCATAGCCAAGCAAACAAAAGTCAGCAGCCACTGGGAAAGGCGCCCTGTTGGGGTCAGTGCCCCCCCCCCCGCTAGATAGAAAAGGGCAGCTCTTTAACAGGAGCCTCTGCCCAGTGAGCAGGGCATGGAAAGTCTCTTCTTCCCAGGCTCCAAGTCACCATCTTGCCCTTCACAAGCCACATCTTTTTGGAATGTGGAGCAAGTTTCACAGATATCCAGTTTTGGGAAATGGAGGTTTTTGACAGTGGTTCCTAACATTTTTCCCCTTGTGTATCCCTCGGCAGCCTGTTTCCATAAATGGTACGCCTCATATTAGCCCCACAAGGTATTCTAATACAGTTCTGCCATTGTTCTTCTTCAAGTACCACTAAAGGTCCTGGCAGTGCCCCTGGGGATATGCGTACCCCAGGTTGGGAACCTCTGAGCTATAATATGAAAAGGGGACTTTTTGTAGCCACATTTATACTTAGCCTTGATCTCTTTTTAAAATTGTGCTTCAATAACGGTCTAATCTACCTGCATTTACCCAGCAGAATGCAAAGTAACAAGTGCTCTGGGGGCCCTGTGGTGCCCTTTCTCCGTCCCGCAGGCTCCTTCGGGGGCAGCCTTGTGCAGGCAGCCCTTGTGCAGTCGTTTTGCCAGAATCACAGCAAGGCCATCGAATGCGCCCTGGAAGCAGCCAGGCAACAGCCGGATCCGCCCACGTTTCTTCTGCTTGGAAAAATCCAGATGAAGGCCAAGAAGTACAAGGTCAAAGAGACCCTTTTCAGTGGGTGTGGCCTTGCAGCACATTCTGATGTGCAGGGTGTGCATCTTTTTGAAGCCCTCATGGCCATGTCCCACTCAGAGGCAACAACAACAATGTTAATGTTAAACCTTTTAACTTGGAGCTACGGGCATGTCTCAGACAGAGCTTCAAGCGGGTGCCAGCTGTTCGTGGGGCTTTGCTAGAAATAGTCTGAGATGACGTTTGATCCCCCTATAATGACCCTGTAGTCACCCTATGCAGCTACACTTCCATGCTTACCCTACAGCAGTGGTTCCTGAACTTTTTTGATAGGCAGCTCCCTTGACCTACTGGACCATTGGTTGTGGTTCCCCATTAGAGCTGTAATCCTATGCTTGCTATGGGGTGGCGGGTTTTTCGCAAGGATTCCGCATCTCCCCTGGCTTATTTCCATGGGTCCCTGGGAGTCACGGCTCACAGTTTGAGAACCACTGCCCTACAGGGTTGTTGTGATGGCAGATGGATATCAGGAAAAAATTCCTGATGGTCAGGGCAGTTCGGCAGTGGAACAGAATGCCGAGGGGGTGGTGGACTCTTCCTCACTGGAGATCTTCAAGCAGAGGTTCAACAAAAGTGTTGACCCAAGTGGTGGTGAAGAAGGCTAATTTGTGCTTGGGATCATTAGAAAAGGTACTGAGAACAAAACGGCTAATATTATAATGCCTTTGTACAAATCAATGGTAAGGCCACACCTGGAGTATTGTTTCCAGTTCTGGTCGCCGCATCTCAAAAAGGACATAGTGCAAATGGAAAAGGTGCAAAAGAGAGTGACTAAGATGATTACGGGGCTGGGGCACCATCCTTATGAGGAAGGGCTACAGCGTGGACGTTTGCACAAAGAAGAGTGTCTGGGAGTGCAAACATCAGTCAATTGTTTTTTTTACACACTTTTCATTCTAGGACGCTGTTGCCAGTTTTAAGCAAGCCTTGAAACTACTAACTGGTTCTGCCAAAAATGTGCCTAACACATTCGAGGCCGCAGAGATGTTTTATTTTATGGGTCAGTGCTACATGGAGCAGGTTTGTTTACTAGAGGTACGTGTTTCTTAGAGATCTGCTTTTGTAGTTTTAGTAACTGAACGATTGCTGAGCAGAAATAATTGTGTAGCCAAAATATTTTAAGTTGGTTTGTTAGATTTAGAAATGTATTAAGACTCCTACAAGCATGTCCACCTGCAAGGTTGTTTAATGAATGGAGGGAGGGGCGATAATTTGAGAGCTTTTTTCTAGGCGACAGCAGCAGATCAACTCTGCCTTGTAGCTCCTACTTCTGGGATCTCCTGACCCAGCCCAGGTAGCTCTTTTCAGTCCCTGGAAAGTCCAGGATCAGGAAGGAGAAAGGGGAAAGTTGACTTGCTACTCCCCTACTGCTTGGCGAGGATGGGACCTTGCCCTGACATTGAAAGAAAGGAAAGCCAGGAGATGTGGTCCTCTCTGGGGTATGAGGCCTTATTTTCTGCCCTCTCCCTTTGAATCTCTGGCTGTTTGTTCCATCAGGCACAGGTGCCTTGGGAAACCCCATGGGCACGCAGTGCAGCAATGCAGTGGGCCTCTGTGATGTGGTAGAGACGGGTTGCTCTTTTGAGTGGGCCCATTTTGCTGGGAAATCTGCGGTTCTGGACGGGATCCACTGAGCTTGGTTGTGACTGGGTTTCTTTCAGCTCCCTGGATGCTATGGAGTTTACTTAAACCTGTTCTTGCTCCCACTGATGAAGGCAGGGGAAAGAGGGGCTTGGCTGGGACTTTTCTCGATTTCCTTTTCTTAGGCATATAGTTTTGTCAGGGGTGGGGGGGCAGTATTACATTCTGATTACCCAAAAAAAGTAATCAGCTTCTTTTTACTTCTCCAACTTCAGGAGAAGGCCTGAACTGGCATGCATGGCAGAGGCCTGGACCTCCAGTGTTTGCCTTTCGCTGTCAGGGAAATAGTATGCATCCTGCAGAGGTTTCTGCAGGGTTTGTAAAAGCTGGTGCCCATGTTGTCAATGAAATACCTCATAGAGGGCCACAGAAAAGCAAGGTTGTCATAAGAACATAAGAACAGCCCCACTGGATCAGGCCATAGGCCTATCTAGTCCAGCTTCCTGTATCTCACAGCGGCCCACCAAATGCCCCAGGGAGCACACCAGATAACAAGAGACCTCATCCTGGTGCCCTCCCTTGCATTGGCATTCTGACATAACCCATTTCTAAAATCAGGAGGTTGCGCATACACACATTGTCATTGGAGAGTGAGTTTCTCATCTCCTACACATTCACCGTTTCTAGGGGACCCTACCCACAGCCTTGCTTATACCAGCCCCTCCCCCTTTTAGGGCTGTTCTATTGTCTAAGTAATTAAGTGGCTTAATAAGTAATTAAGTGACACAGCAAAATAAAAATACTGTTCTTGAAGCAGCAATACAAACCTTTAGAAAGTCAAAAATGGCACACCCAGGAGTTGAGTCACTTGCTACTGATGATGATGTCACAAATACTAACCAATGGGTTCCCGTGGCACTTGCACCATCATGCTGCATTCAGCAGGGGCCGTGCATCTCAAAAAGGATATAGTGGAAATGGAAAAAGTACAGAAGAGAGCAACCAAAATGATTACTGGGCTGAGGCACCTTCATTATGAGGAAAGGCTACAGCATTTGGGGCTCTTCAGTCTAGAAAAGAGGTGCCTGAAGGGGGACATGGTTGAGACATACAAAATTATGCAGAGTGGATAGAGAGATGCTCTTTTCCCTCTCACACAACACTAAAACCAGGGGGCATCCACTAAAATTGAGTGTTGGGAGGGTTAGGACAGACAGAAGAAAATATTTCTTTGCCCAGTGTGTAGTTAGTCTGTGGAACTCCTTGCCACAGGAAGTAGTGATGGCATCTCGCCTGGATGCCTTTAAGAGGGGATGGGACAAAAAGTCCATCACAGGTTACAAGTTGTGATAGGTATGTGCAAGCTCCTGATTTTAGAAGTAGGCTACCTCAGAATGCCAGATGCAGAGGAGGGCACCAGGACACAGGCTGTGTCTGTTGTCTTTCTTATGTGTTCCCTGAAGCACTTGGTGGGCCACTGTGAGATACAGGAAGTTGGACTAGATGGGCTTTTGGTCTGAGCCAGTGGGGCCCTTCTTATGTTCTTATGGGCTGCATTTTTCTGGCAGCGAGAGGCTGTGGTTTGAGAGCTGGGGCAGCCCACATAAATGCTACCTTCAGCAAACATGAGTGGACCCCTTGCTGTCAGTGAGGAGTAGTTGCATCTGTGTTGCCTGGTCGGCAGGCCACCTGTCGTGGCAGTAACAGCGCTTTGGATCAGAGCATGCTCAGTTTGTTCTTGTTTTTGCCCACCCCTGATTTTCTCCAGACAAAGAGCTTCACAACTTATCTGTTTTCTTAAACACTTTGAAAAGGACCCAAAGAGATTTGCATCCCTGCTTATCTCCAATCACTCCTATCAAAATGTTTGGGAAGAAAACAGTGGAATGACTAGTGAGAACAGGACCAGCTACCCCAGAGGTTCCCTCAGTGCGCCCTGCTTCATGTTGGTGTTTTCGCCACGTTGAAAGACGCTGTTCAGGGACTGCTGTCTCTTTGCAGGCCTTCGATGCTTTCAGCACTGCTGTCAAGGTGCACCCCCGTTACGCAGACGCCTATTACGAGCGGGGGCTCTGCAGAGTGCAGCTCCAGCAGGCAGGAGCCATCCTCGACTTCAACAAAGTGCTGGCCCTTTCACCAAAATATTTTCAGGTAACTGCCGACTTGGATTTTTGAAGCTGATGAAACAGAATTCAGTGCTCTTGATACTTTGTTTTAAATGGTACAAATCAAAGACTGAAAATTTGTGGAAAAGTCCATTCTAGTTCATCAATTTTAAATTCAGCTTTCTTTGCCAACCGGTGCCCCTTCCTACCTGCACATGTTCATCTCTGTTTAAGCACTCCCAAAAACAGAACTGTTTTCATTTTCCTGTAACAATGTGAGCTGCTACTCCAGAGTGGAGCAACCTGCCCTTCCAGCAGCCAAGGCACATCTGGAAATCCCGCCCTCTCACATCTCTGGACCCTTTTCTATCAGGCTTGTCCTCGTTGCAGCCCACACGAGGGTCTTGACTCTACAGTAAGAAGCACTCACAGGCATGCAGATTTCTACCTGCCTCTATTCCCAACCTGGTCTTTTCTGGTTCCCACATGCCGTTAGCCTCCATCTTTGCTTCCCCCATGTGTTCTGCCTGGTGCTTCAGACTCTCACCTCCCTCCCTCACTTTTTGGTCCTTACCTAGGGCATTCCATTTATTGATTTTGCTTTGTAAATCACTTTGTGAACTACTTGTTGTTGAAAAGCAGTATATAAATATTCTTACTGTCATTGTCATTGTCATTCTTAACAATAATTTAGTACAGCTATTTCAGTGGAATTTGACCTAGAGAAATGTGCCACACTAGCTATAAAGAGAGGTAAAATCACAGAAAGAGATGGCATTGCAATGCCAAATGGCCAAATGATAGTCTAACCAGAAGCAAGCCTATAAATATCTTGGCATTTTACAACTGGATAACATCAAGCATGAAGAAGTGAAAACCATTGTCAACAGCTGGGCTATACGAGTCATAAGATATACTGCTGGAATAATTAATTGGACTCAAGCTGATTTGGATACTTCGGACCGGAAAATTTGGAAACTTATGACAATACAGTATGCGCTACATCCATGTAGCAATACAGACAGATTGTATTTGTCTCAAAAATCTGGCGGCAGAGGGGTTTTGCAAGTAAAACAAACAGTGGAGGAAGAGAAACATGCATTGGCTGATTATGTAAAAGAGAGTCAAGAACAAGCACTGGTTGAAGTAAAGAATAGAAACTTACTAAAAGCTAAGCAGACAAAATAGGAGTATAAGGAAAATGCTATGAAAACAATTGAAAGCTGGAACAATAAAGCACTGCATGGCTAATATTTGGAAAAGATCAAAGACACAACAGATAATGAAAAAACTTGGCTATGGTTAACATCTGGAACCTTAAAGAAAGAAACAGAGTCCTTAATATTAGCAGCCCAAGAGCAGGCTATTCGAACAAATGCATTAACGGCCAGAATTGAGAAATCATCAAATGATGCAAAATGCAGGTTGTGCAATGAATCCGAAGAAACAATTGACCATATACTTAGTTCCTGCAAGAGGATCGCACAGACGGATTGTAAATCCAGAGCGAATACAGAGGCTCAAATGATCCATTGAAATTTATGTGGAAATTACAACATCAAAACAGTCAAGAATTGGTGGGTGCAGAAAACAGAAAAAGTGACAGAAAATGAGAGAGTGAAGATCTTGTGGGATTTTCATATACAAACAGATAAAGTTTTGGTGCACAATACATCAGATATCACAGTAACAAAAAGAAAAATTAAGTGATCATCATCGATATAGCAATACCTGACGATAGTAGAATTGACAAAAAAGAACATGAAAAAATTAGTAAATATAACAACAACAACAACAATAATAATAATAAACTTTATTTATACCCCACCCTTCTCCCTAAAGGGACCCAGGGCGGCTTACAGCATGTTAAAAACAGATTAAAACATTTAACAACAGATAAAACCATATTAAAAACACATTAACAGATACCATAAAAACGTTCAGAAAAAAAGTCAGATAAAAAGAACATAAAGCAGTAGATCATAGAGGAATCAGGCCTGTAAAAAATACTAAAAGATGTTAAAAAGGCCATGAACTCAAAAGGCTTGTTTAAACAGAAGGGTCTTCAGGCCTTGCTGAAAAGTCTCAAGAGAGGGAGCCATTCTCAAGGGGAAGGGAGTTCCATAACGTTGGTGCCACTACTGAGAAGGCCCTATTTCTTGCTGCCGCCCCACGTACCTCCCTAGGCAGCGGCACTTGTAAAAAGGCCTTCTCTGATGACCTAAAAGGATGAGCCAGATTATGCGGAAGTAGGTGATCTCTAAGATACCCTGGCCCAGAGCAGTATAGGGCTTTAAAGGTCAAAACCAGCACGTTGAATTGGGCCCAGAAACGAATGGGCAGCCACATGGGCAGGCCACACCTGGAGTATTGTGTCTAGTTCTGGTTGCCGCATCTCAGGGGGGACATATTGGAAATGGAAAAGGTGCAAAAGAGAGCGACTAAGATGATTACGGGGTTGGGGCGCCTTCCTTATGAGGAAAGGCTGCGGTGTTTGGGCCTCTTCAGCCTAGAAAAGAGACGCCTGAGGGGGGACATGATTGAGACATACGAAATTATGCAGGGGATGGACAGAGTGGATAGGGAGATGCTCTTTACACTCTCACATAATACCAGAACCAGGGGACATCCACTAAAATTGAGTGTTGGGCGGGTTAGGACAGACAAAAGAAAATATTTCTTTACATAGTGTGTGGTCGGTCTGTGGAACTCCTTGCCACAGGATGCGGTGATGGCGTCTAGCCTAGACGCCTTTAAAAGGGGATTGGACAAGTTTCTGGAGGAAAAATCCATTATGGGGTATAAGCCATGATGTGTATGCGCAACCTCCTGATTTTAGAAATGGGTTATGTCAGAATGCCAGATGCAAGGGAGGGCACCAGGATGAGGTCTCTTGTTATCTGGTGTGCTCCCTGGGGCATTTGGTGGGCCGCTGTGAGATACAGGAAGCTGGACTAGATGGGCCTATGGCCTGATCCAGTGGGGAGGGCCTATGATAGATGGCCCTATGGGCCTATGGCCTGATCCAGATGTGGCCTATGTGGCCATAGATGGGCCTATGGCCTGATCCAGTTAGTCGCTCTCTTTTGCACCTTTTCCATTTCCACTATGTCTTTTTTGAGATGTGGTGACCAGAATTGACACAATACTCCAGGTGTGGCCTTACCATAGATTTGTACAACGGCATTATAATACTAGCCGTTTTGTTCTCAATACCCTTCCTAATGATCCCAAGCATAGAATTGGCCTTCTTCACTGCCGCCGCACATTGGGTCGACACTTTCATTGACCTGTCCACCACCACCCAAGATCTCTCTCCTGATCACTGACAGCTCAGAACCCATCAGCCTATATGTGAAGTTTTGATTTTTTGCCCCAATGTGCATGACTTTACACTTACTGACATTGAAGCGCATCTGCCATTTTGCTGCCCATTCTGCCAGTCTGGAGAGATCCTTCTGAAGCTCCTCACAATCACTTCTGGTCTTCACCATTCGGAAAAGTTTGGTGTCATCTGCAAACTTAGCCACTTCACTGCTCAACCCTGTCTCCAGGTCATTTATGAAGAGGTTGAAAAGCACCGGTCCCAGGACAGATCCTTGGGGCACACCGCTTTTCACCTCTCTCCATTGTGAAAATTGCCCATTGACACCCACTCTCTGCTTCCTGGCCTCCAACCAGTTCTCAATCCACGAGAGGACCTGTCCTCTAATTCCCTGACTGTGGAGTTTTTTCAGTAGCCTTTGATGAGGGACCATGTGAAACGCCTTCTGAAAGTCCAGATATATAATGTCCACGGGTTCTCCCGCATCCACATGCCTGTTGACCTTTTCAAAGAATTCTATAAGGTTCGTGAGGCAAGACTTACCCTTAAGCCATGCTGACTCTCCCTCAGCAAGGCCTGTTTGTATATGTGTTTTGAGATCCTATCTTTGATGAGGCATTCCACCATCTTACCCGGTATGGATGTTAGGCTGACCGGCCTATAGTTTCCCGGGTCCCCCCTCCTTCCCTTTTTAAAAATAGGCGTGACATTTGCTATCCTCCAATCTTCTGGCACTGTGGCCATTTTGAGGGACAAGTTGCATACCTTAGTCAAGAGGTCTGCAACTTCATTCTTCAATTCCTTAATAACTCTTGGGTGGATGCCATCAGGGCCTGGTGACTTATTGATCTTTAATTTATCAATGAGGTCTGAAACATCTTCTCTTTTAACCTCTATCTGACTTAACTCCTCAGTCAGGAGGGGCCGTTCGGGCAGCGGTGTGGACACCCCACTCCAAACTCCCGGATGACCTCTCCCAGTGGTTTCATGTAAATATTAAATAGCATGGGGCACAGAATTGAGCCCTACATCTCCCCGCACCTCAAAGGCCAGGATGTCAAGCAGGCATCCCCCAGCACCACCATCTGGGACCAACCCTCCAAGTAAGAGCAGAACCACTGCAAAACAGTGCCTCCAACTCCCAACTTGGCCAATTGGTCCAGAAGGATACCATGGTCGATGGTATCGAAAGCCGCTGAGAGGTCCAGCAGGACCAACAGGGACGCACTCCCCCTGTCCAGTCCCCGGCATAGGTCATTCACCAAGGCGACTAAGGCAGTTTCCAACCCAAAGTCTGGCCTGAAACCAGATTGAAAAGGATCCCGATAATCCACTTCATCCAAGACCCTCTGGAGTTGGGCCGCCACCACTCGCTCAATTACCTTGCCCAGAAACGGGATGTTGGAGACTGGCCGGTAGTTATCCAACACAGTGGAATCTAGGGAGGGCTTCTTCAGGAGAGGGCGAACCACCGCCTGTTTCAAAGCGAGTGGCAACGTCCCCTCCATCAAGAGTTGACCACCCTCCCCGTCCACTCAGCCAGTCCACCCCGGGCAGCTCTTATCAGCCAAGCCGGGCAAGGGTCAAACAGGCAGGCAGATGGCCTCACACTCCAAAGGAGTCTGTCCGCATCCTCAGGCTGTACAAGCTGAAAAGAATCCCACAACACTGGACAAGCAGTTGCCAAGGGGACATCGTCAGACATTGTCAATGTGGCATCCAAGTCGCGACGAATACGAGCGATTTTATCTGCAAAATGTTGCACAAACACGTCACAGCGGCTGACCGTGTATTCCTCCTGGTCTACTGGAGGGGCCTGATGTAGGAGGCCCTGCACCACATGGAACAGCTCTGCCAGACGGCTATCAGCACACACAATGGTAGCAGAGAAGAACGATATCTTCACTGCTACCACCGCCACAGAGTAGGCTCTGTAATGAGTTCTACTCCGTGTCCGATTGGATTCATCGCGGGTTTTCTGCCACTGTCGCTCTAGATGCCTGCCCTGCCGCTTCATCATTTGCAGCTCCTCAGTGAACCAAGGAGCCGCTCCGAGTCTGCGACGAGGCAGAGGTCGCTCCGGAGCAATCTCATCCACTGCCCTAGTCATTTCCCCATTCCAGAGGTCAACCAGGGCCTCAGATGAGACATCAGTCTTGGCAGTGGGAAAATCCCCCAGAGCCCTCAGGAAACCTTCAGGATCCATTAGCCTCCGGGGATGGACCATCGAAAACGGTCCCCCGCCTCTACGGTGGTAGGTAGTTGCAACGAGCCTAAACCTTACCGTGAAGTGATCTGTCCATGACAACAGAGTGATCTTGATCTTCTCCACATCCAGATCACTGCCCCCGTGCCCAGCTGTGAACACCAGGTCCAACACATGTCCTGCAGAATGTGTTGGGGCCCAGATCTTCTGGGACAGGCCCATGGGTTGTCATGGCGGCCATGAAATCCTGAGCTGCACCTGCTGCAGGTGTCTCGGCATGAACATTGAAGTCCCCCAGCACTAACAGGTGGGGGGCCTCCAATGCCACCCCCGAGATCACCCTAGCCGGCTAAGGCAGGGAGACTGTTGGGCAGCAGGGCGGGCGGTACACCAACAGAATCCCAAACCTGCCCGGTCCTCTCAACACAACATGCAGGCACTCGAACCCAGCAGACTACTGGACAGGGCACCTGGTAAGGGAGGTAAATATCAGGATTTAAAAATTGAAATCCAAAGATTCTGGTGCTAACCAGCAGTGGTTATCCCAGTGGTGATTGGTACACTGGGTGCAGTTCCAAAAACGCTTGAAGCGCATTTATAACATCTGAATGCTGACAAAATTACGATTGGTCAAATTCAAAAAACTATCCTGCTTGGTTCAGCACACATCATTTACAAATATATTACGACGTCCTTGGCCCCGACATCAGGTGGGGTCCGACTAGTAATTAACGCCAAGTCCAGCTAAAGAATGGGCAGCTGTGATATGCAAGATAATAATCATAATCATAGAAGAAACATTGCAATTCTGGGCAAAACTATAGAGCTTTCACTCCAGCAGATTGCAACAAAAAAGCAGGCTGGATAAACAAGGTCGAAAAACGTAGTCAACAAATGCAAGATTTAAAAATAACACTCGAATTAATAAGTAAAAGAGTAAAGAAAATTAAAAATTGGACTGCACCAGGTGATGATGAACTGCAGGGCTTCTGGCTTAAACATCTGACAATCTCCATCAGCACCAAGCAAAAGAGTTTAATCATATTTGTCCAGGAGGCACTTTGGGCAACGGTTAACAACTGGCAAAACTCACCTTATCATGAAAGATCCAGCAAAAAGTGCCATTCCAAATAATTATAGACCAATAACCTGCCTGCCAATCATTTTTAAATTATTAACTGGTACAATAGCAGATGAAATATTGCAACACTGGTAAGTCAAGAAGCAGTTTCCAATTGAGCAGAAATGAAATTGCCCAAACAGCAGAAAGACCAATTGCTGATTGACAAAATGATTTTAGAAAATAGATTTGTTTTTCTCTTCTTGCTAAGTGTTGAGGGATTGACTACAAGAAGGCCTTTGACTCATTGCCTCACGCAGGGATATTGAAATGTTTAGAAATAACAGGTGTCAGCAAAAATACTCAGGCATTTGTAAAAAAGGCAATGAGCATGTGGAGTACACAGTTAACCATCAGTGGTGAGACTCTTGCTCAAGTGAACATCAGGAGAGGCATCTTCTGCTCTACATGAATGATTTGAAGTTGTATGGAAAACCCCAATCTGAAGGAGAATCACTAATAAACACTGTTCATATATATAGTAGTGATATCGCAATGGAGTTTGAACTAGTTAACTGTGCCGCGTTAATAATGAATAGATGGAGAATAATAAAAACAGAAGGAATAGAATTGCGCAATGGAAACAGTATTGAGAATTTGGATAAGAACATAAGAACAGCTCCACTGGTTCAGGCCACAGGCCCATCTAGTCCAGCTTCCTGTATCTCACAGCGGCCTACCAAATGCCCCAGGAAGCCCAAAGAGATCTGCATCCTGGTGCCCTCCCTTGCATCTGGCATTCCGACATAGCTCATTTCTGAAATGAGCACATACACATCATGGCTTCTAACCCATAATGGATTTTTCTTCCAGAAACTTGTCCAATCCCCTTTTAAAGGCATCCAGGTCAGATGCTGTCACCACATCCTGCGGCAAGGAGTTCCAAAGACCAACCACATGCTGAGTAAAGAAATATTTTCTTTTGTCTGTCCTAACCCTCCCAACACTCAATTTTAGTGGATGTCCCCTGGTTCTGGTTCTATGTGAGAGTGTAAAGAGCATCTCTCTATCCACTTTATCCTTCCCATGCATAATTTTGTATGTCTCAATCATGTCCCCCCTCAGGCGCCTCTTTTCTAGGCTGAAGAGTCCCAAACACCGTAGCCTTTCCTCATAAGGAAGGTGCCCCAACCCAGCAATCATCTTAGTCGCTCTTTTTTGCACCTTTTCCATTTCCACTATGTCCTTTCTGAGATGTGGCAACCAGAACTGGACGCAGTACTCCAGGTGTGGCCTTACCATCAATTTGTACAACGGCATTATAATATTAGCTATTTTGTTCTCAATACCCTTCCTAATGATCCCAAGCATAGAATTGGCCTTCTTCACTGCCGCCACACATTGGGTCGACACTTTCATCGACCTGTCCACCACCACCCCAAGATCTCTCTCCAGATCTGTCACAGACAGCTCAGAACCCATCAGCCTATATGTGAAGTTTTGATTTTTTGCCCCAATGTGCATGACTTTACACTTACTGACATTGAAATGCATCTGCCATTTTGCTGCCCATTCTGCCAGTTTGGAGAGATCCTTCTGGATTCCTCAATCACTTCTGGTCTTCACCACTCGGAAAAGTTTGGTGTCGTCTGCAAACTTTGCCACCTCACTGCTCACCCCTGTCTCCAGGTCATTTATGAAGAGGTTGAGAAAGAATATTATAAATATATGGGTATACTTCAGGCAGATAACATCAAACATACTGAAGTGAAAAGAAAAATTGAAAGTGAATACATGAGAAGGGTCAGAAAAATCCTAAATTCCACCCTTAATGGTGGGAACACTACAAGCCATAAATACCTGGGTTATACCTGTCATTAGATACACTGCAGGAATAGTTGAATGGACACAGGAGGAGCAAGAGACATTAGACTGCAAGACCAGGGAGATAATGACCATCAACCATACTCTGCACCCTCGTCGTGATGTGGACAGGCTGTATCTTCCTCGCAGCTCGGTTGGAAGAGGAATGCTACAAGTGCATCAAACCGTAGAGAAAAAAAGAGGCCTTGACAAATACATAAAGGATAGCCAAGAGGAGGCACTTAACATGGTTTATAACAAGAAATGATTAAATACCAACGAAACAAAGCAGGCTTATAAAAAAGAACAGATAAAGAACTGAGTGGAAAAGTGGGAAAATAAGCCACTGCATGGACAATACTTGCAAGACATTACTGGGAAAACAAACATCACCAAGACCTGGCAGTGGCTCAAAAAGACAACTTGAAGAAAGAAACCGAGGGTCTAATAACGGCTGCACAAGAACAGGCATAAAGAACAAATGCAATAAAAGCAAAAGTAGAAAAAATAACCACAAACAGCAAGTGCCTTCTGTGCAAAGAAGCTGATGAAACAGTGGACCACCTAATTAGCTGCTGTGAAAAGATCACACAAACAGACTACAAGCAAAGGCATGACAAGGTAGCAACAATGATACAGTGGAACATCTGTAAGAAATACAAGCTACCTGCAGCCAGAAACTGGTGGCACCACACAATGGAAAAAGTCACTAAAAATGAAGGTACTAAAATATTATGGGATTTCCGACTACAGACTGACAAACACCTATCGCACAAAATACCAGATATAACTGTAGTCGAGAAGAAAGCAAAACAAGTCAAGATCATCAATACAGCAATCCCAGGGGATAGCAGAGTGGAAGAAAAAGAGCTGGAAAAAGTAACAAAATACAAAGATTTACAAGTAGAAATTGAAAAGCTGTGCAGAAGACCAAAGTGATCCCAGTGGTGATTGGTGCCCTCGGTGCTATTCCAAAACACCTGGAAGAGCACTTGGAGAGCATCAGGGGCCCAGAAATTGCCACCCACCAACTACAAAAAGCAGCTGTACTGGGAAGAGCTTACAACTTGCAACGATATT
The DNA here is from genome assembly GCF_035046505.1 of Tiliqua scincoides. Taxonomy (NCBI): domain Eukaryota; kingdom Metazoa; phylum Chordata; class Lepidosauria; order Squamata; family Scincidae; genus Tiliqua; species Tiliqua scincoides. Next base: position 562,938 of record NC_089821.1, on the reverse strand, counting down.
TATAACAGCAGAGTAGGACAAAAAGCAGGCATCTCAGGTCCTGGGGGAGGACTCAATGTCTGGATAATGCAAACCAGTCAATAACGTCTACCTGACTGTGCAAAAATCTCATAATAATAATAATAATAATATGAAGAAGAGTTTCCAAACTAGAAATGAGAGAGAAGCATTAATGCATCCGACATCTTACTTTTTCTTTTGCCATAAACAACCACACAGTGTGGAGTTTCCCAGTTTCTTCCTTTCCACAGTCCTGATCCAAAGAGCTTTCCTCAGCTGCTATTGCAGCCCAATCCAACTGAACTCTCCATATGGCCATCTAGCAGTGCCAACGTGCTGCCCACTGAATCTTGTGGGGGGGGGGTTTGGCATCTGGAGGCCTCTTTGGGGAATTGAGCATTTGTGTGCTTGCCTTGGGGTAAACCCACTCTTGCCTGCCAGGTCTGTTCGCACATGTGTCAGTTCAACAGCAGCTGGCATAAGCAGTCCATATGGGGAAGGAGCTAGGATCCTGGTGTGTGCTGCCACCGCCAATCTGCCTTCCTCCCCACTCCATCTCCTCTCCTCACCCCATTCTGCCTCCTCCCTCCAGTCCCCTGCATGAACTTACCAGCACTGGTGGGCATTCCTGGTCCACTGGCTTGTGGACCTGACTGCTCTCTTCTTGGGACGGTGACCTGGCTGTGCCAATGGCTTGCCGCCTTTTGCGATGGCCATAAAGGGCCTTACACCACCAGAATTAGTGTTCCAATGGCACAAGGTTGGGTTAGGACTGAGTGGAGGCTGAGGATGAGCAATCAAGGATCGTAACAGCAACTGTGCCCCCTCCACACATCAGGAATGTGAAACACGTCTGTGGAAGTTCCACTGCTGCTACTTGCAGGTGTGTTGACACTCAGAAGTGGGGGCGGGGGGAGGCCACTGCTACATTGGTAAGATCCCCCCCAAACATTTCAAACAATGTCTGGCCTTCCAGATTTAACCCTCAGTTTTGAGTAGGGAGTTCTCAATTGAGCACAAGCTTGTAAACTCGGGTTCCACATGAAAGGTGCCTTTGCTGCAGCTGGCAGTCTGTGTGTTGTGGAGCACAGAGACTTGTGTGTGCAGTCTGCCGCAGCTTCTCTCTGGGCGGGAGAGGGTCCCTTCGGACCAGCTGCTCTCCCTTCCCTGGTGGGGGGCTTCTGCACAATGGCATCTTTGCTCCAGTCAGTGGGAGGAGTACCTCAGCCAGGCCACTGTCCCTCTGCTGAGGAGATGAAACCTTCTCCGCATCGTCCCTTCTGTCTCCAGCTTTTGAGAAACATCCTTGAGTCTTGCTGTGTCTTATTTGCCATTAACCTGGCTGATTTGAGTCAAGTTCATAAGTCATTACAGTTAAGTCAGAGTTGTCAACATGCGGAGCTGTTTATCCTTCTAATAAACATGCAAGACAGCGTCATGTGCATACACAAGCCTGTGAACATCCCCCATCCAGTTCTGCTATGTAACATGTTTCCCTTCTTCTTTAAAGGCCTACTTAAGCCGTGCTGCTTACTATGGAAGCAAAGGGAGATTCTCCAAGGCAATTGTGAACTGTACGGAAGCCCTCAAAATCTATCCCAACAGCGTGAGAGCCTTTCTCTACAGGGGAGCATTGAAATTTTACAACAGGGTAAATGTGTCTCCTCCTATCTGAGCATTTGGAGCAAAGCTCTTGAAGTCCTGCGGCCACTTGGAAGTGCATCTGGGGCTCCCTGGTGCCCATTAGGACCGTTGCTTCATTATAAAGGCCGTTAGTACTAGATAACACACATGCTGATCATAAGAGTTGTTTTACAAAATTAAAATCCTTGCAGCCAGATGATATTAAGCATTAATTTATAGATTCAGTGGTAGTTTGTTCTAGAAAAAACAGCTGTGACATAAAGTAGGTGAAAGAAGGAACATAAGAACAGCCCCACTGGATCAGGCCATAGGCCCATCTAGTCCAGCTTCCTGCATCTCACAGCGGCCCACCAAATGCCCCAGGGAGCACACCAGATAACAAGAGACCTCATCCTGGTGCCCTCCCCTGCATCTGGCATTCTGACATAGCCCATTTCTAAAATCAGGAGGTTGCACGTGCACATCATGGCTTGTAACGCGTAATGGATTTTTCCTCCAGAAACTTGTCCGATCCCCTCTTAAAGGTGTCCAGGCTAGATGCCATCACCATATCCTGTGGCAAGGAGTTCCACAGACCAACCACACGCTCAGTAAAGAAACATTTTCTTTTGTCTGTTCTAACTCTCCCAACACTCAATTTTAGTGGATGTTCCCTGGTTCTGGTGTTATGTGAGAGTGTAAAGAGCATCTCCCTATCCACTCTGTCCATCCCCTGCATAATTTTGTATGTCTCAATCATGTCCCCCCTCAGGCGCCTCTTTTCTAGGCTGAAGAGGCCCAAACGCCGTAGCCTTTCCTCATAAGGAAGGTGCCCCAGCCCCGTAATCATCTTAGTCGCTCTCTTTTGCACCTTTTCCATTTCCACTATGTCTTTTTTGAGAACTGGACACAATACTCCAGGTGTGGCCTTACCATCGATTTGTACAACAGCATTATAATATTAGCAGTTTTGTTCTCAATACCTTTTCCAATGATCCCAAGCATAGAATTGGCCTTCTTCACTTTGGGTCCACACTTTCATCGACTTATCCACCACCACCCCAAGATCTCTCTCCTGATCTCTCACAGACAGCTCAGAACCCATCAGCCTATAGGTGAAGTTTTGATTTTTTGCCCCAATTTGCAAAGGAAGTGTCTTTGAGGAAGACTCTTTGGCCATGAGTGGTAGAGAAGTCACCTAGATTTTTCTGTTCTCTTTGTGAGTCCTTTCCAGTTCAGGAGCATCCGTGGGATCCTTCCAGTTATGTGGGGAGGGCTCAAGTTTGAGGCCAGTGCATCCTCCCAGTCTCTGAAGAGCTTCTGAGGTTGTGTTGAGCTCTGTGATGCAGCTTCCTTGGATTCCTCCTCAGGTCATCTGGATGGTAAAAGAGGGGGAACTTTCAGGCACAGCACAACTGAATGTTTGGTGTGTTCTTCTTATTACTAGATCTATGGGAACACATTGCTTTAGTATAGTGTTGGAGGACATGTGCCATTGGAGGTTGGTAACTGGGTAGAGAAGAAGCAGCAGCAAGTAGGAATAAATGAGCAGTTTTCACAGTGAAGTAAGAAGTGAGCCCCCCATCTGCTTTGTAGCCACTGCTTTTTAATTTATTCATAAGTGATCTGGAGAGGAGTAAGAAGTGAGGTGGCCAAGTTTTCAGATAACACCAAACTATTCAGGATGGGGGCAACCTGAATGAATGATGAAGAAAGTCCAAAAGGATCTCTCCAAACTTAGTGAATGAGCAACAAAGTGGAAAATTTTGTTCAGTGGCAAAAGTGTAAAGTGATGCATTTTGTGGCGAAAATAATCCCAGTTTCACAGAAATACTGGTGATGTCTGAGTTACTGGTGAGTAACCAGAGAAGAGATCTTGGAGTTATGGTGGGTAACTCAATGAAAGCACTGACTCAGGGCAAATGCCATCCTATGGATCATTAGGAGAGCACTTGAAAAGAAAACTAGCATTATCATGCTCTTATGCAAATCGGTTGCCACATTTGGAATGGTATGTACATTTCTGGTCACCGCAACTCTGAAAGGATATTGCAGAGCTGAAAAAGATGTGGCAGAGGGTCACAAAAATGGCCAGGTGGTTGGCACATCTTTCTTACAAGGATAGGCTGCCTACAGCGTTTGAGACTTTTTAGTTGAGAAAAACAGCGATCAAGGTGTGCATGATTGAAAAAATTATTCATGATGTGGGGGGCGATAAAAAGAAAACAAAAGTTTCTGCGCCCAGCCTCTCTCCTTTGTTGACTTACTGCCCAATCCTATCTCCTGCCATCTTCTGCCGTGGAGTGCTTGCTGTATGCAGTGATGGGGGTGGGTGGGGTGGCAATCAACTGGCCCATGAGAAGAAAATAAGAATAGTTTTTACTTACCTCCTGGTAGGCCTCCTGGTTCCCAATGGGTCTCCTCATACATACCAGCTTTTTTTTTGGCATAGGTTCAAGTAGAGGAAGGAGATACTGGGCTGGAAAAATGGGGATAGGATCCTGGTGCACACTGTTGCTGCCAAGATCCACCCCTCTAGACCCTGAACCTCCCCCAACCTGAACCTCCTCTGACTCACCCCTACCACCAGCTTTCCTGCTCTGGTATAAGCTGGGTCTGGAGGGCATGTGGCATCTTCCAACACACATGAAGAGCAGAAGTGCATCATTTACTCTGTCACTGCAACCTTTAAGGTGATAGGTCGCAAGATTTGCTGTCATAAAGGCCCCATCGGATTGGGCCATAAGTTCCCTACACATGTACCAGTTAGGTTCCAGGGGTCTGTGCATAAGTTGAAAAATATGCAGCTTGAAACTCCCAGCAATTGCCAGCCTGGTGCTCTTGCACTTGCACAAAACCACCACCAAAAGAATTAGTGTGCCAGCGCAAAAATGCAGACGCAGCTGTCCAGAACACGGATGCCCATTACTGGGGAAGCCAGCGTACTCCGAATGTGGTTCTTCCAATTGCTGTTCTAATTAATAACCATTGTTGTGACATTTCTCTACACAGGTTATATCTATCATGCTTTCCCTTGACACTAATAGTACTGTGCATTTCCCCCCCTCCCCAGACTTATAATCACGCCATTGAAGATTTAAGCAGAGCTATAGCCGTGGACAATGTTTGTGTTTTGGCGCATTACAATAGGGCAATTTCTTACCACCAACTGAAAGACTATAAAAAGGTATGTTTCATTTTTTTTAGTGTGCAATTACACACCATTGTTCAGCAGTTTTAATCCTGTTTCTGAGCACTACTACGCCACTTTTACTTTTGATGATCATGCCTTCCATCAGTTAACTTATGCCAGTGGTTCACAGATTGCATTTACTGGCTCTGATCCAGAGTTCTGCACCGACTTCCTAAACATGCAGGTTTTCCTATTCCAGCAATGGGGGTGGTGGTTGTGTCCATATTGCTCTGCGTGAATGAAGCAGCTCCCCTCACTGAAATGCATGGGGAGCCCCTCTGACCAAAGAACTTCTGTGGGTGCCCTCGTGGTCGCAGGAGTTTGGGCATTCATGGCGATGGATTCCTGCAAACCTAAATGGATTTGCTATGATTTCTGGCTTTGTGCTGATCATGATGCCCTTATTAGTCAACAAAAAAAGCATCTGATATTATGCCTTTTTTATGCTTAAGGCATTCTGTAGGGCCATGTTAAGGCCACTTTCAAAACCAGTTTGGAGGATAGTGAGCCCGTATAATTATAGATGACCCTCCTTAGCTACAGGTTTGGGACCAATGGATTTGATTCAGAGTGAGTCAAGAGGGCCTCCCTGTACTTCCTGAATGTGACTGGAAGAGTCTTCCAGTCGCTGCCTAGGAGAGAGGGCTTCTGAGGCCTGGGGCTGCTCTGCAAGGCCTGTCAGAGACCTCCAAAAGGCACTTCTGGTCTCCAGCATTGTGCAGCCTCACCAGGTCTCAGAAGGCCTCCCAGATGTGACCAGAAGGTAGAGGCATAGGTATTATGTTCTTATAGTGGGCCAACCTGCTGACTCGGTTATCTGCGGTTTCGGTATTGCCAGGGGTCTGGGAACAGATCCCCTGTGAATACCAGGGTCCAGCCGTATATAACAGAAGCAGATTCCTGGAGCCTTTGTTCATCTGTATAGCACCCAAGTCTTTAATCAGATGAAAGATTGTCTTCCTACAGGACAGAATCCCCTGCTGCAGCAAATGCTTGCATGGTTTTTCACTTCAACCACGATCTTATTTTTATAGGCTTTGAAAGATTATGGGATTGTCCTTCTTCTTGAAGCAAACAAGGATCTCGTTGTGAAAGTGTTGATTAATCGTGGATTACTCTATGCAGAATTGAATCAGCATGCTTTTGCACTAGAGGTATTAGCATGTTCCTGTTTTTATTTCTTCAGAATAAGTTTTATAGATTATCTTTCCCCTTTAGAAAGGCAAAGAGATTAAGTGTGCAATCCTAACCTGTGCTGGAATGGGCAAACCAGGAGACTTGCGCTGTATCCCCTGCTAATTGGGTAAGAGGCACTTTTTCAAGTGGGTGCTCCTTTTTTAGCAGGGGGAGAGTAACTGGCCCTCCTCACCCCAGCAGTGTCTGTTCTAGTGGCTGTCTGCTGGTATTCTTTTGCATCTTTTTAGATTGTGAGCCCTTTTGGGACAGGGAGCCATTTAGTTATTTGATTTTTCTCCGTAAACCGCTTTGTGAACTTTTAGTTGAAAAGCGGTATATAAATACTGTTATTAATTAATTATTAATTATCCAGTGCAGGATAGGGGCCAAGAGCAGTTCAGCCAGAGGCAAGGGGAAACATTTCCCCTTACCCCTGGGAAAGGCACCCTTTCCTCTTTTGGTCTCCTCAGACTTAGAGGAGACCAATAGACTCCTCCAATTAGAGCAGAGAGGCTTGAAGCTATTCGATTCTCCCTGGGAACAGGGATTGGGATCCGGCATAACTGCCAGATCCCAGCCCCGCGGGCCCGCAGGGCCACCCACTGCCCGCCCTTCCCCCATCCAGAAACACCTCCCTCTCTCCTCCCCCCTGCCTACCTTTGGTCCTGCCTGTGCTCACGCAACCTTAGGGTAAGGGTTAGGCGCTTCTTTGAGCAGCGGCCCGGCTTCCTCCTGAGGAGGCGCAAACATGCCTTACGGCACATTTGCAGCCTTCCTAGGCCAGCGCAAGTCCTAGGCCAGGACTTGTGCCGGCCCAATTGAAGAGCAGGATTGTGTCCTTGCATTCTAAAAAATCACAAACATACTAAAAATTAATCACAGTACATTGTGTGGCACATTAAAGTTGTAGCAGCTGGCAGAATGAATAGCTGTGATTTCATTTGCTAGGTGCAATACCAGAAAAAATAATATAAGAATAACACAACCTCCTGTATGTTGGTATGGTCATGCAAGTATGGTCAGACTAACGCTTGATATTGATTTAGAATTACACTTGACAACAGCAAATTTATTCTCAATCAGCAGTTAAGTTGCAACACCCTCCCTCCCCCTGCCCACGAATACAAATAGAAAAACAAATTTGGAAGCAGCACTTCTTGCAAACCCCAAATGCAGAAGGAGGGGGAAGCCCCACAAGTACCCCAACTCGCTTCTCGCTTGAAAAAGACATTACTTTCAAAACAGGTTATTCACAGAGGGATCAAAGCTGAGGCTGAAACCCCTCAAGACTTACTCAGTGCTGTCCTTTGCCTTTCGGTTCTGAGTCTGTCAGTGACAGACTCTGTAGTTGTGGGGAAACCGCCCTTGGCCAGCATCCAAAGTCCTCAGCCACTTGGTGACAAAAGGCCTTTCTTTGCCTCACCAGCTTCGGCTTTCACGGTTATGTTGCTGAGCATATGGACAGTTGTGCGCCTGTCACAAGCACTTCTTTGATAGGGTCTGCTGCGTCAGTGCATCACAAGTACTCTCCTTCTCTGTTCCTAGGACTTTTCAGAAGCAGCGCTCAGCAGACCAAAAGACAGTTGTCTTTCTAAAGTTATTGGAATCTGCTGTCACAGGTAACTTTAGATACCGATTGGTAGGAGTTTTGAAAAGTGTAAATAAAACCAACCAGAAACCAAAATGGAGTTAGGTTAGACAGCATGTGTGTTGGGAGAGAGGAGGTTTATAATGGCGTGGTGACTTTTGATATTAAATAATAAAGTAGGGCTGGTTTAGACAAAATGCCAAACCGGAATTCAAGTCCTCCGAACAAGCTTTTAAGGAGCACTGGTTTCACATGCCTCCTCCTCCTTCTCCCACCTCCCTTTACACTCAGCAATTCTCACCCTCCTTTCCAAGATTAAGGCAAAGCATAATCTTGAAATTTTAACAGAACCAGCAAACTACAGCTTGTGCTTGCCCTGGAAACCTGCACTGGAAACTAGAGTTTAATCCTGGTTTCCAATACTGGTTTACTGGGCAAACACAAACCATCATTTTTTAATATTGAAGAAATCACAAACTGTGGTTTGCCCCGAACCAGGATAGGAGGGAGTGAGAAGAGGAAACATACAAGCCCACACAAACACTCACTCTCTGTCTCTCCCCCCCCCCCCCCGCTTTATCTTCTAAGTGGGCATTCAAAGCAACTATGTAAGGAGAACAGGAAACACACAAGCCCAGTGCTTCCTGAACCCAGGGGGTTCTTATGACAATTTTTTGACATGTTTTGTTGTCAGATCTGAGCCAACTCCGGGCCCAATCCTATCCAGCTTTTCGGCACCGGTGTAGCAATGCAGCCCCAAGGTAAGGGAACAAATGTCCTCTTACCTTGAGGAGCCCATTGTGACTGCATCCTCACCACAGGATGCAGCACTTGCCTCATTGGCTTGGTTGCACCAGCACTGGAAAATCAGATAGGATTGGGCCCTTAGTCAACTGATGCAAAATGTGATTCAGGTCTAGAAAGGAAATTCTGATGTTTGAATAAATAGATACTATAAACCTAGATGAAGTAAGCCATGTGATGGCCTGCTGGGAGGAGATGATGGAGAGGTTTTGAAAGTGACTAGAGTCACGTGATGCCTGCTCTTCCCGCTGCTTGCTCCCTTCTTAGATGAGCCCACTTTATAGTCGAGCAAGAAGGTATTCCACAAACAGGTGTCTGAGTTTACCCAGGAGGGGCTGCCTCCTAGCATTCTGCATTTTCATGAAAACATTTCTGGACCAGAAACCAACCAGGTCTACCAAATAGGTTTTGATCTACCAGATCTGCACAAAGGCACCTTCTGAGGGCAGCTTTTGTTCTTGCTGCAAATTTTCAGCACCTTAAATATTCTATTTGTATTTTAGGTTCCAAAAGTGGTTGTCATGATATTTGCCATTGGCAGTAACATCATATGTGACATCAAACATTGCTAATACTGTAAGGCACTAACTTCCAAACACATATTGGCTTTAGGCTCCAGAAATACGAAGAAGCCGTGGCTTTATTTTCCAAAGTTCTTAAACTAGACCCCTTTTGCCTGGATGGCTACATTGGACGAGGAAATGCATACATGGAATATGGGCACGAGGAAGGCACTGCACGGGCTCAGAAAGACTTCTTGAAAGCCTTGCATCTGAATCCCATGTGCCTGAAGGCCAGGCTTTGCTTAGGGTACAATTTGCAGGTAATATTGTCTGTGTAACTGAATCCTATAATATCCGGCTGCAAATAGAAGCAACATTGAAGTTAATTTGAGAGTTCTTTGTTCAACGGTTTCAGTGGCAGTTCACCTGTAATCTTTAACAAGGTTTGCCTGATTTTTAAAAGGATGAAATAGCCGGCACACACTATGGAATTATGAGTCAGCTCTTCTCCTTCGTCTCACACCTAGAGCAAGCCTGTTGTGAGTCAGCAGAACAGGCGGATGCTGTCAGAGTTATGTCGGACCTGTTGGGTCTAGCAAGTGTGCCAACTAAACTTTGAATGTAGCACAAATATGTACTTAATTCTCTAAATATTCTAAATACATATTCTAAACTATGTACTCAAAGCTTAATTCAGGGCTTTCAGCATGACCATCCTCTTGACATTTTAGACACTAAGGATCCAGTCCCATCCACCTCCGCCACACCAATGTAAAGGTGCCAAAGAGGCATAGGCTGCATCCAGCAGTGGGGGGTGGGAACGGACATAACCTGAGGGTAAATGGGAGGTAAGTCTAAAACATTAATCCCAGTAATCCCTGGGGTGGCCTTCTGGTGGTGTATGTCACCAGAAGGAGAGCAAAGGGGGGAGGTTCGGAGAGGACAGGACAGGATCTGACATGCTCTGTTGCCACCAGATCCACCCCCTCTCACCTCCTCCCTGCCCCCAGTTCCTCCCCCTCCCCACCCACCTCCCACCCTCACCCCTGACCTACCTGGTGCAGAGAGATCTGGCAGCAGCACTGCTGTCTCCAGCTATAGCACTTGCAAAATGACCACCAGTGGACCTCTGTGTCTGCCATCAGCAGCTATTTCCCAACAGCAGAAGTCACTTCTGCCCAGCACTTCAATCCTAGATAAGATTGTAGTGCAAGATGCCACTCACCTCCTATTGCCTTTTTGACAGTGATATCTCCTTTTATACACTGGAGAAAAAGTTCTGGAGGTGTGCCCTGCTCAGTGCTGGGTCTGAACCCAGCGTGACTGTCCTTGGCCAGAACGCCAGATGTGTGGAAGCTCAGTTTTGAAGGCAGCTGTTGGCTTCATGATTGATTCTCCAGCCCTGATGTCACTTCCATGCAAAATGTGAAAAGGACAACTGGAGCGCGGCTGTTACTTCCCCCATCCGGTTGGAATGGCTTCCGGGTTGGCTCCTTGCAGGTTTCCACTCCAAGCAAAGGTTTAAAGAGATCAGGTGGCCTTTTAGTATAGCTGATCCTACTAATTCTTGTGTTCATTTGCTTTAGGCCCTTGGCAAGTTTCAGAAAGCCTGGAGCCAGTTTTCAGCAGCCATTCACATCGATCCCAGCTGTCACCTCGCTTATGATGGGCGGGCGATTGTCTGTCTTCAGATGGGCGACACTTTTGCGGCCTTTCAGGATACAAATACTGCACTCAAGGTGACTGTTGTGCTCTTCCTGGCCGGCTGTGGTGCCCTGTCAAGGCGGGGCAAGTGGGCTCCTCGGACTGCCTCCCTGTCCCCTCACAGTGGCGCGCTTTGCTCTGCTCCCTCCACCAGGCCCCTTTCCTGTGCCCACCCCACTCCTTGACTTCTTCACTCTCAAGTTCTCTTTACTCTCAAGCTCCTCCACCCCAGAGCTCAGAGCACTGTACTTGATTCTGTCTCCTTCTTTCGTTCTCACAACTCCCCTAGGAGGTCGGGGAGGCTGAGAGACGGTGACTGGACCAGGTCCCCCAGCAAGCTCCACACCTGAGCTGGGATTTGGTCTTCCAACCCTCTGCCCACTTTGCCACATGTCTCTCTGCCATTCCTTCTTTATGACCCTCTTTCCCTGGATGGATTCCGGCTCCTTCCCTGGCTTGCTGTTTGCACACTGCCTGTCAGCGCCGCCTTCCCACCAGCCCTCCAGGCTCTGTCTCTGGCTCTTCTTGGCTCACACACCACAACCCTAAGATTTGGCACACCTCATCTTGTGACTCATCAAACCGCCAACTTGCTTCCATCTCACTCTTTCCACTCTCAGGAACATGCAGCCCCCAGTCCAACAAGAGCAAGCTGTGCGTGGGAATGGATTCCAAATGCAGGTCACTCTTCCTGGTGGATTCTTAGACGCATCCAAAAAAGGAGGGGGAGAGAAAAGCCCTGTCGTGTCCCTCCCAGCCCTGCTCCGGTTATACTTGTCTCTGGTCTCTGGACTGGGACCATAAATTGAAGCTCATTGTCCAGAGTCAACAAATATTCTCTGTTCCTCTCAGATATTTCCTTTATGAGTTTTCATATGACAGTGTCTCTGATTATGCTTTAGATCACTACCAATGCAGAGCTGCTCACCAATCGCGGTGTCATTAACCAGTTTATGGGGTATTTGAGTTGTGCCATGAAGGACTATCAGCAGGCCATCACGACTGACCCTGGCTATGCTCTGGCTTACTTCAATGCAGCAAACATCTACTTCTTCAACAGGCAGTTTCGGCAGGTAGGTCCTGTACTCACAGACTTTCTAAACACTTTTAGGGGGGCATAGCAATGATTTCAGCAAAGCACCTTTCCATCTTAAAAAAGATTTGGATCATAACTCCTGCATGACAGACTTGACTTTTAAAATTCAGGCACGGCAACTGGGAAAGGTCCCTCCGTACAAGTCTTAGGGTGAAGGAGTGGGGATGTGAGTGATGCCGGAGGGCTGATCAGGGCAGAGTGCCCAGTCGTTCCCACCCAGTACACACTCCCCCACTCAGTGGCATCACTAGAGGGGTGCAGGAGGTGTGGGCCGCACTGGGTGACGCTCCCAGTGGGAGGGGGGGGGCACGCACTGGTGACCAAAATAGCTAAAATTGCAGTTTTTACAAATAATATCATCATGCCATATAACTTACAGTGTGAAATTTACAGCAAAATGCAATGAAAAAAAACAGTAAAATATATCAGTTGTATCAAAAGTTATGGACAAAAAAACAGGAAAAAAATGCATGGAGCCCTATGGAAAGTGAAACTGAGCCATATTGTGTGTTTCCTCACAAGTAGGGAAACTTGCCTTGGTCCATTGGAAAAGGCAGCCTGAGAGGAATCCAACAACACCAGAATAGTCCTAGTCCAATGAATGCAGCCCCCAAAGAACACCCGAAAAGATAGTCACTTCCTCCAAGCTGATGAGCCCCATGGAAAGCGAAACTAAGCCACACAGTCGTGTTTACTCACGTGTAAGCAAACGTACCTCGGCTTGTGGTCAGGCTAGGCAAAGGAGAATGCCAAGGCACCAGAATAGTCATGATCTGATTAATGTGGAGCTCAGCAAATACTCCAGAAGGCAGCCCCCCCCCCACAACTTAAGAGGATAAAAACAGGCTTGAGCTGGTAAGGTGAATTTTTTATATTTTAGACTTGCAAAGCCAGGTAAGTCCTGATAGTGACATGGCTTAAATTGAACTGGGCACTGGGTAGGGCTGAAAATCTCACTGATTTTTTTGTGGCTGGGGGGTGTTATTGCAAGCAGGCTATAGAGAAAATCCACTTGGTGGAACAGGGCTGACTTCTTATTTAATTATTTGTTTTACTTTAATTATTAATAATTATTTATTTTAATTTGCTTGATGATGTCACTTCCAGCCATGACATCACTTCCAGTGGGTCCTAGACAGATTGTCAGTCTAAAAAGTGGGTCCCAGTGTTAAAAGTTGTGAAAACCGCTACAAAGGTGTTGGTACGTTGACACCCTCGCGGGGGGGGGTGACACCACTAGTGACCAAAATCACTAAAATCAGTTTGTAGGGATAATATCATCATGTTTTATATCAATCAATGTGTAATTTCATGCAGAATGCAATGAAACAAGTCGCGTTGAAATATCTGTGTTCTTTCAAAAGGTGCAGCCAAAAAACCAGCCGGGTGGGTGATGGTACATCAGGGAGTTGCCCCGTCCCCTGCATAGGAGAAGATTCATCGTGGGGGTGACGCACTGGCCTCCCGCACTGGGTGACATGAACCCTAGTGATGCCACTGCCCCGACTTCCTTTAACTGGGAAGGGAGGGTAGCTGAGTTGCTGCCACAATCCAAAGCCACGGGGGGCAAAGCCTCTCTCAGGTGCATGGAGAGCCTGCAAAAATCCCAACTGCAAAAATCCCAAGCAGTGGACAGCAGCGGAAGGGGATGGCCAGAGAGACACGGCTACGTGGCTTCTTCCTGAACGGACTGGGGTCAGACAGGAAAAGTGGCAAAAATGATCTGGTCTGAAAAGCTTGGGAACAACAACAACAACAACAACAACATTATTATTATTATTATTATTATTATTATTATTATTATTATTATTATTATTAACCATATTTATATACCGCTTTTCAACTAAAAGTTCTCAAAGCGGTTTACAGAGAAAAATCAAATAACTAAATGGCTCCCTGTCCCAAAAGGGCTCACAATCTAAAAAGAATAATGATATTCCCCATCCATAATAATGGATAATGATGATGATGATAACAAGAACTTTATTTTTACCCCGCCTTTCTCCCCGAAGGGACTCAAGGCGGCTTACAACAGGTTAAAAGAGATTAAAAACATAATTTAAAACAAATAAAAACATATTAACACATATCATAAAAACAGCAGTCAGATAAAAAATAATCAGGTAAAAAGAGCATAGAGCAGCAGCAAATCATAAAAGAATCAGGCCTGTAAAAAATATTAAAAGATGTTAAAAAGGCCATGAACTCAGAAGGCTTGTTTAAACAGAAGGGTCTTCAGGCCTCGCTGAAAAGTCTCCAGAGAAGGAGCCATTCTCAAGTCAAGGGGAAGGGAGTTCCATAACGTTGGTGCCACTACTGAGAAGGCCCTATTTCTTGCCGCCGCCCCACATACCTCCCTAGGCGGTGGCACTTGTAAAAAGGCCTTCTCTGATGACCTGAGAGGGCGAGCCGGATTGTACGGGAGTAGGCGGTCCCTAAGATACCCTGGCCCAGAGCAGTAAAGGGCTTTAAAGGTCAAAACCAGCACCTTGAATTGGGCCCGGAAACGAATGGGCAGCCAATGCAGCCCCCGGAGAAGCGGACTGACAGAGTCAAACCGCCTACCTCCAGTAACCACACAGGCTGCCGCATTCTGCACTAGTTGCAGTTTCTGAACCGTCTTCAGGGGCAGCCCCACATAGAGCGTGTTACAGTAGTCTAACCTCGATGTCACAGAGGCATGGATCACCATGGCCAGGTCAGCACGATCCAAGTATGGCCGCAGCTGGCGCACCAGCCGAACCTGAGCGAAGGCCCCCCTGGCCACAGCCACCACCTGGGAATCCAGGAGCAGCTGCGAGTCCAGGTGGACCCCCAAGCTGCGGACCTGCTCCTTCAGTGGGAGTGCAACCCCATTCAGCTCAAGCCGATAGTCCAGCACCTGCATCAAGGATTTCCAAACCAGGAGAGCCTCTTTCTTATCCGGATTTAATTTCAGCTTGTTAGCCCCCATCCAGACCCTCACTGCCTCCAGACAGCGCTCCAGGCCCTCAACCGCCACCCTGGAGTCTGGAGGAAAGGAGAGATAGAGCTGGGTGTTATCGGCATATTGATGGCACCCCACTCCAAACCCCCGGATGACCTCTCCCAGCGGTTTCATGTAGATGTTAAATAGCATGGGGGACAGAATTGAGCCCTGTGGCACCCTGCATCTCAAGGGCCAGGTTGTCAAACAGGCATCCCCCAGCACCACCATCTGGGACCGACCCTCCAAGTAGGAGCGGAACCACCGCAAAACAGTGCCTCCAACTCCCAACTCGGCCAGTCGGCCCAGAAGGATACCATGGTTGATGGTATCGAAAGCCGCCGAGAGGTCCAGCAGGACCAACAGGGACGCACTCCCCCTGTCCAGTCCCCGGCGTAGGTCATTCACCAAGGCGACCAAGGCAGTTTCCGTCCCAAAGCCCGGTCTGAAACCAGATTGAAAAGGATCCAGATAATCCGCTGATAATACAGATAAACAACAGGGAAGATCATTGCAAAGGAGGACGAGGCACCCCTCTTTCGACAAAATGGAGAAAAGGGGACGGGTGTGAAAAGGCTGGTTAGGAGGTCCCAGAGCAGGTTCAGATTCAGCAAATCACACTGTGGCCAAAAGACAGCTCTCCCTCTGTGCATTCGGGCTGCTCCCCCCCCCCGGCTTCTGGTCTTTTCTCCCCAAGGGAGGGGGCACAATCCACACTGAGCATCGTATCCTCCAACTGGACCAGCTCAACCTCATACTGGGAGGTGCACCTCTGGTTTTCTAGCTAGTGGGCAGTAACCCTGCTTTATCGAGCGGAGGGGTTATGTGGTTATTTTGGACCACATAAGTGGTCCAAAAGTGGGAGTGTTGGGTGTCTTGAGGCCTCTGGTGGGCCTCTGTGAGCTGGATGGGCCCTTGGCCTGATCCAGCAGGGATCTTCTGATGTTCTTAAGGTAAAACAATGTTCTTCATTTTTTTCCCATGATATTTGTGAGTAATAAAAAGCTCTTCTAAATTATTTCAAATGGTACATACATATTTCATTCATTTTCTAGGCCTATGACTATTATTCCAAGGCGCTGGTGCTGGATCCAAAAAATGAGTCTGCCTTTCTGAATCGAGCCATCACAAACACACTGCTAAGAAACTTTGAAGAAGCGAAAGCCGATTTTGAGGAGGCCGTTTCCCTTTCTCCCTTCTCTGCAGCCATCTACTTTAACAAGGCAAATCTCTACAACACGTTGGAGGACTATGAGCAGGCGGAGAAGGACATTTCAAAAGGTGCTCAGAACAGAACTTCTCATGTCACTTGTGCACTGTTCTTTTCATTAAATGGGCATTAAGACTGACTGGCACACCACAGCAATACCTTGGATAGCGCAGGCAGAGCCCAGGTGTCCGTAGCTTGGAAACTCGGGCATCGCGACACTCCGGTCAGGGAAGCTCTGTCACTGCACCTGAAGGTGGCCACAGGACAGTACATGATCCCACTATTGCCAGGTGGAAAAGGTATTTTTTGTAACTTGCCAGGGGTCTCTCTGCCTCTCCTGTTGTCAATCATGATGGGACAAAGAGCACTACAATATACCATCCCTAAACCATCAGAAATGCAAGCCTTGCACAGCCTAGAGACTACCAGGAGTGGACTCACCCAGTGTTGCGCTGTACATGTCCAGTGCCCCAGTACCAATGAGGTGTGGGCAAGTAGCTGATCAGCAGTGTCAGTTTTGACAGCTCCAGTCACCTGTTAGATGCAGGTGGGGGAACAGAACTGACCCTGATATCTCCTTTATCCCCTTCACAAACAGGCCATCAGAACAGTAGGGGAAGGTCTTTGCATGCACTGAGCAGAGGCATCATGCAGGACTGTGAACTTGGGCCAATGGCATTGTTTGTTTCCTTACCTGATACGTTCCCTGTTACGGAACATCCTCCTTCTGGAGACTCACAAAAACACGACCAAGAGGGTATCCGAAAGTGAAGGTCATGCACATTGGGGCAAAAAATCAAAACTTCACCTATAGGCTGATGGGTTCTGAGCTGTCTGTGGCAGATCAGGAGAGAGATCTTGGGGTGGTGGTGGACAGGTCAATGAAAGTGTCGACCCAGTGTGCGGCGGCAGTGAAGAAGGCCAATTCTATGCTTGGGATCATTAGGAAGGGTATTGAGAACAAAACGGCTAGTATTATAATGCCATTGTACAAATCGATGGTAAGGCCACACCTGGAGTATTGTGTCCAGTTCTGGTCGCCGCATCTCAAAAAAGACATAGTGGAAATGGAAAAGGTGCAAAAGAGAGCAGCAAAGATGATTACTGGGCTGGGGCACCTTCCTTATGAGGAAAAGCTACGGCGTTTGGGCCTCTTCAGCCTAGAAAAGAGACGCCTGAGGGGGGACATGATTGAGACATACAGAATTATGCAGAGAATGGACAGAGTGGATAGAGAGATGCTCTTTACACTCTCACATAACACCAGAACCAGGGGACAACCACTAAAATTGAGTGTTGGGAGAGTTAGAACAGACAAAAGAAAATATTTCTTTACTCAGCGTGTGGTTGGTCTGTGGAACTCCTTGCCACAGGATGCAGTGATGGCGTCTGGCCTGGATGCCTTTAAAAGGGGATTGGTCAAGTTTCTGGAGCAAAAGTCCATTACGGGTTACAAGCCATGATGTGCATGTGCAACCTCCTGATTTTAGAAATGGGCTATGTCAGCATGCCAGATGTAAGGGAGGGCACCAGGATGAGGTCTCTTGTTATCTGGTGTGCTCCTTGGGGCATTTGGTGGGGCCACTGTGAGATACAGGAAGCTGGACTAGATGGGCCTCTGGCCTGATCCAGTGGGGCTGTTCTTATGTTCTTATGAAGCAAGACCTCTTTGATTGGATTGTTTACTGGCTGGGGCCTGGGCCACATTGAGGGTTTTTACAGTGTAGTCATAGGCATGTCTACGCAGAAGTAAGTCCAATTGCCTTCCATGAGAAAGTGTACGGATTGCAGCCTAACAGTCCACTTTTATCTCAGGCTTACTGTGGCAGATCCCATGATCTGTGGGATGATTTTGATATATGATAAATATAAAAATAAATTAAATATATATAAATATAAATGGATGATAAATCCAGGACAACCACGAACCACACACCTCCACAACCCCGCACACGGGGCAAAGCTCTGCAACGGTGTCCCCCCTGCGGGCTGTCACCACCCCCCTTGGGCAGAAATTCCCTCTCCCCACTACCAGAGGCTTATGGAGCCTCATGCGACCTCCTCCCATGCTGGGGAAACCTCTGTGAGGTTCCCCGGCACTATAAACTGTGCTTCCGGGAAGCTGGAAGCACACTTTCTGCCCCTGTCGGAAGCCGCAGAGAGGCTTCCATGGGGCCCAAGAGGCTGGCGCTCGGGGCATTTGCCCCAGCTCAGCCTATGGCAGGCACGCAACTGGTCCAGGATTGGTGGTGCAAAAGTGATGTTGCTGTTGTGCGCTCCAGGCCTGCCAGCACAAAATGGCCAGAGACCTTGTGCATATGAGAGCGGCTCACAGTGCCCTGCTAGATCAGGTAGGTTGGCGATAGAGCCAGTTCGTGGGGGGGGGAGGGAATTGGGAGCAGTTTGGGTTGGGGAGCAAGCCTGGCAGGAGCATTTTGGGGTTGGGAGGATCTCAGTGGCAGCCTTACTCACATAGCAAGATCCTAGCCCCTTTTCCAACCCTCAGCTACCCCTGAGTCTCCTCTGTGTTATGCCAATTAAATAGATCTAACAAGAACACTGAGGGGCCAGGCAGCCTACGGGGAGATAAGGAACAAAGATTTTTACTTGCCTCACCTGGGTTGTCTGGTTGTTGCCCACCACAGCATGCGGTGCCTGCTTTGTCACAAGAACATAATGTAAGAAGAGCTTTGCTGGATCAGGCCAAGGCCCATCTAGTCCAGCTTCCTGCATCTCACAGCGGCCCCATCAGATGGCTCAGGGAGCACACAAGGCAACAAGAGACCTGCGTCCTGGTGCTGTCCCTCACATGTTCTTCTTAGAACCCCCACGGCTACGGGGGCATGTCTGTATTTGTGTCCTTACGTAGCTATAGTTAATATGACCAAACTGTGCAACTGAAAGCTGAGTTCTCAGCAGATGCTTGTCACGTGCACCTAACAACAACTGTGGCTATTTTCACAGCACTGTCAATTCAGCCTTATGACGCCCTGCTGCATAAACTGAGAGCCGATATTCGTGGCAAAATGGGCCTCATCAAAGAAGCTGTTGCTGATTACAAGAACGCCATCAGTATCCAAGAGCTGATCAGCAGTGAGTGAAAAGATAAGATACTTGTCAACTCCCGTGTCGCAGCAAGACGGCTGGCAGTAGCAAGACTTTTCCAGGTTATGATGAGGACCGCTGAATTTTGCTGTTACATGTACAATTTACATGAATGTATTTGCTGCTGTAATTTATTGTCACTTGTAGATGAATATCTGTACATATTTTATTTGTATAGCTAAATAGGAAAGTTTAAATGAATAATGCTCTGCAGAACTGAATCACTTAAAGGTATGCATTATGTCAGCAAGTAGGATGGTGTGCTACTTGCTTCTCCCCAGTAGCGTAGTTAGAGGAGGTGCAAAGCACTAAATTTTGTATGGCGCCTCACCATGGTGTGCAAGTGCCCCTACTTCTCCCCTTCAGATGGCTCTGAAGGGGAGAGGGAGGGGCCACTTGCATGCCACTGC
This sequence comes from Tiliqua scincoides, assembly GCF_035046505.1. Taxonomy (NCBI): domain Eukaryota; kingdom Metazoa; phylum Chordata; class Lepidosauria; order Squamata; family Scincidae; genus Tiliqua; species Tiliqua scincoides. The sequence goes on along the minus strand of NC_089821.1, from coordinate 543,561 downwards.
GATGAGGCACTGTGCAAAACTTCTAGCTCTAGCTGCAGTACTGCATCCCACTGTCTCTGGGGTCTTGGACCTGCAGGGACATTGCAAGCACAATCATATCCAAAGCCCCACCCACTCCACCAGTGTGTGCAGGTGCCAGGAGAAGCGAGTGGGGTGCAGGAAGAGCTGGCACAGACCCTCTTGAAATGTTAGAACACCCTTCAAGTTAAAATTCCCCTGTTCTACCAGTAGATGGCAGCATAGAACTTCTGTTCCTCTAGTCGAAATGGCAGCTTGAAGGCTGTGGTTATAATGTTAATGTTTTTGTTACATTACAAATATTGCTGGCATTTGTTTAGTCTGGTGCCAGTATATTGGCTTTGGAAATATACATTCAATGTTTCTCTTTATTATGGAGTCCACAAGTTGTTGTTTTCACTCCTTTTCAATATGCAGTATAAGATTCTTTGTTTGAAATAAAAGTCAAGATATGAAAGAACCAGAGTCCCAAAATAACGAATAATGTCCTGTGTGGATTTCACACCAGCCAGAATGGGACGCATTATTCTCTTCAAGGAAGTCAGAAAGGAAATATTGGCAACCTTCAGTCTCGAAAGACTATGGTATCGCGCTCTGAAAGGTGGTTCTGGCACAGCGTCTAGTGTGGCTGAAAAGGCCAATCCGGGAGTGACAATCCCTTCCACACCGGGAGCAAGTGCAGTCTGTCCCTGGTCTGTCTCCCTGGCTATGGGCCTTCCTTCTTTGCCTCTTAGCCTCAGACTGTTGGCAAAGTGTCTCTTCAAACTGGGAAAGGCCATGCTGCACAGCCTGCCTCCAAGCGGGCCGCTCAGAGGCCAGGGTTTCCCACTTGTTGAGGTCCATTCCTAAGGCCTTCAGATCCCTCTTGCAGATGTCCTTGTATCGCAGCTGTGGTCTACCTGTAGGGCGCTTTCCTTGCACGAGTTCTCCATAGAGGAGATCCTTTGGGATCCAGCCATCATCCATTCTCACAACATGACCGAGCCAACGCAGGCGTCTCTGTTTCAGCAGTGCATACATGCTAGGGATTCCAGCACGTTCCAGGACTGTGTTGTTAGGAACTTTGTCCTGCCAGGTGATGCCGAGAATGCGTCGGAGGCAGCGCATGTGGAAAGCATTCAGTTTCCTCTCCTGTTGTGAGCGGAGAGTCCATGACTCGCTGCAATACAGCAGTGTACTCAGGACGCAAGCTCTGTAGACCTGGATCTTGGTATGTTCCGTCAGCTTCTTGTTGGACCAGTCTCTCCTTGTGAGTCTGGAAAACGTAGTAGCTGCTTTACCGACACGTTTGTTTAGTTCGGTATCGAGAGAAAGAGTGTCGGAGATCGTTGAGCCAAGGTACACAAAGTCATGGACAACCTCCAGTTCATGCGCAGAGATTGTAATGCAGGGAGGTGAGTCCACATCCTGAACCATGACCTGTGTTTTCTTTAAGCTGATCGTCAGTCCAAAATCTTGGCAGGCCTTGCTAAAATGATCCATGAGCTGCTGGAGATCTTTGGCAGAGTGGGCAGTGACAGCTGCATCGTCGGCAAAGAGGAAGTCACACAGACATTTCAGCTGGACTTTGGACTTTGCTCTCAGTCTGGAGAGGTTGAAGAGCTTTCCGTCTGATCTGGTCCGGAGATAGATGCCTTCTGTTGCAGTTCCAAAGGCCTGCTTCAGCATGACAGCGAAGAAAATCCCAAACAAGGTTGGTGCAAGAACACAGCCCTTGCTTCACGCCACTTCGGATGTCAAAGGGGTCTGATGTGGAGCCATCGAAGACAACAGTGCCCTTCATGTCCTTGTGGAAGGATCTGATGATGCTGAGGAGCCTGGGTGGACATCCGATCTTGGGGAGAATCTTGAAGAGGCCTTCCCTGCTGACCAGGTCGAAAGCCTTTGTGAGATCTATGAAGGCTATAAAGAGTGGCTGTCGTTGTTCCCTGCATTTCTCCTGCAGTTGTCTAAGGGAGAATACCATATCAGTGGTGGACCCGTTGGCTCGGAATCCACACTGCGATTCTGGATAGACGCTCTCTGCAAGTACCTGGAGCCTCTTTAGTGCAACTCGGGCAAACAACTTTCCTACAACGCTAAGGAGAGAGATGCCATGGTAGTTGTTGCAGTCACCCCTGTCGCCTTTGTTCTTGTACAGCGTGATGATGTTTGCATCCCTCATGTCTTGAGGTACTCCGCCTTCTCTCCAGCAGAGACAAAGGATTTCATGCAGCTCAGTGACGATGATCTCTTTGCAGCACTTTAGGACTTCAGCAGGGATGCTGTCTTTTCCAGGTGCCTTGCCAAAGGCAAGGGAGTCCAGGGCCACGTGAAGTTCTTCTAGGGTTGGTTCACTGTCAAGCTCCTCCAGCACAGGCAGGCACTCAATGTTGTTCAGCGCTTCTTCGGTGACTACATTTTCTCTGGAATATAGCTCAGAGTAGTGCTGCACCCAGCGTTCCATCTGCTGCGCCCGATCCTGGATGACCTCGCCTGCTGCAGACTTCAGAGGGGCAATTTTCTGTGTTGGACCTAGGAACTGCTTGATACCATCATACATCCCCTTGATGTTGCCGGTGTCAGCTGCTATCTGTATCTGGGAACAGAGCTGGAGCCAGTAGTCATTAGCACATCTCCTGGCAGCCTGCTGGACTTTGCTGCGAGCAGCTCGGAGGACCTGCAGGTTGCGCTCACTGGGACAGGCCTTGTATGCTGCTTGAGCTCTCCTCTTTTCCTCAATGACTGTTGTCAACTCCTCAGAGTGGGCTTCAAACCAGTCTGCCGTCTTGTTGGTCCTCTTGCCGAATATGGACAAGGCGGTGTTGTAAACGGTATTCTTGAAATGTTCCCATCTGTTGGATGCATTTGCATCGGCCGGGCCTGGAAGAGATTCCTCAAGCGCTCGTGCAAATTCCTCCACTTTTCTCTGATCCCGGGTCTTGCTGGTATCAATGCGAGGTCTTCCTTCCTTTTTCGTGTGATACAGTCGCTTTGTTTGCAGTTTCACTCTGCTGCACACCAGGGAGTGGTCAGTGTCGCAGGCAGCACCATGATAACTGCGTGTGATCTTGATGCTGGGAAGGCTGGAGCGTCTGAAGAGAATCAGGTCGAGCTGGTGCCAGTGCTTTGATCTTGGGTGTCTCCAAGAGACTCTATGTTGGGGCTTCGTGTTGAAGAATGTGTTGCTGACACAGAGACCGTGATGACAGCAAAACTCTAGCAGGCGTTGGCCATTTTCGTTCATCTTCCCAGTGCCAAACTGACCTAAGCAAGTGGGCCACGAACTGTTATCAGCACTAACTCTAGCATTGAAATTGCCGAGGATGAACAATAGCTCTTTTACAGGGATCTTCTTGATAGTGGAAAGGAAAACAGTCTTGAAATCAAATTCCTGCTTTTTTGTGGTTTGCTGGCTTGACTACTTCCAGATAGTGCTGACCCAGAAAACAAAGAGTGGGCCAGGCTTCTGCTCAGAGGAATCGTGGTCGTCTCATCCTGGTGCCCTGAAACTCTTCCAGTAGTAGCAGGATATGCAAGGGAGCCAAGTAGATCTGATTTTGTTTTTGGTCTAGCTTGGAAGTGCAACGGTTTGTCTACCACCAGTCACCCCCGTCAATTCACTGGCGCTAGTGGACAGTGACCTTTCCACTGGCCTGATGCGTGGCCACCAGCCAGTGCTCTGGTGGCCTTGTTGTGTTTGCCAGTGGAACGTCACTTCATTTTTTAAAAAACAGTATTTGAATATGTTCATAGAATTGCCAAAGGATTTTCAGGAACATTCAGATTCAGTATGGTTGTACATTTTGCATCCAGCAATGCATTATGTAAATTATACTCTTTGTGTGCATGTGTGCACACCAGGGTGGCAGCTTGAATGCACAACTGAGGCCAAATTATGCATTATTTGTCTGCACAAGACGAACAATGATTAATATATTAAATGTGTCATTTGATCCAGGTGTGCTTGGATATCTTGTGCAAAGAACAGCCATTGGAGATGGGGGGGGGCTCTGTGTTGCGACCACTTTGGGGGAGGCTTTGACCTGCTCCTGCAGTAATCCCAGGACCAGACTGTGGGCCTGTGACTGCTCTTTCTCTGGGGCGGGGGGGGGGGGAGCTCACACTGGTACCAAAGAGTTATACTAGTATAGTTTTTTTGTTCTAAAGTTGTTCTGTTTCAAAATGCAAATCTGTTGCCTATAATCTTGTTAAGAAACATTATATTCATTTAATTGGTAGGGGAGACATGAATCAATTAATTAGAATTTTGAAAAACTCAGCCAGCACTATGTTCAGCATAGGAAATAAGGGCACCTTGGGGCTAAAATGTCCAAGAAATCCTCAAGGGGATCAGAGTGGTATTATGGGGGCTTTTTCAGCTTAATATGTACATTCCAAGAGTGTAAATGCCACTGTGTATATATCTGTGAAGGAGAAGAACAGCTTTGCTCTTCCTCTCACTCTCCCCAGTTCTGTTTACAAGACACTTTGCACAGTTGCTTCCCCCTTCCCAATCTTGTGCTCTGGTATGGCTTGACATCAGTTGCTGGTGCTGAAGTGGTCCAAGTGAGATAGCCAAGTTGTTCCTGGTCAGTGCCACCAGTGGGCACCAGCAGAAATGAGCATGGCATTCTAAAGTTCATCTGAGTGAGCCAAGGTGGTGTTATTCCTCACCCAAAAACTGGAGTGGACTCCCTTTTTCTTGTGGTTAAGGATTGAGATGTGTGTGTATGAATGCTGCTGCTGAGTCAAGCCACAGAGGACACGGGGAGGTGGACAGCCTTTGGTCACCTCCTGCTAAGCCAGGCCTGCAGCCTTTCTAAACATACTTACTTGGGATTCAGCCCTGTTGGACACAGAGGAGCGCACCTCTGCAGTTAACACTCCTGGGATTGCACTGCTAGTCCTGGAGAAGTGCATGCATGGGAAATAAAGCAAAAAAAGAAAGATCTGTCCTATTGGATTGCAGTTGCAATATGTGAGCTCAGCTATCCCAAAGGAAAAGAAAAAAATGCAGTTCAGTCAGTCTGGCTCTTACTGTGTCCAACAGAAAACAGCAGCAAATAGATTATTAGATTAGAACAACCAAGGATGCCAATATTAATTCCCTGCCGATAGAATTGAGACAGCCTAATTATTCCTTGCAATCCATTAGGCTGATTATTGACATCCTGCTATGGCCAAGTAGAAATTGGTTATGCAGTCAAATGCAGACAATATTGAGTTTGCAAATTGTTGCCATCCTCTGGTCTAGAGGTTCAGCTTAAAAGTTGAAGAACAAAGTCTGTTTAAGAAAAAAAAAGCAAAATGTGATTTACAGTGGAAAAAGATCAGTTTTAGAATTCATAGTATCACTTTGTTGACATTTTTCTGGCTGTGTTCCTTGTGTCTACACCATCTCATTTATTTTTTTTTTTTTACTACAGTGAAAGTATCTGTATTTTGGAGGATATGTGCCCATTAGGCCGGCACATGCTCATAAGAACAGCCCCACTGGATCAGGCCATAGGCCCATCTAGTCCAGCTTCCTGTATCTCACAGCGGCCCACCAAATGCCCCAGGGAGCACACCAGATAACAAGAGACCTGCATCCTGGTGCCCTCCCTTGCATCTGGCATTCTGACATAACCCATTTCTAAAATCAGGAGGTTGCACATACACATCATGGCTTGTACCCCGTAACAGATTTTTCCTCCAGAAACTTGTCCAATCCCCTTTTAAAGGCATCCAGGCCACATGCTGTCACCACATCCTTCAGCAAGGAGTTCCACAGATCGACCACACGCTGAGTTCCGACGGGCGGACTTCCCTCAAATGAGGAGGCTGGTTAGAAGGAGGTTGAAAGGGAGGGCAAAAAGAGTCCAGTCTCTCCAGAGTGCATGGAGGCTGCTTAAAACAACAGTAATAGAGGCCCAGCAGAGGTGTATACCGCAAAGAAAGAAGGGTTCCACTAAATCCAGGAGGGTGCCCGCATGGCTAACCAGCCAAGTTAGAGAGGCTGTGAAGGGCAAGGAAGCTTCCTTCCGTAAATGGAAGTCTTGCCCTAATGAAGAGAATAAAAAGGAACATAAACTGTGGCAAAAGAAATGTAAGAAGGTGATAGGGGAGGCCAAGCGAGACTATGAGGAACGCATGGCCAGCAACATTAAGGGGAATAATAAAAGCTTCTTCAAATATGTTAGAAGCAGGAAACCCGCCAGAGAAGCGGTTGGCCCTCTGGATGGTGAGGGAGGGAAAGGGGAGATAAAAGGAGACTTAGAGATGGCAGAGAAATTAAATGAGTTCTTTGCATCTGTCTTCACGGCAGAAGACCTCGGGCAGATACCGCTGCCCGAACGGCCCCTCCTAACCGAGGAGTTAAGTCAGATAGAGGTTAAAAGAGAAGATGTTTCAGACCTCATTGATAAATTAAAGATCAATAAGTCACCGGGCCCTGATGGCATACACCCAAGGGTTATTAAGGAATTGAAGAATGAAGTTGCAGATCTCTTGACTAAGGTATGCAACTTGTCCCTCAAAACGGCCACGGTGCCAGAAGATTGGAGGATAGCAAATGTCACGCCTATTTTTAAAAAGGGAAAGAGGGGGGACCCGGGAAACTATAGGCCGGTCAGCCTAACATCTATACCGGGTAAGATGGTGGAATGCCTCATCAAAGATAGGATCTCAAAACACATAGACGAACAGGCCTTGCTGAGGGAGAGTCAGCATGGCTTCTGTAAGGGTAAGTCTTGCCTCACAAACCTTATAGAATTCTTTGAAAAGGTCAACAGGCATGTGGATGCGGGAGAACCCGTGGACATTATATATCTGGACTTTCAGAAGGCGTTTGACACGGTCCCTCACCAAAGGCTACTGAAAAAACTCCACAGTCAGGGAATTAGAGGACAGGTCCTCTCGTGGATTGAGAACTGGTTGGAGGCCAGGAAGCAGAGAGTGGGTGTCAATGGGCAATTTTCACAATGGAGAGAGGTGAAAAGCGGTGTGCCCCAAGGATCTGTCCTGGGACCGGTGCTTTTCAACCTCTTCATAAATGACCTGGAGACAGGGTTGAGCAGTGAAGTGGCAAAGTTTGCAGACGACACCAAACTTTTCCGAGTGGTAAAGACCAGAAGTGATTGGGAGGAGCTCCAGAAGGATCTCTCCAGACTGGCAGAATGGGCAGCAAAATGGCAGATGCGCTTCAATGTCAGTAAGTGTAAAGTCATGCACATTGGGGCAAAAAATCAAAACTTCACATATAGGCTGATGGGTTCTGAGCTGTCTGTGACAGATCAGGAGAGAGATCTTGGGGTGGTGGTGGACAGGTCGATGAAAGTGTCGACCCAATGTGCGGCGGCAGTGAAGAAGGCCAATTCTATGCTTGGGATCATTAGGAAGGGTATTGAGAACAAAACGGTTAGTATTATAATGCCGTTGTACAAATCTATGGTAAGGCCACACCTGGAGTATTGTGTCCAGTTCTGGTCGCCGCATCTCAAAAAAGACATAGTGGAAATGGAAAAGGTGCAAAAGAGAGCGACTAAGATGATTACGGGGCTGGGGCACCTTCCTTATGAGGAAAGGCTACGGCGTTTGGGCCTCTTCAGCCTAGAAAAGCGACGCTTGAGGGGGGACATGATTGAGACATACAAAATTATGCAGGGGATGGACAGAGTGGATAGGGAGATGCTCTTTACACTCTCACATAATACCAGAACCAGGGGACATCCACTAAAATTGAGTGTTGGGCGGGTTAGGACAGACAAAAGAAAATATTTCTTTACTCAGCGCGTGGTCGGTCTGTGGAACTCCTTGCCACAGGATGTGGTGCTGGCGTCTAGCCTAGACGCCTTTAAAAGGGGATTGGACGAGTTTCTGGAGGAAAAATCCATTATGGGGTACAAGCGATGATGTGTATGCGCAACCTCCTGATTTTAGGAATGGGTTAAGTCAGAATGCCAGATGTAGGGGAGAGCACCAGGATGAGGTCTCTTGTTACCTGGTGTGCTCCCTGGGGCATTTGGTGGGCCGCTGTGAGATACAGGAAGCTGGACTAGATGGGCCTATGGCCTGATCCAGTGGGGCTGTTCTTATGTTCTTATGTTCTTATGAGTAAGGAAATATTTTCTTTTGTCTGTCCTAACCTGCCCAACACTCAATTTTAGTGGATGTCCCTGGTTCTGGTGTTATGTGAGAGTGTAAAGAGCATCTCTGTATCCACTCTGTCCATCCCCTGCATAATTTTGTGTGTCTCAATCATGTCCCCCCTCAGGCATCTCTTTTCTAGGCTCTATTCTTTAGCATGCGGGTAGCCCTGTTCTCCTGACTAAGGGCCCAATCTTATCCAGTTTTCCAGTGCCGCTGCAGCATGCACTCCATCCTGTGTTGGGGAGGCAGTCACAGAGACCTCCTCCAGGTAAGGGAACACTTATCCCTTTACCTGCAGGCTGCATTGCAGCTGTACTGGTGCTGGAAAGTTGGATAGGATTGGGCCCTAAGGTTTGAAGGCAAATCAAGATGCCCAGGTGATCATGACTTCACCTGTGAGGCAGGACAGTGACATAGTGGAATCAGATGGTGCCTGGGGGTCCTCTCTGCTCATGACACTAACTTAGACTGACAAGTGCGAAGGATTCAGCCCACCCTTTGGGCAGAAAGGTGCAGTTGCCGGCAGCAGCCAAAATCTGGTATGAGTAAGATCAGACTAACTGCCCAATCCCGTCCTCGCAGTATGTGGCAAGGTCCCCACAGTGAGGCAGTGAGGCCTCCCCTCAGCCATCACAACTGTATTTTAATCCCGTCCCTCCTTCAATGGCTTATTCTTAAGTGTCTTTCAAAGACCAATCTGCCTTGGCAGGCCTTGTAGTGGCTTTGCTGTGACCTGCCACTTGAAATTGTATTGATCAGTCTGTCCTGGTTTGCTGTTGCTGCTGCCGCCTTGTTTGCATTTTAGAACTGTATAAATACAAATACAGTGTTTGTTAGGCACTGGGCGGCCCCAGGGGCGGGTGGGAGGGGAGCAGGAGATGGGGCTGGGACCCGGCAGTTAGGCTGGATCTCAACCCCCGTTCTCGGGGAGCTTGAAGAGACTTCAAGCCGCTCTGCTCTCCTTGAACTTGTGCCACCTCAGGAGGTGGCGCAAGTCTGAGGAGACCCATTTGGGCCAGGGTGTCCTACCCAGAAGTGACCTCTGGCTGAGCCACTTTGGGACCCTATCCTGCACTGGATACAGTGCAAGCCTCTTGGCTTGCCTGTGCCAGTGCAGGACAGGATTGCGCCCTTAGTGGATTTGCATGATGATGTCTCCATTGGATCAGGACTTTCATGTTGTGGTTTTAGTCTCACAGTTCATTTGTGCACCCCCCCCCCCCCGGAAATTAGCACCATTGCTTCATTAGTTCATGAAGAAGCCAGAAAAAATTGCTGCGAAGCAGTAGCATCCCAATGTTTTCTGCGCTGTTCTCTCCCTTTTTTAAAAATTTTTTTTAATTTTTCCAAAAACAAAAATAACAAACACACATAACACAATACATAAAAACAATATTAGACAGTGCAAGATATCATACATCACTATAACTAATAAATCATTACGTATTTCCTAATCCAGTTCCTCCTCTACATTAGCCTCTTAATATCATTTATCATTTATCTATCATATCATATATAATATATCATATATATAATACATTCATCTAAATACCCTATCTTATACTTCTACAACTTTATGTTCAACCAAGCATAAAATAATTTTCATTACTCAACCTATATCGGTTTCAGAGTTGATCCAAGTTCTCTAAAAATCTGTCCATTTCCACCACATTCATTATTTCCTCTATTAATTCATCTTTCATTGGGATTTTTGTGTCTTTCCAGTATCTAGCATATAAAATCCTCACAACAATTAGTATCATAATTCAATCTCTAACATACTAAATTCTAACAACTTTAAATATCCTAATAATTACATATATCATTTCTCTGCCTATAACATCCAAAATTAATATATCCTCATGACTAAATACATAAACATATACATAAACATCCAAAACAATATCACCTAAATTAATTCTAATTCATTAAAATTAACCTCTAAAATTCTAACATCTATTAATATCATAATTTATCAATTCCCCTGGAGGCTGGGGATAAGAATAGGCCCTCAGTTTGGCTGTAGTTGTAAGAGGTGACTAAACAGCCACCGGGTAGATGGGACTTGTTAACCTGGGAAGGCAGCTCATCTGAGAGCAAGAAAACTGATCCCAAACCTCCACTGCCTTGTGGCTACATCCAGTTATGGAAAAGGCTTCAGGAGTCAACCTCGAGGCAAAATCCGGAGCCGGAGTCCCTGAGGCAGTTAATGAACACAGTCACATTCTGGCAACTCCTGCAACACCGCTGGAACCAACCGTATTGGCCTCTGCCTTTCCATTGCCTTTCCATTGCCTTTCCATCAGCGATGTGGAGAGGGGGGATTTGCTGCATGGGTAACAGCCTGTCCTCCATACCTACTTTACCCAGGCTTCGTGCACTGGAGAGAACACTCTGTTCCAGAACCACCATTCAGAGCGCAATACCATAGTCTTCCAAGACCGAAGGATGCCAACAACAATTAATATCAAGCTATTTTTATACATATTACATATAACCTAAAAAGCTTATATAGCTTCTCATTAACATCTAATAAATTTTAATTTCTAACATACAAAATTAACACATTACTGTCTTTTTATCTATTCCCTTGTCTCCAACCTAGATATCCACTAGTCTGCCAAATCTCTTCTCTACTCTATTCTCTAGACTTTAACTTTCCATCTTTTTTTCTAACAAATTTCACATGAATTCCTCTTAACAGAACATGGTTTAATGTACTCGCTCTTCTTGCTAAATCAACATCTTGATGAGTCATCTCCTTCACTTGATCATTCCAATCTATGTCAGTTGGTTGAAGTATTTCTTCTTCCTTCACTTAATCAATCCAATCTGCATCAATCAGTCGAACTATTCCTTCTCCTTTCTGGTCTGGTGACTTTTGAGTCTTTATCTTCCAAGCTATCTCCATTAACATTGTCTCTTCCAGTTGTTTGTTTTGTCCTGTCTCCAGTGTTTTGGATTTATCTTCCATTTCTTTGCTCTTTTGTTGATCCTCTCCTGTTGGTTGCATATTAGAATCATTTATCTGTTGAATTAAGATTTCCAGGTTAATTTGGATTTCTAAATATTGATTTGCTTGTTGCTTCCCCATTTCCAGTACTTTTTCCATAATCCTTTGTTTTTTCTCATGTGGTTTGGATATAACATCTTTAAGTTGCACACTAAGATCATTTAGTTGTGTAGTTAACACATCCAAACTAGCTTGAACCTGCAGATATTGATTTGTATGTTGCTGTCCCATCGCCACTAATTTCTCTATATTGTCTTGTATTGTCTGCTTCCATTGTTTCCCTTTCATTTCCTCTTGTGTTAGTTTTCCCAAGCTGGACTCTGGGGCAGGAGAGCTCCTAACCTTTCCTCCTTTTGCTGTCATCCTTTTTCTTCCTTCTTATATCTTCTTTCTTCTTACTTCACTTGTCAAGTCCTGTTCTTGTCCTTGTAGTGTCTTTTTTAATCCACTAGATGTCCCTGATGTTCTTGTTTCTGTTGTTTATATCTTATTTCTGTTATTTGTTTCTATGTCAACCACATTCCTTTCCCGGAGATAATCAAAGCAATGTAAACAATCAACCACTTTTGCAAAACAAAAAAATAAATACAGGGCTCCAGCTGCTCTCCACAGGCACTCCACAAGCTCTCCACAGGGAAACGAAACTGAACACTCCACAACAATAATTGTATTCCAAGATGGTTAATTTGTAATCCAACAAATTTTAGATTTATAAAGTTAGAGTTATGCACTCATATTTCCATAACAAGCTCAGCAGATCTCCTCCAAAGCTTCTTCTCACATCAACAAACAAATAAGCAGAGAAAGCCTCCCCCTCCTTCCTCTTCTCCCAGGAGGGGGAAAGCCTGCCCCTCCTTCTCTCAGCTTAATCAGGCAGTCAATTAATCAATTAATGCCAGACACACACAACAGAAAAACACTCACTTGCTTCTTTCAACTTCCTCCCCTGCTTGGAGCCTTCGGCTTAATTTCAACTTGGAATCCTCACCATCACCAACATCAATGGCTGGGTTCCCTTGGAGAAAAAACAGTCCCTGGCTGGACCCTTCTTCTCCAAAACCGTACACCATCTGTAGGATCAAGGCCTCTCCTGACCACTGATCCTCAGATCTCATCAGACCCACGATTCTGGGAAGAAAAAGCTTTCCGTAGCAACTGTTACCCTGCACATGCCCAATCTTGTCTGATCTTGGAAGCTAAGCAGGGTCAGGCCTGGTTAGTACTTGGATGGGAGACCACCTGGGAATGCCGGGTGCTGTAGGCTTATACCATAGACTTTCGAGACTGAAGGTTGCCAACCAGCGTGCTTTCCAAGAGCTTTCCAGGAACTCAGAAAAACACAACCACTCAGCCACCTCAGGCTCCACCCCCCTCCTCTCACCTTTCTAAAGACCTATTTGGTAACATTTTTCCAGAGGCTCAGTGCAGCTGCAGCCTCATTCTGTCCAGTGTGGCCAAGGAAAGCGCTACTGAGGCCTTTCCTACGCTACCAGCACTTGAATTGTTTCCTTTTGTTGAACTTTTGCTGCTTAATAACACCAGACACCAGAACAACACATAACACCAGAACCAGGGGTCATCCACTAAAATTGAGTGTTGGGAGAGTTAGAAGAGACAAAAGAAAATATTTCTTTACTCAGCATGTGGTTGGTCTGTGGAACTGCTTGCCACAGGATGTGGTGATGGCGTCTGACCTGGACACCTTTAAAAGGGGATTGGAAAGGTTTCTGGAGGAAAAGTCCATTACGGGTTACAAGCCATGATGTGTATATGCAACCTCCTGATTTTAGAAATGGGCTATGTCAGAATGCCAGATGCAAGGGAGGGCACCAGGATGCAGGTCTCTTGTTATCTGGTGTGCTCCCTGGGGCATTTGATGGGCCGCTGTGAGATACAGGAAGCTGGACTAGAAGGGCCTATGGCCTGATCCAGTGGGGCTGTTCTTATGTTCTTAACTACAATTCCCAGGAAGCCTTGCAGGTCTCTTGTTATCTGGTGTGCTCCCTGGGGCATTTGGTGGATCGCTGTGAGATACAGGAAGCTGGACAAGATGGGCCTATGGCCTGATCCAGTGGGGCTGTTCTTATGTTCTTAACTACAATTCCCAGACTGCCTTGCAGGTCTCTTGTTATCTGGTGTGCTCCCTGGGGCATTTGGTGGGCCGCTGTGAGATACAGGAAGCTGGACTAGAAGGGCCTATGGCCTGATCCAGTGGGGCTGTTCTTATGTTCTTAACTACAATTCCCAGGAAGCCTTGCAGGTCTCTTGTTATCTGGTGTGCTCCCTGGGGCATTTGGTGGATCGCTGTGAGATACAGGAAGCTGGACAAGATGGGCCTATGGCCTGATCCAGTGGGGCTGTTCTTATGTTCTTAACTACAATTCCCAGACTGCCTTGCAGGTCTCTTGTTATCTGGTGTGCTCCCTGGGGCATTTGGTGGGCCGCTGTGAGATACAGGAAGCTGGACGAGATGGACCTATGGCCTGATCCAGTGGGGATCCCTGCTCACTCAGAGCCACCCCTCATCTCAGGCAACAACTTTTTTCCACTCATGGAAACCAATCTTTGGTTTCTCCCAAGCAGATCTAATTGGTGGCAACTGTAGCTTCCTAAAAAGAGGGACAGTGTGGCATTAATTCTACCCTCCCTTTCTCCAGGTTGGGGAGGTCTTTAATGAAGCATGTATTTTTGCACAGGGCATTTTACATGCAGGATAACATAAATTAAAACCTCATCAGGCTTTTATAACTAATCAGTAATTAAAATGTTAAAAGATGCTCTTTATTTTTCATTTGCATTAATTCAAAAGTGTCTCATTTAGCAAGCTATGCCCTCTTTCCAAACCACTGCTTTGCAGAAATATCACAGTAGAATGACTTCTACTGAGAGGAGAGACATTTAAATTACCTGGTGCCATCCAAAAAAGCAGTAAACCACCTGGCGTGTGACGCCAACATGGCACTGACCTCCTTTGGGAAGGGGGCTTCATCGAAACCTTCAGTATGGCATGATATATAGTGAACCATCTGTTGAAAGAGAAGTTAATTGCTCCGGAACAAAAATCACAGTTTTGCAAATTGGCTGTTGGAAAAGTAACCAGTAATTATTCACATGGAGTTGAGATCGAAGCAGTGTTGAAAGTTAATAATAATAATAATAATAATAATAATAATAATAATAATAATAATACAGGTATTTCTATACCGGCTTTCTTGGTCCTCAGATTTCTCCTTAGACTTTATTCAAGGTGGTTTACATGGGCAGGCAAATTAAATCCCCGTAGGGATTTTTACAATTTGAAAGAAGGTTTCTATCTTTCAAGAAACCACAACATTCAGATGTTTCTTTCTTGATCTGGTCGCACATTCTGGCCTCCATCCTCCCACGCTCAGAGCAGATGGAATAGCTCGGCTCAGCTTGTCAGCTGCTTCAAGGTCGCACGGTGCCGGTGGCCTCGAACTGGTGACCTTCGGATGTTATCTTCAGGCAAATGGAGGCTCAACCCTCTAGACTAGACCTCCTGCCCTTGTTCTTGTTGCCAAGTTTCATTGTGCGCAGTGTGGCAGAATCTGTAAAAGCCCAGCGAAAATGATTCATTTAACAAAGGAACACAACTTTGCGGTAAAATTGTGGAAGAAAATGAGAGGAGTGCTGTATTTGTACCTCCCTCCCAAATCTGAAACTTCATATATCCTTAAGAATGGACAAGGAAATTACAAGGCAACTTAGAGCCCAATCCTATGGGTTCGAGCCCCAGCAATATGCTCATACCACCAGCTCATACCACCAGCTCTGGGTATTACAAACATGCCGTAAAGCACTGTTTGCAGCACCCTGTGAGTAAGTGGTGCCAGTGGAGAGGCCTGTGCCACTCTTCCAGTGTCACAAAGGAAGACCTGGCCGCTGCCAGCGACTAGATCAGTGCCAGGCAGTGCAAGGGCCTGGGGAGGTTGGTGGGAAGGCATTCCAGGATGTGGGGAGAGCAGAATAGGGAGAGGAACCGGCCATGGAGGGGGTCTACTGGCAGAAGCCTCCACCAGATCCTATGCTCCTGTCAAGCTTGGAAGCCCGACGTGGTTACTGAAGTCTGCAGCAGTGATTTAGCTGGCACAGACTCAAGCAGCCTAATTGTGGGGGCAGGGTTTTACGTGGGGTAAAGTTCCCTTCCCCCGAGGAGACCTCGAGTAGCCTCCCTCTACCTCTGTATCTTGGGCTGCTCAGATGATATTTGCAAGTCAATATCTAGATAAAAGCAGCCATGCAAAACTCCTGAAAATCCTCTGGTGACTCTCCAAGTAGCTCTGATGCCACCAGATTGCGGTCTTTGGTGGCAGCAGCTGCCAGTCTTCTGAGGAGTGTCTGTCAAGCAAAAACCAGCTCAAAAGAAATGTTTCCATGTGAGGGAGGGGAGGCAGCTCTATTGTTTTGTGACATTTCATTTCATTGCAACTGCCCAGTTGTGCCCAATCAGTTATCAAAGTTGTGTTCAGTCAATTAACATTTAAGTGCCCTTTCCTGCCCAAGGTCTCACAGGACATGAGCCCAGCCTGCTTCTTAATTACATGCCTCACTGGCCACTTCTTGATGGGAATATTTGTTTTCAGCGAGCGACTGAGCGAAGTGGCTGCTTGGGGGTGAGTGGCTATGGGAAGAACCACAATGAGGGCCAGGGCCTGAAAGGCTAATCCCTTAGGGGCTTCTCCCCAGCAGTGACATGAGAAAGGGCAGGGGCACTCGGCTGTGTATCATGGAATGACCCTTCCTAGTGAGGCCTGCAGGCTAAGGGCTCTGTGGGAAACCAGTGTACGTGAGGAGCCACCCTGGAGAGTGGCAAAATGGTGCCCCAGCCACGAGTGGGCTGGTCGTTCAAAGGACAAAAGAACAGCCCTGCTGGATCAGGCCCAAGGCCCATCCAGTCCAACTTCCTGTTTCTCACAGTGGCCCACCAGATGCCCCAGGGAGCACACCAGATAACAAGAGACCTGCATGCTGGTACCCCTCCCTTGAACCTGACATTGGGAGGTTGCCCACTTCTAGAACCAGGAGGTTTCACATGCCCATTGTGGCTTGTAAGCCATGACGGACTTTTCCTGTAGAAATCTGTCCAATCCCCTTTTAAAGGCATCTAGGCCAGGTGCCTTCACCACCAGTGGCGTCACTAGGGGGTTGCGGGGGGTGCGGTTGTTGAGTACGCAGACGGCACCACTGCTCCAGAGACCCAAGGTCAGGCAGATACTCCCGGGAAATAACGAGGCACAGACACGGCAGTGCTCCAGCACCAGATGTCCTTTTACTGAAGTACGTACAATATGTGCAGTGCTAAGGCAGGACAGCAAAGCAAACAGCAAAGATAGAACTTTTCACAATCTCTGATCACCAATTCCACGGATGTGGCTTCCCGCAGAGACTCCACATAACATCTCCCTGTACAGTAACACAGTAACATCTCCCTCCACATAACAGCCTGTACAGGCTCAAATATATACTGGCCCTGGCCAATGGGAAGCGGGTGACCGTATGACTCATAGTCTTGTGACTTGGTATTGCATCAGCCAATCCCATGATGCAACAGGGCTACACTGCATGTATTCAGGCCAAGACATCACCTTGCCCTATCCAGCCTGTAAATTCACATAGGCCTGGGGCATATATCACAACAGGGCCACACTGGGTGACGCGCAAGGGGAGGTGATGCGCACTGGGGGATGATGCGCTAAAATCGCAGTTTTAGGAGCAATCCTGTTGTGTCATACACCGTTGGATGCAGAGTTTCCAGCGGAATGCAATGCACAAAACCAGAGTGAAATAGCTCCTTTCCTTCAAAAGTTATGGCTGAATGACCAGAAAGAAAAAAATGCATGGAGCCCTATGGAAAGTGAAACCGAGCCATATTGCACGTTTACTCATGAGTAGGCAACCTTGCCTTAGTCCATCTGAAAGGGCAGGCTGAGAGGAATCCAACAACACCAGAATGGTGCTGATCCAATGAATGCAGCCCCCCAAAAACACCCGAAAAGGAGGTCCCTCCCTCCCAGCTGCGAGTTTATTGAGCCCTATGGAAAGCAAAGCAGCCTCACGGTCGTGTTTACTCATGAGTAGGCAGACGTGCCTTGGCTTGTGATCAGGCCAGGCAAAGGGGAATGTGAGGATACCAGAATGGTCCCAACCCGATGGAACTGGAGCACGACAAATTCTCCAGAAGGCAGCCTCCCCCTCACTAAAAATGGGCTTGAACTGGTAAGGGGAAAGTTTTCTATTTTGCACTTGCAAAGCCAGGTGGGTCTTTATCTTGATATGCTTGAAATAGAAGAACTTGAAACTGGGCACTGGGAGGGCTGGAAATCTCACTGATTCTTTTTGGGCGTTGTTATTGCAGGCAGACTACAGAGAAAATTCACTTGGTGGAACAGGGCTGGCTCGCCCTTATTTAATTATTTTTTTCCTTTTAATTTAATTATTTATAATTATTTATTTTAATTTGCTTGATGATGTCACTTCTGGCCATGACATCACTTCCAACGGGTCCTGGACAGATTGTCATTCTAAAAAGTGGGTCCCGGTGCTAAAAGTTTGAGAAGTGCTGCAATAAGTTGTTAGTAAGTTGACACGGGGTGTGTGTGAGTGAGAGAGACTCTACCAGTTTTCAAAATCACTAAAATCAGAGTTTGGAGGAATAATCCCATCATGTTAATGTATCAATCAATGCGTAATTTCATGCAGAATGCAGTGAAACAAACCACATTGGAATAGCTGTGTTCTAACAAAAGGTACAGCCAAAAAAACGGGGCGGGGCACATCACGCCCACCACCTGGGGTGTTGCCCCGCCCACTGCATGGGGTGATGCGCAGGCCTCCCACACCAGGTGACGCGAATCCTAGTGACGCCACATCCTGTGGCAAGGACCACGTCCACATGGCATTGCCCCGGCCTGTTTCCCACAACACTGGGACGGGCCGGCCCTGAGCCACAGAGGCAAAAGGTGTGCTGGAGGGAGGCGGTGCACTTTCTGGGCCAGGCTGAATGTGGGTCTTCTGGTATCTCACAGTGTGATCGGAGGCAGGTGAAAACCTGCACTTGCATCATATTTTGAGATATACCTTTATGGCTCTCTTTTCTCTCTCCGTTTTGAAAAAAAATATTCATTTCCGTTTAAATTACCTCAAGACTCACACCAGTCAGAATTGGGTTAAGTTGCTGCTGTGCAGCCTGGGTGCTTGGTGGTGCTCTGGAAAGGTGGGGCAGTGCCATGGCCCTCAGGTGGAGTTGCAGGTCAGGACTCCCCAGGTGGCATCTCTGCTTTGAATCCTCCCTTGAGGGTCTTGGGCAAGCCACTTACCCCTCCCTCCCAAGGATCTGAGCTTGTTGCGGGAATTCCACCATGATAACGTGTGAAGTCCTGTGCAGCTGCAGCAAATGCAAACCATTGTGGAGTCAAGGGAGTCATGGCTCCCTCTGTGCACTCCCCAGCTGGTCCCCCATGATCCGGGGTGGAATCTTGCTCGGCCCAGCAGGCTGCGGGCAGCTGGCTCAGGAAACAGACTGGCAGAAAGAGCCACTGCTGTCTTGCCTCCTGCAGCCTCTGGAGACTGGCAAGGTGGCCACCCTCAGACCAGGCGAGGTGGATGTTCAAAGATCCACAGCACTGACACGGAGCGAACACAACAGTGTCAGAAAGTGGGACACAGAACAGGCTGAGACCTGACGTGGCCTGTTGCTCATTCACTCGTTCACAAACTATTTCAAATAAGGAAAAAGGTGAGGCTGCAGTCCCGTCTCTGCAGACGCGTGTGGCCTCTGGGAAGCCAGTGCCTCGGGAACTAAGTGCCAGGTAAGGCACGAGAGTTTAGCATCTGGGCGAGTTCAGCAGCAGGGCGAGGAGGCCAGGGCCCCATACACCGCCCTTCCTCTTCCCTTGAGAAAAGGGCTGCTATCCAGTGTACGGTTTTTAAAAGGACCCCTAAATAAATCAACAACAACAAAAAAGCTATGCAGTCAGACAGCCAGCAGCAGGGTGGAGGCTATCCAGTGTTCTGCATCGAGTGCCACATGTATGATTATATGCCTCTGGGGCATAAGTCATGGGTGTGTCCTCGGTGCAAGGAGCTCCAGGGTCTCAGGGAACGCATCCGCTCCCTTGAAGCCTTGGTGGCCGACCTGGAGAAGCACAGGCAGGCAGAGGAGGACCGTGGGGAGACTTCCGGGGACGATCAGGCTTCGTCCCAACCTCAGGCGTGCAGCTCCTCGGCTGCCCGGGTGAGAAGTCTCGGGACTGGAGGACGTCATCCTGGAGAGGAGGGAAACAATCCCCTAGGGGGGATCCCTTCTCCAGGGGATGGGCCCGTATCCGAGCGCACTCGGGATACTCCTCGGCAGGAGGGGGGTCGGGGGCTTCTTGTAGTGGGGGATTCGATTATTAGAAACATAGAGAGGGGGGTTTGTGACGGATGTGAGGACCGCATGGTGACTTGCCTGCCTGGTGCGAAGGTTGCGGACATCACTTCTCGTCTAGACAGGCTAGTAGACAGTGCTGGGGGAGAGGTAGCGGCTGTGGTGCATGTCGGCACCAACGACGTGGGCAAGTGTAGCTGGGAGGTCCTGGAGGCCAAATTTAGGCTTTTAGGCAGGAAGCTGAAAGCCAGGACCTCAAAGGTAGCGTTCTCTGAAGTGCTACCTGTTCCACGCGCAGGACCAGCTAGGCAGGCGGAGATCAGGGGTCTCAATGCGTGGATGAGACAGTGGTGTAGGGAGGAGGGGTTTAGATTCGTTAGGCACTGGGGAACATTTTGGGACAAGCGGGGCCTGTACAAGAGGGACGGGCTCCATTTGAACCAGAATGGAACCAGACTGCTGGCGCATAACATTAAAAAGGTGGCAGAGCAGCTTTTAAACTGATCCCTGGGGGAAGGCCGACAGGAGCCGAGGGGCATCCGGTTCGGGACTCCTCATGCCTATGGGATGAGGATGGGGAGGTTAGAGAACAACAAGACAAAGGCAGAGTAGGAGAAGAAATTGGGAAAGGTAGGGTGATGGGATGTGATAGACGGTTTGGCACAATGAGAGGATGCGGGGACAAAGGAGCAAATAAGCAGCCCATCCTGGGGCATTCCGTGTATAAATGCTTTTATGCGAATGCCCGAAGTCTATGAGCAAAGGTGGGAGAACTGGAATGTCTGGTGACAAGGGAAAATATTGACATAGTGGGCATAACGGAAACCTGGTGGAATGCGGAGAATCAGTGGGATACCGCAATCCCGGGCTATAAACTCTACAGGAGGGACAGGCAGGGGCGTGTTGGAGGTGGGGTGGCCCTTTATGTTAAGGAAGGGATAGAATCCAGCAAAGTAGAGACTGAAGGTGGGTCCGACTCCACCGTAGAATCTCTGTGGGTTAAATTACCAGGCTTGTGCAGCGATGTAATACTGGGGGCGTGCTATCGTCCTCCAGACCAGAAATCGCATGGGGACCTTGAAATGAGGAAACAGATCAGGGAGGTGACAAGGAGGGACAGGGTTGTAATCATGGGGGACTTCAATTATCCTCATATTGACTGGGTCAATTTGTGTTCTGGTCACGATAAGGAGACCGGATTTCTTGACGTGCTAAATGACTGTGGCTTAGATCAGCTAGTCACGGAGCCCACCAGAGGACAGGTGACTCTGGATTAATATTGTGCGGAACGCAGGACCTGGTTAGAGATGTAAACGTTACTGAGCCATTGGGGAACAGTGATCATGCTGCGATCCGTTTTGACGTGCACGTTGGGGGAAGAATACCAGGCAAATCTCTAACAAAAACCCTTGACTTCCGACGGGCGGACTTCCCTCAAATGAGGAGGCTGGTTAGAAGGAGGTTGAAAGGGAGGGTAAAAAGAGTCCAGTCTCTCCAGAGTGCATGGAGGCTGCTTAAAACAACAGTAATAGAGGCCCAGCAGAGGTGTATACCGCAAAGAAAGAAGGGTTCCACTAAATCCAGGAGGGTGCCCGCATGGCTAACCAGCCAAGTTAGAGAGGCTGTGAAGGGCAAGGAAGCTTCCTTCCGTAAATGGAAGTCTTGCCCTAATGAAGAGAATAAAAAGGAACATAAACTGTGGCAAAAGAAATGTAAGAAGGTGATACTGGAGGCCAAGCGAGACTATGAGGAACGCATGGCCGGCAACATTAAGGGGAATAATAAAAGCTTCTTCAAATATGTTAGAAGCAGGAAACCCGCCAGAGAAGCGGTTGGCCCTCTGGATGGTGAGGGAGGGAAAGGGGAGATAAAAGGAGACTTAGAGATGGCAGAGAAATTAAATGAGTTCTTTGCATCTGTCTTCACGGCAGAAGACCTCGGGCAGATACCGCTGCCCGAACGGCCCCTCCTGACCGAGGAGTTAAGTCAGATAGAGGTTAAAAGAGAAGATGTTTCAGACCTCATTGATAAATTAAAGATCAATAAGACACCGGGCCCTGATGGCATCCACCCAAGAGTTATTAAGGAATTGAAGAATGAAGTTGCAGATCTCTTGACTAAGGTATGCAACTTGTCCCTCAAAACGGCCATGGTGCCAGAAGATTGGAGGAGAGCAAATGTCATGCCTATTTTTAAAAAGGGAAAGAGGGGGGACCCGGGAAACTATAGGCCGGTCAGCCTAACATCCATACCGGGTAAGATGGTGAAATGCCTCATCAAAGATAGGATCTCAAAACACATAGAGGAACAGGCCTTGCTGAGGGAGAGTCAGCATGGCTTCTGTAAGGGTCAGTCTTGCCTCACGAACCTTATAGAATTCTTTGAAAAGGTCAACAGGCATGTGGATGCGGGAAAACCCGTGGACATTATATATCTGGACTTTCAGAAGGCGTTTGACACGGTCCCTCACCAAAGACTACTGAAAAAACTCCACAGTCAGGGAATTAGAGGACAGGGTCTCTCATGGATTGAGAACTGGTTGGAGGCCAGGAAGCAGAGAGCGGGTGTCAATGGGCAATTTTCACAATGGAGAGAGGTGAAAAGCGGTGTGCCCCAAGGATCTGTCCTGGGACCGGTGCTTTTCAACCTCTTCATAAATGACCTGGAGACAGGGTTGAGCAGTGAAGTGGCTAAGTTTGCAGACGACACCAAACTTTTCCGAGTGGTGAAGACCAGAAGTGATTGTGAGGAGCTCCAGAAGGATCTCTCCAGACTGGCAGAATGGGCAGCAAAATGGCTGATGCGCTTCAATGTCAGTAAGTGTAAAGTCATGCACATTGGGGCAAAAAATCAAAACTTTAGATATAGGCTGATGGGTTCTGAGCTGTCTGTGACAGATCAGGAGAGAGATCTTGGGGTGGTGGTGGACAGGTCGATGAAAGTGTCGACCCAATGTGCGGCAGCAGTGAAGAAGGCCAATTCTATGCTTGGGATCATTAGGAAGGGTATTGAGAACAAAACGGCTAGTATTATAATGCCGTTGTACAAATCGATGGTAAGGCCACACCTGGAGTATTGTGTCCAGTTCTGGTCACCGCATCTCAAAAAAGACATAGTGGAAATGGAAAAGGTGCAAAAGAGAGTGACTAAGATGTTTACGGGGCTGGGGCACCTTCCTTATGAGGAAAGGCTACGGCGTTTGGGTCTCTTCAGCCTAGAAAAGAGACGCTTGAGGGGGGACATGATTGAGACATACAAAATTATGCAGGGGATGGACAGAGTGGATAGGGAGATGCTCTTTACACTCTCACATAATACCAGAACCAGGGGACATCTACTAAAATTGAGTGTTGGGCGGGTTAGGACAGACAAAAGAAAATATTTCTTTACTCAGCGTGTGGTCGGTCTGTGGAACTCCTTGCCACAGGATGTGGTGCTGGCGTCTAGCCTAGACGCCTTTAAAAGGGGATTGGACAAGTTTTTGGAGGAAAAATCCATTATGGGGTACAAGCCATGATGTGTATGCGCAACCTCCTGATTTTAGAAATGGGTTATGTCAGAATGCCAGATGCAGGGGAGGGCACCAGGATGAGGTCTCTTGTTATCTGGTGTGCTCCCTGGGGCATTTGGTGGGCCGCTGTGAGATACAGGAAGCTGGACTAGATGGGCCTATGGCCTGATCCAGTGGGGCTGTTCTTATGTTCTTATGTCCACAAGTTCCTGGAAGTAAGTCCCATGGAATTCACTGACAGCCCAATCCTAACCCACGCTGGAAAGGGGAGGCTGGCCGGCCTGCTCCATAGCCAGTGCTGGCTTGGGGCTGCTTGCGGCTCAGCCTGGGGCAAAGGCAATTCATCCCCTTTAACGTGGCAATGCTGGAGGTGGCGCAGATTGGAGCAGCCCAGAGCTGCTCCAGGTCACCCAGCACTGGGGGTCACCCTGGCCCCTCCCGCCTCTCAGCAGCAGCCCACCCTTGGGCCCACCCACCACCTGCCCTCCCCTTAAACCCTCCCCATATCCACCCCCCCCCCCAAGCTGCCATGCCAGCTTTCCCAGGCCAGTGTTTCCCTACCCAATCCAGGTCTCAATCCGGTGACAGCAGACTGGCGCATGCCCTTCCGTCAGCACAGTCTGCTCTTGAGTCGTCGCAGAAGTGCTTTACACTTTTGCAACATTGGGAGGCCAATGGACATGTGGCGGCATATCTCAGGGCCAGGATTGCACCCTGAAACTTTCCTACGAGCAGACATGCACAGGACTGCACCGAAGCCCAGCTTTTCTGCTGGAACACAAAAAGACTTTAAACCTGGCTGCCCTGGCCTGTTCTCTCTCTGAGGTCTGAGCAAATAATTGTACATCTGCCATGGCAACAAGCTGGCTGACACTGAGCTGCTAATGACCACAACTAGGTGTGGGTGCCCAGGTCAGGCCAGGAAATCTCCGCCTCGTGCCAAGTCAGGATGTGACTCCAATAGGGAGAAGCTGCTCTGCCCTCCTCCCAGCTCCTGTTTAAAATGCTGCCTTTCAAGCCTGCTGCCCACCAAAGACATCACTTTGTTGCCCCTTCTCTAAAATCCCTCCCTGAATCCTAATTATGATTATGTGTTTAAAAAAATAATTTATATGCATAAAATTTATATTTTATGCAAACAAACAAGACCTTTTGCCACAGGCTGACAGTCAAAATAGACAGACACACGAAGGAATGGGGGATGAGGAATTACTGCAGTTTGGACTGTTCTTTGTATCTGGAAGTTTAGCCCTTTGACTTTTGCATTCTGACTCTCAAGTTTTGACAAGATGCTCTGGAGAAGGGGGAGGGGGAAGAAGGGGGAGGGGGCAGGGGCTGTTGGAAGAGACAAGAAATGGGGTGTGTGTGTGTGTGTGAGAGAGAGAGAGAGAGAGAGAGAGAGAGATCTTGCCCAGCTACAGGCTACAGCAGCAAAGGGGCAGGGTGGCTTGCAAAACAGGGGAGAGGATTCAGTGCTTGCAATCGATCAACCACCTTTCACCTGCCCCATCCCTTTGTCCCTGCCCAGGTTTGTCCTTCCCCACCCACCCTACCCCGCCACTGCCATATCTTCTGCAGCAGGGACCAGCAGCAGTGTTGGAGCAATGCCGCCTCTTGTGGTAGCATGTCAGGATATTTTGGCCCATCCTGTTGGAAATTTGCTATCTGAAAGCCCGGACCTGTGCATGTATGTAAGCCCAAGGTCAAAGTAAGGCTACCTGTATGTGAACCACATGACCCTGAGGTGACCAGTCCTGACCATGTAAATGTGCTGAGTCACTGTAACCATGCAGCCTCAATGTATGTCTATGTGAAAGGCACAGGTGCATTCTGGGAGGCTACCTGATTGGTCAAGGTAAATATTCTTTTTTGTGTGCAAAGTTTATTTATTTATTAAATAAGGATGGTAAGGAAAATGGGTTAAACGTAGGGCTGGGACTAAAGAGGTTACACATGAGGATATTGGCCATAGATTACAACATGTCTTAATCCAAAAAAGAAATCAACAAGGACTGAAAAAAAAATAGTCATTGGTACAAAAATTATCATATTTGTCATAAACTGAGTTAAACAATAGTGATTGTTTAGTTAAATCATTAATTAGTATAATGACAAATATGGTCAAGGTAAATATAAAGGGGGGCTGCCATAGCCTACCCTTGTGGATCGTAGTGAGGAGTCGGAAGAGCATGGATCGATGTGGGAGTGTCTGAAGACTGTGCTTGCTGTTTTGCTGCCGGTGAGGCCTGCTATCTGTACCGCTTGTAAATACAGCTTGGTGGTGGACACCTGCCTCGCCTATGTTTTCTTTACTTCTTCGAACAATCTCAGATCACTGTCAGTGCCAGCAGTCTGCTGCACTATATCAATGTCTATGGGTTGTGCACATTGCATAGCCCCAACACAGCACTCCCAAAATGACCACAGATGGAGCACTCTATTTGCAGCCATTTTATGAGAATGGAAGTCTTTTCCACTGTCATAAGAGGCTCAGCATGGCCAGTGGTGTAGCTAGGGTGTGGCAAGTGGGGACATCTGCCCTGGGTGCCACTTGAAGGGGGGCGTCAGGCGTGGACTAAACCACATTCTACGGATGGTGCATTTCCGTACCATGGCCAAGGATGCATTTCTGTGCCACAGCCAATGGTGCATTTTTGCACCAGCTTCAGAGGTGGAATGAATAAGGCTGGCTTCCCACCACATGATCTCCCCTTCTCTATCTGGGTAGGGGTGCAATTTCAGTGCTTGCCAAGGGCACCATTTTCCCTAAATGACAGCCCAGTCCTCAATAGGACTGAGCTGTAAGTCTCAGAACACCCTCCCCAAGTCAAACTCTTCCACAGGCTCCCTCTGGCGTGCAGAGGTCATTTGGTTGGAAAAAACCCAGAAGCTTCATCGCCCAGAGACAAGTGCATTTTCAAATTGTCCTTCACTGAGACATTCACTTTTTCCTCTAATGATGAAAAACGGCCCACTCCTTACGGCTGCCTGGAAGCGAGATGTTCGCAACCCTTGACTGCTGGACTGAGTTATGGAGATTGGGGCTGCCAGCCCAGTGCACAGCCAGTTGGTGCTCACTGCCACAGCTCCTTTGAAGGACTGTGGTCACATTCACAGGGGCCTGGGAGGTGAAGAGGTGCCCTGGGCTCTGAGAAAAGTACCAGGCTTCTCACTTAGCAGAAGTGGATAAACTTGGATGTAGACAGAGCCAGACTCCTGTAAAGGGTGTGGGTGATCACTCATTTCTAATGAGTTCCTTCTGACACGTGAGGATTATTTAGGGTAGCAAAGCCAGAGAAGCCTCCTTCTGATGAATGCGGAGATGCAGTTTCAAAAAAGACTTGCAAGAATTAGTACCCCATTATGCCAGTGTTGGGAAAGTGCAGCAACCCTGGACGGTTGTGTGTTTGCATGAATTATATGCCATCTGTTGGCCAATCTTGCCTTTTCATGGTGAGTGGCTGCTTTGTGTGCCTGTGTAAATAGACACACTCCTCTGATCCACATTCATCCAGGTAGTTACAATTCCATTCTAAGTCACACAGCACATCCATTTGAGTCTACTGAGGGTGAAAGCAAAATAGAAACATCCGCTGTTTTATTATGTAGGGCTGACTGTCCTAAGGCCTCTTTCTGAATTAAGCAGTTGGTGCTGAAAGCATTTCTTCACAGCAGCCCTTCCTTAAAGAAAGCACCTTCAAGAGGAACGAGGGGAGTAAAGGGCACTCATGAGGAAGCCCTTTCCTGCAGTCTGGGGTACCAGAATCAAGGGCAAGATCTGAGGGGAGGAGCAACACTCGGTCTGGTGCAATCTGTGTTGGCGGCAAAGATGAGACTGAGGGCAAACTGAGGCCAGCAGCTGTGCAATTCTGGCAAAGCATGGGAACTGGAGTGCAGTCACCCAGGACAAGCTGAGGACCACCACCAGAGAGTGCGCGCAGGACGGCAGGGCAAGGCTGAGGAGCATGTTGTAGTGGCCGGATGCAACAAAAGTCCTCAACTGATGCAGCTGATAAACCAACATATCCCCTGGACAACAAAGGCAATACAGTAAAACAACGTTGGGTAAAACAATGTTCCTAGTTAAAAATCTATCAGTCTTTCTGGAGATTAACAACCCAATCCTATGCATGTCTACTCAGAAGTAAGTTCCATTAGTGTGGGGCTTACTTCCAGGAAAGTGTGGATAGGATTGGGGTGTCTGTAAGTAAGTAAGTGCGCAATCCTAACCAAATTTCCAGCACTGACATAGCTGTGCCAATGTGGCATGCTCCGCATCCTGCAGTGGGGAGGAAGTCAAGGAGGCCTCCTCAAGGTAAGGGCATGTTTGTTACCTTACCCTGGGTCTGCATTGTGGCTAGGTCAATGCTGGAAAGGATTGCGCCCTAAGTCATCGGCCTTACTCTCCAGTACCTAACTCAGGAGAGATCTAAGCCTCACTTGAATGCCTGACCGCGTCTTTTTTCTCCTGGGACAAGACAAGCAGTCAGCGAAACATACATTTAATTCAAATGACATCTTCACTGATTAGTCTGTGACCAGACCCTCTGAACAAGCTGCCTTTTGCTTGGCGAGAGCCTTCTCTGTTTCAGTCAAACAATTCTCTTGGCTGCTTCTTGCAAATGTTTTAGGTGACTGTTGTCTCCCATCTAGTTCCAAAGCCATCCCTAGTTCTTGTTTGGGGAGCGAGGAGGAAAGTTGAATTTCCCAGCAGCCCCCTGCAATTGATGGTACTAAGGGGTGGGGTCAGGGCAGGCTAAACCTGAGCACTGGGATGAAAATGAAAATGCACACATTTACATGATAGTGTTATCAGCCAGGAGACAATATGTGGACAATGCATGAGGTTTTTATTTTTTTCTTAATGCTAACCAGGATAGAGAGATGCTCTTTTCCATTTCACATAACACCAGAACCAGGGGACATCTACTAAAGTTAAGTGTTGGGAGAGATAGGACAGACAAAAGACAATATTTATTTACCCAGCAAGTAATTAGTCTGTGGAACTCCTTGCCACAGGAAGTAGTGATGGCATCTTGTCTGGATGCCTTTAAGAGGGGATTGGACAAATTTCTGGAGGAAAAGTTCATCACCGATTGCAAGTCATGGTAGGTATGTGCAAGGTAGAGGCAGGCTGCCTCTGATTACCAGATGCGGGGGAGGGCACCAGGACACAGGCTGTGTCTATTGTCTGTGTGCTCCCTGGGGCATTTGGTGGGCCGCTGTGGGATACAGGAAGCTGGACTAGTGGGCCTTGGGCCTGATCTAGTGGGGCTCTTCTTATGTTAAAGCTCCTAATTGTCAAGCTGATTCCAAGTTGATTGCTTGGGGTTTTCCTGTTTTGGTTTGCTTTGACTTTTTTTTAAAATCTGTTTTCTTGGGTATTGTGTGCTGCTTTAAATGGAATAGAAAGCTACCCTGTAAGAACTTTAAATGAATAAAAATTAATTGCTAGCTCATACTCCCCAAAATAAATAAAATAATCCAAACAGGCACAGACTGGATACATCAACAGTCAAAAACCTGTTGGAAGCAAACCAGACTAGATGATGGAAGTTCAACCAGGAGGGGGCTACACTTGCTGCTCTCTAGAATGCCTTCCACAATGTTGGGGGTGCAGAGGGAAGGCCTCTCTTGGCTTTTCTTGGGGGGTGGGGTCAGTTTGCTTCCACTCCACATGGCGTCTGAGGCAGGATCCCTCAGTTGTGGATCTCAGTTTCTGGAAAGGTTCATGCACAAAGGCGAGGCCTTTGTGTTTATTTCCTCCCCAAATACGTGTCATGCATTTTGCTATGCTTGAGTTTGAAATCATAAGCTGAGCACTGTCAAGAAGGACTCACTGCACAGTGTTTGGGAGACTCAATGAGTAGAATTCGCCAGTGTCCAGGAAGGGCCTCTCACTCCCACCCCACCCTCAGCATTCATGAGATGTTCTTTCCGGCCTACAGGATTGCCTTCCTTACCCTCTATTAGTAATTGAGACTTCATTTCATTTATACCCTCATTTATACATCCTCTTATAGGATGTGTCTGCTCTGCCCTGTTGTTCATTTGTTATGTGCTCTGAGACATTTCATTTTTTCCCCCTCTATGATAGTTAGTAATTACTATAGTTAGTAATTTGCTGGCCTTGAAAAATGCAAGACTTGAAACAGAGATGAAAATAGCTTCAGCTGCGGTTGGCAATGGCAGAGCTCAAAGCCTCATCATTGTGCGATCACCAGACCCTCTAACTCTGCAGGTAATAGGAAAGAACTAGTTTTTCATTTTCCACAACAATATTTTCAGTGCTGTAGAGAGTAACAGCCCAATCCTAGCCACACCTTCCTGGGAGTAAGCCCCACTGACTCTAATGGGACTTACTTCTGAGTAGACATACATAGGATTGGGCAGTAAAACGGTTGTTCTGAACAAACTGGTCATGTTCTTGTGTTGACTCACATTGGGGTAGGTAAAATACAGACCCCAGTGCAGTTACTTCAATGTAAGTTTAGTTTAAGTAAATGCAGGATGCTGTCCTTTCATTTCACCTGAGTTTCATTTTCACCAAAGAGGGAAAAGAGGCAGAAGCGGCCGTGTAATGTCCATAGCTGGCAAAGACCCCCATGCAACAGAAAGCAGAGGCCTTACCCTGGGACGCCCAGGCTTCTTATGAAGCCTGTGCCACGTGGCTGAAGGCTCTGGGACCCACTCCCAGGGAGATGCCCTGTCTGGGGGCCCAGTCCTGGCAGTACTTGTGACTTACCCCTGAGAAGGCCCCTACCCTTGAGGAGGCCCCTGCTCCTGAGGAGACTGTGGCCACTGGGGCTGAGCCCAGGTGACAGGCTGTTATGGCAAAGAGAAGGTTGTTACCAAAAATGGCTGCCTGATGTCTGGTTCGTGCTCTGGGGGGACGAGGCATCGTCATCGCCCCATGAGCATCTCCGTCCCTGATGGCAGGCCACTGAGCCCAAAGCCTAATAGCCAAAAGCAGAGCAACACACAAAATGGCTGAAAACTACTTTCCTTATGAAAGAGCAATCTTGCTGGGCTGGCTGAAGCCGGGCTTGGGCCTCAATGTGTTCACACTTTGGAATGCAGCTTAGATAACAGTACCAGGCAACTGCTGGAGATAGGCGTTCACACCTTGGCAAATGTTGAGACAAGACACACCTGCATCCCCCAGAAAACTCTGTGACCTTTATGCTTTTACACTTTTAGAGCAAAAAGCACACAGATGCAATACTGAAACAAGGTAACCTGCAACCCACATATAAGGGGACATAATAATCATATACTCATCATAGAAACAGGCCACTGGAGACTAAAAGGGCTGCTTGGTTTGAGTAAAACTTTTAAGACTCTTAAAGACCGAAAGCCTTAGCTTTGCAGAGAGCCTCGCAAGGTTTCTCAAGGTTTCTCCTAGCACATAGGAAAGGAATGCAGATAAGACAAGGATGTGCAGGTGGAGACAGCCTGAGTCTTCTGTACTGATGATGCTACTCTAAAACCTGTCAAAACAATTGCATAATGGGCTTGAAACTAGACATGGGGCTGCACCACACAGACAAAAGAGAGCCCTGGTTGTGCTCCACATGTGCTGCCCGGAATCCTGGAAGGGCGGGACTTCTCCTTTTGCAAATTCTTGCACTATCCCTGCAATTGACGCTGAAAGTCCTGCACTTCCAGGTCTCACAGGAGCATGCAAGGAGCACGGGACGGGGGGGGGATGAGGCTGCTTCGTGCTCAATCCAGGGGGAAGCAGATCATTGCTGCTTGCACTGGCAGCAGGTTGGAGGGGGCAGCAATGGCAGACTCAAAGCAAAAGGCACCCCAAATTCAACTCCCCCTTTGGGCTCCTTGCAATCTGATGCAGCCTACATTGGGTGGCCTCATGGGTGGACCGGCAGTGCCCAGTCCAAATAAAGAGTTGTTTAGAGCATAAGAACATAAGAAGAGCCCTGCTGGATCAGGCCAAAGGCCCATCTAGTCCAGCTTCCTGTATCTCACAGCGGCCCACCAGATGCCCCAGGGAGCACACAAGACAACAGGCACAATCTGCCCTCCCCTGCATCTGCAATCAGAGGCAGCCTGCCTCTAAAACCCAGAGCTCCCACATTCCTACTATGACTTGTAACCCATAATGGATTTTTGCTCCAGAAACTTGTCCAATGATTTTCTTTCCACTCCACCTGTACTGCAGTCAATACTTTTCTGGCTTCACCCTTCAGAGCCCACATCTGCCATGGGGAAGCTAATTTGCTCGGCCTGGCTAGTGCAAGGCACTTAGTGAGGGGGGGGTCTCTCTCTCTCTCTCTCTCTCTCTCTCTCTCTGCTGGACCGCTTTGCACACCATTTTGGAGAGTGTGCTCAGCATGGCCTCTCTCATATGCTGGCAAACACGGCCAGTTTGGTGACATGAACAAGGACCAGTCCAAGCCGTTAGCGCAGGTGCTGTCCACACTTGTGTCTAAACTCATCCCTTAGAAGAAGCAGCGTGAACAAAACAGAGCACTGGAGGCGGTGCAGTCGCTGCTTCTTCTCAGGCCTGTTAACTGGCTGTGAAAGGGGGAGCTGGAGAGACTCAGTCGGGTTCTGCCTTCTCCTCCTACTGATGTGGCTGCCAGAGGAAGATCTACTCTAACCACATCTTTAAGAAAGGCAAAATAGAATAAAGTGATTAACAGAAATGATATAATAATAGCTACTCACCTACCTCTGGTGCTCATTAGACAACATAATTGAGAATTTCCTGGAAATGTTTAATGGGCCCCTTTTATTTGATTTTTTTTTTTTAATGTGCAGGCAGTAGAAATTTTACATGGAAACATCTCTATGAAGTGGCAGAGCTGGAACATAAGAGCTGGACAACAAAGAGGTTTACTGTGAACAATGTAAAAGAGTAACAGCACAATCCTATGTGTGCCTACACAGAAGTAAGTCTTACTGAGTCCAATGGGTTTACTTTACTCCCAGGTAAGTGTGTATACTAGGACTGCAGCCAAAGCACTTAGGATTTGCAGGACTGGATCTGTTGGGGCAGGAGGTGTGGTCTCATCCTTGAGCTACCTGTACTGCCTGAAGAACTAAGGAGGAACAACTGCGATCTTGTCTTGGTTGGGAGGCAGATGCCAGGCTGGGAGAGAGATGCCAGGCTGATAAGCTGCTATCACCTGCTGTGGCAGGATGTAGTCAATGCTGAGTGAGCCACTGCAGCAAGAGAGGGGGGAGTGTCTGAGAAGGTTGATTGGCAAACAACTGAGAACAGCCTTGAGGACCTGCCTGGGCTTGCTCTATGGCTGCCGGCAGAAGCTCGATGGCACACGGCCGGCAGAGATAACTACACCGTGAAGGCAGCATCTGGTGACTGAGGGGTCTGTGAGTCTCTCCACAAAATACATGGTAAAAACCCCATTGAAAGGGTAGTCTGCCTGTGTCAACCTCCTTGAATGCTGTGCAAAATCAGAGAAAAGCGGTGCAAAGATAGCTCTGTGTGGTGTATGTACAATCTTTGGAAAATACCTTGAAAAACAACAACAAAATTACTCTGGTTCATTCAGTCTTTTAAAATAAGTTGACATTTACCAGCTGACATTTGATGTATGTGTTTGAGTTTCCAGAGAGTTTCCATTTCAGTGAATAAACATGTTTGACTTGCTAAAGTACTAATATTCAGAGTTTTGAATCTGATTCCAGTGTTATGTTAAAGAGAAAGGTCCTGTTTCCGAGAAGGAGGATTGTTTTGCTCAAGGGTCTTTCACGCCAGAAAAGAGCACCTGTGTGAGTGATACTGTTACTTAGTAACACACAAATATTCATGGGCTTCAGAGAGGAAGGTTGCGTACTAGTGGCAAAATGAACCGCGTCTTTGGTCCTCTCTCCTGTGTGCATGTGACATAAGCATTCATTTGTACGAGTCAACACCCCATAGCTTTTTTAAAAAATGGACTTCCCTTTCATGAGTAGGCTCTATCTGGAGTCCTGTCTCTGAGATATGCCAGCATATCTCCCTCCACATCAGCACAATGACAGCTCCATCAGCACAGAAGTCCACCTACTGATGTGCGTACCACTGACACCAGTGCAACACCGAAAAAACCCAACACGTTTGCATGACTTGGGATGCCAGCACAATTCTGCCAGTAAAGAGGACCAAAAGGGAAGGAAATCAGCACAAGAGGCCTCAGCACATGTTGTATTCTAACCACCACTCAGGTGATGGACATCAGGAAAATGTCAGTGCTGGCACAGGTGGGGATAAACCCAGAGATAACATGGGAAGGGGAAAATAGTAGATAACCGCTCCTGCCAACCCTGCCTTTCTCAGGGAGGGCAAGCATGTGGCCCCTCCCACACAAACACCAAAACTTGCATGGCCACCAGAGGTAGGGCTGTTGGATGGGTCAGTGGTAGGGCTGGCAGTGAACATGTGGCAGCAGCTGACTCATGAGTGCATTTGCCATGGAAAGGTGTACATCTAGGGTGGGCCTGAGGAAGGAACCAACCCATACAGAACAACAAAACTAGCCACGGACTGTCACACAAGAAGTCAACAAGCTGTTCCTCCCCAAGCAGAAACAGGGACAGTGAGAGATCAGGAACAGGTACTGGAAAACACGGGCTACCCCTGCTGAATAAGGCTGGTGGGGTTGAATCAATTTCTAGCAGGATCTCATTGGCTTGAGAAAGCAATCAGGAGCCATGGAAGAAAGAGGTCTGGAAACAGCAGGCTGTTCTGAAAAATGCCCCTCCTCTGTCCTGTTTGATATATCCAAATGCAAATTCCATCCACAGGTACAGGCAACCAGGCCCCACAGTGTTCCTCCTGCCTGCTGCCATACAGCCATGTAGCCACCCACACACCTGCCTCCACCTCAGTTGCTGTGACCACGGCAGGCACCTCAAGTTCCTTTGCGCATTTTGAACACTGCATGCGCACAACTCAAGCTCAGAGAGGCTGGTGGCACACGACAGCAACAGGCATGGCAGGAAAAAATTGAGCCAGTCATCATTTGGGCAGAAGGTTTGGTGACAGGGATGTAGGACAGAAGACACTTGGTCTCTGGCTACACTGCCAGGGGTGAAGACAAGTGCTGGAGCCAGCACTCCGCACCCCCTCCTCCTCCGACCGCGGGGCACTTCAGCGCGCAATGCCCATCCCTGCATTTGTTCTTGTCGTAGAAGACAATGTTTTTAAGAATCCTGCCCATGCTCAATGTGCTGTGCACATACCCCATTAAAACATGTGCCCTCTATTACTTGTGCTGACCTCAGATGTTAAGATTGTACATCCATCTTAATTAAATTACTTTTTCTGGTTCCGCATCAGAGCTTAGCAGATCCACAGTATTTCAAATCTGGCCATGTGCTTCCATTCTCAAAGTGCATTCCAATAATTGCTGCTAAATATGATATATTGCATTTGATAGTCTCATTAAGATAGTTACACACATATTTTTCAAAGAAGAGAAGTTAATAAAATTCATTAAGTGCTCTTTCAAACCCATGCAGGAAAGCAAAGCCCAAGCCCTTTTCCTGTGGTTGGAAGCCTGACTGACTCTGTGTTCTGCCAGATTCCCACTCCAAGCTCTGCCTGGAGAATTATGCCCACTTTAAGCAAATTAGCTCCCCTTCTTTCCCCCAACAAATGACCCTGGTTCTGCCCTGCAGTCCTGCTGGACCCCACCTCCAGGGTAGCTCACCTGTTCAACCTACAGAGGTCCTCTCTCCTGCCAGCAGCCTCCAGCCACTACAGCAGACCCTTGGTCCTCAGCAGGTCTTGGGCACAGCAGCCACACACCAAACTCTAGTGTCTCCAGCAGTCTGTTTGAGAAGTCCCTTACTCACAAAGTCAGTCAGAGTATCCAAGTCAAAGTCCAAAGTCAATAAGCCAAGTCACAGTCCGAGGTCAGATTCCAAAGTCAATAAGCCAAGTCAGTCTCCTCTCCAACCTACACTCCCTCTACAACCCACAAACTCTTCCTGCCTCAGGTGCTCCTTATATCCCTGAGGGCCCTATTGCCTTCCAGTGGATGCAGCTGTGCAGCACACTCTGCTGGATGCCCAGGCCTTACCCTTAAAGAGGCCACTGCTGACACCACATCTACCTCCTCACCTGATCTTCCTGGATTCCAATACACTCTGATCTTCTCCCCCATCTGTCTGCCAAAGGGGGAGGGAGGAGAGTAATGGCAAACAGCACCTGGCAAGAGGCAAATGAATACAGGACACCTTTGTAAACACTGGGAAGGTATTCAAACAAATAGTGGGGGTTTGTTGATTAAGCAACTTGGCCCCCCATAAAAAGTGCTCTTGGCACAGAAAGCCACTAAGTTAAAGTGCTTTTGAAGAGTTCTAAGGGTAGAAAGTGGTAAAATGGCAGATGTGTTTCAATGTAAGTAAATATAAAGTCATGAAATTGGGGCAACGAATCAAAACTTCACCTATAGGCTGATGGGTTCTGAGCTGTCTGTGACAGATCAGGAGAGAGATCTTGGGGTGGTGGTGGACAGGTCGATGAAGGTCGATGAAAGTGTCGACCCAATGTGCGGCGGCAGTGAAGAAGGCCAATTCTATGCTTGGGATCATTAGGAAAGGTATTGAGAACAAAACGGCTAGTATTATAATGCCGTTGTACAAATCGATGGTAAGGCCACACCTGCAGTATTGCGTCCAGTTCTGGTCGCCACATCTCAAAAAGGACATAGTGGAGATGGAAAAGGTACAGAAGAGAGCGACTAAAATGATTTTAGATTTTTAGAAATTATTTCAGAAATGGGCTATGTCAGAATGCCAGATGCGAAGGAGGGCACCAGGATGAGGTCTCTTGTTATCTGGTGTACTCCCTGGGGCATTTGGTGGGCCGCTGTGAGATACAGGAAGCTGGACTAGATGGGCCTATGGCCTGATCCAGTGGGGCTGTTCTTATGTTCTTAACTACAATTCCCAGGAGGCCTTGCAGGTCTCTTGTTATCTGGTGTGCTCCCTGGGGCATTTGGTGGGCCGCTGTGAGATACAGGAAGCTGGACTAGATGGGCCTATGGCCTGATCCAGTGGGGCTGTTCTTATGTTCTCAACTACAATTCCCAGGAGGCCTTGCAGGTCTCTTGTTATCTGGTGTACTCCCTGGGGCATTTGGTGGGCCGCTGTGAGATACAGGAAGCTGGACTAGATGGGCCTATGGTCTGCTCCAGTGGAGCTGTTCTTATGTTCTTAACTACAATTCCCAGGAGGCCTTGCAGGTCTCTTGTGATCTGGTGTGCTCCCTGGGGCATTTGGTGGGCCGCTGTGAGATACAGGAAGCTGGACTAGATGGGCCTATGGTCTGCTCCAGTGGAGCTGTTCTTATGTTCTTAACTACAATTCCCAGGAGGCCTTGCAGGCCTCTTGTGATCTGGTGTGCTCCCTGGGGCATTTGGTGGGCCGCTGTGAGATACAGGAAGCTGGACTAGATGGGCCTATGGTCTGCTCCAGTGGGGCTGTTCTTATGTTCTCAACTACAATTCCCAGGAGGCCTTGCAGGTCTCTTGTTATCTGGTGTACTCCCTGGGGCATTTGGTGGGCCGCTGTGAGATACAGGAAGCTGGACTAGATGGGCCTATGGCCTGATCCAGTGGGGCTGTTCTTATGTTCTCAACTACAATTCCCAGGAGGCCTTGCAGGTCTCTTGTTGTCTGGTGTGCTCCCTGGGGCATTTGGTGGGCCGCTGTGAGATACAGGAAGCTGGACTAGATGGGCCTATGGCCTGATCCAGTGGGGCTGTTCTTATGTTCTCAACTACAATTCCCAGGAGGCCTTGCAGGTCTCTTGTTATCTGGTGTACTCCCTGGGGCATTTGGTGGGCCGCTGTGAGATGCAGGAAGCTGGACTAGATGGGCCTGTGGCCTGATCCAGCAGGGCTGTTCTTGTGTTCTTAAACCATGCAGAACAGATGGGCAGAGAGAGAGAGAGA
Organism: Tiliqua scincoides; assembly: GCF_035046505.1. Taxonomy (NCBI): domain Eukaryota; kingdom Metazoa; phylum Chordata; class Lepidosauria; order Squamata; family Scincidae; genus Tiliqua; species Tiliqua scincoides. Next base: position 506,588 of record NC_089821.1, on the reverse strand, counting down.
GAGAGAGAGAGAGAGAGAGAGAGCCATGTGCATGCGCAATGTCGGCAAGGCGCAGGGCAGAGATGACAGACCTTGCCATGAGATCTTCTGCTGACTGAAGGCAGACTGGGTGGAGCATACTCCATGCTCGACTCATTTCCACACTCACTTGGCTTCCTGAAGGCAAGCCTGCACCCGAAGCATTCCACATTCATCCTTCACCTTTCTAATAGGCAGGTGTGCTGATGCCTGCTGTGCGAGAGCATCAGCTCCATAATACCCATTTGCTGAGTAAGTACTGAGGTAATAATATCTCCCTTCTATGGTGCCATTTACATATTTATGACACCTTTATATTAACACCTGCGTATTATGATGTGTGAAAATGCTGTACTCATCACTGGACTTTTCATGGTAATTCTTCATTAACCATCCATCTTTTTTATTTTCACTCCGCTCAGACTCTGACAGCAACATGATCTGTGACTTTTCAAACTAAAGGAACAGCCACGAAGCCCAGGAAGTGGCTGCAACCATCTGTTGGAGAGCCAACTCTTGGGTGGGCGGGAGTCAGAGTATCACCTTGGTTTTTCATTGGTTGGCAACAGAGCTGACGTAAGAAGAGCTGGCAGGAGCCACTGAGGACAGTGTGGGTGATGTTTCTGACACATCACAAGTATTGGGCAGGTTCTATGACCACCTTCCACAGCTCTGGGTTTCCTACTTGCATGCCCCGGTCTAGGTTTAGGCTTGTAGAGGCCTGAGCTGCTTTGACAAACTGAGACCCTGAATTAGAGCATTGCTATTGGTTATTCCAGTTCTATGAATGAAGCACAGTGGTGTGAAGGAAACAGCAGCCCAGGACTCTTCCTGTCCTGGAGACAGTCACGGCCAGACTGGCTTTATCCCAGCAGTATTTGGCTCATGGACTGTGCACATATCTGAAGAGGAGACACTTCTCCAGGGAGCAGCTTCTCTTTGTAGCCTTCGGGGACAGTTCTGGCCCCAGGGCGGTCCCTGAAGAGGATGTGCAGAAGGAGCCAAGACACTGAACCGGAGATTGTGCTTTGGGGAAGAAGACACTCCAATGCTGGAAGCAGGAACCAGAGAGTTCGTAGCCACCAAGTCTGAGACTGACCCGCGCACCTTGCGGTTGTGGGAGGGCAGATTTAGTTAGAAAAATCCAGACTGGAAATGTTCAGGCCACCTGTCTGCTTATTTTCACCAACATTTCCACAAGCAGAAAACATTCAATGTGTTATTAAATTACCTGGAATTGCAAGTAGTGAAATTTTTAAAAATTAAAATCTATAGTCAGCTGTGTAATTATGTAAGATGAACAGAGGATACTAATAGCTATTGTTGGTGATGCCGTCATTGAAACTCACTCACTTATAAATGCGACTACAACAAAATTGCTTTTGTTTTATGTGTTCCTTCATGGTGCCCACAGCAAAGCCACAGGTGTGCTTTGGGGAGCTCAGTGCCTTGGGTGATGAAGTGGGCAGTTCTAGACCAGTCACTGTCTAGTTGGAGGGACCCTGCTGGTGGAGAACAAAGGGACCCTCTTCACCTTCATCATCACCTTTACTCCTGTGCAAATATTTTTGTGCTGCTTGGTGTTCTGCAATCACCTGGCTAATATTTTCTCCCAAAGCTTTGTGCAGGGAATGGGGAGGGCATTTTGCACAACACTAAACATGATGCGATGTTGTGATGTGAGGCGGAGTTTCTAGGTTCCTAGGTATCCATTTGGACCCAGAATGCTTTGTGGATGGGACCCAGGACGCATAGCATGTCGGCATGTTGTGCGTCTGTTCCAGATGCAGTGAAGGAGACATTCTCGGGTGATACCAGAGGTTGTTTTGTATGCTCTGAGAGGTGCCTGGCACGGTGGGTGTTCAGTGATGTCCTTAACCCTGCATTGTGTCGCAGGCCTTCATGCTTGAAATCAGTCTAGAGAATGCAAGAAGCAGTTGTGGGGTGGACACTGTGGGAAGTTTCCAGGGAGTCGGCACTGTCGATTCCTCTCCTAATGGCGAACTTGACACCAGTCCTTTCACAAAGGGATATGATGCATACCAAATGCTCCCCTGTCAAACAGGTATCGGGTGCTGAGTTGAGGAGTGAGAGTTTAGAGGTGGGGACCAAGAAACATGGATTCGGCGCCACCCAGGCACAACTTGCACACTGCATAGAATCTCCAGTTCTGACTGAGGCTGTTCCTGCAGATATTTTTTCCCCAACCAGGCTGATCCTGGCAGGGGAGTAACCCTACATGTGCAGGCCTGGCATGGATTATGGAATGACAGAGTCAAGTTAATCAATTCCGGTCTTTGCCAAAAGTTTTCAGAGAAATGCCAAATAACTGCAACTTGTTTTTAGTACATGACTTTTTTACTTTGCAATTTATGACCCAATTCTAATGGGCCTTTACACCAGTGGAATGCTCATTCCACTGATGGGAGGGAGGCGTTCCTGGGTGGGGGGAGGGCGGGCAGTGGGCAGCCCCAGGGGCGGATGGGTGGGGACCGGGAGGCGGGGCTGGGATCTGGCATAACTGCCGGATCCCAACCCCCGTTCCCGGGGAGATCGGAGCGGCTTGAAGCCTCAGGAGGTGGTGCAAGTCCAAGGAGACCCATTGGGGCAAGGGCACCTTGCCCAGGGGTAAGGGGAAAAGTTTCCCATTAACTCTGGCTGAGCCGCCTTGGGCCCCTATCTTGCACTGGATAGAGCGCAAGCCTCTTGGCTTGCCTGTTCCAGCATAGGGTAGGACTGCGCCCTAAGCTAACCTTCAGAGCAGCAGCAGTAAAGTTCAACGCGGTCCCTCACCAAAGGCTACTGAAAAAACTCAACAGTCAGGGAATTAGAGGGCAGGTCCTCTCCTGGACTGAGACCTGGTTGAAGACCAGGAAACAGAGAGTGGGTGTCAATGGGCAATTTTCACAATGGAGAGAGGTGAAAAGCGGTGTGCCCCGAGGATCTGTCCTGGGACTGGTGCTTTTCAACCTCTTCATAAATGACCTGGAGACAGGGGTTAGCAGTGAGGTGGCTAAGTTTGCAGACAACACCAATCTTTTCCAAGTCGTGAAGACCAGAAGTGATTGTGAGGAGCTCCAGAAGGATCTCTCCAAACTGGCAGAATGGGCAGCAAAATGGCAGATGTGTTTCAATGTCAGTAAGTGTAAAGTGTAAATGCACATTGGGGCAAAAAATCAAAACCACATATAGGCTGATGGGTTCTGAGCTGTCTGTGACAGATCTTGGGGTGGTGGTGAACAAGTCGATGAAAGTGTCGACCCAGTGTGCGGCAGCTGTAAAGAAGGCCAATTCTATGCTTGGGATCATTAGGAAGGGTATTGAGAACAAAACGGCTAATATTATAATGCCCTTGTACAAATCTATGGTAAGGCCACACCTGGAGTATTGTGTCCATTTCTGTTCACCACATCTCAAAAAGGACATAGTGGAAATGGAAAAGGTGCAAAAGAGAGAGACCAAGATGATTACGGGGCTGGGGCACCTTCCTTATGAGGAAAAGCTACGGCGTTTGGGCCTCTTCAGCCTAGAAAAGAGGCGCCTGAGGGGGGACATGATTGAGACATACAAAACTATGCATGGGAAGGACAAAGTGGATAGAGAGATGCTCTTTACACTCTCACATAACACCAGAACCAGGGGACATCCACTAAAATTGACAGTTGGGAGGGTTACGACAGACAAAATAAAATATTTCTTTACTCAGCGTGTGGTTGGTCTGTGGAACTCCTTGCCACAGGATGTAGTGATGGCATCTGGCCTGGATGCCTTTAAAAGGGGATTGGACAAGTTTCTGGAGGAAAAATCCATTACGGGGTACAAGCCATGATGTGTATGTGCAACCTCCTGATTTTAGAAATGGGTTATGTCAGAATGCCAGATGCAAGGGAGGGCACCAGGATGAGGTCTGTTGTTATCTGGTGTGCTCCCTGGGGCATTTGGTGGGCCGCTGTGAGATACAGGAAGCTGGACTAGATGGGCCTATGGCCTGATCCAGTGGGGCTGTTCTTATGTTCTTAAAGTCATCCTATCTGGATATTTGCAGAGCAGAGTAGAAGAGCAGCTTGCAAGACTGTCCTCGCTGAGACACCAAACCCTTTTTGTTGTCTTTGCACAACTGACTTTCAATATTGCTTGAACATTCTGATCCTGTTTCATTTCACGTCATCAGGGTGGCTGATAGTTCTTGGCACTGCCTGCTGAAATGCAAGTTTGGCTGCTTTGTGACAAAGCACTTTCCAATGAACTGAATGGGGGGGGGAGTTTTCAGTGCTCTTTAACATTGCATTAGAACAGCTCCCCAGAATGTTGAGGAGATCTAAGTAGGGCACGGCACATCATTTGCATTTCCTGCTTGTGTGCATAACGGACCTAGAAGAAATCAACACAAAGCATGACACCAGGTTGTGCCACTTAAAGTCTTCTGGGGAGGTTTTCATACCCAGTATAAATGCGAAGCCGCCAGTTCACCTGTCTGCTGACCCTGATTTCTTCTTCATGTGGTGTCTTAATGCTGAAATCGGGGCATGATCTGCAGCTTCAAGGGAAATGCATGTATCCAGTACTGGTTGATATTAGAGACTTGTTGTGGCTCGTGCAACTGAACTGGCAGTCATTTCAACCTTCCGCAGGATGCAGGCTCCAATCCAGAGATTTGCAGCAGCCCTGATACATCTCTCAAATTCCTGCCTAATGGGCTCCTTCTTCCTATTGCAACCCCTGGGGGCTGGGGGCTAAGAATAGGCCCTCAGTTTGGCTGTACTTGTCATAAGAGGCAACTAAACAGCCACGGGGAGATGGGACTCATTAGCCTGGGAAGGCAGCTCATCTGAGAGAAGAAAAACCCTGACCCCAAACCTGCACTGCTACATCCAGTTATGGAAAAGGCTTCAGCAAACTAACCCGACATCTACATAGCTGTGTTCTCTACTTAGCTGTCTCCCCTGGGGGCTGGGGATAAGAATAGGCCCTCAGTTTGGCTGTACTTGTCGTAAGAGGCGACTAAACAGCCACCGGGTAGATGGGACTCCTTAGCCTGGGAAGGCAGCTCATCTGAGAGAAGGAAAACTCTGATCCCAAACCTCCACTGCCTTGTGGCTACATCCAGTTACGGAAAAGGCTTCAGGAGTCAACCTCGAGGCAAAATCCGGAGCTGGAGTCCCTGATGCAGTTCGTGGCTGAACACAGTCACACTCTGGCAACTCCTGCGACGCCGCTGGAACCAACCGTATTGGCCTCTGCCTTTCCATTGGACCATTTCAGCGACATGGAGAGGGGGGGATTTGGTGCATGGGTAACAGCCTATCCTCCATACCTACTTTACCCAGGCTTCGTGCACTGGAGAGGACACTCTGTTCCAGAACCACCATTCAGAGCGCGATACCATAGTCTTCTGAGACTGAAGGATGCCAACTTCCCATTCCACTTCCTTTCAGTGGCAAAGATCCCCTTGCACTAGCAGAGGAAACTTCCTCCAGTTTGAAGACACAGACTTTCAGCTCAGCCAAGTGCACCCAACAATTCTCCATGTGCAATGAGATGCATGTAAACATGGAACTACCTCATCACTGAACAGGATTCCCCTTGTGGATGTGGAAATTCCAGGTCACATTGGAGCACCTGCACATGCATTTCTTCCTTGAAAGGAAGCATCTGCAACATTTTTCCTTTGAAGTTGAAAGTTGAGCTACTGCAAAAACCTGTCTATGGGGTGAGTTTCTTCTCTCCCCTCCAGCTCAACTTAAGCAAGTAGGTTGCTTACTTACTATGAAGCAGAACCTTAAGCCATCACTTAGTCGCACATGCTTAGCCAGTGGCGCCAACGTTCAATTGTCATGCTCAAAGCGATCTCCTCCTTTCTCCTCCCATCCTCTCCAGTTGGAAATTCTCCTGGTCTGCCAGAATGCTGTACACAAACAACTATTATTAATCTATTCTCAGCAATCTATTAATGCAATTTCTCTGCATTACGCCGTCTTGTTATCCAGCCTGCGATCCTGAGGTTCCAATAAGGGTAGTGTAATAATTCTCCCCTAAGCAAAACAGCCCTTTTGGTAACAGAGATGGTGCTCCAACTTGAGCCAGACAGTGTTTTTTTCTGACGTTATGCAGCTGATCTGTAATTGCATCACAAGAAAGAATAAACTGTCAAAGTCCCTGTGAATCGCAGGAAGCATTTCATCAGATTCTCTGCTCAGATAAGGAGTGTAGCTGCTGTTCACATTGCAGGTTTCCTGTGTGGATGGAAGTTATCCAGAAGTAAATGATGTGTGAAGAGGCCCTCTGGCCCTAATGCGTTCTGGGAGTCAATGAAAGGGGAAAGCAGCAACGTGATCAAGCAGTTCCATCAACGCCTGTGATGTGCTGCTAAGAACCGCAGAGCACTGGACCAGATGAAACCACATCAGCCAACCCCTCCCCCGCCCTTTGCAACGATGCAGCTGTGCCAATGGCGTGCAGGCTGCGTCCAGTGGGGGGGAGGCGATCAGGAAGCCTGGAGAGTCAGGAAAACTACTGCTCCCTTGGCTCTGCACAGGCCTCCTGGTGGCCTGTGGGCCTCTGCAGACCGACACCAGCTGTAGAGTCAGTGCAAGTCTGAGGAGAGAAAAGGGGCCGGGCAGGGCAGGTTCAAGAAGAGGAGCGTTTTGGTGCTGCGGGACCCAGCCCCTTTCTCTCCCTCCCTGCCCTGCCCTCCCGCTCCTGCGGACAACACTCCCCTGCCACAAACGCATCCTGAGCAGCAGAGCTTCCAGGAACTGCTATCGCACGCCGTGCCTCTTGCAGTTTGCGGCAGTGACTGAAACCAGGCAGTGGCAGCCCCGCTTTCCTGCCACCGTAAAGGGCTTTGTGCTGCTGGAACCTGGTGAGTTCCCAAACCCACGACAGGGCCTGCTTTCTCAGCTCCTGTCGATGATGTGATGAGTTGCTTGATGGAGGGTCGGAAAAGTTTGCCTTGTGCGGAATTCGCATCATCTCACACTCAACTTTTTTTTTTTAAAGTCATCTCTTGTTCTTTCCTCCTATTTCTTCGGCATCAAGAAAGTGAAACTGTCACAATTGGGAACCCATTAAAATGACAGCATAAATACACAGCTCTCTGTGAAAAATCACAGAGATGTGGAAAAGAGTTTGAGAAGAAAGAAAGAAAGAAAGAAAGAAAGAAAGAAAGAAAGAAAGAAAGAAAGAAAGAAAGAAAGAAAGAAAGAAAGAAAGAAAATGACAGCTGAAAGGTCCACATCCCATCCTTCAACAAGAGGTACCAGCAACTGTCAGTCATCACTTCTGAAGAAAGCATGTGGGAACTTGAAAAGGAGCTGAGGATGCTGAACTTTGTCAGGGAATTGCAATAAGGGCCCATGTGAAAGAACCCAGGAACTTGCCAAATCCCCAAGATAGTGCAAAGCTGCATCTCAGAGTAGTAGTAAGAAGAGAGTTTGCTTATTTAAAAATTGCAAATGGGTTAGAGCTGGGCAGCAGAATGCTAAATACTCGTAAAACAGCTTGTGCATTCCTCCCACCCCCCCACGATGATGGCTGGTTAATGACCCCACCCCAGGTTTGCATCTTCTCTCTTTTCATGACCAGGAGCGGCATTGCGACGTTCTGTTTTGTATTTTTCAGGGCTTGGAGATCAGATACAGTGTTCAGTGGGGAGCTGATGAGTGGAGGGCTGTGCTTTGGATCAGGCTGGCCATTTCAGATCTGGGATGAGCTGGTTCTAAGTGCACCCAGGCTTGATAACTCCTTCCACTGCTCTCTGCTTGGGGCACTGACATTTGAAAAGGTCAGCAAGAAAGACCCTTTAGCTCATAATTGGGAACCAGAAGAGCTGAAGCAGTAATATTAGATTAGATTCAAAAGATGCTCAGTATGTTAACTGGATTCTTTCCAGAATTCTAGGAAGGGTATTGAGAACAAAACGGCTAATATTATAATGCAGTTGTACAAATCGATGGTAAGGCCACACCTGGAGTATTGTGTCCAGTTCTGGTCGCCACATCTCAAAAAACATAAGAACATAAGAACATAAGAACAGCCCCACTGGATCAGGCCATAGGCCCATCTAGTCCAGCTTCCTGTATCTCACAGCGGCCCACCAAATGCCCCAGGGAGCACACCAGGTAACAAGAGACCTCATCCTGGTGCTCTCCCCTACATCTGGCATTCTGACTTAACCCATTCCTAAAATCAGGAGGTTGCGCATACACATCATCGCTTGTACCCCATAATGGATTTTTCCTCCAGAAACTCGTCCAATCCCCTTTTAAAGGCGTCTAGGCTAGATGCCAGCACTACATCCTGTGGCAAGGAGTTCCACAGACCGACCACGCGCTGAGTAAAGAAATATTTTCTTTTGTCTGTCCTAACCCGCCCAACACTCAATTTTAGTGGATGTCCCCTGGTTCTGGTATTATGTGAGAGTGTAAAGAGCATCTCCCTATCCACTCTGTCCATCCCCTGCATAATTTTGTATGTCTCAATCATGTCCCCCCTCAAGCGTCGCTTTTCTAGGCTGAAGAGGCCCAAACGCCGTAGCCTTTCCTCATAAGGAAGGTGCCCCAGCCCCGTAATCATCTTAGTCGCTCTCTTTTGCACCTTTTCCATTTCCACTATGTCTTTTTTGAGATGCGGCGACCAGAACTGGACACAATACTCCAGGTGTGGCCTTACCATAGATTTGTACAATGGCATTATAATACTAGCCGTTTTGTTCTCAATACCCTTCCTAATGATCCCAAGCATAGAATTGGCCTTCTTCACTGCCACCGCACATTGGGTCGACACTTTCATCGACCTGTCCACCACCACCCCAAGATCTCTCTCCTGATCTGTCACAGACAGCTCAGAACCCATCAGCCTATATCTAAAGTTTTGATTTTTTGCCCCAATGTGCATGACTTTACACTTACTGACATTGAAGCGCATCTGCCATTTTGCTGCCCATTCTGCCAGTCTGGAGAGATCCTTCTGGAGCTCCTCACAATCACTTCTGGTCTTTACCACTCGGAAAAGTTTGGTGTCATCTGCAAACTTAGCCACTTCACTGCTCAACCCTGTCTCCAGGTCATTTATGAAGAGGTTGAAAAGCACCGGTCCCAGGACAGATCCTTGGGGCACACCGCTTTTCACCTCTCTCCATTGTGAAAATTGCCCATTGACACCCACTCTCTGCTTCCTGGCCTCCAACCAGTTCTCAATCCACGAGAGGACCTGTCCTCTAATTCCCTGACTGTGGAGTTTTTTCAGTAGCCTTTGGTGAGGGACCGTGTCAAACGCCTTCTGAAAGTCCAGATATATAATGTCCACGGGTTCTCCCGCATCCACATGCCTGTTGACCTTTTCAAAGAATTCTATAAGGTTTGTGAGGCAAGACTTACCCTTACAGAAGCCATGCTGACTCTCCCTCAGCAAGGCCTGTTCGTCTATGTGTTTTGAGATCCTATCTTTGATGAGGCATTCCACCATCTTACCCGGTATAGATGTTAGGCTGACCGGCCTATAGTTTCCCGGGTCCCCCCTCTTTCCCTTTTTAAAAATAGGCGTGACATTTGCTATCCTCCAATCTTCTGGTACCGTGGCCGTTTTGAGGGACAAGTTGCATACCTTAGTCAAGAGATCTGCAACTTCATTCTTCAATTCCTTAATAACACTTGGGTGTATGCCATCAGGGCCCGGTGACTTATTGATCTTTAATTTATCAATGAGGTCTGAAACATCTTCTCTTTTAACCTCTATCTGACTTAACTCCTCGGTTAGGAAGGGCCGTTCGGGCAGCGGTATCTGCCTGAGGTCTTCTGCCGTGAAGACAGATGCAAAGAACTCATTTAATTTCTCTGCCATCTCTAAGTCTCCTTTTATCTCCCCTTTCCCTCCCTCACCATCCAGAGGGCCAACCGCTTCTCTGGCGGGTTTCCTGCTTCTAACATATTTGAAGAAGCTTTTATTATTCCCCTTAATGTTGCTGGCCATGCGTTCCTCATAGTCTCGCTTGGCCTCCCCTATCACCTTCTTACATTTCTTTTGCCACAGTTTATGTTCCTTTTTATTCTCTTCATTAGGGCAAGACTTCCATTTACGGAAGGAAGCTTCCTTGCCCTTCACAGCCTCTCTAACTTGGCTGGTTAGCCATGTGGGCACCCTCCTGGATTTAGTGGAACCCTTCTTTCTTTGCGGTATACACCTCTGCTGGGCCTCTATTACTGTTGTTTTAAGCAGCCTCCATGCACTCTGGAGAGACTGGACTCTTTTTACCCTCCCTTTCAACCTCCTTCTAACCAGCCTCCTCATTTGAGGGAAGTCTGCCCGTCGGAAGTCAAGGGTTTTTGTTAGAGATTTGCCTGGTATTCTTCCCCCAACGTGCACGTCAAAACGGATCGCAGCATGATCACTGTTCCCCAATGGCTCAGTAACGTTTACATCTCTAACCAGGTCCTGCGTACCGCACAAAATTAAATCCAGAGTCACCTGTCCTCTGGTGGGCTCCGTGACTAGCTGATCTAAGCCACAGTCATTTAGCACGTCAAGAAATCCGGTTTCCTTATCGTGACCAGAACACAAATTGACCCAGTCAATATGAGGATAATTGAAGTCCCCCATGATTACAACCCTGTCCTTCCTTGTCACCTCCCTGATCTGTTATGTAAAAAAGACATAGTGGAAGTGGAAAAGGTGCAAAAGAGAGCGACTAAGATGATTACAGGGCTGGGGCACCTTCCTTATGAGGAAAGGCTATGGCGTTTGGGCCTCTTCAGCCTAGAAAAGAGACGCCAGAGGGGGGACATGATTGAGACATACGAAATTATGCAGGGGATGGACAGAGTGGATAGGGAGATGCTCTTTACACTCTCACATAATACCAGAACCAGGGGACATCCACTAAAATTGAGTGTTGGGCGGGTTAGGACAGACAAAAGAAAATATTTCTTAAAAAAAAAAATTTCTTTACTCAGCGTGTGGTCGGTCTGTGAAACTCCTTGCCACGGGATATGGTGCTGGCGTCTGGCCTGGATGCCTTTAAAAGGGGATTGGACAGGTTTCTGGAGGAAAAATCCGTTACGGGGTAGAAGCCATGATGTGTATGCGCAACCTCCTGATCTTAGAAATGGGCTATGTCAGAAGGCCAGATGCAGGGGAGGGCACCAGGATGAGGTCTCTTGTTATCTGGTGTGCTCCCTGGGGCATTTGGTCGGCCACTGTGAGATACAGGAAGCTGGACTAGATGGGCCTGTGGCGTGATCCAGTGGGGCTGTTCTTATGTTCTTATGTTCTTAAGGGCCTTTTTCAGCTGAAGCTACTGCCCATCACAATGCATGTGCCTTGATCGCCCCCAGCTCAGTTGCTGCCATGTGCTTTGTGTGGATTTACCTCTGAGGATGATCTAGAAATCTCAGTTAGTGCCACATGCAGCAGCCCATTATAGCAGTTTGCACATTTCACCTGTGTCACCAGAGGCTGTTCAACTCGAACACCAGCCAAGGGCCCATCAGGGGACCCACTTGGCCTTTAACCTTCAGTGTTGGGTGGCAGTGGTAGTGGTGGCCCATGCACCATCAGGGAGGGGGCTGGTGGGGGTGTCGCAGCAGGAGTCAGGAATGGGCTCTGCCCAATATTCAGAGCAATCTGGTACCAGGACAAGCTAAAGAAGTTGGGAACAGCTTAGTTGTTGCGTTGCTAGTGCTACTCTACAGCCGTTTCAAAGAGCTGAGTTGGGGTTGTTGTTGTTGTTGTTATTATTATTATTATTATTATTATTATTAGTAGTAGTAGTAGTAGTAGTAGTAGTAGTAGTATTTATATACCACTTTTCAACTAAAGTACTCAAAGCGGTTTACAGAGAAAAATCAAATAACTGATGGCTCCCTGTCCCAAAAGGCTCACAATCTAAAAAGATGCAAAAGCACCCCAGCAGGCAGCCACTAGAACAGGCACTGCTGGGGTGAGGTTTAAACGTGCACTTCTGGTTATGTGCCTGGCCTTGGACTTGCAGGGATCTGGCGCCTGACGGCACCCCACTGTCAGCCAGTTTGAGCCCACTGACTCCAGAGGGGCTGGCAGCAGGCCCAGCAAGCACAGAGGAGGTCTGCCTGCAAACCACCAGGCAGGCCCAGCCAGCTCTAGGCAGTCAGGGTCCTCACTGCAGGAGGGATGGGCAGCATACAGAGCCTTAGGAGGCAAGCCTGTGCGATAAGAAGCCCTGAGCCCGAAGGGAGTGGCCGGCTGGTTCCAAGCAGGGAGAAGCACTGCCTACCCTCCGATTCACTCCGTGGTCCCTCTTGGGAAGCAGACTGACCAGTCCAGCTGGAGCAGGACCAAGGGCAGCTGCCTCTTCCCCACGGAGGCTCATTTCCTTGGGCACTCCCACAGTGGGACAGGGGAGGATGTGCCCAGGCAGAGCTTGGGATGAGGGCCGATGTCCTCACTCACCCCTCAGACCCCACCTTGCGCTTTAATTAGAGAGACTCTTTTCTGACATCTGTCCTGAAGAGCTGCTGTTTTTATTGCTGCTCTTTCTGGAAGTGAGCACAAGGGCCCGTTGTTGAGTCATGTTGGGGGGACGGGGGGGAACAAACAAAAACAAATAAATATCAGTAATGGGAGCAGTGCTCCAAAATGAGAAGACATTTCACAAGAAGACATGGGGGGGGGGAGCATCATTGCAGGGGACATACCATCTACACCACATCTCACATCTGGCTTAACTGCAACTGTCAAGTAGCTTTCCAATTGCACAGTGTGGGGCAGCGTAGATGTTTGCCCCCCTGCAGTTATTCACAATGAATGACACACAGCAGCGAGGTGGCCATTCTGTGATCACTCACGTCCCACCTCCTGTGGCGGAGAGGCTGAGACATGGGACCAGCCTGACTCTCTCCCTGGAGTGCAGCGGTTTCACAGATGGCAGCACCATCCAGGTGACACAAGCCAAAGCCCATTTCACGGTGCCCGTTTCTGCTACCTCGAATTCAAAAGTTGGCACACAGGATTTTGGGGGCTAATCTCCCCAATAGAGGTATGATTGGTGTTTCTGGGGCTCATCTTTTCTGGGGCTCCTGCTTGATACGGGATTTGTGGTACAGTTCATGGATCCTGGGTGCAATTTGTCACATGTGCACTTGCGGTGTGTGGCATGGCACTGAAACACACTGATGTGGACAGGAACAGAAGGAGCAGCAGTCGATGCAAAGTGTCCTTGCATGATATGGTCGATCCATCTCCTCGGTTTCCAAGATGCACATAGAATCTTGTTATGTTGCTGTACTGGACCTAGTCGTCAACATGCTACTGTGTTTTGTCCTTGGTTGTGACCCACTCAAAGAAGCCACGACAATGGCACAAAGTTGGGTGTATGCTTTTCAGGCGCCCTCATATGCTAATATAAATAATAGCCCCAAACTGAACTGGAATCAGCAGCTTCACACAACAGATGGTTGTTAAGTCAACTGAACACTGCAAGGAAATGTGTCATAAAGTTAAACCAAACCATAAAGCAATTTGAGATTTGCAAAGGAATTTGGGGGAGTTATTTTGCTTTTCCTGGTGTTTTTTTTTTTCTGAAATAGGCTGATTAAAATTAAAGCTTATGAATTTTAAAAAGGCTAAAACAGATGTTTTCTTTGGCTCGGAAATGTCTCATCAGTTGCTGAAAATGAAGTAGAAAGTGAAGTGTATAAATAGTGTCTGTCCGACTATGGAAGGCACCTCTTATGGAATCATAGAGTTATGTATTCAACTGAGAGAGAGAGAGAGAGAGAGAGAGAGAGAGAGAGCTCACACAAAAATGCATACCGTATTTCAAGTAAGGTAGAACAGACAGATCTGTGCTATAGATAATGTAGAACAGTTTTGCAGCAACAGCGAGATTCATTAGAAAACAAAGCCAAGACACTGTTTAACATTCAGAAGTCAGTTACACAAGCGGCAGTCCTGGCCCCTCTGCCTCCCAGGTCCAGGATTGCAAAATGCCCCCCCAACCAAGGAAAATGCCCCCCCCCCCGTGGAGGTGGCCGGTTGCCTTCTGAGGACTGGAGGATCTGCGTGTGGCCTCCCCGGACCTCAGAAGACCTTCTAAAGGCCTGATGTCACTTCCAGCGTCTCATTTTTAAGGCCTCCTGGAGGCTGCACACAGACGTCTCCAGATGGGGAGGCAGCAGGTGCGGGTGGCCCTTAGGGCAGCACAGCTGGGGGTGCCCCCCCAGCCATAGAACCTGGGAGTACTTGCAGCCATGAGCCACCATCCCCAAAGTACGCCACTGAATATAAGCCTTGATGCATCCAGGTGGATTCCTGAAAGCTCTCCAGACCCTGGTTGATCTGCATTAGGTAGAAACAATTGGATTGTAAGGGGAGGGGCCAAAGCTCCACGGCAGCAGCTCATACGCACTGTGCAGGAAGGGGACCTTCTTTCCTCTGCAGGAAACCCTGGCAGAGTGAGTGAGTCCGTGCAGGTGTGGGCAGCACGAAGGGGCATTAGTGAGCAGGAGATTATGGAGGAAAGGAATGCCCCTTCTCCAAAGCCTCCTGCTGTGCCCTGCTGGATACAGCACACCCCATTTTGGCTCGGGGGGTGGCAGATGGATTGGACTCTCAATCCAGAACTAATACAGAGCAGACTCAAGAAGCCCCAGGCAGTGGCGGACCTGGAGGGGAAGCCGGGGGGGAACCCTGAGCACTGCGCTGGTGCGGCACTGCAGACCGCTTGGAAAGCTTTCTTTCTGACACGATCTTAAGCAGGACTTCCAGTTTCCCAGAGGTACTGTTTAAGACTGCATGGAAAGCCTCAGAAGGCTTTCTGAGTTGTCCCCAATGGCAAGTGGGGCTCTGTTGTACTGGATAGGAATCTGGATGGGGGGGCAGCGTGATGCGGGTGTGCGGTATCATGAACCTGTGCCCCGGGGCACAACAAGCAGCAGGTACGCAATTGGCCATGGGCAGGCTTTGCAAGGACCAAGGAGCTCAGGAGCTGGACGAGCCACAAAGCTGTCGCCAGCCACACTTTGTGTCAAAGAACCAGCTATCCCAGCTCACACCTTTGGAAGCAAACAGGTGGAGAGCAGGACAAACCTGATCATAGCAGTGAACCCCCCCCCCCCAATGCCACATTGTAAGGGAGGAGCTGCTCAGAGGAGTCATCTGCTGTCTGGGCTGGGGCTCAACCCCGTTCAGAGGCCGACTGCCTTGGACTGCCTGGGAGAACTGCACAAGCTGCTGGAGCACTCAGGACAACGTACTCTGTTCACTTGAAATGTGCCTCTTTTTCCTTGCTGCAGAGATGACGTGCTTGGTTAGATTCTCTTTTTATGACAGCCATGCCTGACCAGGAAGGGAAAACAGTCTAACAAAGAAGGGAGTTTATAGTGGGGGCCATTTTGTCCAAAATAAAGACTTGAGGCCTTCTGCAGAGCCTTGTCTGCATGCCAGCACAATGACAATAGGAAGTGTGAAGTCATGTGCTCTTTTGAACCCAGGCCCTGAGGTGCACCAGATGGCTGCTTTGGAAAGAATGGATTGTGCCATTTTCTCCCAGCTGGAGAAAAACCAACACCATCAGTGAGGTGATGGAATCGAATGATGATTTCTTGAGTAGCCGCCAGGCTCTTGTCCATTCCAAGGCACGTGGGGGGAGGAGGGTTCTTGTTGAAAGGACACACTATTGATTTAAATTGCTTTGCCAAAATTGCAAGCTGGGTAATGACTTCTTAAGGAGGTAATTCGGAACAAAGATTAATTGGTGGTGGCTTTCAACTTGTATCTGACTCACAGGAAGGCAGGTGCACAAACTGAGTTAAGCTGCGGAACCTGCACTGCAGCCATCCTAAAGGGTGGATCAATATTGGATGTAAGCCACAAGATGGATTCTTTGAGGTGACAACACAGGAAGCTGCATGAAGGATCTCCGTCTAGAGAAAGTGCCCAGCTGACAGGTCCTGGCTTGGGAGAACAACTTATGAGGACAATATCCTGCCTGATACTATGTTTTCTGCAAAACTTCCATGACCTAAAGGTTGTATTAAGCCCCCAAGAAGCTGCAGGAGCCCCTATCTTCGTCTTCAGGCCCCGGCAGGATAAAGCCTCCCAGGCTATCCATCACCTGCTCATTACAGAAATAGATACTTTCCTGCTGTTGTGGAAGGTGAGATCAAGGTGTCTCCTCTGCCAGAGAGCGAAGCTGATTCCATAGGCCAACTACTGGACTGGTGGGGAGACTGCCCTGGATCAGCCATTTGGACCCCATGACACAGGGTCATTTCCGTGCTATCGCTGCTATTAATAAATTCATTGTCGTTGCACTGCAGAGTTCATGTGTTGAATTTATTGTGGTGCATTCAAGAGACACACGACTCCCAGTCCCCTCTTTGGCCCCGATCCAGAGAATCAGAGGTGCAGCAGATGGCAGCTCATCGGGGGTCGTGCTTGCGTTCTTCCAGCACAATTGGGGCTGGGAGGCAGATGCCTCTCACAGTCCCAACCAGCTGTACAGAAATAATGGCTCTATAGCAGCACTTGCGAGAGATGTGCCTGGCATTGGTATGACATGATAAACACCTGATAAAAGTGCTTAGGCAGCTGAGCACTTCCCTGGGACTATACAAAGGGTCTAGCACATTAGCTAGATTTCATCAAATTTTCTAATTTATTGAGCAGCAAAAGTGCTGAAAATAAACTGAGTGTCTTTCTCAAAAGCACTAGATGGGAACGCTCCCATCAGCCAGGGGTTCTTCTTCCCAGGCCATAAATTATGCAAGCTAAATGTCCTCTCCAGAGCAGATTTAAATTACGGTAATATCATTATTTCTAACCATGAATTGCAATTATTCCATAACAAGTCTTTCACTCATGACTAATTTGGTGCATGGATGACTCATTTGTCTTGTGATTAAATAAAGATTTGTGTACGTTTTGATCCTTCAGCAGAAGTGAGCTGCAATTATGCCAAAGGGACACAGCTATGTCCATGTTGGCATCCTTCAGTCTCGGAAGACTATGGCGTCACGCTCTGAATGGTGGCCCTGGAACAGAAAGTCCTCTCCAGTGCACAAAGCCTGGGTAAAGTAGGTATGGAGGATAGGCTGTTACCCATGCACCAAATCCCCCCCTCTCCATGTCGCTGAAATGGTCCAATGGAAAGGCAGAGGCCAATACGGTTGGTTCCAGCGGCGTCGCAGGAGTTGCCAGAGTGTGACTGTGTTCAGCCACGAACTGCATCAGGGACTCCAGCTCCGGATTTTGCCTCGAGGTTGACTCCTGAAGCCTTTTCCGTAACTGGATGTAGCCACAAGGCAGTGGAGGTTTGGGATCAGAGTTTTCCTTCTCTCAGATGAGCTGCCTTCCCAGGCTAAGGAGTCCCATCTACCCGGTGGCTGTTTAGTCGCCTCTTACGACAAGTACAGCCAAACTGAGGGCCTATTCTTATCCCCAGCCCCCAGGGGAGACAGCTAAGTAGAGAACACAGCTATGTAGAGGTCGGGTTAGTTTGCTTGCTTAGCCACACTCCAGGAGTCAGCCCGGAGCACTGGGCTGGGGCACCTTCCTTATGAGGAAAGGCTACGGCGTTTGGGCCTCTTCAGTCTAGAAAAGAGGGGCCTGAGGGGGGACATGATTGAGACATACAAAATTATGCAGGGGATGGACAGAGTGGATAGAGAGATGCTCTTTTCCCTCTCACATAACACCAGAACCAGGGGACATCCACTAAAATTGAGTGTTGGGAGAGTGAGGACAGACAAAAGAAAATGTTTATTTACTCGGTATGTGGTTGGTCTGTGGAACTCCTTGCCACAGGATGTGGTGATGGCATCTGGCCTGGATGCCTTTAAAAGGGGATTGGACAAGTTTCTGGAGGAAAAATCCATTATGGGTTACAAGCCATGATGTGTATGTGCAATCTCCTGATTTTAGAAATGAGTTATGTCAGAATGCCAGATGCAAGGGAGGGCACCAGGATGCAAGTCTTTTTGTCTTGTGTGCTCCCTGGGGCATTTGGTGGGCTGCTGTGAGTTGCAGGAAATTGGACTAGATGGGCCTATGGCCTGATCCAGTGGGGCTGTTCTTATGTTCTTATTATAATGCTGTTGTACAAATTGATGGTAAGGTCACACCTGGAGTATTGTGTCCAGTTCTGGTTGCCACATCTCAAAAAGGATATAGTGGAAATGGAAAAGGTGCAAAAGAGAGCGACTAAGATGACTGCTGGGCTGGGGCACCTTCCTTATGAGGAAAGGCTACGGCGTTTGGGCCTCTTCAGCCTAGAAAAGAGGCGCCTGAAGGGGGACATGATTGAGACATACAAAATTAAGCAGGGGATGGACAGAGTGGATAGAGAGATGCTCTTTTCCCTCTCACACAACACCAGAACCAGGGGACATCCATTAAAATTGAGTGTTGGGAGAGTTAGGACAGATAGAAAATATTTCTTTACTCAGCATGTGGTTGGTCTGTGGAAACCCTTGCCACAGGATGTGGTGATGGCATCTGGCCTGAATGCCTTTAAAAGGGATTGAACAAATTTCTGGAGGAAATATCCATCATGGGTTACAAGCCATGATGTGTCTATGCAACTTCCTGATTTTAGAAGTAGGCTACCTCAGAATTCCAGATGCAAGGGAGGGTATCAGGTTGCAGGTCTCTTGTTGTCTTTTGTGCTCCCTGGGGCATTTGTTGGGCACTGTGAGATACAGGAAGCTGGACTAGATGGGCCCATGGCCTGATCCAGCAGGGCACTTCTTATGTTCTTATGTTCATGAGGCTGCTCCTCACCTCCCCACCAGTGGTTTGACTGTGCGTGCCAATGGAGGCTGCTTTGAGAGTGCTGTAAAGCAACCTCCCCTGGCATGATACACTTTATGCAGCACCTGGTCAGCACAGAATTGGGCTGCAAAGACAGTAGCACATCCCTGAATAGAATTTTCCATCAAATTTTGATTTATGATGTCATTTCAACATTACTGTTTTTCTCTGGGCCTTTACTCTTGTGCATGTTTGAACAGGCAGAATTGCCATAGAGAGGCCATTGAGGGCTCAGCATGTAGCATCGTAATTACCCTGTGATTTATAAAGCAACAGGAAACATTGCACAAACATTCAATTAAAAGCGAAAGGCGGCCTTGTCAAGAGTGCTTCTTCAGCTGAAATCAGGGATCCCTGATGGACACTGAGGCGTTTGGTTGCCAACTCTGAAGCAGGCCTTGTCCGGCGCACGGCTCACACAGCTCATCTCATTTATACATAATTAAAATGCCCAGTGGGGAAGTGGAACAAGGAATTGATGACAAAGTGAATGAAAAGGAGACCCCAGGGTTGGCAAGGATAGCAAACAACATCCAGGACATCACACCAAAAATGTGAGACTTTGAAGTAATAATAGAACAATCTGGAAATCAAGTAGCAGAACAGAACATTGGCTGGTGAATTTCAGTGTGAGCACATGATGCATGGAGGGGGGAAATCCCCCCCCCGATATCTAGTTCACCTGTGATCATTTCTCAGAACAGAGTAAATGAAAGGCAGAGATCTTCTGCCTTGAGCAGTGTTCCCTCTGAGGTGCACAGCTGAGGGGCTGCACACACACCCCTGAGTTCCACATAGATGGCAACCTGGAAATTTGGCGATGACATCATTGCCCAAAAGCTGGAGACGTCGTTGTGATGAATTGCAATGCTGCACAACTGCTGACGGGGTCCACACCTTGGATTACCCCTTTTGAAAAGCAGTTGTACAGTCTAAAGTTATCTAGCATAGAGATATAGCTAGAAATGGGCTATGTCAGAATGCCAGATGCAAGGGAGGGCACCAGGATGAGGTCTCTTGGTATCTGGTGTGCTCCCTGAGGCATTTGGTGGGCCGCTGTGAGATACAGGAAGCTGGACTAGATGGGCCTATGGCCTGATCCAGTGGGGCTGTTCTTATGTTCTTAACTACAATTCCCAGGAAGCCTTGCAGGTCTCTTGTTATCTGGTGTGCTCCCTGGGGCATTTGGTGGGCCGCTGTGAGATACAGGAAGCTGGACTAGATGAGCCTATGGCCTGATCCAGTGGGGCTGTTCTTATGTTCACATGGATGTACACTCAGGCACATACTTTCAATGAGTGGATTGTACCAAATTGTGGATGAAGGCCGGCCACCAAGTCCTGCCCATAGAGAGACTGCACAGTCTGTGCACCTTCACCAAGCCCAGCAGTGACTGTTGATGCAGCCATATGTGGGGGGGGGGGTCATTTCTCCTCCCTAGTGGTGTCAACTGCCTGTGATCTATTCCAGCTACCCTTGTCAAGGCAGGACAACGCTCCAGGCAGGGTGGAGAGATGGGAAGACTCCACTGATCCACCTTGAAAGCTACTGATTTGTGCTGCTCCCCCTTTGGACTTTGCATCATGTTTGGCTCTCCAAAATGTTTGATGGTGTTGATGGCAACAACTTCAGGGCCTCTGATCTGCCTTGTGAGGAGCAGCATTGCTCAGTCACATCCTCATCCACAAGAACTCTCCTGCCAAAATGAAAGGCAAGCGTGTGGCTGGCACTGAAGTCTGCAGCGATCCACCAAGTTAGCAGGCTGTAAATATTCCGTTTTGTTTACACACACACTAAAAATGCTCTTCAGTTTATGTCAAGGGTTTACTGTTCGCGTTTCCTGCATTTTAATGGGGCAGAAATTTCCCAGAAACCTCCAAGAGATACGATGTCAGGATACCAAACTGCAGCCTGCATCTGTTTCTGTCTGCCACATGTGCTGCAGCTGCTGCTTTGCAATTACGCTCTCCAGGTCCATAAAAAACTCTCTCTGGAGAACGAAGTACGGAGCTTGCTTGTCTGCGTCCCCCTTCATACATTACTCCACTCGCAGAGCACTCGTGGACATGTAATCTCTGGTTCCTATTGGTGTTTGAATTTCCATAGCAACAGTAACCATATTTTTCTTCTGTGCCCAACTTAACACAAGGTCACCTATTCATGTCTTTTAATGTATAGTGACAAGAATAGTTGTCTGCAGTTGGCTTCATCCTGCATAATCGTGAAGAAGCCCTAAGACTTGCCACAGCACCAGAGCTGAGTTCCTAGAATGGGACACGTTAATTCAGGTCTAGGACTGGCACTCTCTGGTCTGAAAGCTCCTCCAACAGCCCTGCTACATAGGGCTCAGAGGGTCAGAATCACCCTCTGTTGAAAGGTACTCCGTGGGCCAGCTGATAGCCACCCCACCTACTGTGAGATGTGTGCTCCATGAGTGCATACAGTCCTTACCCTCCCGCCCCCACATCTGAGGGAAAGTGATGGTAAGGCCAATAACCATCCTGTGAAAAGTGTCACCTGGTGCTCTTTTCCTGCCAGTCTGCCATTACAGGCACCAGAGCAGGCCTTTAAAGGATCTGGAAGGGCCCAGTGTCTTCTGGTTGGTTGACAACTCCAAGTAGGCCTCATTCCCAACTGAAATGTTTTGACAAATGTAACTGCATTTGCTCACATTCATGGACTTAAAACCATAGGAAGAGTCCTACTGGGTGAGGCCAAAGCCCATCTGGTCCAGCTTCCTGTCTCCACATGTCTCTGGAAATCCCACCAGCAGGAGCTGAAAGCTTCCCTTTGGTCATTCTGTTGCAAGGTCAAGAGCAAAGTCCAAAAGCAAACTCAGTAGGCAAGAGTGGTGATCGTCTGCAAGCTTTATTTCGTTGCCAGCAACGGGCTTCTCAGGGATCCTGTCCAAAAGGAGAGAGCAATGGGAGCCATGTGGGAACTCCCAGAGCTCTCAGAGAAAAGCAATTTTCCAGTGTGTGCTTCTCCCTTATATTCAATTCTGGCTCCTTTGTTTGAGGAGTCTTACATTTCATTGGCTGATGTGTGACATCAGAGATGGCGGCTTTCTTAGGATTGGCTAGAGATCACTTCACAAGCATTTGATTGGTTAGTTTACATTGAAACATATAGAAAACACTGTTTCCAACAACCACTAGATGGCACTGTTTACTCATTTATTACAGAACTGGTGTGCTTCCAAATTCCTTTCTGTCTAGTTTCATCAATCACTGGTTAAACCAAGCCTTTTGGTCTTCCCTCTATTAATTCCCTTTATGTGATTTGTATGGTGGTGTAATTTCATTTATTTAGTATAGGACAAACTAAACTCTCATTGTAAATAAGGATTTTTAAAGAAACCTTTCTCTTTATTTCAATTAAATCTAGTCCCTTCTGCCAGCGTTTACCTCTGACAGAGGTTCTCAGGAATGTTTGCTAATTAGGGGCTTTCTCATATTTCTCATATCTTTTTCCTGTCCAGCTGGTGACTCTATCTCTGTCAAGCAAGATAAACTGTTTTCTCATTAAAACTGCTTCTGACCTGTGTATAACCCTTAATTTTCTTGCTTCTTGTTTATTATTATTATTAAGAGTGCCAGCTCTACCACAGCCTTCTTGAGGTGGACCACGTGAGCAAGAGGTGGGTCTTCAGACATGTTCTAATCCCACCTTTCTGAAGACAGCATCCAGGGAAAAGTCACACTGAAAGTCTCCCAAGAACTTTTCTTATGTTCTTATGGTTGTAAGCAGAATCAGCTACCGCAAGGGTAACCCTGACACATATGTGGTAGCTGAGGGCAAACTAGCCATGTGCCTAATGGTGGAATGCCACTGGATGGGACACTGTTCCCCACCCCCAACTGAAAGAGGGGTGCAAATAAAATTTGATGAAACCACAGCGGGGGTGGGGTGAGGGTTGCTGTTACTTCGCCCTGCCATGATTCCAAGCATGATTGTGCCTCCCCACTTGCTATTTTTAGGGTTAAAAAATGTTCAACTGATAACAAATGGAAGGGCTTTAAAACATCAAAAGAGCATGAGTGGGGATGGGAATGACTGGGTTCGAAACTGCAGTGGGAGCAAAGTACAAATGGCCCCAACCCCCTGCTGCGGTTTTCTGACGTTTCACAGGTCCCACCTGCACAGGAAGCCAACACCCCCACCCAGCAGCGTTGCGCAATTGGGTACCCACCTACTCTGCCCCTGGCTCTCTCCAGATTCCCTCAGATCCTTTGCAGGAAAGGAGCCACTGGTTGCTTCACAGGCCCATTTTCTAGTCCACAAAGGGAATGGTCTAAACTGGTTGTTCTCAACGTTTGTCCCCCACTGGACCACTTCACACAGTCCACCTACTGGAAGTGTCACCAGAAGTAACTGGCAACGATGTCATCATCAGTTACTTACAGATTGGGAGGCCAGACGCAACATGACCAACACCAGAAAGAGGCTCAGGATGAACAGGGTGACTTTTTTGAGCAGGCGAAAAGCTCAGGCTGGAGCTCTACCCGCCTCCTACTTGTTGCAGTCTTGTTGCATTGCATTGCTGGTCTCGCTGCCAGGCAATGGGGGTCTGGGGGGTCCCACGAGTATCACTTGTCACCACTTCAAGTACCACCAGTGGTACTGGTACCACTGGTCTAAACTTCCTTCTTGTAAGTGCTTTTTGCCTTAAAGAAAACATTCCCAGAATCCCGGTGGACGCATCTTAGAAGTGCCAAATATTTTGGGTACATCCACTGATTGCATCCTTTCTGGACAGAGTTTGCCACCAACAGAACACAACAACAACAACAGGTATTTATATACCGCCTTTCTTGGTCTTTATTCAAGACTTTATTCAAGGCGGTTTACATAGGTAGGCTTTATTAAATCCCTTATTAAATAGGGATTTTTACAATTTCAAAGAAGGTTCTTTCTTTCAAGAACGACTACATTCAAGGTGTTTCATCCCGATCTGGCTTCACATTCTGGCCTCCATCCTCCCACGCTCAGAGCAGATGGAATTGCTCGGCTTCAGCTTGTCAGCTGCTCCAAGGTCACACGGTGCCGGTGGCCTTGAACTGGCGACCTTGTGGATGTTATCTTCAGGCAGACGGAGGCTCTACCCTCTAGACCAGACCTCCTGCCCAACAAGAAACAAGAATTCTGCTAATTAGAATTCTGCTAATTCTGCTAATTAGAATTCTAAGAATTAGCAGAAACAAGAATTCTGCTAACGTCTGCAGACAATAGAAAAATGAAATGCCTTTGTGTGTTCTGTTCACACACTTCCCACGGCAATGGCTTAAAAACAGCTACCCCTGCCACCCACACGCACAGAAGAAAGGAAAAAAGGGGGATTTGTTGATGTCTTTGGAAGTGCTTCAATTCTGTGACATCTGGTGAAAAACCATCGTGAGCAGGTGCCTGCCTTTGGAAAATGCTTAAACCTTCTAAATTGGCACTGTGGGAATGAGTTGTGGTGGCTTTGTGCCAAGTGTGCATCCAAGACTCACCTGGGGGTTGTTTGTAGCCACAGACAAATGAATATTACAAGGCTATGCAGAAAAGTAGCTATGATATCAACGTTGATGCAAACAGCTATAAACACATCCACAGCTGCCCGCAACACCCAATAATGGAGATTAAAACCTCCTTTGAAACAAACACTTGCCCTGTCAATCACCCTAATTACACAGTGGGGGAGGGGAAGAGAAATGTCAGCTGTCCTTACTTTGAACTCTACCATTCCTTCACTGATTTCAGAACATTCAAAGGAAAAAATGGCTTGGCGTGTTCTGGCTGCACTGCACATCTCCAGCTTGAGGCTGGATGCTTTGCACTTGAAGCTGCTGCCTCGCTCTAGCCCAGTGCACTGTCTCCTAAAACAGCACCATGGTATCCGCCCCCCCATATGGTTGGCATCCTTCAGTCTCGGAAGTCTGTGGTATCGCGCTCTGAATGGTGGTTCTGGAACACCATCTGGAACACTGGAGTGTCCTCTCCAGTGCGCGAAGCCTGGGTAAAGTAGGTATGGAGGATAGGCTGTTACCCATGCAGAAAATCCCCCCTCTCCATGTCACTGAAATGGTCCAATGGAAAGGCAGAGGCCAATACGGTTGGTTCCAGCGACATTGCAGGAGTTGCCAGAACGTGACTGTGTTCAGCCATGAACTGCCTCAGGGACTCCGGCTCCGGATTTTGCCTCGAGGTTGACTCCTGAAGCCTTTTCCGTAACTGGATGTAGCCACAAGGCAGTGAAGGTTTGGGATCAGAGTTTTCCTTCTCTCAGATGAGCTGCCTTCCCAGGCTAACGAGACTGCAAAAGAGGGATTCATGGCTTTGAGAGGCCACAATTCAGAGAGCAGGATGGTATTTTCTCAAGCATGATGGAATCTGTGGGGGAAATAAGAAAATAAAGGAGATGCCAGCCAAAATCTCAAAGACAGGTGAGAGCAGCCTTGTCATCAGGGTTCCCCCCCCCCCCAAGATGTTAAGTGCAACATTTTATCTGAAAGTCAGCATTAACCTGATCAGCTGGGCCACAACCTATACCTCTGGGCCTCTAAATGTGATTTCTTAAGACTTTTTCAGGTTATATAATCACCTGCTTCTGCTACAGCACTGGGACTGCAATCCTATATATGCCTACCTGGGAGTAAGCCCCACTGAACATAGTGGGAATTACTTCTGAGTAGACATACATCAGGGATGGTACTGGGAGAAGGCAGGCTGACTGAAGGGAGTAAAGCCTAGTGGTTAGTACTCATGCATCCTGTTCTACTCCGTTTATTCCCCTTTTTCCAGGTTAGCTGCTGAATGGGGGAGAGCTGTGGCAGTTTCATCCACTGCCAACATCCTGAACTACAGAGAACCAGGCAGAGGGGGGTTATCTGGAAAAAACCCCTTCCAGGAAAGCACTGAACCCGGGATGGGGGGAGGTGGTATTAGAAATCAAAGCCACAGTTGCATCTGCAGCATGATCAGACATGAAAACTGACCGAGGGCCCAATCCTATCCAATTTTCCAGGGTCAGTGCAGTGGTGCCAATGGGGTGGCAGTCACAGAGGCCTTCACAAGGCTGCATTGCAGCTGCACCAGTACTAGAAAGTTGGATAGGATTGGGCCCTGAATCACCCGTGAACATGGACTAGACAAGAAAACAGTCAAAATGTAACTCGTTTATTACAAATTCAAAAGGAATTAACAGCAGGGAGAAGGCAGTGTAGGAGAAGTGCAAGCAAACCGATGGAAAATGCCTGAAGTTGACTGGGGAAGGACACAAAGGAAAAAGCTTGACCAAGTTAGATACAGTAACCAGGAATGTTAGAGATACAGGAAGCTGGACTAGATGGGCCCTGGGCCTGATCCAGCAGGGATCTTCTTATGTCCTAACGTTCTACCAGAAAATAGCCAGAAGTTACTTGCTTGTCCCCAGCATGCTTCTAGCTTGGTAAGATAACAAATGACAAAATGGTGTTGAGTCACAAGACTCAAATGCATAGAGGCTGCCATGTTCTGTCGTAATGTATGGAGGACGCCCTGATTCTGCCATTAGAAATGAACTGGACGGAGGCTGCCATCTGCCAACTTCAAGATCGCAGTTCAAATTGCTTGTGTGGTGAGCCTGCTGGAATGAGAAAAAAGACCATGACTTGTGCCTGCTGGGAGGAGGAGAAAACCAGCTCTACAAGCACTGGAATCTGAAGAACAAAAAACATAACCCATGTTCTTAAAATACTATGCTTTATTGGAGAAGATGTGCTAGTTCAGATAAGAACATAACATAAGAACATAAGAATAGCCCACTGGATCAGGCCATAGGCCCACCTAGTCCAGCTTCCTGTATCTCACAGCGGCCCCACCAAATGCCCAGGGAGCACACCAGATAACAAGAGACCTCATCCTGGTGCCCTCCCTTGCATCTGGCATTCTGACATAACCCATTTCTACAATCAGGAGGTTGTGCATACACATCATGGCTTGTAACCCGTAATGGATTTTTCCTCCAGAAACTTGTCCAATCCCCTCTTAAAGGCGTCCAGGCTAGACACCATCACCACATCCTGTGGCAAAGAGTTCCACAGACCGACCACACGCTGAGTAAAGAAATATTTTCTTTTGTCTGTTCTAACTCTCCCAACACTCAATTTTAGTGGATGTCCCCTGGTTCTGGATTTGAGATGATATACTCAAATCACCCCCACTCACATGCAACATGTGAACATGAACTATGAACATGCTCCACCCTCCTTATGGCACATCCTTCGACTTTTCACAATCACATCATCCAAACTGTCTCTTCACATCCAATCTACATTCAAGTATGAAAGGGTGGCACAGATCTCCAACCCAGAGTCATGAACAGTGCAACAGAGTGCCAAGCAGGGGTTGAAAATTGTGCTCTGACACCTCGAGTCCCATGTGGACAGTGCTGGTTTGGAAGTGTTATCCGAATGAGCCCAGTGTGTGGTACATTCAGGGGCAGGCCTCGGAACCTTATGGTGAAGCGAGTGACCCTGAAAAGGCACAACTCTTCCTCTCAGATACACAGAAGAACATAAGAACATAAGAACAGCCCCACTGCATCAGGCCATAGGCCCATCTAGTCCAGCTTCCTGTATCTCACAGCGGCCCACCAAATGCCCCAGGGAGCACACCAGATCACAAGAGACCTCATCCCGGTGCCCTCCCCTACATCTGGCATTCTGACATAACCCATTTCTACAATCAGGAGGTTGCGCTTACACATCATGGCTTGTACCCCATAATGGATTTTTCCTCCAGAAACTTGTCCAATCCCCTTTTAAAGGCGTCTAGGCTAGACGCCAGCATCACATCCTGTGGCAAGGAGTTCCACAGACCGACCACACGCTGAGTAAAGAAATATTTTCTTTTGTCTGTCCTAACCCGCCCAACACTCAATTTTAGTGGATGTCCCCTGGTTCTGGTATTATGTGAGAGTGTAAAGAGCATCTCCCTATCCACTCTGTCCATTCCCTGCATAATTTTGTATGTCTCAATCATGTCCCCCCTCAAGCGTCTCTTTTCTAGGCTGAAGAGGCCCAAACGCCGTAGCCTTTCCTCATAAGGAAGGTGCCCCAGCCCCGTAATCATCTGAGTTGCTCTCTTTTGCACCTTCTCCATTTCCACTATGTCTTTTTTGAGATGCGGCGACCAGAACTGGACACAATACTCCAGGTGTGGCCTTACCATAGATTTGTACAACAGCATTATAATACTAGCCGTTTTGTTCTCAATACCCTTCCTAATGATCCCAAGCATAGAATTGGCCTTCTTCACTGCCGCCGCACATTGGGTCGACACTTTCATCGACCTGTCCACCACCACCCCAAGATCTCTCTCCTGATCTGTCACAGACAGCTCAGAACCCATCAGCCTATATCTAAAGTTTTGATTTTTTGCCCCAATCTGCATGACTTTACACTTACTGACATTGAAGCGCATCTGCCATTTTGCTGCCCATTCTGCCATTCTGGAGAGATCCTTCTGGAGCTCCTCACAATCACTTCTGGTCTTCACCACTCGGAAAAGTTTGGTGTCGTCTGCAAACTTAGCCACCTCACTGCACAACCCTGTCTCCAGGTCATTTATGAAGAGGTTGAAAAGCACCAGTCCCAGGACAGATCCTTGGGGCACACCGCTTTTCACCGCTCTCCATTGTGAAAATTGCCCATTGACACCCACTCTCTGCTTCCTGGCCTCCAACCAGTTCTCAATCCACGAGAGGACCTGTCCTCTAATTCCCTGACTGTGGAGTTTTTTCAGTAGCCTTTCGTGAGGGACCGTGTCAAACGCCTTCTGAAAGTCCAGATATATAATGTCCACGGGTTCTCCCGCATCCACATGCCTGTTGACCTTGTCAAAGAATTCTATAAGGTTCGTGAGGCAAGACCTACCCTTACAGAAGCCATGCTGACTCTCCCTCAGCAAGGCCTGTTCGTCTATGTGTTTTGAGATCCTATCTTTGATGAGGCATTCCACCATCTTACCCGGTATGGATGTTAGGCTGACCGGCCTACAGAAATGCCAGAGGGGCTTCTGGGTAAATGATCCCTGCCGGGACCCACCTCCGAGGGCCACTTCTGGCAGATGCCAGTGTTCAGTGCCCCGAGAATGTCCCCAAAGAGAGTGTGGCAGATGAGCAGAAGGCAAGACAAGGGGTTTCTTCTCCTTTTTTCCATACAGGGAAATGTTCAAAGAAAGGTAATGAGGACTTGATGCGTGTGAGAAACAGGAAACGTAGCACTTTGTGTAACCGAGTTTAAATGAGCTTAAATTAATCCATGCAAATGCCAAATCTAATTATATTAGCAAAATTGCATCTTCGGCTCAGTTCTTCTCACTGTGGGCTTTTCAAGTCTGAAATTCTATGTTCCTATTTTAGCCACGGAAACAGATCCATGTCACTGACTGCATCCTTCCCATCCCAATTAAGAGGCTGTTGATCTTTTCGCTTTCTCCACTAAAAGTTGTTGATCCTGGTCCAGCAAATTAGTTAGACCCAATTATTCACTATTAAAATATTTCCAATGTGTCTCAAGCACGATTCCTCCCCCTGCCCCCACCTTTCCTTTTTCATAGTGTTACTAGAGACAACGTTAACATTCCCTTTTCAGCTGTGTTCGAGGAAAGGAATCTTCTGGCTTTTCAGAAGAGGGGAAAGGCTAAGAGCCCATGCGCTGTAGTTGCAGCTTCTATCATTTCCCATCATGCAATTGCTTTTTATTGTCTGCCCAGCAACTTCAGAATTTAGCCTGGTCTTGGGAGTTGATCATGGAAAGCAGTTCCACTGATGGTCAAACTATACAACAAAAATACACACGATATTCTATCTAGTCTTCAGGACGGTGATCAGTAGATGTCTCGAAGTTGATAAATCCGGGAGACTCCAGACCAGCCTTGGAAGGTTGCCCCCCTCCCTTTCCCTGCCAGCTTTTCTCTTCAGGAAGGGCAAGAAATGCTTCTCCCCACCACCACCTTCCCTCAACAGCCCAGCCTCCTGGAGAGTTACCCAACAACCTGCCCCATGTCGCTTGGTCCTGAGTCAGGATTCATCTTGGAATGTCTATGGCTTTAGGACACTGGTTGTCTTTCAGACACATGGTTTGTCTTACGCAAGACAACATGAGTAACATGTCAGTGTCACTGTGCTGTGTGTTTAATAGTAGTGACTCTTAGAACAGAAGAAGAGTGCCACCTGATTGGTCCGGGACATGATGGCTGCTGTCCAGGGCTAGGCCGTGAAATGCTGCTCCCCACCAGCTGTGCCCGGAGGCCTTCCGAGGCTGCACAGCCTGGGCTCTGACGCCCCTCCCTCTCAAAGGGGAGGACGTGGGTGGAGGGGAGCACAAACACCCCACTGCACAAGACAAAAGGCAGGCTCAGAGAACTTGTCTTTCCTGATCTCTCTTTGTAGACTCTCCTTCCCAGCAGCTCCACACACTCACCACAATCTCTGGCTGCACAGGGGTCCTCCACACAAAGCAGCTGCAGCCCCCCAGGAAGGAGAGTAAGGACTCTGGCAGTCAGGCCCACAACTCCCCTAAGGCACTGCTGCAAGCGCAGCCTGTGGCATTCCCCCCACAGACACAGGTGTCTCCCCTCCCTCCTCAGTGCAGCCTGAAGCCCTTCGTCTGCAGACCTATGCATACTTCCCTGAGAACGCAGTGGGACCCCCCTACAGGGTGGGTGTGGGTTCTACGAGTGATACTCAGTGTGGGGCAGGGTGCCCAGCAGATGGTTTCACTTGCTGTGCAAAAACAGGACTCGAGCCTGAGTCAGGAAAGTATGCATTTTTTGCTGACTCGAGTCACACGTGTCACTGACCCAGGGAAACGCTCAAGTCCAGGACTCCTGACTTGGGAGTCACCGTGGATTTGGGTGACTGGAGTCGCCCCCAAATGGCTTGGGATTGAGCCGCCTCCATCGCACCTGAAAAACCTCTTGTGTCGATCTGGAAGCCAGGCTTTGTGCATGCAGGCAGCAGCAGAATACATGAAGTTCAGAGACAGGGGCTGGGGGTGGAGCGATACGGTTCACCTTTTGTTGTTTGGCTTAAAACTTGCAGGGTCTTGGGTTGCAGAACTTGTAACAGCTTTTGCAAAAGCATCAATTTTAGCTGGCTGGGTGCTCCATGTGAGAGTCCTGCATGCGCACAGCACACAGGGTGGGGGGAGGTGCTCCTTCTTGTCCCCCAGACCACCCACTGGACGGAGGATGTGTCTCTGGGAGATGAAGAGGAAGAGGAGGAGCAGTTTTTCACCATAGGGACAAGTGGGTTTTGCAAGCAGAAGGGCCTAGAGGAGGCAGGGGGAAGCCAGCGGAAGGCGGCTGCTGGAGCGACAGAAAAAGAACCACTCACGGCTCAGATGCTCATTGCGTCGCTTGCTCCCACACTGCGACAATCCCCTCCCGCCTTGCTGCACTGCACTGCACCCTCCCTTCCTCCCTGTAGGCCCGCCTGTGCCTGTGATGGGAAGGGGGGTGAGCTTTGTCACAGCTGGGGTGGGATCGTATGGAAGGAACTGATTGGTGCGTTCTGCACCGCTGCCTGACAAATGGGATGGGCGGGGACAGCAGGGGAGTGTGTGAAGAGAACTCCGAAACACACACACAGTCTGGCAGCAGCCCCATTTTTTCCTGCGGAGCCGCAGTGAGCTTTGTGAAGAGGAAGACGCCTGACTCAAGTCTTTTTGAGTTGTGAAACCACTCTGGGTGACTTGGAAAGTCCACCCGATTGGACTCGTTCTGCTCGCAGGGGGCAGAGACTTGCGACTCAACTGGAGTGAAGCAGTGCTGAACTCACCCATCCCTGGCAAGAACAAAGTCCTGCCTAACTATTACATTGACCTGCAGTTGTCCATTCAGACTCTGGGCCAAGAAGTCTCCCAACTTCAGCCTGAGGTGACACAACCTTTCACATGCATTGTTCAGCAGGGACTCCCTTGGATGGGCCATTAAGCTCTTTTGTGTCCTGGAAGAACCTAAACAGGCCCAAGAAGCTCAGACTGCATAGCCAAAGAAGTGATCCAAACTCCTTTGTCCTCCCGAAAATGCCTTTGTTTCCCATGTAAAAAGTCCTATAACTTCCCCTGCTCTGGAAGCAGAATTTGGTCACTTCAGGTTAAACTAGCTGGGTTGTCCAAGCTGCGCTTTTCCCAGCCAGAAAGCCTCCTCTATTTGAGGTATTTTTCTCCTCTGGAACCTAGAACTTTGCAGCCCTAACTTTGCTGCTTAGAAGGACTTCGCACACAAACTTCACAGAAGACTAGGATAGGTAATCTCCCCCCCCCTTCGATCGTCATAGAAATTCTCTCCAACTAAACCCTAATGTCTAACACAGCTATTTGCAAGCATCTTTTTCTCTTACCATTTTTAAGTTCTGTAAACAAGCGCATTGGTAAAGCAGCTACCACGTTTTCCAGACTCACAAAGAGAGTCTGGTCCATCAAGAAGCTGACGGAACATACCAAGATCCAGGTCTACAGAGCTTGCGTCCTGAGTACACTTCTGTACTGCAGCGAGTCATGGACTCTTCGCTCACAACAGGAGAGGAAACTGAGCGCTTTCCACATGTGCTGCCTCCGATGCATCCTCGGTATCACCTGGCAGGACAAAGTTCCAAACAACACAGTCCTGGAACGTGCTGGAATCCCTAGCATGTATGCACTGTTGAAACAGAGACGCCTGCGTTGGCTCGGTCATGTTGTGAGAATGGATGACGGCCGGATCCCAGAGGATCTCCTCTATGGAGAACTCATGCAAGGAAAGCGCCCTACAGGTAGACCACAGCTGCAATACAAGGACTTCTGCAAGAGGGATCTGAAGGCCTTAGGAGTGGACCTCAACAGGTGGGAAACCCTGGCCTCTGAGCGGCCCGCTTGGAGGCAGGCTGTGCAGCATGGCCTTTCCCAGTTTGAAGAGACACTTGGCCAACAGACTGAGGCAAAGAGGCAAAGAAGGAAGGCCCATAGCCAGGGAGACAGACCAGGGACAGACTGCACTTGCTCCCAGTGTGGAAGGGATTGTCACTCCTGAATTGGCCTTTTCAGCCACACTAGACGCTGTTCCAGAACCACCATTCAGAGCGCGATACCATAGTCTTTCGAGACCGAAGGTTGCCAACAACAACTGATTTCTTAAGCAAATGTACCTGAAATTAAAAGTGCCTTCTCCTGAAATATTTTTTTCATAAACTCTTATCTTCTTTGCAAAAGCTCTTGTGATTACTGTTAGCCTAATTTTGAGGCATTTTGAGATTGTTTGCACCGCTCATCCATGTCAACGATCCAAAATATTGTCACACAACTGGATTTGACCTCTTACTTGCTAATTTCCCCAATGTCAGTTATGTGTGTGTGTGTGTGTGTGTGTGTGTGTGTGTGTGTGTGCGCGCATATGACACATGCACATGTGAATGAGCAGTGACCTGGCAACAG
This sequence comes from Tiliqua scincoides, assembly GCF_035046505.1. NCBI lineage: Eukaryota > Metazoa > Chordata > Lepidosauria > Squamata > Scincidae > Tiliqua > Tiliqua scincoides. The sequence goes on along the minus strand of NC_089821.1, from coordinate 473,346 downwards.
ATCACAAATCAAGTCAGTGCATGAGCTTCTTGGTGGCACATCAAACTCTGTATGGCTCAGCATTTAACTTTCAAGCATAGCCTCAGCTTGACACGTTTGTTTTGATCACATCCCACAAGTGCAGAGTTCAGTTTGAACTGCCAGGTATTCTTCCCCCCCCCCCAGCTCAGCCCCCTGCCCTGCCCAGGCTGACAAACAGTGGCTTCTATAGAATCAAAGGACTGCGGAGACACAGAACCCGATTTTGTGTCAGCTGCGAGGAGTTTCGGCTGATTTGTGACTGCCTCCTAATGGCTTTTAAATTGAAACCTACACTTAACAGGTCTGTTTGTCAAGCAACATGGCTGCCCTATCAAAACACAATGTTCCCAGTTTTCAGGGAAGAACATCTCATTTAAAGCTATTTGTATGGAATAGTGAACTCTCTTTCGATGCGAGCTGTTCCCCATCTTGCCATCTTTTCCCTCTGTTGATCCCATTGGTGCCTTGGTGAGCCTCCTTATTAAGCCAAAGGGTGTTCAGTGGAGGTGCCACATCCAAATTCGTCAACACAACCAAGGCAATCTATTGCAGGCGTCCTTTAGCACTGGCCTGTGCAGGCGGAGATGAGGCTGGTGGAGGGGGCAGCTGCAAGACTTGGAAATGTTATCTTCTCCAGTGGGCCTGGGAGGTGCTTCCTGGATGCTTTACACTGCCAGCATTCAAGAGATGCAGCTCTCCTTCCAAGTGCCAAAACGAAAGCAGTGTGGTGTGCATGCGTGCGTGCGTGCGTGCGTGCGTGCGTGCGTGTGTGAAGATGGCACAAATACCAATTTAGTATAACTGGCACAATATCCTTACCCAACAGCCCAAACCTAGGCAAGTTTACTCTCAAGTATTACATGTCTTCAGTGGGGCTTACACTCAGGTAGGCATGCAGAGCATTGCAATCTCACACAATGAATAGTCTCAGGGGATTATCACGCTGCCAAAATGATCAGATGGAAAGTGTTTGTTTCATTCAGGTTCTTGTTTCTGCAGGGGTGGGTCTGCACTCCAGGAGTGGCAAAGCACACAGTCTGGAACTTAAAAAGAAAAAGTGCGCAAGACAGTCAGGGATGTTGCTGAGAAGGGAGCAGCAGGGCTGGCAAATAATAATAATAATAATAATAATAATAATAATAATAATAATAATAATAATAATAATATACAGTATTTATATACCGCCTTTCTTGGTCTTTATTCAAGACTTTATTCAAGGCGGTTTACACAGGCAGGCTTATTAAATCCACGCAGGGATTTTTACAAATTGAAAGAAGGTTCTCTCTTTCAAGAACCACCACATTCAAGATGTTACACTCCGATCTGGTTTAACATTCTGGCCTCCATCCTCCCACGCTCCGAGCAGATGGAACAGCTCAGCTGCAGCTTGCCAGCTGCTTCAAGGTCGCACGGTGCCGGTGGCCTCAAACTGCCGACCTTGTGGATGTTAATCTTCAGGCAAATGGAGGCTCTACCCTCTAGACCAGACCTCCTGCCCAAATAAACCACAGGGGGAAAAGAATGTGGAAAGTGTCCTCTTCCCACCTTCATTTCTGAGAACCGGTCCCTGATGTGGAGTGGGACTGCGCAGGACTCTGTCATGAAGCCATATTCTGGAGTGGAAAGTGGCTGGAGGCAGAGTTCCCAGAGTCCTCATGAACCAAAAGCCAATCTGCTCTTCTGCAGAGTGTTTTGCATCCCCTGCCTGGAAGAGCCAACAAAATTTTACAAGGCCAAACTCTCTTCCACTTGTTGTTTGCTCTGGAGAAGAGGAAAGGAGATGATATAATAGGAGCTTAAGAAATGTTTCAAGTCAACATATTTATTTTAGTATTTAGAAATGTCAAGAACATTAACAGTAATTAAATGAAGAATTCCCAGTCTTAAAGGCATGTACCAGGTACGTAAACACCAGATTTTCAATACAGCCACCCAAGTGGTTCACTTGGCTGCCAGGTGAGGGAGGGGAAAGACCTGCAGGTGGTCCTGGAAGCGACACCACTGTCACCTCAGACCGAGCCTCCTACAACAACGCAGCTGAGCTGCAACCTGCCATTTGGACTTGCCAGAAAAGACATGAAAAGCATCATGACCCCTTCGTGGCTGGCAGTTCTTGGCAAGGTCTGGGTCCAAAAAGAACCCTTGGCCTAGAAGTTAAAGCCCTTCAGAATGGTCAGCGTTAAGGAGGAAGCATTGCTAGAAGGAAGGCTAACACAAGACCAGCTCATCACTAGGGAATGTGACGGAATTTGACACAGAGGGCCCAATCCAGTGCATGCTGACTCAGAGGTAAGCCCCATTACAGTCAACGGAGCTTCCTCCTGGGTATGTGTGGATAGGATTGCAGCCAGAATTTACTCATCACTGGCGCATTTTTCCCCAAACGCATAAAAGGCTCCACTTGGTTAACAGCACTTCTTTGGCCTTATCTATTCCCAGTTGAGTGAGGATTGCCTGACAACAGGAGCAGAGCAAGCTTAAAAACTACAAAGCTGTTGTTCTTTTTGCTGTGCTGTACTTATATACTTTAGCAGTCGACTTTTAGGCAACTGGGGAGAATTGGGCCCGCACATGGTGGGGGCCCCGCACTGCCCTTCCACCCACTGCTGCTTCCAGTTGGTCCAAAATTGGGTCACTTCAGAAGCAACTCTTGCCCACCACTGACTGCTGCTTCCTGATGGCCTGAAATTGGTGCCATGCGGGCAGCAGCATGCATGCCTCACTCTTCTCCCCCCCTCGCAGCTCCCAGCGGCATCCTTTCCCCCAGCTCACTTCAGAGCGGGCTGCCATGGATGGGGCAGCGACGGGTGAGAGTCGAGGACCGCTGCGGGCTGGGTATGTGCTCCCTCCTCCCTCTGGCTGACCTCCCAGGCACCTCTTCTGCACAACCACTAAAGGTACAGAAGTCCTACTCAGAACCACAGGATAGCATCAGGTGCAGGAGCTTGCACAGAAGTAACATATTTTTTTTCTTGGTCTGGTTCAATTCAAGCGAAGAACTTAAAAAATTAGAGGGGGAGCCCCACAAAATTAGAGAGAGGGCCCACAAAATTGTTTCCAATTGGGCCCTGCAGCTCCTAAGGCCACTTTAGAACCAGGGCAAAGGAGCAAAAGTTCACAAACTTGGGGCCTGGAAAGACACCGCAAGGAATGTGTGGTGGCCACGGATCCCGGATCTCCCTGTTGGAGTTGGTGCAACTCCGTCTGCTGTCCAGAAGGGTCAGGCTAAGGCCCAGTGACCCTGGCCTTTCTACCTGTTCTCTTGGTGATCCTTGTGGGGTGTAGCCCTAACCCTTTATCCTTCCCTTCTCCTCTGAGCACTTCCTCTTGTCCTCTGACCACCGACCTATTAAGTTGTGCACACCAGGGCTCTGATGTCCAGGCCATCTTGAGCACATGACATGCAGGGCAAGGCAGCTCCAGGGCCTTGCTATCTAAGTAATAGCTGAACCTCTGATCCTAATCAGATGCTGTGAATATACACTCAATGGAACTGTAAGTAAATAACTTCTTTTTTTGCAATTTTAACAAGCCATTGCCTCTTTGTCTTTTTTATTGATTAGCAGTCAGCCGGGTGAGGGAGGTTCCCTGGGGTGATACCCAAAAAGGGGGGGGGGGTCTGCTGCTTAAGCTACTCTGCTTCCCCCCCAAAGAGGAAACTATTTTTTAATTTCCTCCAACGCTCCCAACCCCCACCCACCTCTTAGGGACTGTTTAATCAGCATGTGGGGTGACGGCATCATCCTCCACATTTCCACATTCCCTGCCCAAGCAAGAACTGGGGGCAGGCAGTCCATGCAACACAGTTAAGTCACACATCTTTTTTGACAACACATTTCCTAGGAGACGGGCTGGTCAGTAACAACTGCCTATCCACCCTGAGGTCTAGCAAAGCCTCAGCTCAGTTCAAAGCTAATCAGTGTTGCCTGAGCAACCAGATCATAAAACCTTGAGGCTTGGAATGCCAGCCTCTGAACAAAAGCTGTGGAGAGAGCAAACCCTGGCCGGCTGTTCTGCAAAGGGTTTGTCTGATCATGTCTTTAACGGTTATTCTGCCCACCCCCTGCCATCTGAGGAGAGCTGGCTTTGGAACAGATTTCAGTGTGGCACAGGGACCTCAGCAAGTCCTAAAAAGCACTGAAGGAGAAAGGAAGAGAGTTCAGTTATGAAAATGCCAGGATGCAGTGCAGTTTTCCAAAACAGAAAAGAGGTGGTAAATTTAAGATAATTCCTGATTCTTGTATGACAATCCAGTTCCCAGTCTATGGTCTGCAGACCTCTGAAAAGTGGACTGCGAGGTCTCAGGGGGAAAAATGACCTTCAATCACTTCCAGCATCTCGCCAAGCAAGCAAGAGAGCACTCCCCCATGGACCACTCATTTGTATCAGGACTCCTTGTTCAGAGACCCTCCTCTGCCTGGAAGTGTGTGACTGCCTCTCAGCCTCAGCTGCATGGGGAGGGGATCACATTTCCCTGATGCAGGATTCTTGTCAAGACAGCATCATGATGATACATGTGAAGTACACTTTTGACACGTGGCAAGTGTCATACAAATGCAAAATATCCTTAGTGCAGGAGAAACTGAATGGGATCTTTTTTGGATGCAAGTGACTGTGTTCTTAATTCTCCCTTTAAGGTATCCAAATGCAAGGGAACCAGTCAAATTTAGAGTAATAGACAACCAGCCTTCTTGTGGTCAAAGACAGTCTGCTAGATCCTATGCATGTTTACTTGGAAGGATTCTTATTGCATTCAATGGCCAGGGAGCAGCGAATATGGTTTTTTCCTTATGGCCAAACTAGATGTGGCTTTGACCATGCTGAAAGGAGTGAAAGGAGGGCCTTTAGCCCTGCCCTTGTCTTGATCCAGGCTGGGCCCTTGCATGTGCTCTGTTTGCCCTGGGAAAAAGTTTCCATTGACTCCAAAGGGCATGTCTGCTGAAATCTAATTCTCATTCATCACTATACAAGACCAGATTTTGTGAAATGTTGTACCTGTGTGATCCAGTACAAATGGGAATCCAATGCTCTTTGGGGTGTTATATGCAGTCTACTTTCTTAGTGAGGATTTTCAAAAGTGGGACTCTACACTTATGCCACACAATAGGAAACCAGTCAGGAAGGGCACATTTTTTTCCCCCAAAACTGTAAGAACAGGAATTAGGCAGTTCACCCATTCGTAACTCGCTGCAACTCAGTGGGCTTACCTGCCAAACAGGTCGCCTTGCTCAGTATGTTAAATAATGAAGATATGAATTAAGGTTGATAAGCAAAACTTTCAATGCCTTGTTTTCTTTCCACAAAGCTTTAGTGCAGGAGATTTGGACAGGCTGCATAGAGAGCCATGTAACTGCGGCTTCCAGACCTCAATGAAGGGCCTCCTTTTGTTTCCAGATATGACGAGGACAAGCCTCCTGACCCAGGTGGCTTGTGCTGCTGCCTTCAGCAACTTGTTTTCTGCACAGTGAGGTACAAGAAGCATGGAATGGGGCATGAGGAAGACAGTCCCACTGGCAGATACGGTTGTAGCATCAAGACAAAATTGAGAAGGGAAGACACAAGATAGGAGAAAATCCCATTTGGGTGTCTTACAGACCAGTCCTATCCTTTTCCCCTCCCCCAGCCAATGCAGTGGTGCCCAAAGGGCCCCCAAAGGGCCCTTTGATTCCCCCTAAGGGCCATCACTGCATCCTGTTGGGGGGGCAGCCAGAAAGATTAGGAGAAGCAAGGGAAAATATTGTTCCTTCCTGATAAGCTCCTCCACCAGCAATGGGTCTCCTTGGACCTTTACCAGCCCTTTAGCTGAAGCAAATCTGAGGAGAGAAAGGGAGTGTGGAGGCTGTGAAGAGGGGATAGGATCTGGTGTGCACCATCACTGCTGGATCCGACTCCTCTCACAGCCTCCCTGTCCTGTTGTTCTCCCTCCCTAACCAGTTTCACCCCCTCTCCACTCACCCCCAACCCCACTGACTTACTGGCTGCAGCGGCTTCTCCAGACCCCACTGCCTTGCATGAGGCCTCCACGCGATGCCTCCACAGCCTCCCCCAGGGTGGGACAGAAGCCAGCGACTCTGCACACTTCCATGAGGAAAGCACGCAGCTGGAGTGGACTGGATGGGGCCACTAGGCTTGCAATCCTGACCATACTGACCTGAGCATCAACCCACTGAACTCAAGAGGACTTTCTTCTCAGTAGATATGCCTAAGATTAACGTTAGTGTGCAGCGTGTTCTGATGGACAGAAGAACAGATTCCCCGACCAAACTGGCCTGCATCCTTCCATCCGCTGCTGTCTTTGTCTGAGCCTTAAATTGCTCTTCCACGGTGGATCCTGCCCAACTGAAGCAACTGGATTCTGGCTCACCCTCTGATTCTCCTGCATTGTTCTTAGACCACCCCGTCCTGTGAAAACTCTTGCTCCTGAACTTTATCCCACTGAGACACCACTGTGCCCTTGATTTGTGGCACACGTATGAAGATAAAGAAAATACAGGAATTTCCCGAGGCTTCTCAAAGGCATGGGACTCACTGTCAGAATCTGTGCAAGGAGATGAAGCCACTCAAGGATGAAAAAGGGGAGCCGCAGATCCCTTTCTGTTAGAGAGAATGAAGGTGCAGTAGGGAGAAGCGCTGGGGGACCAGTCGGACACCAGGCTGTCATAATTTCTTCTCATACTGTGCACATCACTTAAATTATTGATCAGAGGAGGACTCATTAACACGTGCTGATGGATAAATGAGTATGTTATCTATTGACAGGACATATTAAAGCATCCATCAGAATGACACCCTGCTGCTAGTACAGGAGGTAGTGATGGCCATGATGGAGGTTCCAACACAGTGAGCTGAGTAGCCTGGGCAGAACAGAGTATCTGCCTGAAACAATAATTAAAATGTACTGACAGCAATGAGTGCTTGTATGACCAGGAAAGGAGATGAAATGCCATGTCACAGGGGGGCTGTTCTTCCCGTCTCTCTCTCTCTCTCTCTCACACACACACACACACACAAATGGCAAGTCATTCTGAGTGCCTCAAGAAACAGGGCACAGGTGACCATATGGACTTTGCTGGGTTGTTTGGATGACATTCTCTGACTTCAGGTCAGATCTGAAGGAGACTCTTTGCTGAACTTGCCCTTGCTGCATAAAGAAAACAGGCTGGGAGAGTGCCATTTGCCTATTTCTAAAAGAATTCCTGTGCCATCTTTCTCCCCAACCTGTGGAACTAACGGTGGTTCACAGTAAACACTGATCATGGGCAGGAGGTCTGGTCTAGAGGGTAGAGCCTCCGTTAGCCCAAAGATAACATCAGAAGGTCGCCAGTTCGAGGATACCTCAGCAGCTCCCTGAACGGCTGAGAATGGCGAGACCTTGAAGCAGCTGACAAGCCCAGCTGAGTGATTCCACCTGCTCTTGGTGTGAGCAAGAAGCGCCTTGGCTGCCCTCCATGTGAGAGATGGAGCTGCTTGTCAGCCTGCGTGGGAGAACTGGGGGCCGGAAGTGAGGCCAAACCAGGAAGATCCATTCTGAAACATTGTTGGCTCTTGAAAGAGAGAACCTCCATGATTGTAAAAATCCCCTTGAGGGATTTAGAAACGCCTGCCCATGTAAACCGCCTTGAATAAAGTCAGAGGAGTAATCCGATGACCAGAAAGGCGGTATATAAATACCTAGTTGTTGTTGTTGTTGTCACCGCCAGCCCATCCACGTGGCCACCAGATGTGTGTTGCACCAGCAGCAGACTGCATGGAGTCCAAGGGGGCGGCAGCAACAGGGTGCCCCTCAGCCAGAGTTGCCACTTCCACCTTCACTCAAGCCAGAGGCAGCTAGTTGCCCAGCGTGCTGTGCTCCTCGCGCACTCCATGGACCCAGGAGTGCAGGTCTCCTGGGGGTTGTGGCAGGGCACAAGCAGCACAGGAGGGTTTTCTTTTGCTTTCCTAGTGCAGAGGTGTCGGCCCCGGAACAGCGTCAGGCAGTGTTCTGGGTCACACCACCCCCAACAGTAAGAATAAACAGGAAGCGATAAAACTCAAAATCGACAAAACATCTCAACCAGAATTTGGAACCCAACTGAAGAGGGACTCGTCACTCCTCTCCAGGAATGATACGTTGGAGAGCAGCTATTATGGCGTCAAAAATAAACATATCGTTGTCCCCCTTTGGCAGGGCTGGTCCATCCATGAGGCCCACTGGTGGTCAACGGAGACAGCAGATGGGAGGCTCCCATCTCTGTCCACCAAGTAGCCCTCACTGCTCCTCCCACTTGTTGAATTGATAAAATAAGAACGGAGAGGGGAAGAAGGAACGTGGAGGGGAGGAGTGCTGAGCTGGAGCATTGGGGACTGGGAGAAGCAAGCACCTCGTCGGGGAAGGGGGCATTTGACCAGCTGCCTCAGGCACCAGGAGGGCTTGGGCTAGCTCTGCCCTTTGGGTTCAGGTCCTTGATACATCTCTGCTCTGGGAAACCCCCATGGAACGAATCAACCAAGATTATTGGTTGATGTTGGGCCAGGTGGGTCAGATGTGGGGGCACGAGGCTGGGGGATCCCACAGCCCCCGTGTTTGAATGATCTGCCAGCTGGCCCAGTTCTGGGCTCTCAGAGGAAACGACAAGGAGTGGTGCCGGGGGGGGGCCCGGTTCTGGCTCTGGTGCCCTCTCAGGCCTGGTCTACTTTGAGCAGCAGGGAGGGGGATTCTTCCCTTGAGCATCAGAGCACAGCTTGCCCCGGGCTGGAATAATGCTGCAGACAAGGACTGTTGCGGGGGGGGGGGGCAAGGGGGACCTGCTCCTGCTGGGTGCTTTCTCCCTGCTGCCTCCCAGGCATTCCCTTTTCCCAGCAATGGAGACCACAGGCAGGGACAGTTTGAGCGCCAGTCAGCTCCACCACGTCTGCAGCAGTCCCTGCACCTCTTTAAGCTTTGCGCCTGCTGTATCTGCGAACTCCAGTACTGGGAGCACAAAGACCTGGGCCTGAGGAGAAGGACCTGCAGTGGGTCCCCCTCCTGTCATCTCCACAATGGTTCTTGTGCCAACATGTTAGTTAGTTGGCAACCTTCAGTCTCGAAAGACTCTGGTATCGCGCTCTGAAAGGTGGTTCTGGCACAGCGTCTAGTGTGGCTGAAAAGGCCAATACGGGAGTGACAATCCCTTCCACACCGGGAGCAAGTGCAGTCTGTCCCTGGTCTGTCTCCCTGGCTATGGGCCTTCCTTCTTTGCCTCTTAGCCTCAGACTGTTGGCCAAGTGTCTCTTCAAACTGGGAAAGGCCATGCTGCACAGCCTGCCTCCAAGCGGGCCGCTCAGAGGCCAGGGTTTCCCACTTGTTGAGGTCCATTCCTAAGGCCTTCAGATCCCTCTTGCAGATGTCCTTGTATCGCAGCTGTGGTCTACCTGTAGGGCGCTTTCCTTGCACGAGTTCTCCATAGAGGAGATCCTTTGGGATCCAGCCATCATCCATTCTCACGACATGACCGAGCCAACGCAGGCGTCTCTGTTTCAGTAGTGCATACATGCTAGGGATTCCAGCACGTTCCAGGACTGTGTTGTTTGGAACTTTGTCCTGCCAGGTGATGCCGAGAATACGTCGGAGGCAGCGCATGTGGAAAGCATTCAGTTTCCTCTCCTGTTGTGAGTGAAGAGTCCATGACTCGCTGCAGTACAGAAGTGTACTCAGGACGCAAGCTCTGTAGACCTGGATCTTGGTATGTTCCGTCAGCTTCTTGTTGGACCAGACTCTCTTTGTGAGTCTGGAAAACGTGGTAGCTGCTTTACCGATGCGTTTGTTTAGCTCTGTATCGAGAGAAAGAGTGTCGGAGAAAGAGTGTCGAAAGAGTGTCGGCCAACATGTACTATGACCCATTTTGCTCATTGGGCTGTCCCAGCAGTGAAAGAGGAAGAGGAGGAGGAGGAGCCCGAGACCTCCAGTGTGTGTGTGTGAGAGAGAGAGAGACGTGGGGGAGGGGGCATTGATGCCCACTGGGTAAAGAAATATTTTCTTCTGTCTGTCCTAACTCTCCCAACACTCAACTTTCGTGGATGTCCCCTGGTTCTGGTGTTATGTGAGAGTGTAAAAAGCATCTCTCTATCCACTCTGTCCATCCCCTGCATAATTTTGTATGTCTCAATCATGTCCCTCCTCTTTTGTAGACTGAAGAGACCCAAACGCCGTAGCCTTTCCTCATAGGGAAGGTGCCCCAGTCCAGTAATCATTTCGGTTGCTCTCTTTTGCACCTTTTCCATCTCTGCTATATCCTTTTTGAGATATGGAGACCAGAACTGGATGCAATACTCCAAGTGTGTTCTTATTTGTACAACAGCATTACAATATTAGCTGTCTTATTCTCAATGCCTTTCCTAATGATCCCAAGCATGGAATTAACCCTCTTCACTGCCACCGCACATGGGGGTGACACTTTCACCGACCTGTCCACCACCACCCCAAGATCTCTCTCCTGATCTGTCACAGACCCATTAGCCCATATGTGAAGTTTTGATTCTTTGCCCCAATAAATGTGCATGACTTCACACTTACTTACATTGAAACACATCTGCCATTTTGCTGCCCAGTCTCCCAGTTTGGAGAGATCCTTCTGGAGCTCTTCACAAGCTCTTCTGGTCTTCACCACTTGGAAAAGCTTGGTATCATCTGCAAACTTGGCCACCTCGCTGCTCAAGCCTGTCTCCAGGTCATTTATGAAGAGGTTGAAGAGCACCGGTCCCAGGACAGATCCTTGGGGCACTCCACTTTCCACCTTTCTCCATTGTGAAAATTGCCCATTGACACCCACTCTCTGTTTCCTGGACCTCAACCAGTTCCTAATCCAGGAGAGGACCTGCCCTCTAATTCCCTGACTGTGGAGATTTCTCAGCAGCTGAGAAAGCTCTAAGAGCCTGCTTGGCATGCAGAACGTCCCTGGTTCAATCCCCAGCTGCATCTCTGGGTTTGGCAGGCTCTGTTTAAGGATGTTCCATACATTCCTCCAACTTCCCCCCAGATCAACTGTCTCCCCCCTATGATGCAAAATGTGCTCTATGTCACATTTTGCTCTATGTCACATTTTTTTGCTCTATGATGCAAAATGTGACAAAACAATCTCAGTGACCTGCTGGTCACTCTCTGGGTGTGTTCTATCCTGGCCAGTCTATGCCACTCTTCCTGGAGCCTGGCCAGGCCATGCAGCCTTCTGGAAAATTGTCTGTGGCAGCTGATGTAGTGCAGCCCCAAATGTGCAGCCATCAAAACTACAGCTCTAGTGCGTAGGGTTGTTTGCCACCCAGCATTTCTGTGCTTTGCCCAACACCTGTCATGACAGCATCTGTGTGACTTTCACCTTCAGTCTGGAAGATGAAGACTTTCTGAAAACAGTCACTCAATACACAGTGAAGTAGAACAGAGGCCAAGTCAGCAGCAGTTGGAGCCTTGCGTCTTGGAATGCCCAATGTGTGTGAAAGAACAACACGGCAAAATGGACACTACAGGATTTTTTTTTTAAAGTCAAGAGCTTGCCTGACCCTGGCTGATATCAGTATGTTTCAAAGCTACATGCTAAAGTACAAGAACCCTTTTTGGTAGGCCAGACATTCATGCCATGCCCTGAATACGCTTAAGAACATAAGAACAGCCCCACTGGATAAGGCCATAGGCCCATCTAGTCCAGCTTCCTGTATCTCACAGCGGCCCACCAAATGCCCCAGGGAGCACACCAGATAACAAGAGACCTCATCCTGGTGCCCTCCCCTGCATCTGGCATTCTGACATAGCCCATTTCTAAAATACACATCATGGCTTGTACCCCGTAATGGATTTTTCCTCCAGAAACTCGTCCAATCCCCTTTTAAAGGCGTCTAGGCTAGACGCCAGCACCACATCCTGTGGCAAGGAGTTCCACAGACCGACCACACGCTGAGTAAAGAAATATTTTCTTTTGTCTGTCCTAACTCTCCCAGCACTCAATTTTAGTGGATGTCCCCTGGTTCTGGTGTTATGTGAGAGTGTAAAGAGCATCTCCCTATCCACTCTGTCCATCCCCTGCATAATTTTGTATGTCTCAATCATGTACCCCCTCAGGCGTCTCTTTTCTAGGCTGAAGAGGCCCAAACGCTGTAGCCTTTCCTCATATGGAAGGTGCCCCAGCCCCGTAATCATCTTAGTCGCTCTCTTTTGCACCTTTTCCATTTCCACTATGTCTTTTTTGAGATGCGGCGACCAGAACTGGACACAAGACTCCAGGTGTGGCCTTACCATCGATTTGTACAACGGCATTATAATACTAGCCGTTTTGTTCTCAATACCCTTCCTAATGATCCCAAGCATAGAATTGGCCTTCTTCACTGCCCCACACATTGGGTCGACACTTTCATCGACCTGTCCACCACCACCCCAAGATCTCTCTCCTGATCTGTCACAGACAGCTCAGAACCCATCAGCCTATATGTGAAGATCTGATTTGATTTGAAGTGAAGATTTGATCTGAGACTTGATACCACTATGTTGGGCCCCTTTTCTGTTCGCATAATTAGTACTATCCCAATTAACCTTGGTGCTGAGCGGCATTATGGCCGTGGTATTTTAAGATGGGTTGATGCTTGAAATAGGGGATTGACTGTTACAGCTCATCAAACAGGTATTCCTGGCAGTCAAGCTTTGCTTCTTTGTTCGGAAGTCATGGATCAAAGAAGATTCAGAAGTGAGTCACAAGAGCCCCAACTACTACATGTCTTTGGTTAAAGATCATTATGTGAACAATTACTCTGAAAGTTCTAATTAGAAGTATAAAGCACCATTTTAAACCACTGAGGGACTACTAATTTCTCACCCCATGACTTATTGCTGTGATTGCTAGAAAAAAACAAATGTGTTTTCTCTCACAGTGTGCTGGACAGTCCTCCTCATGCCCACTAGAACCTCCCTGCCTTTTGCCTCTGCAGATTTCCTCAGACACGGGCTGCTCACATCCACCTGGGTCACGCCACGCCAGTGTCAAATTTGGTATGGAAAAAAGGCAGGAAAAAATGGACATCCACCAATCACCTGGCGAAGGTTTTCCAATGTAATGATAAGAAAACCTTCCAATTGTAATGATAAATGACTGTGGCTTAGATCAGCTAGTCACGGAGCCCACCAGAGGACAGGTGACTCTGGATTTAATATTGTGCGGTATGCAGGACCTGGTTAGAGATGTAAACGTTACTGAGCCATTGGGGAACAGTGATCATGCTGCGATCCGTTTTGACGTGCACGTTGGGGGAAGAATACCAGGCAAATCTCTAACAAAAACCCTTGACTTCCGACAGGCGGACTTCCCTCAAATGAGGAGGCTGGTTAGAAGGAGGTTGAAAGGGAGGGTAAAAAGAGTCCAATCTCTCCAGAGTGCATGGAGGCTGCTTAAAACAACAGTAATAGAGGCCCAGCAGAGGTGTATACCGCAAAGAAAGAAGGGTTCCACTAAATCCAGGAGGGTGCCCGCATGGCTAACCAGCCAAGTTAGAGAGGCTGTGAAGGGCAAGGAAGCTTCCTTCCGTAAATGGAAGTCTTGCCCTAATGAGGAGAATAAAAAGGAACATAAACTGTGGCAAAAGAAATGTAAGAAGGTGATACTGGAGGCCAAGAGAGACTATGAGGAACGCATGGCCGGCAACATTAAGGGGAATAATAAAAGCTTCTTCAAATCTGTTAGAAGCAGGAAACCCGCCAGAGAAGCGGTTGGCCCTCTGGATGGTGAGGGAGGGAAAGGGGAGATAAAAGGAGACTTAGAGATGGCAGAGAAATTAAATGAGTTCTTTGCATCTGTCTTCACGGCAGAAGACCTCGGGCAGATACCGCTGCCCAAACGGCCCCTCCTAACCGAGGAGTTAAGTCAGATAGAGGTTAAAAGAGAAGATGTTTCAGACCTCATTGATAAAATAAAGATCAATAAGTCACCGGGCCCTGATGGCATCCACCCAAGGGTTATTAAGGAATTGAAGAATGAAGTTGCAGACCTCTTGACTAAGGTATGCAACTTGTCCCTCAAAATGGCCACAGTGCCAGAAGATTGGAGGATAGCAAATGTCACGCCTATTTTTAAAAAGGGAAAGAGGGGGGACCCGGGAAACTATAGGCCGGTCAGCCTAACATCCATACTGGGTAAGATGGTGGAATGCCTCATCAAAGATAGGATCTCAAAACACATAGACGAACAGGCCTTGCTGAGGGAGAGTCAGCATGGCTTCTGTAAGGGTAAGTCTTGCCTCACGAACCTTATAGAATTCTTTGAGAAGGTCAACAGGCATGTGGATGCGGGAGAACCCGCAGACATTATATATTTGGACTTTCAGAAGGCATTTGACACGGTCCCTCACCAAAGGCTACTGAAAAAACTCCACAGTCAGAGAATTAGAGGACAGGTCCTCTCCTGGATTGAGAACTGGTTGGAGGCCAGGAAGCAGAGAGTGGGTGTCAATGGGCAATTTTCACAATGGAGAGAGGTGAAAAGCGGTGTGCCCCAAGGATCTGTCCTGGGACCGGTGCTTTTCAACCTCTTCATAAATGACCTGGAGACAGGGTTGAGCAGTGAAGTGGCTAAGTTTGCAGACAACACCAAACTTTTCAGTGTGGTAAAGACCAGAAGTGATTGTGAGGAGCTCCAGAAGGATCTTTCCAGACTGGCAGAATGGGCAGCAAAATGGCAGATGCGCTTCAATGTCAGTAAGTGTAAAGTCATGCGCATTGGGGCAAAAAATCAAAACTTTAGATATAGGCTGATGGGTTCTGAGCTGTCTGTGACAGATCAGGAGAGAGATCTTGGGGTGGTGGTGGACAGGTCGATGAAAGTGTCGACCCAATGTGCGGCGGCAGTGAAGAAGGCCAATTCTATGCTTGGGATCATTAGGAAGGGTATTGAGAACAAAACGGCTAGTATTATAATGCCATTGTACAAATCGATGGTAAGGCCACACCTGGAGTCTTGTGTCCAGTTCTGGTCGCCGCATCTCAAAAAAGACATAGTGGAAATGGAAAAGGTGCAAAAGAGAGCGACTAAGATGATTACGGGGCTGGGGCACCTTCCTTATGAGGAAAGGCTACGGCGTTTGGGCCTCTTCAGCCTAGAAAAGAGACGCTTGAGGGGGGACATGATTGAGACATACAAAATTATGCAGGGGATGGACAGAGTGGATAGGGAGATGCTCTTTACACTCTCACATAATACCAGAACCAGGGGACATCCACTAAAATTGAGTGTTGGGCGGGTTAGGACAGACAAAAGAAAATATTTCTTTACTCAGCGTGTGGTCGGTCTGTGGAACTCCTTGCCACAGGATGTGGTGCTGGCGTCTAGCCTAGACGCCTTTAAAAGGGGATTGGACGAGTTTCTGGAGGAAAAATCCATTACGGGGTACAAGCCATGATGTGTATTTTAGAAATGGGCTATGTCAGAATGCCAGATGCAGGGGAGGGCACCAGGATGAGGTCTCTTGTTATCTGGTGTGCTCCCTGGGGCATTTGGTGGGCCGCTGTGAGATACAGGAAGCTGGACTAGATGGGCCTATGGCCTGATCCAGTGGGGCTGTTCTTATGTTCTTAAACTACAATTCCCAGGAGGCCTTGCAGGTCTCTTGTTACCTGGTGTGCTCCCTGGGGCATTTGGTGGGCCGCTGTGAGATACAGGAAGCTGGACTAGATGGGCCTATGGCCTTATCCAGTGGGGCTGTTCTTATGTTCTTATGATAATTACCAAGAAGCAGGAGATGAGCAGCAAAAAGCATTTTAGAAGATGGCAGATAATGCCTGGTGATGCCACCAGGTTTGGTTTCAGTCGGGTCACTGCTTTCTGCTCCCCTCCCATCCTAGCTTGGAAAAGAGTAAAGACAGGCCTGGGACAGTGGCAGGGAACTGGGGAATGGAATGAGAGGGCAGAAGAGTCTTTGGCCCGAGACAGCAGGACTCTTCTTCCAGTCCGATGTCAGCAGGACTCAGCAGGTGCCTGACTTGCTGCACCACCAGTCTGTGCCCAGAGACAGAGTCAGCGACCAAACTCTTGCTGTGCTGCAGCATCACTCTTATGAGCTGGCACAGCAACCCTGCAGCAGAGTAGACCTGAGGACTCAATTGGGGCCTGGCCAGCTCCAGGCCTCTGTCGGAGCAGTTCCTCTGACAGCCATGAAGCGCCAGCTCACCATACTCAGTCTGGAACCTGAACACCACGAGGTCTTCGACCACATCTCTGTCTCCGGCCTTCTGGTTCTTACAGCCCAATCCTATGGGCACTTACCACTGGCAGAACTGACATTAAAGACATAGGTGGAGAGAGTGCAGGAAAAAAGAACTCTCCCGCACAGGGCACAATCCTAGCCAATTTTCCAGCACCGATGTAAGGGCAATGAAACTCCAAGGTGCCATTGCCTTACCTTGAGGAGGTGTCCACGACTCCACGACTGCCCCCCAACTGCAGGATGCAGCACATGCTGCATTGGCCCAGCTATGCCAGTGTTCGAAAGTTGGTTAGGATTGCGCCCACAGCCAGGTAAGCTGGGGCCCACCCACTTAGAAGGGTGCCCTTGGAGCTCTTGCCTAGCAAAGGGGGGAGGGGGATGCTGTGCTCCCAGGCTGCAGTCTGTTGGGAACAGCAATGCCACCTCCACCGCAGTGAGACTGTCCACCGAGCATCCACCTGTTTATCTGCTTTTTTCCAGTGGGCAGAGCGGGCTCACGGCCAATCGGAACGGCACAAAACCAACCAAGTGGCCTGCAAGAGCCACTCAGGGCGACTGTGCATCCCCCTTGCAGCGACCTACTCCATGCCAACAGCTGCGAGGGGGTGGGATCCAGAAGTAATTGTGGTGACATGATGATGTCACCGCATTTACTTCTGGGTGAGGGTAGGCTTGACCAAGGGTGGCAGGGTCACGAACAATGCTGCTGCCACGGAGGGCCCTTTGCCAAGGGCTCTCTCAGGGCCGGAGCAAGCACTGCGTGTCCCACTGGAGTAGTCCAGCCATTCTGGAATGAGGTTTGACAACCATTTCTCTGAGAACACTCTGACGCAGTGCTTCCCAGACCATGGTCGGGACCCAAACTAGGGTCGCAGGCACCTTCGGGAGGGCCGCAGAGCCTTCTCTGCCCTGACGCGGGAAGCCGACAACCCACCCCTTCCGTACGAGGTCTTCCTCCTCCAGAGCCTTCTGGCCGAACTCCCAGCCTAGAGACTGGTCTGGAACCAGAGGCTTCTCTGGGGAAATACGTTAAAACAGAGGCGCTGCTCAGCTGCTGCCTCACACTGGGACAGGCCATCGGGGCCGGGATTCTCTGCAATGCCCTGCCCTCTGCATGAAGCTCGTGGTGCGACCACAGGGAAATGCTGCCGCTGCGGCTGGACTCCCACTGGGCTCCTCTCCAGCACGTGCACCACAGAGCACAGCCCCATCCAGTGGTTTTGTTCCAATCCCACCCAGGGCTCAAGGCGGGCAGGGGTCAGCCACAGGCTGCGGCAAGGCCACTTCTCGCCCTGGCTCCTCATGGATTGCAGCCGAGGGCTGTTAAAAATTTTCCTGCTTGATGATGTCACTTCCTGTTTTGACATAACTTCCAGTGGCTCATGACAGATTCTCATTCTAAAAAGTGGGTCCTGGTGCTAAATGTGTGAGAACCACTGCCATAGCCCATACAGTTCCATATGGAACTGCCATAGCCCATACAATTCCAGAGTAAACATGCATGAGAGCCCTTGGAAGACAAGAAAACATCATTACCACTTTCAGGAGGGCACCGTTGGTGGTCAGCCACTCCTCCTTTTGAGAAGATGCTCCACTTCTCTGTTTCCCAGGCCAAACTCAATGAGGTGAATATCCTTACTCCTTCCCTTAGGACTCTGACTTGTTAGAACCAAATGTTCTCTGCAGAGTTCCCCTTTCTCCCCATCAGCCAAAGCATAGCCATTTTAAACTGATTATGAATAACTATAAAGAAGGCTACTTGCCGAGTTTTCTCCTGGCCCTCATATCAATCACAAGGGCTCTTAGAACCCAATCCTGTGGTCCACGCCATGCCTCCGTGCCACGGTCCACAAACGCAAACGTGCCATAAGGCACGTTTGCGGGCTTACCACCGGGCTCCCGCCGGAGGTGGCTCAGCTCCGGCCAGCGCTGAGCCACCGCCCGGCGGGCGCCTGCGTTCCGCAGCTCGGTGGTGCCTGCGACCGCCAGGCTTCGGAACAGGGAATGGGAGCGTTCCCGGGGGTGTGGGGGAGGCGTTACTGGGAGGGGGAGGCATGGTCGGGGGCATTCCCGGGGGCAGGGGAGAAGCAGGTCCGCAGAGCTGAGCTCCGCAGGATCCAGGGTGCTCAGGTAGGGCTGTTCACCCTACATGAGCGCCTTCACTTTAGCGGCAATCAAACAGCCACCCCTAAAGTGAGTAGTTCCATTGCGGGACTGCTTCCCTTACTCAGGGGAAGGGGACGAACGTCTCCTTCTCTTAAGGAGCCTCCCGCAGTAGCGCAGGAGGCTCTGGATCCAGCAGGAGCCCTTTGTGGAGCCACCGGGTCCCGCAGCTCTGGGCAGCTCAGGATTGGGCTGCCCACTTGTTACCAGAGTGCTGGTGGCCTTTCCCAATGGACAGAACCTCCTTTCAGGTTAGGCAGCTCCCGTTTCCTCTTACAGATCATTCAATGGCATCCTTCAGTCTCAGAAGACTCTGGTATCACGATCTGAAAAGTAGTTCTGGAACAGCGTCTAGTGTGGCTGAAAAGGCCGATTCGGGAGTGACAATCCCTTCCACACTGGGAGCAAGTGCAGTCTGTCCCTGGTCTGTCTCCCTGGCTACGGGCCTCCCTTCTTTGCCTCTTAGCCTCAGACTGTTGGCCAAGTGTCTCTTCAAACTGGGAAAGGCCATGCTGCACAGCCTGCCTCCAAGCGGGCCGCTCAGAGGCCAGGGTTTCCCACCTGTTAAGGTCCTTCCTAAGGCCTTCAGATCCCTCTTGCAGATGTCCTTGTATCGCAGCTGTGGTCTACCTGTAGGGCGCTTTCCCTGCATGAGTTCTCCATAGAGGAGATCCTTTGGGATCCGGCCATCATCCATTCTCACAACATGACCAAGCCAGCGCAGGCATTTCTGTTTCAGCAGTGCATACATGCTAGGGATTCCAGCACGTTCCAGGACTGTGTTGTTTGGAACTTTGTCCTGCCAGGTGATAACGAGGATGTGTTGGAGGCAGCGCATGTGGAAAGCGTTCAGTTTCCTCTTCTGTTGCGAGTGAAGAGTCCATGACTCACTGCAGTACAGAAGTGTACTCAAGATGCAAGCTCTGTAGACCTGGATCTTGGTATGTTCCATCAGCTTCTTGTTGGTCCATACTCTCTTTGTGAGTCTGGAAAATGTGGCAGCTGCTTTACCAATATGTTTGTTTAGCTCGGTATCAAGAGAAAGGTATCAACGATCTTCTCTTACAGATATGCGTTTGGAATTTAAGATGTTGCAACCAGGATTTGCCATAAGACTCTGGTAAAAGTTCCTGACGTGTCTTGCACACAGTCATGCTTTTTCTGTTGGATGTTTTCTGAAAGGTCAGTTCACATGATTCCCCCTACAGTTCCAGTGCCAGCAGCTACGCATATCACCCATTCGACTCAAGAAACTCTTTTCAACCTGACTGGGAGGACAATTCTGTCAATTATTATTGAATTAAGCAGAGTAGATCTTATTAATTAGATGATGCTAAGTGAAGAAAGATTGACTCAAGACTGACTGTGGATTTTTATAGCATGACCTTTATTTTAGGCCCCTTCTCAATGCTTGTATCAGTAAAAGCAAATCATGCTTTTAAAATTCGGCGGGCACTCTTGACCCATCCTTTCACATTTTGAAAGCAGAAACTGGTGCACAGTGTGCTTCTTTAAAAAAACTCAATTTTCCCCATCTGGCTTCTGGTGCAGTGACTCATCGGTTGCAGAAGGAAATCAAGAGCAAATATGAGAGGAAAGGGTTCTTGGAAAGGAAGCACCCAGGCAGGAGTGGGAGTCAAGAGAATGGGCAGGAGGAGGCTCTGTGCGTACAGCCTGCTCTGTCAGCAGAGCTCCAGAGCTAGTCCTGCTTTCTCCCCTTTTTTCCATGCAGTTCCGCCTAGTAAACTGAATGCTGGTGCTTCGGCAATTGGCCAATTTCTTCTTACAGTACTAGAAAATAAAGGACAAAAAGACACGTCAGTATCATAGAAGCAAATCGCCTCAGAAGAAATGCTCTTTCTTAGGGTCTGGAGTGCATTTTATTCTGTGCAGGGAAATGAATTTTCAGGGACAAAATTACGATAGCAATATCCTAGCCAGATGAAAAGGGCACCTTTGCAAAGGGTGAGATGCTGTGCTACACCCACTTAAAAAAAATTCCTAGCTAGTGCACAGCCCAATCCTATGCATGTCTACTCAGAAGTAAGTCCCATTAGAGTCAATGGGGCTTACTCCCAGGAAAGTATGGATAGGATTGGGCTGTGAGTCCATGGGGGGGACATGCCTAAGGTTTATTTATTAACAGTACTTAAATAAGGTTGGTTGGCAACCTTCAGTCTGGAAAGACTATGGTATAAGCCTACAGCACCCGGTATTCCCAGGCGGTCTCCAATCCAAGTACTAACCAGGCCTGACCCTGATTAGCTTCCGAGATCAGACGAGATTGGGCATGTGCAGGGTAACAGCTGCTGCCCAACATGCCCAAGAGAACAGTAGCAATTGTGCCAGCTGGGCAAGTATTGCATGTTCTAAGCAATCATTAACACTGTAGCTCACACCTGAGAAAACACACTGACCTGAAATTAAAACACTCTCTTGAGCAAAATGGGTGGGTTTGCTGAATCAAATGGGACACACACATTGATGGTGCTCTTAAGTGCCCAACTAGATAGGACAGGAGAAGCCGTGTGCAGATTTGGATGGAGGCCCTTGGATTGAAGGGGTCTGACCCTTCTCCTATGCCTGCTCCCTGAAGCTGCTATTGGCCATGAAGGGGAAAACATGGCCATGAAGGGGAAAACATGGCCAGAATTTGTGCTCATGTTTTCCCTCCAGCAGACAGCAAACTTGGGGGAGATTTGGATATAGTCATATCATTCACAAAAGATGACCACAGCCATGTAATTATATTTCCCAGTGGACAAAATAAATCCTAAATAGATGTTCTAGTATTGATCATTCGCAGATTTATTCAGGGCCCAATCCTGTCCAACTTTCCCAGCATAGATGCAGCTGCAATGCAGCCCCGAGGTAAGGGAACAAATGCTTCCTTAGAGAAGCGGTTTTCAATCGCTGTGCTGTGGCACACTGGCGTGCCGCGGGGCTGTCACAGGTGTGCTGCCAGAGGAGGCAGGCAGCGGGGAAGAAGCAGCTGCTTTGATCCTCACGAGGCAGCTGGTGGAGCAAGGAGCAACAAGGAGCAAGGAACCCTAAGGTTCCTTTCCATCTCCTGCTGCTGAGGGAGAAGGCTGCAATCCGATCATTTACCTGGGAGTAAGCCCCGTTGACTATTATGGGGCTTACTTCTGAGTAGACACACCTAGGATTGGGTATCAAGTCCGCCCCTTGTGCTGATTGGACAGCCAGAGAAGCGCTGAGTGAGTGAGAAGGAGGGAGGCAGGAGCAGGCAAGCAGGCAGGAAGCGAGCAAGTCTGCTGAGGCCACCAACCCAAGAACTGGCTGGCTAAAAGGGTCCTGGTGCCACAGTTTGCCTGCAACTCCCCAAAGGCCATAAGAACATAAGAACATAAGAACAGCCCCACTGGATCAGGCCATAGGCCCATCTAGTCCAGCTTCCTGCATCTCACAGCGGCCCACCAAATGCCCCAGGGAGCACACCAGATAACAAGAGACCTCATCCTGGTGCTCTCCCCTACATCTGGCATTCTGACTTAACCCATTCCTAAAATCAGGAGGTTGCGCATACACATCATGGCTTGTACCCCATAATGGATTTTTCCTCCAGAAACTCGTCCAATCCCCTTTTAAAGGCGTCTAGGCTAGATGCCAGCACCACATCCTGTGGCAAGGAGTTCCACAGACCGACCACGCGCTGAGTAAAGAAATATTTTCTTTTGTCTGTCCTAACCCGCCCAACACTCAATT
Source organism: Tiliqua scincoides (assembly GCF_035046505.1). Lineage (NCBI taxonomy): Eukaryota > Metazoa > Chordata > Lepidosauria > Squamata > Scincidae > Tiliqua > Tiliqua scincoides. Next base: position 451,245 of record NC_089821.1, on the reverse strand, counting down.
TTAGTGGATGTCCCCTGGTTCTGGTATTATGTGAGAGTGTAAAGAGCATCTCCCTATCCACTCTGTCCATCCCCTGCATAATTTTGTATGTCTCAATCATGTCCCCCCTCAAGCGTCTCTTTTCTAGGCTGAAGAGGCCCAAACGCCGTAGCCTTTCCTCATAAGGAAGGTGCCCCAGCCCCGTAATCATCTTAGTCGCTCTCTTTTGCACCTTTTCCATTTCCACTATGTCTTTTTTGAGATGCGGCGACCAGAACTGGACACAAGACTCCAGGTGTGGCCTTACCATCGATTTGTACAACGGCATTATAATACTAGCCGTTTTGTTCTCAATACCCTTCCTAATGATCCCAAGCATAGAATTGGCCTTCTTCACTGCCGCCGCACATTGGGTCGACACTTTCATCGACCTGTCCACCACCACCCCAAGATCTCTCTCCTGATCTGTCACAGACAGCTCAGAACCCATCAGCCTATATCGAAAGTTTTGATTTTTTGCCCCAATGCGCATGACTTTACACTTACTGACATTGAAGCGCATCTGCCATTTTGCTGCCCATTCTGCCAGTCTGGAAAGATCCTTCTGGAGCTCCTCACAATCACTTCTGGTCTTTACCACTCGGAAAAGGCCCTCCCTGCCTTGTCTTTTGCCTTTTAGGGGAAGGGCGTTGGGTCACAATCCTATCCACACTTACCTGGGAGTAAGCCCCATTGACTATAGTGGGGCTTACTTCTGAGTAGACATTGCCTAGGCTTGGGCTTGTGGTTGCACTCTTTTTTCTTAAGTACAGGAGCAGGCAGTTGGCACTTCTCCCCACCCCACTCCCCCCAAATCTCATAATCGCAGTTAGCACCTCTCCTAGTGCCCCTCCCTTCACTCTTCTGCACCTTTCAAAGGTCCACAGTCACTCACATTCTGCCCCCCCCCACTCCAGCTGAATGCCCCATTGGCATGGCTGCTTCAGTGCTGGAAAGCTGAACAGGATTAGGCCCTCAAACTCTTCACCAAAAAGTGCCTAAAACCCATGCACTTGTTTGTGACCTGACTTGCCAGTCAGTGGTATGAGTGTTGGATGATATCGGCACTACGCTTTGGAGAAGGACACTGAGGGAGGCAGTGAGATATGGAAACTTCCCCACAGCCCGCACGAGCCAGAGCATGGAAAAAAGATCATCAGGTTAATCAGCAACTGGGGCTTCAGCAAGTGGCAAATGTGCATTTTCAGTGCTGCGCATCTCCTCCCGTTTGGCCAATGACAGGGCGCGGGCGGAGGAGGGCCGGGGCGGCGCCAAACGTCTCCCGCTTTGTCCCAACAGAAGAATGGACCGCACGAAGGAGAAGACTTAGTTGGCCTGGCTGGAGCCATGGGGTGCGCAGCCCCTGCCGCAGTGCTGCTCAGTGGGGTGAGGGGGCAACAGCCCAGCCCCAACCAACGCTCCGTGAAGCAGCGCCAGCCCACTGAATCCTGCGGGGGGGGGGGGTTCTGCCCTTTGGAGGTCTCCACGGGGAGGCAGGGGGCCATTTATTCCCTCGCCATGCAGGGCCACCTGCGCAGGCTCTACGGCTCCGCTTCCCCCCACGCACGGTGAGGCTTTGAGCGCTTGAGGGGGGGGGAAGCGGGCGGGGCCGCTGGGCAGAGCGCGCTTCGGGTGGTGGCTCGGGAGGGAGGGAGGCGCCCACGCAGCCCGCCCCTCCCCCGCCCTCGTGGCTGCTGACGCCGCCGCCGCCGCCTCTTAATCCCCGGCCGGCGCGCGCGCGGGCGGGCGGGCGAGGGATGGCCGCGGCGGGCGGGCGGCGGGCGCGGAGATGGAGGCGGCGGGCGGGAACGCGTCGGCGCGGGCGGGCGGCAACGGCACGGCGGAGGGCGGCGGCGGCGGCGGGGCGGCGCTGATCGCCTGCGCGTACGCGGCGGTGTGCCTGGTGGGGCTGGCGGGGAACTCGCTGGTGATCTACGTGATGCTGCGCCACGCGAAGATGCGCACGGCCACCAACCTGTACCTGCTGAACCTGGCGGTGGCCGACGAGCTGCTGCTGCTGAGCGTGCCCTTCCTGGGCGCGGCGACGCTGCTGCGCCACTGGCCCTTCGGCGCGCCGCTCTGCCGCCTGCTGCTCAGCGTGGACGGCGCGAACATGTTCACCAGCGTGTACTGCCTGACGGTGCTCAGCGCCGACCGCTACGTGGCCGTGGTGCACCCGCTGCGCGCGGCGCGCTACCGGCGGCCCAGCGTGGCGCGCGCCGTCAACGCGGCCGTGTGGGCGCTGGCGCTGCTCACCGTGCTGCCCATCGCGCTCTTCGCGCGCGCCGAGCGCAACTCCGACGGCACCGTGGCCTGCAACGTGATGCTGCCCGAGCCGCGCCGCCGCTGGCTGGCCGCCTTCGTGCTCTACACCTTCCTGCTGGGCTTCCTGCTGCCCGTGGCCGCCATCAGCGCCTGCTACCTGCTCATCCTGGCCAAGCTGCGCGGCGTGGCGCTGCAGGCCGGCTGGCGGCAGCGCGGCCGCTCCGAGCGGCGCCTGACGCTGCTGGTGCTGCTGGTGGTGGCCGTCTTCGTGCTCTGCTGGCTGCCCTTCTACGCCGTGCAGCTGGCCGGCCTCTTCGCGCCCGAGCCCGCCGACGCCACGCTCAGCCAGCTGGCCGTGGTGCTGGGCTACGCCAACAGCTGCGCCAACCCCGTCCTCTACGGCTTCCTCTCGGACAACTTCAGGCGCTCCTTCCGCCGCCTGCTCTGCCTGCGCTGGCTCGACGGCGCGCACGAGGAGGAGCCCGCCGACTACTGCGCCACCGCGCTGCACAGCCGCGCCTACAGCGCCGAGGACCTGCGCCCCGCCCTCGGGAGCCTCGCGCCGGGGCCGCAGCCGGCGGGCGCCGGGGCCGTCGAGGACCGCGGCCCGTCGCTCCCAGAGGCGCCTGCGGACCAGCAGGAGCTCGGCGGCCCGTGGACAGAGGGGGCGCCGTCTGGGCGGAGCGGCTGCGGCGCCTCTCGGTGCTGAGGCCGGCCGGAGACGTGCACTCTGAACATGCTCAGGGGCGCCCTTCCCGACGCCACGGGGCTGATCGCTGCGCCGGCCAGCCTCGCCCTCGGGCTCCGGCGGTTCAAATCCCCCCTCTTTGGGGCCTGGAGGGGGCGCCGCTCCGCAGAGTCCGTTCCCGCCCCCCGCAGAGGAAGCCGGAGGGAGAAGCCGGGAGGCGCGCTGGCCGGGCGGCAGGTGGGAGCAACTCCGCACCCCCAGGCAGGCGAGCTGGCGCCTCCGAGCGGCTTCCGAGAGGAACGGCCCGTCCTTCCCGACGGCGAGCGCTCCGTGGCGGCTGCAGGGCGGCGTCGCGCAGCCATCCGCGGGCGCTTCCTGCTTGTCTCGGCCAGGGCAGGCAGGCAGGCGGCGGGTCAGACCAAGCGGCATCCGCAGGCCAGCCGGGACTGTCGAGGGCCGGCTCGGCGGTTGCTCGGAAGGGGGGGCGGGGTGCCGGGCAGGCGGCGGGGCGGGGCCGGGCGCTTCCCCTTGTAGGAAGGCTGCAGCGCTTGGGGCTCTTCAGCCTCAAAAAGGCGCCTGAGGGCCCCTCGCTTGGAGGGGGGGGACGGATCCTGCCAGCAAGACGACGGGGGAGGGGAGAGCTCCAGGCTGCCCCTTCTCAGTCCCAGGAAGGGGGTCCCGCGCCTTGCTCCTGGTCGGTGGGCTTCGCTCTGCGACGCGGACGAGTCTCGCAGTGCTGCGAAAGACCCTCTCTGGGAAGGACTCCCTGAAGCCGCTTCTGTTTTGACCACTGCGCTGGGTGAACCGTGAGGCTGAGGCAGGGCCTTCCCCTGGAGGCCTTCCAAGGCGCTTTTCAGAGGACTGGGGTGGGGAGGCTCTGCCTCACCTGCTTCCCCACCCACCTCGGAGGGGGGAGAATCCCAGGGGCTTTGGGAAGGAAGCCCTTCTTGTTCCTGACATTGGTTTTCTGCAAGCAAGTGTTTGTTTTTACATTTTTATTCTTGTACATTTAGGACTGAGACTCCAACCACCATTGATTTATAAAGCAGAATGACAAAAGTAACACAAAAGTTCCTGTTTCAAAATCACCACCAGCACACGTCCTGGTGAAAAGCTCTGCCCTTCCTTCTGTTTTCAGGCTGCTCCCCTTTAATGGAATGAATGCCACAGAGAAGCCCCCAGACTCCAGTCAAGTCACCCTTCAAATGTGCTTTGGGAAGGGCTACTCTGACCTAAGTGGCTGCAGGGTTGCACCCACCATTACCCAGTGCCCTTTAAAAACTCACCATTTGCTCTTGTGCCGTCATGCTGTGAAATTGTATGTTTCATATGTAAAGCAAACAAGAGTGGGAAGTCATGTAGTCTGACTCTGCTGCTTACTCACTTTAAGGGGTCACTGAAGGTTTCATTTTCATGTCCCCCTGGAGTGAAGTGATGAATCAAGTGACTGCTGTTTTTATTTCTTATTTATATTGTGCCATCAATGTCCAGGTGGTAACTAAGCACAGATCCCTGCCCAAGGGAGTTTAAGGCCATGGTCTGGCCAAATTTAAGTCTTCTTAAGTTTCGTTGACTTCAATGACAAATCCTATGCATTTTAATTTGAAAGTAGGTTTCATGTGTCCAGTGGTACTTACTGCCATTCACGTACCATAGGATCACAGCTTAAGCACGCTGTTTTCCCCTCTGAAATCTGTGGGACTTTAACTGTGTCTGGATTGGGCCCTCCATTTTTCCAGAAGTGAAGATAAAATGGGAAGAAGGGATGGGACTGAAGGGAGGAACTAGGAGGGAATGTGAGTAAAGACAGGTCCATGTTCTGCTTTGTTTCCTTCGGCAGTGTCAAGCTGAGTGACCTCACTTAGGATGCATGTCATTGGAGACAGAACCCCGCAGGGCACTGGTTTCCAAACCTTTTGAGTGGCAACTCCCTACAGGGCCATTGGCTGCATCTCCCCATTAGGGCTACAATCCTATACGTTGTGTGGGGTGGTGGTTTTTTGTGAGGATTCCACGGCTCCACCAGCTGGTTTCCAGTGCTCCCCAGGGAGCCATGGCTCACAGTTTGGGAACCACTATCATAGGGCCATACAAGTATCCCACCAAAGGAGTGGGGACAAATATTACACAGATGCTGGTAGTATTGTCATTTCATATCCAATGCAAGCTGAAGGGAATATTTCCATTCAGTTTGGTGGAATGAAAGCAGTTTTCTTTATTAAATTATTCCTTATTATTAAATTATTCTTTGTCGGGGTTCCCTCCTCCCACAAGTCCCCAACTTACCCAGGGAGAAGGCTTCTGGGCCAGAGGATCAGGGAGGAAGCCGGTGGACCATGGGGCCACCTCCCCATAGGCTGCCTGGGCACTCCTGTGGGCGGCAAGGCACAGCAGAGGAACACTGAGTGCTGAACCCCCCCCCCCCGCCTTGGAGGAGGGAGGGGGGAGACAACGCAGGCCACTCGGCTGCTGGGCAACCGCCCCTCCCCTGCTGTGGGGGGGAAGGCAAGCACTCCCTTGCTCAACCAGCCGGGGCCTGCCTTGCCGGACAGGGCACCTGGCTGTGACATCAGGAGCCCACAGCTGGACCTCCCCGAGTCGTCTGCAGAGCTCCAGGACCCAGGTGGGCAGGGCCAGCCCACCCCCACCCCCCAAAGGCAGAGACCAGAGCAAAGGAAGCAGCCCTCTCAGGAACAACCCTGGCAGTTCCAGGTGAGAGGAGGTGGGAGGGAAACAGAGAGAAAGGGGAGTTGTGGTAATCCCTGGGGAGGGCAGTCCCAGAGACAGGCCCTTTCTGTACCATCCCTGTGAGAGAAGGGGAGGGGCCAAAGGGGAGGGGTCTGCCCTACATGAACCTGGAGGCCTGGGATGACAAGGCAGTTGGGAGTCAGAAGAGCAGGCAGGAGGATCTGCTGCTAGCAGCCTCTGCTCCTGACTGGCAAATGCTGCCAACCCTTAAGGGGGAACCGGGTGACACAACTGGGCGGGCCCTCCCCCCACCCCACAGGGAGGCCTCACATTCTTATTAAATTATTCCTAAATTATTTCATTATTGATCCTTTCATTATTGCAATTGCTACCATGGCAGTTGTCAAATCACGCTTGAAGTTTTTGGATCTGTGTTTCAATCCCTTTATTGTTCTGTGGATTGTTCTTTGACATCAGTCATGCTTTGATATGAACTGGTTCGCTGATTGTACCTTCACTCTTTCTCTTCTTTCAATGTCTCTACTGACAAGCCACTGAAATGAAAAGTGTCATCAAATTATTTAGAATAAACAAAAGCCCCACCAAGCTAATTTGTATTATTACACCTTTGGGGGGGAGAGGAACACTTATAGGATGCATTTCAAATCTGGATAACTGTTTCCTGGAAAGGGTATCAATCTAGTGCTTTTATGCTGTCATTTTCCTCAGCAATACTGTAATTCAGTGTTAGCTTAATAAACGGAGATCTAAAACAATGCTCTGCAGTCCACTTTTGACTATTTCTGTGTAGCTGGTTGACTATTTTAATCATGAAAGTGTATTGAGAAAAGCATATAATAACCACACATGGGACTGAGCTGAGCAGAGTGAGGCTACAATCCTATCTACGCTTTCCTGGGAGTAAACCCCATTGACTATAATGGGACTTACTTCTGAGTAGACATGCATAGGATTGGGCTCTCAGACACCAAAACTCTTCTTGTTGGTTGTGTGTCATCATGCAAAGACACGTTGAGCTCAATCTGATCTCACTTTCCAGTGCTAGACATGTTCTCTTACCTTGAGGAGGCCTCTGCATGCCCCACTGCAGGATGCACCACATACCCTGTTGGCAGGACTGCATCAGCACCAGAAAGTTGGATAGGATCGGGCCCTGTGACAAGCGAATATTTCACCTTTCTTAGCATGCTTAGCCAACATATATAAAAACTTACTTACTACAATCACTAAGTTTGGCCAAACTGTCCAGTCTTCTCCCTAGCCAAGGAGATAAGAAGACCAGCATACTAATACGCAGCCTGAACAGCCAGGTTTAAAAGGTGACCTTGACATGATTTTCTAAGCACAAAGAGAGCCCTCTGTGTTTTATGTCCAGTGTGCTCTGCAGTTGGCAGTTAGACTGGGAACTAGAATGATTGACACTGGAAGCACCTTTAAGGACTGCAGGGCTCTCCTTTGGGGAGAAAACACAGCAGGAAACAGCAGCCCAAAGAGCTCAGTTTCACAACAGATGGCACTCTCTCCTGGCACGAGGACAGCTTGTCATGTGCTTAACATCCTTCCAAGTTGCTTTCACGTGACATTTGTGTTGCTTATTTGTGGGGATGTTCAGGCGTGAAGAAGCTTTGAAGGTGATCTTATATGCAAGGTGGGAGAATATCCATACCTTAAAAAGCTAGTTCTACAGTTGCTCTGGAGAGTGCATGTGGGCTGCTTCCTGAGCACTAATGGAGCAGCTCAGCATTGGAAACGACTGGTTGTGTGATTTGTGGATGCAACACAGCTTGTCCAAAAGTGCGAATGGTGTTCAATTCTGCTTTTGGACAGATTTTCACTATAGAAAAGTGGCACCTGCTGAGATGAAAGAACTGTCAGCGGCAGGGCTGCCCTCCTGTCACTCTGTCATAAGAACATAAGAACAGCCCCACTGGATCAGGCCACAGGCTCATCTAGTCCAGCTTCCTGTATCTCACAGCGGCCCACCAAATGCCCCAGGGAGCACACCAGATAACGAGACCTGCAAGGCTTCCTGGGATTTGTAGTTAAGAACATAAGAACAGCCCCACTGGATCAGGCCATAGGCCCATCTAGTCCAGCTTCCTGTATCTCACAGCGGCCCACTAAATGCCCCAGATAACAAGAGACCTCATCCTGGTGCCCTCCCTTGCATCTGGCATTCTGACATAGTCCATTTCTAAAATCAGGAGGTTGCGCATACACATCATGGCTTGTACCCCGTAATGGATTTTTCCTCCAGAAACTTGTCCAATCCCCTTTTAAAGGCGTTTAGGGTAGACGCCATAACCACATCCTGTGGCAAGGAGTTCCACAGACTGACCACACGCTGAGTAAAGAAATATTTTCTCTTGTCTGTCCTAACTCTCCCAACGCTCAAATTTAGTGGATGTCCCCTGGTTCTGGTGTTATGTGAGAGTGTAAAGAGCATCTCCCTATCCACTCTGTCCATCCCCTGCATAATTTTGTATGTCTCAATCATGTCCCCCCTCAGGCGTCTCTTTTCTAGGCTGAAGAGGCCCAAACACCGTAGCCTTTCCTCATAAGGAAGGTGTCCCAGCCCCGTAATCATCTTAGTCGCTCTCTTTTGCACCTTTTCCATTTCCACTATGTCTTTTTTGAGATGCTCCACTGCAATTCCAGTGCCAAACGTTCACTCAATACAATAATAGTTGCCGTTTAGTGCAAATGGAAGTCTTCCCATTCCGTGCAGAAGCTGTTCAATTAGTTGCAAACCCTGAGCAGGAGATTCTCTAGCTGTGGGTTGGGGCCCACTAGGTGGGGCATGAGCCAGTTTCAGGTGGGTACCAGTCACTTCAATGCATATTTTATTTTCAATATACATGATGCTACCATGTTTTATGACTGCTTTTGGGGAAGTGTGACAGATCTGTTCTTTTAACAGGACTATGTATATGACTTTAACAATGATAGTCAATGGGGCTTCCTCCTGGGTAAGTGTGGATAGGATTGCTGCCTTTGGGAAGATTTTTTTTTTTAACTGAGCAGCAACTGCTTGGGAGGGTTAGGAAGGTTCTTTATTTTAAATACATTTTAAAACTTATTGTAAACTTTTAATTTTCTTATGTACTTAATTGATTTGATTTTGTCATATGGGGGTGTTAAAAATGTTCCTTCTTGACAATGTCACTTCTGGCCATGGCATCACTTCCAAGTTAATGACATCACTTTAGGTGGGTTGCAACAGATTACACAGGCCAACACACATTTTGCTTTCTTAAACGTTACACCAGTTCCTGGGTATATTTGGGTGCCAATTCAAAAATGGCATCCGTTTTGCCCTCTCGCGTCTAGTTTTGGAGACACGGAATAGCCTCTTTAATGAATGGTTCAAGCAGCTGCCTCATGAGGAAGCCTACACCATGGCTTTCCAAGTTTTTCCAAGTTTGGGGAAAACTTTTCTGACCCTCCGTTTTGTCATTCTAGGCCTGTGTCATTCTAAAGAGTGGGTCCCGGCGCAAAAAGATTGAGAACCACTGGCTTAGAGCGCACCAGCTGCTGCACCAGGATGGCATCAGGAAACTTGTCCTTGACCCTGCATCCTAGGGCCTAGGAGAGGGGGGTAATTTGTACCCAAGCCCAAGGTCAGAAAGGAGGCCAGGAGCCAAAGGAGGGGCCCAGAAAGTTCCTGGGATCTGACATTTTCCTGTCTCGCCTGCTCATGATGCTGGGGCACAACCACATGTGTGCAGTGTAAACTGCTGCTGCAAGCCATGCACAGGAATGCACCCATGGCCCTCCCGAACAGAGGCAAATCTGGGAGGAAGTTGGCTTGCTGCAGTAGCTCTTTGGCTTGTGGATCCCATAACCATGAAGGAGTGTAGAGAAGCTCAGGGACCCAGGTGTGGGGCTGCTGCTGCTGCAGAAGTTCATTTTGGTCCATTCTAGTGTGAGCCGAAACACAATGATGCTCATTTTCTGCAATCAATTTTCTACATTTCAAAGATTTTAGAGTGACTTAGGAGTTTGTTTGGTTTTCCATATTACTTTATCTGGCTGCCAATGCCACGTGATCAGGTAGACCTGGGCTCTGCATCAAGAAGCCTGGTAGACTTGGGCTCCAAAGACTATTGTGGCTGTCAGCACCCTCCACCTGCCTTAGTCTGCCCCCTGTTCTGCCTGCCCCATTGCCCCCTCCCCCTTTAGGAAGGGGCCCAGAAAAAACTTTGTACCGGCTGACAAAATTCCTCTCATAGGCCCTGCTGCATCCCACAAAACCCAGGGAAGGCTGTTAGTTGGGGTGAGGGTGGTTCCCCTCAGCAAAAGCAGCTGGCTCTTATCGTCATCTGAGGTTGCAACCTCTACATCAGAGGTCTCCAAACCTTTAGGTCAGAGGGCCGCATCAAATATCTGGCATGGTGTCAAGGGCTGCAAAAAAATTATTAAATTTAAATAAATACATTAGAGATGGAACTTTTATGAATGAATGGGCTCACATTTCCAGAATTTCTCCAAGCAGCAACACACACCACAGAAATAAAGCACACATTCAAATGGACCCCCACTCTCACACATCCCAAGCAGCTTACAGGAGTAAATACGTCAGAATAGCACATCACAGGAAACACACTGACCTTCAGAAAGCTTTCTACGGCCTTCGGGGGCCACAAAAAGTTACTTTTGGGGGGGGGGGAACCAGAAAGTGATTTTTTAGGCCTTTAGGTGTTCTGAGGGCCAGGGAGGCTGTGTGCAGCCTCTCCAGCCCTTAGAACACCCTCCAGATGCCACCAGAGCACAGCTCTGGTCATGTTTGGTCAAGAGGGTCAAAGGTTCTCAGGGGACCAGAGGCTGGCTGCGGGTCAGAGAGAAGCTTGCTGCGGGCTCCATCTGGCCTCCAGGTCGGGGTTTGGAGACCCTGTTCTACATGCTTCCTTGGGAGTAGGTTGCATTGATCTCAGTGGAACCTCTGAGCAGTGGCATAGCTAAGGTGTGCAGGGGGGTAGCAGTTCCACTGGGCATCAAGCTTTAGGGGGGCAACAAACTGAGCTTGACACTAGTGACCAAAATTGTGAAAATCTTGGTATGTACAAATAATACCATAATGTTATATATCATTGGAAAGGTAATTTAATGCAGAGTGCAAGGAAATGAACTGTACTGGAATATCTGTATCCTATCAAAAGTTATGGCCAATTAACCAGAAAATGAAAACATAACTGTCTTGTGGAACAAAAAGTGGATTTGCTTAACTCCACACTAACCTATGAGACTGATTGTTCTGAGTGCCAGTGAGATGTTATTATAACACAGCGTGCAACCAATAACTTTTTATTTATTTACTTAATTAAATGTGATTTTATCATGTTTGGGAGGGGCTACAAAATCTTCTTTGACCTGGGAAGCAGATAGATGCCTGACAGCCCAATCCTAATGGGCAGCCTAATCCTGAGCTGCCCGGGGAGCCCCCGCTCGGCAGCACTACGAGGGCTGCCGCCAAATCCAGCGCCTCCCGCGCTACCGCGGGAGGCACCTCGGGAGTAGGGGACTGTCGTCCCCTTCCCCCGGGTAAGGGAGGCAGCCCCGCAATGGGGCTACTCTCTTTAGCAGCACCCAAAGGGTGCTGCTAAAGTAAAGGCGCTCTTTGTAAGGTACGCAGCCTCCACAAGTGCCTAGGATCCTGCGGAGCAGAGCTCCGCAGATCCTCCTCCCACTCGCCCCAGGCACGCCTCTGGTAAGCCCCCCCTCCTTGCGTCATGCCGGCCTCCCCCCTCCCTGGAGCACCCCCGTCCCCACCCCGTTTGCCGTTCCGCAGCCCAGCAGTCGCAGGCCCCGCCAAGCTGTGGAACATGGGCACCCGCCAGGTGGTGGCTTAGCGCAGGCTGGAGCTAAGCCACCTCCGGCAGGAGCCCAGCAGTAAGCCCCGCAAGCGTGCCTTACCTACACCTACACCAACCATACCTGTGTAGGCTCCATGCAGGTGATCAAGAACTCTGCAGAAAACAGGGTCCCCAACTGCACATGGACTCTTTCAGAAGTTATGGACTTGTTGGAAGTTGAAGCAGAGGAAATCCTGCCCTTCCCTTTGCACCTGCATGATTGGAACTTGTTCCCAGTCCTAATGCAGGAAAAAAAACACGTTCAAGGGACAAATGCTGGGAGATACTTGGCTCAACCCTGTCCAGGGCAGCCAACATTCTAGTGGTTGTGATGCTGACTGCCGTAAGGCAGATGGTGCCAGTTGTAATAGGCGCTGCAGCAGCAAGATCCACAGTGTGCTGTAGTGGACACTAGCAGGAAGGCCAGAGCTCTCCCACCCACATCATTGGCTCTCCAGCTGTATGCTGGAGCAGGTAAGTAAGAGGGAGAGGCGGGAGGGATGGGTGAGGGCAGAGAGGAGTAGGGAGGGGCGGAAATGGATGGGGAGGGAGGCTGTGAGAAGGGTGGGTTCAGCGGTGGGGCACGTGCTGGATTGCATCACTTTTTCCTGCAGCCGCCCCATCCCCTTTCTCTCCTCTGAATTTCCAGTGAAATTGCTGGCACAGCTCCAAGGAGACCCACTGCAGAACAGGAAGCTGACAGAGGTTTAAATCCCCTCTGTTTTAGGCACGGCTGCAGCAGCGGGAGGGGGGCTTTCCGCTCTCCTCGGTCTCTGGCCTGGATTTCCTCCGGTTCTCCTCTTGTCTGGATGCTTCCAAATTTGCGGATGCAAAGGTCTTAAGTGGATGGAATGTTCCAGTCAGGCAGCTTTGGGCGTTTCCCACAATGGATGCTGCCATTTTTCAGATGGGATGATTTTCAGCACCTCCCCTCTAAGCTCCAGGTTCACTGGTGTAGGCTGGAGCACAGCTGCACATGGCTCCCAGCAGAAAACGGGGCAAACTGGAATCCTGCCAGGCCCCATCTGAGGGGCTGTCCTTAAAAAGAAGCCAGGCACTCCAGTGGATACAAAAGGCTGCAGCTAGAGGGTTATGTGGGGAGAAGCAATTAGGCAATAGCAATCCAGGGTCCTTTGATCTGCACTGGTTCCCTGCTCATTCCCAAGGTCCCCTTTAAGCTGTGACTTGTAAGGCCTCAAGTCCCCTGAGAATCTGCTCTCATCAGGACACGGGCTCCAGGCTGCAGCAACCTCACAGCATGTTTGTGACAGCGCACGTAGCCCTTCTCCTGGCGCTGGCTGGTCAGAATTGGGCTATTGGTGAAAACATGACTCTCTAATGAAGCCTTTGGTGTGTCCTGATTGTGCTGTTTTAGATTTGCTTCACTGACCCACTTCTATTTGCTGCTTTGTAGATTATTGATTGATTGCATTTTTGTTTTTATTGCCTTTCTTATGTTTTATTGGTTTGGGGCCTCTGATTTGGTAAGCTGCTCTGGATTCCCATTTGGAAGAAAAAGTGGGTATGGCATCTGAAAGATAAAGTGTTTCATTCCAACATGCATTGTGAAATATACCTTGAGCTGCCCTTAACTTCAGCTCCAGAACTGAAACAAATATTCCCAAACCTGCCAGTTTTGATTCCAATCCTTGTCTTCACAAAGATGCACTGGAAATGCAAGCACTCTCTGTTTCCTTTCAGTGGCAAAAATAATGACGTACAAAGCAATGATTTCCCTTAGAACACTCACAAAAGCAAAGCAAAGAAAGATAAATAATAGATGCATAGAATAAGCTCCTTTCTCTGAAAGGAAAGGGTTTGTGTTTGGCCTCTGATTTCTTGGTCCTGGAACTTTATCAGTCTCCTGGGGTTCCCAGCAGCTGAGGAAACGGGTCACAAATCTAAGGAGGCAAATAAAATATTTTTCTCTCATTATGCATTCAGCACTGCAGAGATTTGTGTCAGAATCCCATTGAATCAATAGGGAGTTTAGAAGAAGAAAAATGCGTGCTCAACAATTAAATCTCTTGGATGGAAAAATAAGAAAGAAAAATCACATTCAGAATCATGAATGCAACATGATCATAGAAGAAGAAAATGGTCCCCTTGGGTTGGAGTTTAGCTGAGGCCATGATGACCATTGCATTGTGCTTTCATTTATCACACGTTATCAAGGCACTCAGCATACCCCCACTGCAGTGCTTCCCCAAACCCTGGCACTTGAGGCTGAGAGATCCTGAAGCTCTGAGGTCATTACCATACACCATGGCTGCCAGCCAGCTGAGCTGGCATGTGCCATTGCAGCGGCTGCTATGCCAGCAGCCTGAACCGGGCACTGACAGAACACGACTGACCTGGACTGGACCTGGCCATAATGGTGGTGAGCCATTGGTACTTTCTCACGGCATCCAGCTTTGCTCTGCAAGGTTCCAAACTGTGTCATGTATTCATTAACTGGGGTAGGTTTTACTGAATTTAAAACACACTGTCAGGGTTCCCCTCCTCCCACAGGTCCCCAGCTTACCCAGGGAGAAGACTTCTGGGCCAGAGGATCAGGGAGGAAGCCTGTGGAACATGGGGCCACCTCCCCATACACTGCCTGGGCACTTCTGTGGGTGGCAAAACGCAGCCTTGGAGGAGGAAGGGGGGAGACAGGACACAGGCCATTCGGCTGCTGGGCAGCTGCCCCTCCCCCAGCTCGGGGGAGAAGGGGAGCACTCCCTCACCCAGCAGCCGGGACCACAGCTGGACCTCCCAAGGTCATCTGCAGAGCTCCAGGACCCAGGTGGGCAGGGCCAGCCCACCCCCCCACCCCCAAAGGCAGAGACCAGAACAGAGGCAGCAGCCTTCCCAGCCCTCTCAGGAACAACCCTGGCAGCTCCAGGTGAGAGGGAGCCAGAGAGAAAAAGGGGAGGAGTTCTGGTAATCCCAGGGGAGGGCAGTCCTACAGACACACCCTTTTTGTACCACCTTTTTGTACTGTGAGGGAAGGGGAGGGGCCTGCCCTACATAAGCCTGGAAGCCAGGGATGACAAGGCAGATGGGAGTTGGGAGAGCAGGCAGGAGGATCTGCTGACAGCAGCCCCTGCTCCTAACTGGCAAATGCTGCCAACCCAAAGAGGGGGAGCTGGGCGACGCAACCCCCCTTTCTTCTGGTGAACTAGTCTGAGGCCTCCACAAGAGGATCCCCTTCGGAAAGGCTCCCCCACAGGGAGGCCACACACACTTTTTTTAAAACTAGGGAGCCCATTAAGACTGAGTGGGGGCTCCAGTAGAATGAAGCGAGCACCGGTGAGGTCCCACAGTGGCTCTTCCGGGAGACGATGCAGCAGAGCTTGTGAGCAAGAAGAAAATGCAGAATGCAAAGTTCTCCAGAGCCAGAAAATCAAGAGTGCTGCTGAGCAGTCCTCTCAGCCCGCCTGACAGGTTGGTTTTGCATATTATCTGACTGAAATCCCTGGGAGATCCAAGATATCCTTGCAGCACACCTTTTAAAGGCTGCAGTCCACAGCACACTTTCCTGCTTGCTTCTAAGCAGACATGCAGAGGGTGGAGCTGCAAGTCAGCAGCCCACAAGCTCAGGGGTCGAGTCCGTCTCCTTTGGGAAGCAGAGTCAGGTCACCTAAAAAGGGTTGTGTCAGGCTGATGCCAGAGGGATGCAAAAGGACTGTGGATATCCCTTTGCCAATATAAAGGAAAAATACTTTTAAAAACTCCCCCAAACAAGAAGGTTCAAGGAGCTTCTGGACCTGTAGAATTTCAAGAGCACAGATATGAGGAGGAAATACAAGAGCAGCTGAACGTAAGAAGAGCACTGCTGGATCAGGCCATAGGCCCATCTAGTTCAGCTTCCTGTGTCTCACAGTAGCCCACCAGATGCCTCAGGGACCACACAAGACCACAACAGACTTGCATCCTGGTGCCCTCCTTTGCATCTGGCACTCTGAGGCAGCCTCTCTTTGAAATCAGGAGATTGCATATACCCACAGGCTTGTAAGCCGTGCTGGATTTTTTCCTTCAGAAATTTGCTGAATCCCCTTTTAAAGGTATCCAGGTCAGAAACCATCACCACATCCTGTAGCAAGGAGTTCCACAAATTACGCTGGGTAAAGATATATTTTCTTTTGTCTGTCCTAACTCTCCGAACACTAGTGGATGTCCCCTGGTTCTGGTGTTGTGTGAGAGGGAAAAGAGCATCTCTCTATCCTTCCCGTGCATAATTTTGTATGTCTCAATCATGCCCCCCCAGGACCTTTTTTCTAGACTGAAGAGCCCCAACCCTGTAGCCCAGCGGCTCTCAAACTGGGGAGTTGCGACGCCCCGGCCAAAGAGCCCTAGACTCTGCCCCCTCAAGGGGTGGGGAGGGGGATGCAGTGATGCAATCACCGGGATTGCGTCGCTTTGAAGGGATGCAGGGGCTTGGCTGGACTTGCCACAGCCTGCAGCAGCCTCCCGGGGTGCAGGGAGCCCCGCGCCAGCCTCTGCAGGGCTCCCCAACATGCAAAGACACTCAAAATAACGATCGTGACCCACTTCCAGTTTGTGATCACAAAACCGGAAGTGGGTTGTAATTGATATTTTCACAGTCTCTGCATGTTGGGGAGCCCTGCAGAGGCTGGTGCGGGGCTCTCTGCACCCTCGGGAGGCTGCTGCGATCCTGGCAATCACCTTACTGCCTTCCTCCTCCCACCAAGGACTTACTGTGGAGCTCAAACTCCCTGCAAGTTTGAGAACTGATGCTGTAGCTTTTGCTCATAAGGAAGGTGGCCCAACCCAGTAAGCATTTTGGTTGCTCTCTTTTGCACCTTTTCCATTTCCACTGTATCCTTTTTGAGATGTGGCAACTAGAATTGGACGCAATACTCCAGGTGTGGCCTTGCCACCAATTTGTACAGCGGCATTACAATATTGGCCATTTTATTCTCAGATCCAGATGCTGCGATGATCCATTCCCTGTTTTCTGAAGCACCTCACACCTGCTTGTCTACCTCTTCCATGCCATCATGGATTTAACAGTGTAATGCTAAGGGCAAACATTAGATTCTGTTCATATTTCATTTGACCTGAAGAGGATTTGTGTTTCAGCTCAAGGACACCCATGCTTCACCTGTAATGAGAACTGAAAATGCTTCAGAAATAGACTAGCAGACCTCAGCATGACAGATGCACTCACAAGGAAACTCGCATTCACGATCTAATTCATAAGGTAAATTGTCTAGCACAATTACCACAATTTGTGGTTCACAAACTTTTTAGAGGCTCTGGGGGCTGCTGCCAAGGAGTGTGGCTGTAACGGTGATTGGACAGCAGTGCTCCCCCAAGCAGCAGCTTGTTTAACCCTTGATGCTCAGAACATAATCTGCCCTGTCAGTTTCGCAGACCATGCAAAATTGGATCCTGACTCACTGTGGGTCCCAGCTGCACAATTTGAGAACCACTGACCTAGCATGGCTCGCTGAATGACTGGACTATGACTAGACTATGTCAACTCAGACCAGGCTGGAGCTCTGACCAGTGCCCACCTTTCTTCTCTACTTGGCCTGCAGCCAGCACCACTGGCACACTGTAGGCACTCAAAACATCCAGGCTGCAGCACACTCCTTGCAGCAGACAATCAGAGCACGATCTACGCGCGATGCTCTGGCATGCATGAGAGGGCTGCTTCAGAAAGAATGCCATCCTCGGATGGCAAGATCATTCAGTTCTTCAGTTAGGCTTCTGAGCCTAGATGATGGTCTGTTTGGCTAACACTGAGGATTACTGAGGAGGAAAGATGACTTGGGCTCAGGGCTGCCTTACTGGCACTTCCTTCCATGCAAGTGCAGATCCCAGTGTCAGCCTAGGACTCCTGCCTTAATCTCATGACATAGAAATCTCCTCAGGATCAAGCAACTGAGTGCTACTTTACAGAATGGCTTCCAGCGATGAAGAAGGAGCTCTATGAGGACAACAGTCACCATGATCCTAAAAGCTGCAGAACATCTAGAGCATGAACTGTTTGCTGACATACCCACACAGCACAATAGGTGGCTCCCCAGTCTCAGTGAGAACCCACTCCTATCCCTGCCATTTTCCATGTGACACTTACAGTGGCGAACTGGGTGTTCTGCTGCCATAAGTGCCTGATAGGATTGAGCTAACAAACACATAGAACAGGCTCTGTATTGCCACTGAGTCATCGTCCGTCCCCCCCAATTCAATGGGCGCCTGCACTCCTGAGGGGGTCTGAGGCATTCCCACACAGAAGTCCCACAGGTTTTTCTTTGATGGACAATTGTGCACCACTCTGCCCTGGTCGGGCTGTCTCCATGGCTAAGGTAGTAAGAAGGAAATGGGAAGCCTTTGCACGCGGGCGCACTGTGTATGCGCAGAGCTGTGCTAGAGCTGGGAAGCAGCACCAAGAGACCCAATCCAGCTCTGGCTGCATAGCGCTCCCCCAGCTACCTGCAGGCCCTGAGTCAGTAAGCACTGCCCCTTCACACACAGTGCACTCAGCAATTTCAGTGGAGACTGGGTGTGTCTCACACTTCCTGAGTTCACCTGCTGGTCTCCCTTCCTGGAGGGAAGTCGATGTGTGCAGGACTCAGGAGCTGAGAAATTAAGCTGCGTTAACATATAAAGAAACTTCCCCAGATAACAGGGAAATAATCTATTCACTATAAAGCCTTCATTAAACCACAGCGTTTCGAGTTTTAAAAAGTGCCCTTTGAAGTCTTGGCATTTTTCCCCGGCCAGCTTTCCATTTCACTTTAATGCCACAGGGTATTTGAATCAATCTGTCAGGTCAGCAGGGGAGGATAGGCTTTGCTTTCCCGACAGCAGAATGGCTCTGGAGTGTAGGGAGATAGCAAAAGAAGCAGGCGATCCCAAACAGAGAAAGGAGCAGGCACAGGCTTGTTGGTTGCAAAGCAGGTATTGGTAAAAGGAGCAGGCAGGAGAGGAGTCAGGGATGCAGCAGGTCACAGTCCCGAGAAGGCAGTTCAAGTCAGTACACAAACCAGCAGCACGGCACACAGAAACTCCTCCGCAACAACCCACACCTTGGTGTCTGTGCTTGCCCCATATATACGGGGCCAGCCAATCAGAGTAGGGCGACCTCATAGTCACAAGACAGTCTTGTGACCCACTCTGATTGGCTGTCCAGTGGTGCATTGCACCACTCCACCATAGCCTACGTGACTCTGCACACACCTTCCCAGAGTCACGTGACTCCCACCTGCAACAGGTGCAGCTGATTGCATCAGCAGTGCTGCCTTGCTGATTGCTTCACACCAGGCCCAGATATCAGGGCCTCCTGCCACATCCTGGCTAATAACAATCTCAAGCCTGGGATGCAATCCTCAGTAATTTAAAATATTATGAAACGTCTTTTTGAGGATTTGCATTTTATTCCTGATTATTTTATTGCTGATAAATCACCAAATACAGGTTGAGACTCATTATTTGCAATGGATGGCAAAAAACACACTAAAGCAAATCAATTTTAAAAACAAAGTCTCTTTGCTCTGGTGATTTGCTGTCCTTTGGAAATGCACACAGAGGCAATTTGTCTCTCTCCAGGCGCTTTGGCTTCACTAGGAGGCAGCAATCCCTCCCTTCACCAGGAGCCCCAGAGATGATAATCACTGCCATTTAGCCTTCATTCACATGCTCAGGGGAAGGGAGGGGTTTGCCTAGTGTCTAGAGCAGGGGTGTCAAACTCCTTTCATGTTCGGGGCCAAATAGCATTCATGATGCCTGCTGAGGGCAGGAAGTGATGTCATTAAACAGTTCAAAACCAAAAATAAGCACTTTTTCTCACTTTGGAACTCATTAGCTGCAAATGACAGAAGAGAAAACATGCAAATCTTGATCATATTTCAAGATATGGGAGAGCCCAATTTTCATGTGGGCTGCCCTTTCAGCAGTAACTCCTCAGCACTGTTCAGCGGCTGAGAGCCTGAGGGCCGGATAAAAAGCTTCCGCAGGTCACATCCAGGCCCCCTGGCCTTATGTTTGACACTCCTGGTCAAGAGAATGATTGACGGATTGTCAGCCAGCTGTCCTCTCTCCCATTAATGAGTCTATCTTTAAGGACTGTTTTCCTTTAATTTAAAGGGTAAAATCTGTGGCTAAATAGGTTATACCTGTAATCACTTGCATAACTGTCTCTACAACAGTAAAAAGCAGTTTTTTAAACTGGGATTTTAAAGGGATGCATTTTCCCCTTCTCCTGGGAGCAGCACATTCCTTCTCATTTGCAGTGGCCATTTGGGTTGAGTCAAATCCGTGTATAAAAAATCCGTGTATAACAAGGCTGGACCTGTATTCACTGCGTACTCATGATCAGGGCTCACATTCTTCCTTCAAGGTGTCTGAACCACTTTGAAGTATTTTGAAAGGAACTGATGGTCCAGAAACAAGATTCGAAAAGCTGCCAGGAGAATATTCTGTCTGAGGGTACAATCCCAGGCTTGTCTACTCAGAAGTAAGTCCTATTGTGTTTGATGGGGCTTACTCTTTGGAAAGCCTGTGGTCAGGGTGGTCCCACAGAGACAGGGCAGGGAGTGGGGAGGGGCTCGCTGGACTCCTGGGAAAGACCACCGGCACCTCTTCCCACTTGCCTGAGACCAGCCACCGCACATGTGAGCCCGCCGAAGAATGCGCTGCCTTTCTCGGGGCATGGAAGCTGCGCTGCACACATGCCGTCGTAGCAGTACCAGCAGACATTGCTGCGGCCAGCACTGCCACAGGCGTGCTCCCCCAGGCCCGTGGGCCCCTGTCGGGCCCCTGCAGCCAGGTGGGTGTCTCTGGCTGGACTTGATAGGTGGCAGGCTCCCGGGAGAAGCCCCAGATTGGCAGTCCTGTGCACACTTTCCTAGGAGTAAGTCCTGTTGTGTTCAGTGAAACCTACTTCTGAGTAGACATGCCTAGGATTGTTTGCCTGGCTGGACCTGGCAGCGGGAGAGGAGATTCCCCAGGCAAAGTGGGCTTTCAAGGGTGTAGGGACTGGAGGTGTCCCGTTCTGCTTCGGCTCCTCCTCAGCACTGGCGAGACGTGGTCTGCAGTGGCGTAGCGAAGGGGGTGCAAGGGCTGGCAGTCACACCAGGCAGTAAGCATTACAGGGGGCAACAAGCTGAGCATGACACCAGTGGCCAAAATTGTGAAAAAATTGGTTTGTATGAATCACACCCTCGTGTTACATATCACTGGAAAGGTCATTGAATGCAGAACACAATGGAACACACCTCAGGGGAATGCCAGCACCCTGCCAAATGCCATGGCCGATTAGCCAGAAAAGGAGAACGCAGCTGCCTTATGGCCAGAAAGTGGATTTCCTCCACTCCAAGTGGCCCTGAGACGGAGTGTTCTGAGAGCCAAGGAGTGTTGCGATGACCAGCCGGGCACTAGCGTGCGGGTGCTCACTGCCAGGCCTCCCACGGCAGTGCCCCTGCTGCCAACGGAGCCCAGGGGTGCTTCTGCACGCAGGGCCCTCCAGCGTAAGCGGGGAGAAGCTCGCCCCTGGGCGCCAGTGCAGCACCTTGAACCACCGAGGGGCCTTCGAGGCTTGCGCTTCACGGGTGACCCGAGGCTGTCCTGAGGGGCTGCACTATCTTCTGGACCACCGGGAGTGACCCCCATCGGAGCACACTCACTGGGGAGCAGGCACCCCCGCTTGCAGGAGGTCCTGGCGCTGCAGCGACCCCGGGTGGGAGAGCTGGATGCCCCATCACTGCCTCCGGGACAGGGTGACATTCTGCCTCCCCAACGTGGCATGCACCTGCCGTCGCCGCCTCCAGGGTGCTGACCACCAAGGCCAGAGGAGGTTTAGCAGCGGCACTCTGCTATTTAGGCTATGGGGTAGGAAGCTGAAAGCCAGGACCTCAAAGGCAGCACTCTCTGTTCCATGCACAGGGCCAGCTAGGCAGGCGGAGATCAGGGGTCTCAATGCGTGCATGAGACGGTGGTGTAGGGAGGAGGGGGTTAGATTCGTTAGGCACTGGGGAACGTTTTGGGACAAGCGGGGCCTGTACAAGAGGGACGGGCTCCATTTGAACCAGAATGGAACCAGACTGCTGGCGCATAACATTAAAAAGGTGGCAGAGCAGCTTTTAAACTGATCCCTGGGGGAAGGCCGACAGGAGCCGAGGGGCATCCGGTTCGGGACTCCTCATCCCTATGGGACGAGGATGGGGAGGTTAGAGAACAAGACAAAGGCAGGGTAGGAGAAGAAATTGGGAATGGTAGCGTGATGGGCTGTGATAGACGGTTTGGCACAATGACAGGATGCGGGGACAAAGGAGCGAATAAGCAGCCCACCCTGGGTCATTCCGTGTACAAATGCTTTTATGCGAATGCCCAAAGTCTCCGAGCAAAGATGGGAGAACTGGACTGTCTGGTGACAAGGGAAAACATTGACATAGTGGGCATAACCGAAACCTGGTGGAATGCGGAGAATCAGTGGGATACCGCAATCCCGGGCTATAAACTCTACAGGAGGGGGCGTGTCGGAGGTAGGGTGGCCGTTTATGTTAAGGAAGGGATAGAATCTAGCAAAGTAGAGATTGAAGGCGGGTCCGACTCCACCGTAGAATCTCTGTGGGTTAAATTACCAGGCTTGAGGAACGATGTAATACTGGGGGCGTGCTATCGTCCTCCAGACCAGAAACCCAAAGGGGACCTTGAAATGAGGAAACAGATCAGGGAGGTTACAAGGAGGAACAGGGTTGTAATCATGGGGGACCAATTATCCTCATATTGACTGGGTCAATTTGTGTTCTGGTCACGATAAGGAGACCGGATTTCTTGACTTGCTAAATGACTGTGGCTTAGAGCAGCTAGTCACGGAGCCCACCAGAGGACAGGTGACTCTGGATTTAATATTGTGCGGTACGCAGGACCTGGTTAGAGATGTAAACGTTACTGAGCCATTGGGGAACAGTGATCATGCTGCGATCCGTTTTGACGTGCACGTTGGGGGAAGAATACCAGGCAAATCTCTAACAAAAACCCTTGACTTCCGACGGGCGGACTTCCCTCAAATGAGGAGGCTGGTTAGAAGGAGGTTGAAAGGGAGGGTAAAAAGAGTCCAATCTCTCCAGAGTGCATGGAGGCTGCTTAAAACAACAGTAATAGAGGCCCAGCAGAGGTGTATACTGCAAAGAAAGAAGGGTTCCACTAAATCCAGGAAGGTGCCCGCATGGCTAACCAGCCAAGTTAGAGAGGCTGTGAGGGCAAGGAAGCTTCCTTCCATAAATGGAAGTCTTGCCCTAATGAGGAGAATAAAAAGGAACATAAACTGTGGCAAAAGAAATGTAAGAAGGTGATACTGGAGGCCAAGCGAGACCATGAGGAACACATGGCCAGCAGCATTAAGGGGAATAATAAAAGCTTCTTCAAATATGTCAGAAGCAGGAAACCTGCCAGAGAAGCAGTTGGCCCTCTGGATGGTGAGGGAGGGAAAGGGGAGATAAAAGGAGACTTAGAGATGGCAGAGAAATTGAATGAGTTCTTTGCATCTGTCTTCACTGCATAAGACCTCGGGCAGATACCGCTGCCCGACCAGCCCCACCTGACCGAGGAGTAAAGTCAGATAGAGGTTAAAAGAGAAGATGTTTCAGACCTCATTGATAAATTAAAGATCAATAAGTCACTGGGCCCTGATGGCATCCTTCAGTTGGCATCCTTCAGTCTTGGAAGACTATGGTATCGCGCTCTGAATGGTGGTTCTGGAACAGAGTGTCCTCTCCAGTGCGCGAAGCCTGGGTAAAGTAGGTATGGAGGATAGGCTGTTACCCATGCAGAAAATCCCCCCTCTCCACATCGCTGAAATGGTCCAATGGAAAGGCAGAAGCCAATACTGTTGGTTTCAGCGACGTCGCAGGAGTTGCCAGAACGTGACTGTGTTCAGCCATGAACTGTCTCAGGGACAGTTGGCATTTATTAAGGAATTGAAGAATGAAGTTGTTGATCTCTTGACTAAGATATGCAGCTTGTCCCTCAAAACGGCCAAGGTGCCAGAAGGTTGGAGGATAGCAAATGTCACGCCGATCTTTAAAAAGGGAAAGAGAAGGTACCCAGGAAACTATTGGCCGGTCAGCCTAACATCTATACCAGGTAAGATGGTGGAATGCCTCATCAAAGATAGAATCTCAAAACACATAGACGAACAGGCCTTGCTGAGGGAGAATCAGCATGGTTTCTGTAAGGGTAAGTCTTGCCTCACGAACCTTACAGAATTCTTTGAAAAGGTCAACAGGCATGTGGATGCGGGAGAACTCGTGGACATTATATATCTGGACTTTCAGAAGGCGTTTGACACGGTCCCTCATCAAAGGCTACTGAAAAAACTCCACAGTTAGGGAATTAGAGGACAGGTCCTCTCGTGGATTGAGAACTGGTTGGAGGCCAGGAAGCAGAGAGTGGGTGTCAATGGGCAATTTTCACAATGGAGAGAGGTGAAAAGTGGTGTGCCCCAAGGATCTCTACTGGGACTGGTGCTTTTCAACCTCTTCATAAATGACCTGGAGACAGGGTTGAGCAGTGAAGTGGCTAAGTTTGCAGACGACACCAAACTTTTCCGAGTGGTAAAGACCAGAAGTGATTGTGAGGAGCTCCAGAAGGATCTCTCCAGACTGGCAGAATGGGCAGCAAAATGGCAGATGCGCTTCAATGTCGGTAAGTGTAAAGTCATGCACATTGGGGAAAAAAATCAAAACTTTAGATATAGGCTGATGGGTTCTGAGCTGTCTGTGACAGATCAGGAGAGAGATCTTGGGGTGGTGGTGGACAGGTCGATGAAAGTGCCGACCCAATGTGCGGCGGCAGTGAAGAAGGCCAATTCTATGCTTGGGATCATTAGGAAGGGTATTGAGAACAAAACAGCTAATATTATAATGACGTTGTACAAATCGATGGTAAGGCTGCACCTGGAGTATTGTGTCCAGTTCTGTTCGCCACATCTCTAAAAGGACAGAGTGGAAATGGAAAGGGTGCAAAAGAGAGCGACTAAGATGATTACGGGGCTGGGGCACCTTCCTTATGAGGAAAGGCTACGGCGTTTGGGCCTCTTCAGCCTAGAAAAGAGACGCCTGAGGGGGGACATGATTGAGACATACAAAATTATGCAGGGAATGGACAGAGTGGATAGGGAGATGGTCTTTACACTCTCACATAACACCAGAACCAGGGGACATCCACTAAAATTGAGTGTTGGGCGGGTTAGGACAGACAAAAGAAAATATTTCTTTACTCAGCGTGTGGTCGGTCTGTGGAACTCCTTGCCACAGGATGTAGTGATGGCGTCTGGCCTGAATACCTTTAAAAGGGGATTGGACAAGTTTCTGGAGGAAAAATCCATTACGGGGTACAAGCCATGATGTGTATGTGCAACCTCCTGATTTTAGAAACGGGCTATGCCAGATGCAAGGGAGGGCACCAGAATGCAGGTCTCTTGTTACCTGGTGTGCTCCCTGGGGCATTTGGTGGGCCGCTGTGAGATACAGGAAGCTGGACTAGATGGGCCTGTGGCCTGATCCAGTGGGGCTGTTCCTATGTTCTTATTCTCCCCCTCCCCGAGGCGCTGCTGCTGGGGCCGAGCTCTCCCGGCTTGCCTGGGGGCCCCTTCCCGCTCTGCGGCTGCAGACTGGCACCTGCGCTGCCTTGGGTCCTCCAGCCGGCACATCGAGGTCCACTGCTGGTCTGCCTGGCTGCATGTGCTCAGTGAGCGGCGCTGGGACTGGAGAGCTCCTCGCGGGCAGGGGTTGCCCGTTTCCAGGCAGCGCAGGAAATCTCCCTTCCTGCTCGGTCGGGCTGGCCTGCTCTGCTCCTTGGGGCAGTCCCCAGGCCTGCACAGAAACTCGACGACTCCTGGCCCGCTGCAGGCAGGAAGGTGCCCTCTTCCCCAGGGCCAGGCCCATCCAGGGGCAGACGGCTGCCCCCTGCAGGTGCGGGGACAGGAAGGGCCCCAAGTGACGCGGGAAGGCAGCTGAGCCCAGGGAGAGGGACCTCCGCGGCTCCTCGTCCTCCCATCCACCTGGCTATGCCGAGCCCTGCCGGGCAGCGTCCCATGACCTTCGCCGCCACCCTCCCCCGCTCTCTGGGGCGCTCCACTGGGCTGAGGCTGTCGTGCCCGAGGGGCCCGAATGGGTCACACTTGTGCTGGAAAGTTGGATAGGATTGGGCCCCCAGTTGCCCTCCACCTGCACCTCCTCCTAGGGGAGTGGTGATCAGTGGGGGATCCCCTCGTGCAGCCCATCAATATGCCAACTTTGTAATGCAGGTGTCTTGATTTTGGCACTGGGCAGATTCCTGTGTGGTCAGCAGAATTATTTGCAAATTATAGACACACAGTTTTGGTCTTAGGAATGACTCCGGTGGCCATGTGCTCTTTGTTGTTTTTACCAGTTGTGGGTTTGTGTGCAGGAATTGCTGTGGTAAGACTGGGATTTGAGGCCAGGTTCAGCCAGTGGCCAAAAGAAAAGGTCAACAACCCAAGAAGCCCCTTGTATGGGAGCCCCTACGGGACCCTCCAGACCTTCGGTTAGGTCTGCCTGAGGGGAGGTGCCCTAGACCTAAAGGAATGCCTCCCTTTTCCCTCTCCAAGTTCATAAGACCGCATGTGCTGGAGAATCTGGATGAGGCAAAGAGTTAAGATTTGGTCCTGGAGAAGCTGCAGTGGAAGCCTGAAGGAGAAGCAGGCAGCCAACCACTGCAGACCAGCTTGGAAGACATGCGTGGCGAGCACTGCTTGCAGGAGTGGGCTGTCTAGCTCCACCCAAGACTGGCAGTGGCAGTCCATTAGCGGCATCTCTAGCCCCACCACCAAAAGAGGGGGTCCTAAGAGGCCCACTAGAGGCCCTCAACATGCCTGCCTCTCTATCGGATGCTGCACAAGCCCCTTCCCCTTTCTTGCTCTGAGGTCCTGTGCTGGTGGTGGGACCCCAGGCAGCAGCACATCGCTTGGGCACCCCCCTATGTTTTCTGATCAAGGTGGAGGACCTCACTTATCTGGCAGGAGATTTCTCAGTAATCCAGGAGCCATAAGAACGTAAGGAGAGCCCCACTGGATCTAGTCCCTGTATCTCACAGTGGCCCACCAAATGCTTCAGAGAGCACACAAAACAATAGACACAACCTGCGTCCTGGTGCCCTCCCCTGCATCTGGCAATCAGAGGTAGCCTACCTCTAAAACCAGGAGCTTTCACATATCTACCATGACTTGTAATCTGTGATAAACTTTTCCTCCAGAAATTTGTCCAATCCCCTCTTAAAGGCATCTAGTCAAGATGCCATCACTACTTCCTGTGGCAAGGAGTTCTACAGACTACACGCTGGATAAAGAAATATTTTCTTTTGTCTGTCCTAGCTCTCCCAACACTCAATTTGAGACGGTGTCCCCGGTTCTGGTGTTATGTGAGAGGGAAAAGAGCATCTCTCTCTCCACTCTGTCCATCCCCTGCATAGTTTTGTATGTCTCAATCACGCCCCGCCTTCAGGTGCCTCTTTTCTAGACTGAAGAGCCCCAGTGCTGTAGCCTTTCCTCATAAGGAAGGTGCCCCAGCCCTGTAATCATTTTGGTTGCAATGGAAAAGGTGCAGAAGAGAATAATCATCTCTCTCTTCTGCACCTTTTCCATTTCCTCAGTATCCTTTCTGAGATGTGGTGACCAGCTTATGAGGTTGAAGCTTGATGAGGGTAAAACCAGAAAGGCTTAAGTCTTTCACCAGCACTTGTGGGCTGCAGTCCAGGTGAAACGCTGCGCTTTGTAAGGCGATTCCCAAGCAGACCAGCCCACAGAATGCCAGGAGGGGCTTGCCAGTCATCAATGTACCCGGTTTACCTGGAGACATACAGTTCACTAGAACATGATCCATAAATTATTACACTAGCAGAAAAGGTAGCAATAAGTTGAACGGAGCGGCCAGAGATGCGATTTCAAAGTGCAGCCCACATTTCCCATGACTTTCCGTGGGCTTTCACAGGCAGAGCTCGTGATTTCTGTTTTCTTTTATGGTGATCAATAAAACAGCTCATTGAAGGCACTGATGGAAGAACTGCATTCAAAAAGCTTGTTAACATTTATGCTTCTACAGAATTGCTCGGGAGAGGATAGAAAATGTTACCCTGAACTCCTGAATTTGAAGAGAGAGGGAAAAATCACAAGGGCCTGCTGTTCACATTCTGCTGAAGGATTCACGATGGCAACGTACTTTGTACCAGTTTTTCCTTTGCACTTCACAGATTCCGCAAACAGCTTCCTCCAAGAGACCAGGGCTTGAGAGGTCTCTGTTGGTTCTTGAAAGACAGAACCTCTATGTTCGTAAAAATCCCCTTGAGGGATTTAGAAACGCCTGCCTATGTAAACTGCCTTGAATAAAGTCAGAGGAGTAATCCAATGACCAGAAAGGCGGTATATAAATACTCAGTTGTTGTTGTTGTTGTTGTTGTTGTTGTTGTTGTTGTTGTTGTTGTTGTTGTTGTTGTTGTTGTTGTTATTATTATTATTATTATTATTATTATTTATTCTGAAAACTGCTTGAATCTTCACAAGGGCAATTAGTTTTTATAACACATCAAAATTATATTTTAATTAGTAATTGGATAAGTAGATATTTATTTTTATCCTCTGCCTAGTGACTGTCAACTGATTTGACTACTCTGCATTCATGGGGGGGGGCATTGATGAGTCTAGCAGGACTCTCACAAGGCCCAATTCTGCTGTGTTCTCAGCACTTTCTTGGTCTTTGAGAAGGCCGTTGGTGTCTCGTGGGGACACTGACCTTGCAGCACAAGCAGTGGTAGGAACTGCACAGAAAAGAGAAACTGAGAACACAGAAACACCACCGCCCTAAGGTCTGCTCGCCACAGGACAATTTTGTGTCCACAAAAGATGCTCAAGGCGGAGAAGTGGGAAGCGCTCAGAACGCTGAACGAAGGAAATGAAATCAGAGAAGCTGCATGCAGAAAAGCCAGCCCCCAAGCAGAATATGGCTGGCAAGGAAGACATGAAATGGAGTAAAGGATGAGTCCAGACTGAGCAAAGACCACAGCAAAACTACTGGGAGCTGCATGCCCTTGACAGAGTAGAGGGAAGGGAGGGGGGCTTCAAAGGTCTGGGGAGGGGCAGGGGTCCAGGAGATATTCCGAGCCTGACCCCTCACCGTGGAATTCTGCCACAAGTCCCACTGTCTCTGGTGTGGCCGTCACGGTGCCCGGACAGCATGAAGGGAGCCATAAGGGCTGCAAAGATGTGCAGACTGGGCCACATTTCACATACTGACCTGGGGTGACCATCCTGTGCGTGGGCTGCAGGCTGCCAGTGCATTGCGTAGAATCACCTCAGCACTGAAGCTTCTCAGCATGGAACAGGAGAGGGACCTAAAGGTGCAGTGCGGCCCTTTTCCTCACCCACCAGAAACAGAGAGGAAGGTCCTTCCTCTCCGGCAGAGTCCAGGAATTTCACCCTGAAGTTTTGGGGCTGGTTCTGCACACAACTCCTTGCTGGGCTGAGCTGTGGAGGTGCCGTCACCTAACAGGTTGAATCCTGGTGACTTCTGACTGTCTGCCAGCCCAAACAAGGTACTAGGACAGCCAGGGGGCTTGGGCTGGAGTGAGTTTATGTGCATGAAACTGGCCTGCAAAACCCAGCACCAAACGACTTCCAACTGAGGATTTTTGAGTTGGTGTTTAAACTGATTCAGAGATACCTTGAACCAGCAATGGACAGAATTCTCTGTAACATTCATTCACATGAAGAGAACACAGGGAAAATGTACGTACTTCAGAATACGTTTCAGAGTATTTCAGCATGAAAAATCTTCGCTGATTTTTCCACAGATCTTCGCTGGAGAAATCTGTGGATCTGAATCTGTTGCCAGGATCCTACAGCCCAATCCTGAGCTACCCATTGCGCTGGGACTGCCATGGCGCTGAAATGGCTGCTGCCGCAGCCTGCATGAAACAGGGCAGCTGCCAGCAGCTCCTCGGGGGAAGGGGAATTTTGTCGCCTTCCCCCAGCTAAGGCAAGTAACCCTCCAACGGGGCGACTTGATTCTGCGGCAACACTTGGGTCACCGTAAAAACAAGAGCCTCCGTATTGAGCCAGTAGCCAAACACGGGGGCTCTGGATGTGGAGGAGCAGAGCTCCTCTGGCCCTGCCTCCCCCCGCCCGCCCCCTTCCCCAGGCATGTTCTTTACTCAGTGTGTAGTTGGTTAGTCTGTGGAACTCCTTGCTACAGCATGTGATGATGGCATCTGATCTGGATGCCTTTAAAAGGGAATTGGACAAGTTTCTGGAGGAAGAATCCATTTCAGGTTACAAGCCATGACGCGTATGTGCAACCTCCTGATTTTAGAAATGGGTTATGTCAGAATGCCAGATGCAGGGAGGGCACCTGGATGTAGGTCTCTTGTTGTCTTGTGTGATCCTCGAGGAATCTGGTGGGCCGCTATGAGATACAGGAGGCTGGACTAGATGGGCCTATGGCCTGATCCAGTGGGGCTGTTCCTATGTTCCGATGTCTTTTCCACACCCTCTGCTTGCCTGCCCCCGTCCTGAAACACCTCCTCCTCAGCTCCCCCTACACCCCACCTACCTCTCCGCTGCCTGGCAGTTCAGGTGACTGCAGAGCAGTGGAGCAGCACTGGGCTAGCATTGATGCTGGGCTGGCGATGAGAGCTGCAGACATGCCTTATGGCACATTTGTGATACTCTGCTGGTGGTGAACTGGTGGCAAGAGCTCAGGATTGGGCTCCCAGTCTGTTGCTGAATGCTGTTCTCCAGGTCCAGGGCAGGCCCCTCCATGAAGCCAACAGAAGCAGTTCCCTCAGGCAGCAGAACGGCAGGGGGCACCCGTTTCTGTCCTTCTTCTTGCCTCCACTCTTTCTCCTTGTGCTCCTTAGATTGGGAAAGGACCGAGAGGAAGAGGAGAGTGGGAGGGGGGGCGGGGCTGGCATATCAGCGGGTAAGGAGGGACGGCATTTGGCATGTAGCCTCAGACCATCAGGAGGTCTTGGGCTGGCCAGCGGGGAGGGAAGGGTAAGCACACCCACCACTTGGGCTGGCCCTGACCAGCTCTCATGTGACATTTTCCACCTACAGTTCTCTTCCACAGACACGAGGTTGCCACAATACAAAGGGCAGCCCAGTCCTGCGCAAAGCCCTATGCAGTGGGCCAGCCCAGGCTGTGCTGCATCCTGCACAGGGATTCTGAATGCTGGTGGACTCCTTGAGGTGAGGGACATTCATCTCCCTGCTCCAGGGTAAGCCAAGCAGCTGCAATGAGCAACTCAGATCAGTGTGAGTTCAACAGCTGGCACAAGTCTGCATTGCTCCATGTGGCGGATTAGGCCCGGGAAGGGGGAGAGGAGGAGGTACTGCAGTGCCACTCATTACGCCTACCCCCCAGGCCCAGTCTGCCCACCCTTCCATCATCATGTGCTGCTCAGTGTGGCTCTTCCACAGCACTGGCTACTGCTTTATGACACTTTTGCCATTCAGGGTGCTGGCATTAACCTCTGAGGCTGCCTGACAGACTGCCTCCTTCCATGCATGCCAGCCTGCCCTCCTAGGTCCTCTGAGTGGGTTCTTCCACGAGTGCTGCCTCTGTCCCAAGCCGGGGGTGGCAGCTGGCGGACAGGCCTTCTCTGTAGCTGCCCCACAACTACGGAATTCCCTGCCTGAGGAACTGCTCCCTCCCTCGCTCGTGGCTTTTTGGTGAGGGCTCCAAACACAACGGTTTCATCTGGCGTTGGTGGACGGTGGATCTTGGCCCTCTGCGCCTCTGCCTTGACCGCTTCCCTGGACTCTCTGTCGTCCTGGCTCAAGGACAGTGTGGGGCTTTGCATTTTAATGTTCGGTGCTTGATGTTGCAATTCATGTTTCAGGGCTCTGCTGGATGGTTCTCGCTTTGCTTGCTGCTGTGCCTTCGTTGTGGAGCTGTTTCCCTGGACCATTTGGTGTGTTGGGGGGTTTGCGTGGCTTTGCTGTGATGCGTCAGCGCTTCAAGCCTGGATGCTCAGTAGTGAGCTGCGCTGCTTGTGGTGGTGCGTCGTCCTTCTGCTCTGGAGCCCGCGTCTCCGATCCATCAGCCAGCCTGGCGCTCGTGGCCCTGCCCGTCCTGCAGGGAGCGCCAAGGACTCACTGCCTGGCAGGCACGCCACGAAGTGCCTCCCCCCCCGCACTGCACCGCGCAGTTGTGGCTGCGAACCAGGCAGTGCGGGGAGGAGGGGAGCCGGTGGGCCCAGTGGGCAGCTGCCCACCTCATCTCCCCCCGTGATGGTAAGGGTGGTGGATCCAGCAGCCATGGTCTGCACCAGACCCCATCCCTCTATCCTGCTGCCTCCCCGCCTTGAGCATGGAGGTGTCCATTGCATTGTCCTTGAGGTGCCTCACCTGCACCTGCTCAGCACCAGAAGCCCCCTTTGTGGGGACTTTGTGAGCACGAATCAATTGCCACTTCCCCCAATCAGCTGTGCAGTGACCTGTCTATTTTCCACAGGCTTATATTGCCTGCTGCCAATGGTCGAGATGGGCCACAATTCAAAATGATGCTATGCGGTTTAATAGACATGATGCAAAAGAGAAACGGAGGGGAAAGGAAGAGGAAAATAAGCAAGCTGGGCTACCAAAATGAACATAATATTAAAAAATGGCCACGTGGAACGGCTGTCTCTGGACCTCGTTGCAGGAAAGGAGACTCCAAACATCAGCTGGGTCCGCCAGCCGACGGGGGGGCACCTGCCGCCTCACCTCTCCCTCAAATGCATTGCCCTCGTTTGCGTCAGCACTTGTGTGCAAAATCATTTGCTAGGTACATTTACTTATGGCCAGCGCTCACTGAGCGCTCTTGGATAATGTCTGGACGCATCCCCCCCCCCGCCATCTTCCCCGCCGTTTCAGTGGCCCCAAAATGTGCTTGTTTACTTAGAAATGAATTTCCTGACAGTGTTAATGGTATGGTGATGTGATTACCCCCAGGGGGGATGCAGCAAGTAAGTTCTCATAAGCCACGCAGAAGGTTTTATTGCTCCTCTCCACAGGGTAGTGACCTGCATCTAAAAACTCAGCACCACATTATCCCGTTACAATGTAATTGAGAAGGAGAGGCCCAAAGTGTCTGCATTCCAAAGGAGGGAAACTTTTTCTTTAGGAAACCAGCTCTAGAAATCAGCATTACCTTCTGGGTACAACCTGGCAGGGAAGCCAATCCCGTGGGTGGCTGTCACTCCCCAACCCCATTTCCCCATAATCCTTTGCTGTGCACGGAAAGGTCAGCTGTCCAGGGTGTTGTGTCTTGCCGGCACAGTGAGGAGGGACTACTGGGTGACATGATCATCAAGGCACCTTTTCAGGAAGGGCTCTGGAGGAGGCTGAATGGGCTGCACTTTCTTTGCTGCGATGCTAGCAGTGAGGGGGGGGGCACCCATTTTTCTGCTGATAGTTTTATGCTGCAATATATTTTTCAAGTTCACTGATGCTTGATTGTTGTGACTATTGCCTTGCTGTTGTTAGTTGCTTTGAATTTTTTTAAAGAAAGAAAAGTGGGCTTTAAACCAGCACGTGTGGCCTCCTACCGGCCACGTGTGTGGGCCCCGGCTGGATGTCCTGGCCAATCTATGCTCTGCAGGGTCAGTGCCCCTGTTGGAGGCAGGGAGGTGACAGGCCACTCTGCTGCAGGGTTCCCTTTCTCAGCAGGGCCTCGGAGCACCAGAGAAGGTGCGGCTTCCAGCACCCGCACCTTTCTCCGCCCTAGAGATCAGCTGGCTTGCCAGGGTCAAGACGATCCTGTCCAGGCTAGCCACGCAGCCCTCAGCTCTTGCCCCCCTTTCCTTCTGTGTCTGGCTGGTTCCTCCCCTTCTGCGTGCTGCCCCATATTGGCCAGGCTCTTGCGGCCCTCCTTATGGGCACCTTATCAGCCCTCAGAACTGTTAAGGTTTGTAAAGGAGGAACCTTGGGTGTGTCCCAGTAGCAAAGCAGGATGCAAAGAAACAGCAGGCACCGCAGTGTCCTTTAACTTTTCTGGTGTATATTAGAGCAAGGAGTTCTTCACAAAGAATAGTCAAGTACAGTCCAGGTCATACACGAAAGATTACAGCAGTCCAGTTTACCTTATCCAAATCAGTTTCCACACAACACAGTCAGTTAGTCAGTCCAGGGTCAGTCACAGCATAAACACAGTTCAGCAAAGTCTCCAGCAGCAGTATCTCAGTTCAACGCCTACCACTGCACTGGTGGAGCTGCAGACTGGGGTTTTAGTGGTCTGAGCACCCAATCGCATTCTGCTCTCTTAACTAGGGTGTGGCAGGCTCAGGTGCAGAGTCATTCTGCTGACTCAGTGTGACTCAGCTGCCTGCAGCTTTCCATAAACCAAATGGTTAGCTTTGTCTCTGACTCAGCATGGGCAGAGAGCTAACAAGAGCCCCCTTTACCCCTTTGCCTTCCTCCCCCACTGCTGGGCCTGGCCCTCCCAAGTGCCCACACAGGAGTGGCTGGCCCGACAGGCCACGTGACCACATCTCACCTCACCTCCCACCAGGGGTGACGCAGTGTGGTGTTGGGCATCCCAGCCACACTGTATCTCCCTTCCCGCAGCTGCAGCCACTCCAGACTGCCTTGCCACTCTCTAGCGCAGGTGACTGTGGTCCTGGACAAAAGCATTTCCAAATAAGACAAATATGATGGACATGGCCGAGAAGAGAAGAGAAATGGAGCTGCTCCGCATCCTCTGTAGTGTCCAGCTCTGCCTACAGCCACTAGTGGACAGCAGGTGAGCTGCAGAAAGTTAACTGCAAAGCAAATAGCTCCAAGTGACTCAAGCAAGTGAGCCCAGCCACACAGGGCCAGGGAATCCATCCCTTCCTTGGTGATGATGGAAACCAATCTTGTAGGCCCAAGAGTCTACCTTGTCATTCCTGAAGCATCCTGAAACCTGAAAGGCGCACCTGGAATGTCTTCCGCATTCACCAGTATTTAGCTACTCAGATACAAACAGCATCACACAGCACGTTCACTTTCCTCCTTTCTTTCTCCAGCCTCTGAAAGGTGATTCCACCTCAGCCAACCCAAGAGTTTTACTCACCTGATCTGTCCTCATCCAGCCAGAGGAATTCTCTGTCTTCTGACTGATTTCAGCAGAATGATGGGTGTTGCCTGTGAGCCCCTCTCCAGCCTTCCTTGTTTGTTGTTTTTCTTCCTTGGCCTCTCAGTGTGCCCTCGCTCGCTCCTGGATCTTCACTCACATCCATTTGTCAGCAGCGTGAAACATCTTTCAACAACATCCTGTTGAATGCTTTGCCAGCACTACATCCGTAAAGAGGTCTCACAGACAAGCTGGCAGCCCAATCCGATGCTCCCCCAGCCAACGCAGGCAGGCCAAAGCGGCTCACACTGCACCCTGTCCAGAAAGTCTCCTGTGGGTACAGGGACATTACAGGCGGGTAAGGCACCACAGTCTGCAGCAGTCCACTCAGACCTGTGCTATTGAGGTTAGAGGCCAAAGGGGCTCCCTGGGCAGAACCCCCTCCTAGAGAAATACTGACCTGGATTTTGTACCAACATTTCTCTCACAGTAGCACCAGCAGAGTGAGGAGATGTGACAATCCACTGCACTTCCCATACCGGTAACAAGGGAGGCTCAAGGATAAAATGTAAAAGGTTTATTAAAAGCCTAATAAAAGAAAAGGGGGAGAACCTTAAGGGGACCTCCTTCTTCTGTGGAACCCTCACTGGAGGAATCACCTACTCCAGCCTCTCAAAACAGGTTTGGATCCAAACATTGGGAAGGGGTCTGTGCCCCTTCGTGCTTCCCAAATCCTCCCAAGAAATCGGTCCTGAGAGTAGGGAACTCCTAGGAAAAGCGAGATGTAGGAAGTGGCCAGTGGAGGGCAGGGGCTGCGGAAATCTTGCCACCTCCTTGGAAAGAAGGCCTGTTCTCCTCACACAGGTGCTGGTTGGGACCAAGCCATCATTCGGTCACCCAGCTGTCAATCAGATAAAGTGACGAATGATAACCACCATGTGAGACACCCATAGACAGGGCCCCTGCAGTGTCTCCAGAAAGGGTTGCTAAAGTGCTCCTATCAACTGACTTTCTTCCTCTTGGATCTTCTACTCCCTTCAGGGCATAAAGGCGGCCAACCTCTATTCTTTGACTCTTGTCTCTAGCTGGTGGGTTTCAACCTTCTCTGGATTAACTGCTCCAGAAGTGGGCAGCATGTCGTGACTCATGGGACGCAAATGGCTTTGCAGGCAGGCAGAACCAGGTCTGATGCTCAGGTCAGCCCTGCGCCTTCTGTTGGGCCGACTCTGCTGAAGTGTCTGCGGAGCAGCAGCAAATCAGACAAAAGCAATTAGAACATTGGGGGGAAATGCAAGGACTGTTGCTTCAGGAACCTTAAAATACTCCTACACCGAGACACTTACAAAAATGCCCTTTCACATTTCATTGGTGACACCCCCGGGAACAAATCTAAAAGTCTTCTACGTTAGTCAATAACAGCCCAGCCCTCAGCTGCCCGGAGCGCGGGACTGCCGTGCCACCCAAATGGCTGCCCAGCATCCAGCGTGCAGCCAGGCAGCCCACAACAGCTTCTCAGGAGAAGGGGACTTTTGTCCCCTTCCCCCAAGTGACGGAAGTGGCACTGCAATGGGGCTACTCAATTCTACGGTGGCTCTTAAGCCAGAGCAGAATCAGAGAGCCCCGTGTCGGACCATGCAGTCTGACACAGGGCTCAGGATCTGGTGGAGCTGAGCTCCCCCGCCCTGTTCCCTCCCCCCCACGCCTCCTCCTTGCCCTCCACCCAGCTTTCCCCCACCTTCCCCTGCCCCGGAATACCTCCTCTCCCCACACCCTCACTCACTTCACCACCATCCGGTGGTCCGGGCAACCGCTGGGCGGCAGAATGTGGGTTCAGCAGCAGAGCTGGCCCAGCACAGGCTTGCACTGGGCTAGCTCTGGCGCTGGGCATGTGGTAAGGGCCAGTAAGCCAGTAAGTGCTTGCTTACAGTAAGTAAGAGAGTAAGCCAGTGCGCACAGGTCTGGGCCTTCTATTACTTGAGCAGAAAGAAAGAGGCAAGTTCCAGCGTTGCCCATTTCTTTCTTTCAATTCACATCTTAAGCTGATATTAGGGATATTAGGATATTACAGCCCATCGCACCAGCATGCCCTTCCCTTCCGTTCCGTGAACATTTCCCAGAGTACATCTCTACACCAAATGCAAGTTGCGTGGCAGCTGCGCACATTAATCAATGGTACTTGGAAAGAGACCGGAAACATTCCCCTGCTTTGCGCCAACCACTGGCGGGCTGGGATTTGGGGGATGGTGTACACTGGTCCAGAACTGGATCTAGAGCACGTTGGTTTAGCTCAGTGCTTCTGCAGCGCCTACAGGGGAGCTGGGAGCGCTGTCACTGTGTGCGGGGGTGGGGGGGAGGCAGCAGCAGGATCCCCAGGATTGCGCTGCTGCTGGGGATGGGAGGGAGTTTTCGCTTCCCTGCAGCCAGCGCCTCTGGAGGGCTCCCCAAGCCCCTGTAAGTCTAAAAAGGAGATAAAAATGGGCACTTCTGGTTTTGTTGTGCCCTTTTTAAAAAGAATTGCAGGTGCTTGGGGGGCCCTGCAGGGGGCTCCCCAGACCCCAGGACTGCAGCTCTGGTTGCAGGTATGTGAAAAAAACCCTCCCATTCAGCGTGATCCTGGGGATTGTGTTGCTGCCTTATGCATCTCCCTTAAATGGGCAGGAAAAGTGTTTCCCTGGCTGGTGGGTCGTGACCCACCATTTTGGCAACCACTGGTCTAGCTGCTTCTGAAAGTGAGTTTTGCAAGCACTGTGAGGGTCCTTTCATCTCTGCAGAGCACTGGAGGGGCTCCCACTGCTGGCTGTGCCTCTGGGCCGCTTCTCCACTCCACCTCTTATTCCCGTCTCCGTCCCTGCCCCGAGTTTTCTCTCTGGTTTTCTGTCTGTCCCTGGAGCTGCTGCTGCACCCTGGTGCCTCCGTCTGGCCTGCACATCACATGATCTCTCTCTCCTTCTGGCTCTATGAGATGCCCTGTGTGACGTGAGGTTTCTGGCATTGGCAACGAAGGCCAGTGACAGATTTACAGTGTGCAGCACCTGCTGCCTGGATCTTTAGCTGTCCACACCATCCATATATTTCACAGCACTCTGCGTGGAGCGACACTGCCTGTTTCCATGGGCCAAATCCTCTTGCTTGGCAGCAGTGCCGGCAGTCCGAGTCTGTGTTGAGCTTGATGGAGAAATTGGCCCGTCTGTGTCCCAAGTGATAAGCCTGCGCAAACCTTGTGCCAGCATAAATCTTTCGGCAACAAACTAGCCGGATCACTTCTCAGGGGACTTGTAGTCACAGGACCCCTTGAAAACGCAGTGACTGTATTGTTATCTTTCCCACTGACGTTCTCCTCTATAGCAACGAACCTGCTGAGCTGCGTTACCAGCTTTTCCAGTGTTTGGACACAAATCTGCCCACTGTTTCAGGGAGACATTGTATATTGTATTGGCAACCTTCAGTCTCGAAAGACTATGGTATTGCGCTCTGAAAGGTGGTTCTGGCACAGCGTCTAGTGTGGCTGAAAAGGCCTATCTGGGAGTGACAATCCCTTCCACACCGGGAGCAAGTGCAGTCTGTCCCTGGTCTGTCTCCCTGGCTATGGGCCTTCCTTCTTTGCCTCTTATCCTCAGACTGTTGGCAAAGTGTCTCTTCAAACTGGGAAAGGCCATGCTGCACAGCCTGCCTCCAAGCGGGCCGCTCAGAGGCCAGGGTTTCCCACTTGTTGAGGTCCATCCCTAAGGCCTTCAGATCCCTCTTGCAGATGTCCTTGTATCGCAGCTGTGGTCTACCTGTAGGGCGCTTTCCTTGCACGAGTTCTCCATAGAGGAGATCCTTTGGGATCCGGCCATCATCCATTCTCACGACATGACCAAGCCAACGCAGGCGTCTCTGTTTCAGCAGTGAATACATGCTAGGGATTCCAGCACGTTCCAGGACTGTGTTGTTAGGAACTTCGTCCTGCCAGGTGATGCCGAGGATGCGTCGGAGGCAGCGCATGTGGAAAGCACTCAGTTTCCTCTCCTGTTGTGAGCGAAGAGTCCATGACTCGCTGCAGTACAGAAGTGTACTCAGGACGCAAGCTCTGTAGACCTGGATCTTGGTATGTTCCGTCAGCTTCTTGTTGGACCAGACTCTCTTTGTGAGTCTGGAAAACGTGGTAGCTGCTTTACCGATGCGCTTGTTTAGCTCGGTATCGAGAGAATGAGTGTCGGAGATCGTTGAGCCAAGGTACACAAAGTCATGGACAACCTCCAGTTCATGTGCAGAGATTGTAATGCAGGGAGGTGAGTCCACATCCTGAACCATGACCTGTGTTTTCTTCAGGCTGATTGTCAGTCCAAAATCTTGGCAGGCCTTGCTAAAACGATCCATGAGCTGCTGGAGATCTTTGGCAGAGTGGGTAGTGACAGCTGCATCGTCGGCAAAGAGGAAGTCACGCAGACATTTCAGCTGGACTTTGGATTTTGCTCTCAGTCTGGAGAGGTTGAAGAGCTTTCCGTCTGATCTGGTCCAGAGATAGATGCCTTCTGTTGCAGTTCCAAAGGCCACACTTGCTTAGGTCAGTTTGGCACTGGGAGGATGAACGAAAATGGCCAACGCCTGCTAGAGTTTTGCTGTCATCACGGTCTCTGTGTCAGCAACACGTTCTTCAACACAAAGCCCCAACATAGAGTCTCTTGGAGACATCCAAGATCAAAGCACTGGCACCAGCTTGACCTGATCCTCACCAGACGCTCCAGCCTTCCCAGCATCAAGATCACACGCAGTTATCATGGTGCTGCCTGCGACACTGACCACTCCCTGGTGTGCAGCAGAGTGAAACTGCAAACAAAGCGACTGTATCACACGAAAAAGGAAGGAAGACCTCGCATTGATACCAGCAAGACCCGGGATCAGAGAAAAGTGGAGGAATTTGCACAAGCGCTTGAGGAATCTCTTCCAGGCCCGGCCGACGCAAACGCATCCAACAGATGGGAACATTTCAAGAATACCAGGAGGTCTGGTCTAGAGGGTAGAGCCTCCATTTGCCTGAAGATTAACATCCACAAGGTCGGCAGTTCGAGGCCACCGGCACCGTGCGACCTTGAAGCAGCTGGCAAGCTGCAGCTGAGCTGTTCCATCTGCTCGGAGCGTGGGAGGATGGAGGCCAGAATGTTAAACCAGATCGGAGCGTAACATCTTGAATGTGGTGGTTCTTGAAAGAGAGAACCTTCTTTCAATTTGTAAAAATCCCTGCGTGGATTTAATAAGCCTGCCTGTGTAAACCGCCTTGAATAAAGTCTTGAATAAAGACCAAGAAAGGCGGTATATAAATACTGTATATTATTATTATTATTATTATACCGTTTACAACACCGCCTTGTCCATATTCGGCAAGAAGACCAACAAGGCGGCAGACTGGTTTGAAGCCCACTCTGAGGAGTTGACACCAGTCATTGAGGAAAAGAGGAGAGCTCAAGCAGCATACAAGGCCTGTCCCAGTGAGCGCAACCTGCAGGTCCTCCGAACTGCTCGCAGCAAAGTCCAACAGACTGCCAGGAGATGTGCTAACGACTACTGGCTCCAGGGAGACATAATTGGGTGTAAATTACCCCCTGTGGGCTTCAGGCTGTAAATCAGGCATGGAGAGGAAGAAATGAAGAGTGACAGAGGACAGCAAACCACAAGCAGACACAGCTCTTCTGAAATGGAGCTGCCATCTAATTGTGCCAATTCCAACGCCAGAATGTTTCTGCTGAGCTTCTGAGTGCACTGCCGGAAAGTGCTTTCCGGTGCTCTTTCCGCAGTGGCCAGCAGCAGCATGTGTGTTCTGCTGCCCGCCAGGACCCATAGGATCGGGCTGTTACAGTGCCATCCTATACATGTTTCCCAGAAGCAAGGCTCATTGACTTCCGTGGGACTTACTGTCAGGTAAGTAGATTTAGTATTGCAGCCCTGGTGCCCCCCCCAAACAGATACGCATACATGCACCCATGCAGTATTAGAGGTGGAGAAGCCAGCGGCAGCATCCAAAGGTATGTGCTAAGGCAATGATTTTCAACCACTGTGCCATGTCACATTGGTGTGGTCTGCAGGTGTGATGTGAGAATTTGGGGAAGGCCATTTATTAGTAGGGCCATATGGGGACGTGAGCCCCTGGCTGGCAGTGTAGTGTGCTTTGTCAATTGTCAAAAACCTGGAGCCAAGTGCTTTGACAATTTTAGCACCTTGACAGTGAGCTGTGAGATGAGAGAGGCTGAAAACCACTGCGCACAGCATGTGCTCTGGGAAAGGTGTGGCATGGCTGGTGGGATTGCTATTTATCTTTTCATACTGTATGTTCTGCTAGCTGGAAAACAGAAAAAAAGCGTGGAAAACAGAAACCATCAGCACTAATCAGTGAAAAGGACCTTTTCATCATCTTGCCCTTGAAGCAGGCGCTGTTGGTGTCCAGTCACTGAGCGTGAGGTTCCCAGGCTCAGCAGCGCAAGCCCTGGCTCCACAATGATGCCTGTATCAGCATCTGCCTGCAGTGCCAAACGCTGCACTTGGGCAGAGCCTTCCCTGGTGCTCATTCTTGTTGCTGACAACCTGGGCAGGGTGATGGTTTCTTCTCCGCTGTCAGCATTATCCAGAAACAAAACAAAGCGTCTCCCCTCCCCCACGCAACACTGCAATTTCCCAGAGGTGATGGTGAGCAAATCCTTTTTTCAAACGGCTTCCCGTTCTGCACGTCTCTCCACCTTCTCCATCCTTTGATGGCCTTCTGAGTCTGGAGCTTTGCTGAAAGTTTCAGGAGCCTCTCCTTTTCCATAACGATGGAAGGTGCAAGAGTCCCGTCATCCTTTGCAGCTGGTCCCTGTGCATACGTGACGCACAGCCCAAGCAGTGGAAGGGCTGCTCCACTAGCACTGCAGTGACAGGCTGGTCACCCTGCCGGAGGAGCACCAGGCACTGCTGGAGAAGATGTTGGTGTGGGTGCAGGGAGGGGGCGTAGAGGGGGAATAGGGTGGGGACCGGGGCTGCCAGGAGCCAGAGTGGGGGCAGGAAGGGGCTGGTTGGCAGTGGAGGCCTCCTGTTTGCACCCACCCACGATGCAGCACCTCCATGGCATGGCTGCATCGGCACTTGGTGGGGGGGCAGGATTGGGTCCCGAAGCAACAAGTGGTCAGGTTGATCGTTTCCAGTGGGAGTCGATGCTCCATCAGTTCCTCCCTGCTGTTTCTGTACGAGTTGCTGCTGAACTGGGCAGCTCTGCTGGTGTCAGTGCCTGTTGCAGGAGCTGGACTTGCCTTTCAAGGGGTGATTTCCATGCTAAGGATGCCTGCCTGTCCAAATGCTTATTAATAGCTAATGTATTCTTGAAATCTGATTAGCCAGAGCCTTGAGGTGCAAAGTTCCATTAACATGCTAATATTTCCTGCCACTGCCTGCTAAATGCATCTCACTGGCCAATGGAAGGCGATTCTTCCATTCTGCTAAAGCTATTAGCGTCCAGGGAATCAGGGACGGCTGCCTGCCGCTTGGCATTCCTTATCCCCCATCAGCTGTTACAGTTTTCCAAATGCGTAGAAAAGGAGAGGAAACAATAGCCCGAGTGGCCAACCAATGGCTTTGACAGGTCCTCTGCTGTTTGTTTAGCCATTTTGTGAGCTGAATGCATCTCTGCCAGGGCTGTTTTTTTGGAGTGGGTGACTGGGAATAATCTGAATTCAGTCACTGCAGAAATAAGGATCTTTTTGTGGAAAGCTTTGTGATGTCCCCCTGGGGGGGCTGGGGATAAGACTAGGCCCTCAGTTTGGCTGTACTTGTCGTAAGAGGCGACTAAACAGCCAACAGTAGATGGGACTCGTTAGCCTGGGAAGGCAGCTCATCTGAGAGAAGGAAAACTCTGATCCCAAACCTCCACTGCCTTGTGGCTTCATCCAGTTATGGAAAAGGCTTCAGGAGTCAACCTCAAGGCAAGATCCGGAGCTGGAGTCCCTGTGGCAGTTCGTGGCTGAACACAGTCACGTTCTGGTAACTCCTGCGACGCCGCTGGAACCAAATATAT
The DNA here is from genome assembly GCF_035046505.1 of Tiliqua scincoides. Lineage (NCBI taxonomy): Eukaryota > Metazoa > Chordata > Lepidosauria > Squamata > Scincidae > Tiliqua > Tiliqua scincoides. The sequence continues at coordinate 408,633 of NC_089821.1, read as the reverse complement.
TGGCTTCTGCCTTTCCATTGGACCATTTCAGCGACGTGGAGGGGGGGGATTTGCTGCATGGGTAACAGTCTATCCTCCATATCTACCTTACCCAGGCTTCGTGCACTGGAGAGGACACTGCTCTGGAACCACTATTCAGAGTGCAATAGCTTAGGCTTCCAAGACTGAAGGATGCCAACTAACTAACTGACTTTGTGATGTGATCCTGCCATCAATTACTTGTGCCTGAACAGCCATGGAAGGTGTGCACATAGAAGTAAGGGGAGCCTTGCGGGGCATGTCTTGTAGAATAATGGGTGGCTGTCAATATCGCTTGCACGGCCCTCCTCCAGAGGTGTATGGTGGTGACCCTGAACAATGGCTGGTGCCTGGGTGGCTCTCCTCACTGGATCAGTCACTCACAGGTCTCTTGGAGCAGAGGTTCTCACACATTTAGCTCCGGGACCCACTTTTCAGAATGAAAATCTGTCACGACCCACTGGAAGTGATGTCATAGCTGGAAATGACATCAACAAGCAGGAGAAATTTTTTACAATCCTAGGCTGCAATTCTACTCACACTTACCCAGGAGTAAGACTCATTTACTGTCATTGTTAAAAGAATATATATAGTAGCTTGTTAAAAGTACAGGTCTGCAACATTTCCTCAGATGCAAACACATACCATGGTAGCATCATGTCTAATGTATTAAAAATAAAATATTGACATGAATGGGGATCTACCTGAAATTGGCTCGCGACCCACCTAGGGGGTCCCAACCCACAGTTTGACAAACACTGTCTTGGAGGATGAGTAGAAGATAATGGGAGCCTGTGATCCCTTGTCTGGTTCAAGAACCTTCCATCCCCAGCGGTATAGCTGGAAGGAGTGCTGCCCCCGGGCACAGCTTCTGGGGCCGCCCCTGACCTGACCTGACCTGAACTGGACCTGTACCCCAGCGTGACTGTCTCCAGTCACGTCCAGAGGGTGTTCTGAGGCCCAGGGAGGCCACATGCAGCCTCCCCAGGCCTCAGAAGTCTTTCTAGTGCCTTGAGGAGGTATTAGAAAGATCACCCAGGCCTCAGAACGCTTTCCGTGAGTGGAAGAATCAAGCAGGCATGGGGAGCAGTGATCGCCCATTGCCACCCCCCAAACACTGCTGCCTGGGAGCTCAGCATCTCCCCTGCTTCCCCCTTAGCTATGCAAGTGTGCCTCCCGGTGTCTGAGCTGCTGCTGATTTGGGGCGGGCCTCCTGCACCTTTAACAGCTCTGTCGGATAGGCTCTTTTCGCAGCAACCATCTCCCCCTCCCCTGTGTGTGCTGGGGAAGGTGGGCTGTTAAATGTGCAGCGATCAAAGGAGCAGCTGGCCTGCCAGGTAGTCTGCTTGCTGTCCAAAGCCTTTTCTAAGCAATCAATAGGCAATTATCGGCCTCAGCATTTCCCCCTTTCGGAGAAGGAACATGTCAAGCCTCGTCTCTCAGGAGAGGGGAAAATCACAGTGCACATGTGTGTACAGACACACTCCATACTTGGCACAAGTGAATCCTCCCATTTCTATTTGTTACATAAGAACATAAGAGCCCTGCTGGATCAGGCCAAAGACCCATCTAGTTTAGCTTCCTGCATCTCACAGTGGCCCACCAATGCCCCAGGGAGCACACCAGACAACAGACAGACAACACTGCGTCCCGGTGCCCTCCCTTTGTCACAAAGCTTACATTGTTTGCTCAGATTCGTCTCCACCATACTCGAGTCAGGGGAAGGCACTTCCACCTGCTCGGGGTGGGAGAGCCAAAACCCCCTCCTTGCAGCAGTCCCTCATCATCATCCCAGAGAGTGCTGCTGTCGAGGTCCCAGACTTTAGAGGGAAGTGTGGGGACCTGTCACCTGATGGGGGCAGCTTAAAAGTCCCCATTGGCCAGCAGAGCACTGGCTAAACCAGTTTGGGTCCTGGTGTTTGTAGTCCCTGCTCTTACTCCTGTTTGTACTTGTGCCCTGACTAAACGATGGTTGGCGCGTTGACAGCTCTGCAGACTGAGAGAAGATGCGGCCAGCTGGCTGCTGTGCTTGTCTGGTCTTCATCAGAATCTCTTCCTCCTCAGCAAGATTTTCTATGCAGGTTCCTTTTTTTTTTAAATGCTGAGGGAGCGCAGCCACGCACAGGGCAAGTACTCAAAAATGGTATACTAACTGAATGATATCTTGTGCAGGACTTTTCTTTATCCACAGCTTTGGAGTAGTGCTGATAATGCTGTTAATAGTATCTAGTCTTTGCTTCGAAAACGCTTGCACTGCAAATTGTCCACCTTTGAACTGAGCACAATACACGGTTGCCGTTTCTTCCTGAGAAGAGGTCAACTGAGTCACTGGCGTTCCTGGAGGGGGGAATGCTAAGTTTTTCAAGTCGCTGAATGGCCATTCAGAGGGGGAATGCAAGGCCACCAGAATGGTCCGGATCCGATGAAAGTGGAACTCAGCAAACGTTCCAGAAGGCAGCTCCCCCCCCCCACCGTTGTAAAAAGGATAAAAACCAGACTTGAGTAACTGATAAAGTGAAACTTTTTTTTAAAGTCTTGTAAAACTAGGTGGGTCTCAAAGAGTGTTGTTTTAAAAAGTGGGTCCTGGTGCTAAAAAGAGTGGCAACCACTGCTCTGGGGAGATGCTGAAGCTTTTGAAAGTTGCATCTTCTGTAGAAATAAATAAACAAATGAGCTGTAGAGGAGCCTTTCCTCCCATCTGTTTACCCCACTGGCAAAGGACGTTCTGGTGTGTTGCAAATGAATCCTGTATTTGCATTTAAGAAAACCGAAGATACATTTTTGTAGTATTTCACAAGGTTGAGGAATGACAGTGGTGCTGTTCAACTGGTGAGTATGTTCAGTGCTGCACAGTTCAGAGGACTCGTGAGTGCCTTTGGGCAGAAAGACAGGCTAAAGACGTTGAAATATGTACATACGTAGAACAATTCCAGTCTTTAAAATGATTGAAGCCTCCTTCAGAGAGCTTTCTCCCTCTTCAGTCCTGCAAATATGCCTGTTTGTCTTTCTCTCTCTCTCTCCTTGCATGTTATAACAGCCACGTTATAAACAAGTTCCCACTGAAACAACATAGCAGCATCCCTGATGATATTAAGCCATCACATGTGATCTTGACCAAGTCATGTGGCAGTTGGCAAACCATATTTTGCATATTTCAAATCCTCTAGGCCGGGGCAGTGATTCTCAAACATTTAGCACCACTTTTTAAAAGAACACTCTATTGGGACCCACCGAGGTTTACCAAACTTTAAAAAAAAGATCTAGAAAGAAATAATATTATTTATTCATTCATAAGTAATAATGACCAGAAAAAAGGCCCTCAAACATTTATCTCCCTCTAGTTGCACATGATTGCAGACCGCAGGGGGGCAGCTCCTTGCAGGGCAGTCAGCAGCCACAGTATCTGATTTTTGAATAGTTTCAGGGCTTGAGGCAGTTTTTTGATCTTTCCATCAGCCTTTGGCGATCCACCAAAAATCAGGTTGTGACCCACCAGTGGGTCCCGACCCAAAGTTTGGGAACCACTGCTGAAAGGTGTTATTAAGCCATCTTTTCTTTGGTCTTCCTCTTGCTGCTCATGATGGTTATTACTACTCATGTTTATATCCCGCCCATCCTGCAAGGAGTTCAGGGTGGTGTTACCAGACATGCTCTGACTCACGTAATACGCACATAGGGGGAATTTGGACGCATGGGCAGGGACCCAAGTGCAGTGGTGCATAGCACATCTGAAGGGATTGTCACTGAGGGAGAGAGTCAAAGATGGCATGTGTGGCTGCAACACAATAGGGGCTAAGGATGCCATAAAGGGGGGGGGGGTCAGAAAGTTGCAATACACCCAGAGCGAAGCCTTCAGTGGCAGTGGTTGCTGGGCTGCATTAGAAGGAGGGAAATCTTTGGAAGGAGAAGGACCCACCTTCATGCAACACGCAGGAGGGAGGGAAGGGAGAAGAGAGGGGAACTGGGCACATTGATGGGAAAACATTAGAAACCCAGGGAAGTGAGGGAGATTGCCCAGAGGGAACAGGGAATACAGAACGAGGGTTTGCATGTCTGCAAGGGATGGCCACATGAGGTGTGGCTTGCCACAAGCAAGGATGGGGGGGGCTTTGCTCCAATGAGCCAAAGTTTGAGGATTCATCCACAGGTCTGTGGGACCAGAAACCCTTTTGCCATCAGCCCAAGCAAAAGCAACACGAGACTCTCCTGGCATGCACCCAGCGCTATGTACATGTATGCATGCACATGTCAGGCCAGAGGGGTGCATGTAGTTCCTCCTGCATTTATCCTCACAACACTCTCGTGAGGTGGGCTAGGCTGAGGAGCAGTGGTTGGCCCAAGAGCATCCTGGTAAGCTCTGAAGGTGAGGAGGAGGGGCAGTTTTACACCAGTGGCCAGACATCTGACGAAGTGTTTTGCCCCCCCCCCCCAATCCAGCAATGCCAGCGCTTTGGTGGTGGAGTACAGTTGTTTGCAGAAGGTCCCAGGTTCAATCCTTGGCATCAGAAGACAGAGCTGGAAAAGACCCACATCTGCCCTTCAGTGTAGACGATATTCACACTTGGTTCCCTGGTTGACACCACAGTACGCAACTTTGTATATGATCTCCTCACCCAGATGGGGGGAGAGAAGAGAACCAGCATGTTGTAGAAAGATGGAAGCAGAACAAATAACTCCTCCTCACACAGTCAAATCCGCCAGTTCACACACTGCAGAGAAGACAAAAAGACATCTGTGATGCAGCCGTGGCAGAGAAGGAAAGACTGGCCTTGCTTTGTGCAAGGCCTTTTATCGGCCTTGAGCTACTGCAAGACCTTCATTTATTCATATAAGTTCCATTTTTAATAAATTCATTTATGTAAATGCATTCAAATTTTAAATGTAAATTAATTCTTTTTATCCCCGGCCCCCAACACAGTGTCAGAGAGATGATGTGGCCCTCCTGCCAAAAACTGTGGACACCCCTGCACAAGGGAAGGGAATGAGGGATCCCAATGTGCTCTGTCGACACAGCTGCATCGGCCTGGGGAGGGGGAATTGGGATACGGCTGTGAATCAGACTAGAACATTTCCGGTATTTTTTAGACGTGAAATTCACAGAAAAAATATTTATGTCATTTCAGGATAGGTCCACCAGGGAGCCCAACTGAAATGGCCGTCTCAGGCAGCAGAGTGTGTGTGTGTTGGGGGGGGGGTGCCCACCTCCAGCTGTTTGCTTGCCTCCACTGATCCTCCTCTTCTGCCTCCCGTCTCCCAGGATTAGAAGAGAGAGAGAGAGAATAGCTGTGAGATGCGAGCCCATTCCTTGGTCGGGGGGAGCAGTACATGGCAGGCTGTCCCCTACAGCACCAGGAAGTCATCTCGGGCCAGTCCTGTTTAGTAGGATCTGCGGCTAACTAAATGCTGGTTGTGGGTAACCTGTTGGCTCACCCAGGCCAAAGCGATGCTGCTTCTGACCATCCGCCCTGCGTAGCACTGCTGGGCGACTCTGGCCGGGAGGAGTTTCCTGGACTTGCCTTCGCAGCCTTTGCCGTGATGTCCCTCGTCTGTGCAGTAGCAGATGCTCATACTCCTCTTCTGCGCGTCTGCAGGCAGCCTATCTGGTGTGCTCCCTGGGGCATTTGGTAGGCCGCTGTGAGATACAGGAAGATTGACTAGATGGCTCTATGGCCTGATCCAGTGGGGCTGTTCTTATGTTCTTAAACTACAATTCCCAGGAGGCCTTGCAGGTCCCTTGTTATCTGGTGTGCTCCCTGGGGCATTTGGTGGGCTGCTGTGAGATACAGGAAGATTGACTAGATGGCTCTATGGCCTGATCCAGTGGGGCTGTTCTTATGTTCTTATGTTCCTGTTAGTGGGAGGGTCAGATCCCAGGATGCCACCCAACCAGCTGGGACCTGGTGGCCTCCCCTGGGTGGCACGTCTGCAGTGTGGATTCCAGTACAAGGTGTGGCAGGAACGGGCTTTTAGCCTGCATTGTCCAGAAGCAGTTTTCTATTGTGTTTTTGTTTTACACGGATGCTTTGCTTGTACAGGCCTTGAGTGGCCTGGTGGCGAGAGGAGATGGCAGCAAACAATAGCAGTTTGCTGCAGGCCATACCCACCTTTAGCAAGCGGCATTCTCTGCTCAGCAGATTGTGCGATGAGCGCCCACCTGGACTGCCTGTAGCCCTCTCTGCTGCTCTCAGGGCCACGGATTGGTTTACAGTTGGCTCAGTTTTGCAGCCATCGCCCTCCAGTCGCCCAGGCACTGCCAGTTCTGCAGAGTGTGCCAGCCAGTTGAGAGGGTCCTGTGCCCTGACATTCAGGGACTGCATTTGTTTCCTGGACTGGGCTCAGTGTCTGAGGAAGCTCTTCCTCTCTTTCGAGTCTTGTTCCAAGAAAAATATGAAGTTCTTCCCAATATTTTACAAGGTGGCTTCTTCTCTTCTAAGCCCTCGCAATTGCTCAGGACACCTGTTAAGGGCCTCTGACTAAGCCTGATTCTGAGGACTGGTTTGGAGCACAGAATGGCCTTGTCCCTTCTCCAGTTATTGCTCACCCAGGCCTAGAACGTGACAGGTGGATGCAGCCCACAACTCACTGGCAGCGCCCAGATCTCTGTCAGTGCAGGAGCTTGTCTGCATGGCAACGGCCTGAGCTCTTAGCTGCAGGCAGTAAAGCACACAGGAAAGCATGAGAAGTGTGTCTGGATTATGAGCGATCTGGAAGTCACTGGTCTGGCCTTCTCTTCATGGAGGCCAGGCACAGCCACCTGCAACAGGATTGTTCATAGACCGTGGGATTCTCAAATACCACCCGTGGGTAAGGTGCAAGAGGGAGGGACCAGTGCAGAAGGCCAGCTGTCTCAGAGGCATTTTCTGAGCAAGGAGAATGTTCAGTGCAGTGGCTGTCAAATGTTTAAGCCCAGGGACCCACTTTTCAGTATGACAGTCTATCTGGACCCATTGGAAGGGATATCATTAACCTGAACTTGGAGGTGATGTCATGGCCGGAGGTGACGTAATTTAGGCTTCAAACCTAAGCCACGTTCAGCCAAAGGTCCTATTACAGAGTGTGCTCAGGCTATTTTTTTGCATAGCTGGGAATTCAAACATTGCAGCTCAGCAGTCAAAGCAGAAGGCAGACTTGGATCCTTCTCAACCACTCAGCCTCCCTCCCCTTTCCAGTATCCCTTCTTCCCACCGATTCAGGGCAAAGCACCAGGCCTCTCTCCCACCAGGAACCCACCTGCCCAGCAGCTCTTTGCCCTATATTTTCAGTTCTGCATTTTCAGTGGTGGCTCAGCTGTGTGCTACATGGCCCATGTGAAATTGGCTCACGACCCACCTAGTGGGTCCTGACCCACAGTTTGAGAAACACTAGCATATTGACATGTCTATAACTTTGTTCATTGGAGCAGATTCTTCTGAAAAGAGAAGCAGGTTTGTGTTTTCTGTCTCTGGTCATCTGGTCTTCTGTATGGAGCCTGCCTGTATAAAAGCTGTAAGTATGTAGGCAGCATATGTGCGATCTGTACCCTACACACCCTGTGTACACATGTAACTGCATATCTGGACCTCCTTGGAGAGGTGCAGATGAATGCAGGGAGGCTGGAAATGGGGCATGATCCACCCTCCATGCATTCGTCATCCATGAAATTTGACCAACAGGACAGAACTAACGGTAGGAGCCTTGTGAAGTGCCTTAGGAGGAAAACAGAAAGAATCTGCAGTCACCAATATTCTATAGAGAGTGTTAAGGAGACCTAAACAGAATGTGGTTTATGGTTAAAATCAACCCCTTAATGCAGTGATTTTCAATCTTTTTCATCTCACAGCACACTGACAAGGCACTAAAATGGTCAAGGCACCCCACCAGGTTTTTTACATTTGACAAGGCACACCATGCTGCCAGTGGGGGCTCACATCCCCCATTGCCCCTACTAATAAATTCCTGTGGCACACTTGTGGACCAGTCATCACACACCAATATGCCATGGCACAGTGGTTGAAAATGGCTGCCTTAATGAGATGATCGTAAGGAGTCTGTTGCGCAACTGTGTGGGGGGGAGCAAGGGGTCAATAGTGGGTTTCGTTTTCACGTGTGTGTCAAGCCAAACAATCACACCTAGTCTGCTGGTAGAAGATTATCTTTAATGTGCCATAAAGAGCTGCTGGGGCCTAATAGCCCAAATCAGCAGATGTTCAGAAAGAAAAATGCAGGATTCTTACACCTCTTTGTTACGTGCGTCAAACCTTGTAACACTCCAAGACTGACAGGATGATGTTGTTGTTTCCCTGGTCTCAGGTGGTTTACATTCTTCCTGCGCATTTTGTAAGAGGTCAACTTGACCGCAGTATCTTAAAGTGTTGTTTGGCTGTGCACACTTGTAAGGAGATCAGGGGGACTGGGATCAGGGGGCATTTCGCCCTTTCCCACAGTGCCACACTCCCCATGAAAATTTCACGCTCAACGCTTCTATCAGTCCTGGAAGAAGAACTTACGTTGGAGCTTGGGAGGTGGGGATTCTCCCCATGGGTGGCATCTCTAATTGGGATCCAGATCATGGTGGAGACCCTGATCAGGACCTGCACAGCTGCTCCTTGCATTTGAAAACAAGAGGCCTGTCCCAAGCGCACTGCTCACATGTGGTTTAGTTTGGCTCACGGAGTGTATTCTTGCAGCTCGGTGCAGCCCAGCAAGCAGGCGTGCCAAAGGGCTGGACTCCCGGTTGAAATGGCAACAAGGAAAAGAGGCTGCCCCTGGACTTCAACTGCAGGCTGTTCAGCTGCAGGAAAGCAGGCGAGAGAAATAGCGGCCAAGGGGAGTAGGTAACTGGGCACGGAGGCATCCTCAGGAACTGGTGCAGCCAATGCAGTCCCAAATGTGATCATATGATAGATGGCATAGATCGGGGTCTCCAAACCTTTTGGCAGGAGGGCCACACCATCTCTCTGACAGTATGTTGGGGGCCAGGAAAAAAGAATTTACATTTAAAGTTTGAATAAATTTTCATAAATGAATAGATTAGAGATGGAACTTATATGAATGAATGAAGGTCTTGCCTTAGCTCAAAGCCTGTAAGGCCATGTGCAAAGCAAGGCCGGCCTTTCCTTTGCTGCCACTACTGCTTCACAGACATGAAACACCAAGCGGCGGAGGGAGCCCTCGCCCCTCAGCTCGCACAAAGGGTTAAGCAGTTGGCCCTCACACTGAGTACAGTTGCATCGGACCAACATGGGCTCCAGCAAGTCTCCAGTGGGCCAGAGGCTCATTGGAGACCAGGGGCTCCCCGCGGGCTGGTTGGGGGTCCCTGAGGGCCGCAAAAGGCCCCTGGGTCAGGGTTTGGGCACCCCTGGTGTAGATGAACATTACTGAGGAAGGAATATTGTGAGAGGTTGTCTTTAACTGCACAGCACAATTTTATACAAAGCAGTCCATGATCAATACATCATAAACACACTTTGTTCCTTAGAGAAGAACTAGACAGACATGCCATGACATTTCCCACAGACTGACAGCAAACTCAGGGATAGTAACACATAATGCAGAACAGCCAGGACCAGGCCTCTCTCCAGAAGGTGATGGACTCTCTGCACTGAAAAGCAGGGCCTCCCAAGAGCCTCTGGCCGCAGCCGTGCAGTTTCTGAAGGACGACCTTCTGTGGTTTAATACGCTGGAAGTGGCCTTTATAACCTTGGCTGATGCTGTGTGGGAGGCCTGTCATCATCTGGTGCAGGCTGCAAATTAAATAGAGCTCCCAAAATTAAATTTATGATGTCTGAGTATTAATTCTTTTTTTGTGAACTGTGCCCTGACTGTGACCAAAAGTCACATAATGAGAAACCCCACAATGCATCATAAGCAGCATGTGAATTAAGTCTCTCCTGTCCTGTCCTTGCATACGCAGAATGCTGCTGGTGAACTCGACTGGATGAACAAGGGAAAAAATGCATAAATGTCTCAGGCGAAATGTTAAGAACATAAGAAGAGCCCCACTGGATCAGGCCAAGGGCTCATCTAGTCCAGCTTCCTGTATCTCACAGCAGCCCACTAAATGCCCCAGGGAGCACACCAGATAACAAGAGACCTGCATCCTGGTGCCCTCCCCTGCATCTGGCATTCTGACATAGCCCATTTCTAAAATCAGGAGGTTGCACATACACATTGTGGCTTGTAACCCGTGATGGATTTTTCCTCCAGAAATTGGTCCAATTGGTCAAAAGATGCCTTTTAAAGGCATCTAGGCTAGATGCCATCACCACATCCTGTGGCAAGGCGTTCCACAGACTAACTACACACTGAGTTGGCTGCCAGGAGACTGAGATGATGAGGCTCCTCTTTGGATTTGCCGCCCCTTTTCTGACTCAGAATGGCATGGTCCCAGAACAGCATCTGGCTGAACATCCAAAGGTCACCAGTTTGAGATCACCAGAAGTTTCCGTGAATGGTGAGACCTCGAGAAGTGACTTACAAGCTGAGCTGAGCTATTTCATCTGCTCTTTGGTGAGAGAGAAGAAGCCGTCTCTGCTGCCCTTCAGTGACAGAAGGAGCTGTTTGTCAGTCTGCACCAGACTGTGAAAGATCTGTCTGGAATGTTGTTTGTTCTTGAAAGATTAGAACTTCTTTGTTATTGTGAAAAACCCCTTGGGGGTTTAGGGTTTAGCCTGCCTATGTGAACTGCCTTGGATTAAAGTCAAAGTGTTGCAAGGTCAAGAGCAAAGTTCAAAAGCAAACTCAGTAGGCAAGAGTGGTGATCGTCTGCAAGCTTTATTCGTTGCCAGCAACGGGCCTCTCAGGGACTCTTGTCCAAAGTGGAGAGCAATGAGAGCTATGTGGGAACTCTCAGTGCCTCCAGAGAATAGCAATGTTCCAGTGTGTGCCTCTTGCTTAATTAGTTTTTTGGCTTCTTTGTTTGAAAATCTCACACTGTCATTGGCTGGAGTTATGACATCAGAGATTGATCACTTTACAAACATCTGATTGGCCAGTTTCAAGTTACCTATTCCATATATGGTCAAAATTTACATTGAGACATATATATCCTATGGATTCCAACAACCACTAGATGGCACTGTTTACTCAATTATTACCGGCCTTTGGTATATCCTTGTCTATCTCTGGCTATTCCTCACTGGCCTGACCCTGACATTTTTCAAACACCCATCTGCTTTATCTATTCAACATTCCTTCTGTCTGGTCATTAATCACTGTAGGCTAACCTCTGTTTGAACTAAGCCTCTTGGTTTTTAACTCTCTAGATGTGACTTGTTATTGTGATGCATAGTGGTATCTTCTATTCTATGTGTAAACATATATTTAATTCAAGACAAATGAAACTCTTATTTGTACAAAAGGATTCCTCTTTTAGAACTCTTTTCTTATTGTAAATAAAGATTTTAAGAAACATTTCTCTTTATTCTAATTATATTTAGCCCCCTCTGCCAGCTTTTACCTCTGACAGAGATTCTCAGGAATGTCTGCTATTTAGGGGCTTTTTCATAGACAACTTTACTTATCTTGTTTCTGTCCATTTGATTTGCAAGTGTCTGTGTTTGTCAAAACTCCAATTTAATTAGCAGCAGATTTACTGTTTTGCCAAGGTCTTGTTCTTCATTAAAATGTTAGTGTTATCCCTTTAGCTAGTACAACCCATAGCTTTCTCGCTTCTTGCAATAATTTATTATTGCAAGTGTCAAGAGATATGGCTTTCCTGATTAATTGGTGCAGGTGCTTCCTGGCTACTTATAGATCTGTCTTTCCTGTACGTTGTATCTTATCTACCTTTGAATGTACCTCTCTAGTTCCAATTAAAATTAACAAGTTGGACCTTGAGTCTCTTTATACTATATTCCAGACCTTTGATTAATTTTTGTTGAGATTGCAATTTGAATTACATCTGAGACTTAAGCCTTTTTTAATTTAGCTTCCACTATTCTGTGTATTTCATGCTTTGATCGAATTATTTTTAACAGCTAAAATTCACTTCTGATACTACTAACATTGCTACTAACATTTTAAGCAATAACTATTAAGCATTAAAATATTTGGCTTGCATGCTAACTTTTGTGATCCTTTGACACTTCCATGATACTCTGGTGTGTTGCCTTTGTGTAATTAGCCTTAAACAGCTCTCCCAGTGCATATTTTGGAAAGCCTGTTGAGTTATATTTTAAAATCCAGCATGTTCCCTGTTCAGAAGCTTGAATGTTTTTAAAATACAAAAATCTCCTTCTTTTAATGTGCTTTCTCTGTTCAGAAGCAGGCATTCAAGCTTTGCGGGTATAAAAATGAAACTACAGCTTAGCCTCATTCATCATACCAATTAGTCCTGACAGCTTGAGACTTCCAGCTTCCTGTATCCTTTGAAGCTCAAAATCTTATCTCCTTGTCAGCTTGCTAAGAAACACTGATTTACGACCTGCCGGCTAGCCTGCACTTTCTACATCAGACTTCTTCAGACTGAGAGAGGGTAGAAATGGATCCTTGCAAATTCGTTTGTCATATGTGCTAAGCACATAGGCTTCTGAACATTTGAACATAACATTTTCCTTATTTCTTAACTAATTCACCCATAACATTGCATCAACATTATTAACATAAATGATTAGTTTCAGCATGGCTACAAACACTCATTGCATGGCATAACTTTGGCTTCATTAAACATTTGGTCTGTTGGCATAAGTGAACATTTGTTTGTGTTTGGCTTATGCCTTTCTTTAGCCTGCATCAAAAGGAGTAATCCAATGATGAAGAAAGGCGGTATACAAACACTGGTTAGTATTATTATTATATTTTTGTACAATCATGTTGTTTTTGACTGGATTTTGTTTATATTCACCTATTGAGTCCTTCCCAAGGACCTAGGATAGGTAGCTATTTTTTGTCTTCATGTTGGTGCGTTACAAATATTGCTGGAATACATGTGCTGTTCCTAGTAAGATGGCCTTTTGTAATTGGCTGATTTTACCTATGCTCATCCCAATGGTGTTCAAGTGCTTTTCCAGCTGGTTTGGGATAGCACCCAGGGCCCCTATTGTGACAAAAAAGGGAAATCAAGGACCAAGTAATATCTGAATAAGGAAAGATCTGCTTGTAGCCATGTTGGTAGGCCCCAGTGTCAGACCCCAGCTGTATTCAATATTAATTAGTGCATTCCAAACCTGGGAGAACTGTGGAGGAGGTTGCTTCACAGGGCCTCTGATATCGTACCAAGCTACCAAGTGGGCTCCAAGGCCAGCTTGATTTACAACAGGGTTCAGCTGTGAGTGTCTCGGGATGGGAGGGGGGATTCCACCATAAGTAAGGAGGCTGGTGACACGTTCACCCCTAGAATGTTCGGCTGGCACCGAGTCTTGATTGGTGGATGGGTTAGGAGACCTATAAAGGTGAGGGAGGGACGCTTATGCTGGGCTGATTTTGTCTCTGGCTGAGGGGGCCTGAGATCCGGGACCGCTCTGGCAGGAGTGAACCCAACTTGACTGCAGCAAGCTGGGCTAGATCAGATTTTTGGAATGCTAAGACTTTGGTGAGTGATAGTTAGAGTTAGGAGGTAGTTGTTATTGTTTTTAGACTGAGTGTTGTGTTGTAATGCTATACTCTTTGCCTAAATTCTTAAATTTTAGACTATGTAGTGCTGTCTGTATAACCCTGCTTTAAGCCTTTATGCAATAAATCCTACTTATTACAACTGACTGGATTATTGGGATTGGAAGGGAGTACAGGGACTGGTTGTGGGAGGCAATCCAGTGTGGCCAGGGTGGACCCTGGAGACCCTGTATGGGAGTCTACTCCTTATTATGAAGCTGAGTCCAAGAGGGGGTCAGCTGGAGTACGAATCAAGGGGAGGGTTCCCCAAATTTATCCTGGCTATCAGGAGTAGAAGCTCTGTGGTTTAGGAGCTATTTGGCAATCGGTCTTGGAGAGATCTGCGGGTGTCCAGTGACCATAAGGGTTTATGGCCACTTGCTCACCCTGAGGGTAATAAAAAGATTACCCGGCCATATAGGGGTGGGAGCGGAATTCCTTCACACCTATGACTATTAGGAGGACTCTTGCTTCCTTGTGCCACAGTCTTTCCATTTCTATTTGCAGGTCTTTATACTTGGTTATTTTCTCCAGTTCTTTATTTTCTATAATATTGTCACCAGCCACTGCAATGTCTACTATCCAGACTTTCTTATCCTTCTTATCAATGATGGTTATGTCTGGTGTGGCAGATGTTTGTTGGTTTGTGTTCTAAAATCTCAGAGCACTTTGACTTCTTTGTTCTCTACTATTTTTTCATTTTGGGCTCCACCAGTTGTTACTTGAAGGCAGTCTATACTTTTAACCCTATTGTTATTGCTCTTGCATATCACAGTTGCCAGTTCTTTAGCTGGACTTGGCGTTAATGACTAGTTGGGCCCCACCCAGGGGTCAAGGATGTCGCAGTGTATTTTGCATATTATATGCTGAACCAAGCAGGGCAGCTTTTTGAATTTGACCAATAGTGATTTTGTCAGCGTTCAGATATTTTAAAGCAGTTCAAGCATTTTTGGAATTGAACCCAGTGTACCAGTCCCCACTGGGATAACCACTGCTGGTTTGCGAATCCTGATATTTACTAATTTTTTTGTGTTCTTTTTTGTCAATTCCACTATTGCCAGGTATTGTTTTGTGTTGTTTTGATGTTGATGTTCTGAGTTTTTTGAATTTGACCAATCGTAATTTTGCCAACGTTCAGATGTTTTAAATGTACTCCAAGCGTTTTTGGAACTGCACCCAGTGTGAAAATCACTACTGGGATAACCACTGCTGGTTTGCACCAGAATCTTTGAATTTCAATTTTTAAATTATTAACAGTATTTATATACTGCTTTTCAACTAAAAGTTCACAAAGCGGTTTACAGAGAAAAATCAAATAACTAAATGGCTCCCTGTCCCAAAAGGGCTCACAATCTAAAAAGATGCAAATGAATACCAGCAGACAGCCACTAGAACAGACAGTGCTGGGGTGAGGTGGGCCAGTTACTCTCCCCCTGCTAAAAAAAGGAGCACCCACTTGAAAAAGTGCCTCTTACCCAATTAGCAGGGGTTAAATCCTGATATTTACTAATTTTTTCATGTTCTTTTTTGTCAATTCTACTATCGTCAGGTATTGCTATATCAATGATGATCACTTAATTTTTCTTTTTGTTACTGTGATGTCTGATGTATTGTGCACCAAAACTTTATCTGTTTGTATACGAAAATCCCACAAGATCTTCACTCTCTCATTTTCTGTCACCTTTTCTGGTTTCTGTGCCCACCAATTCTTGACTGTTTTGATGTTGTAATTTCCACATAAGAACATAAGAACATAAGAACAGCCCCACTGGATCAGGCCATAGGCCCATCTAGTCCAGCTTCCTGTATCTCACAGCGGCCCACCAAATGCCCCAGGGAGCACACCAGATAACAAGAGACCTGCAAGGCTTCCTGGGAATTGTAGTTACGAACATAAGAACAGCCCCACTGGATCAGGCCATAGACCCATCTAGTCCAGCTTCCTGTATCTCACAGCGGCCCACCAAATGCCCCAAGGAGCACACCAGATAACAAGAGACCTCGTCCTGGTGCTCTCCCCTACATCTGGCATTCTGACTTAACCCATTCCTAAAATCAGGAGGTTGCGCATACACATCATGGCTTGTACCCCATAATGGATTTTTCCTCCAGAAACGCGTCCAATCCCCTTTTAAAGGCGTCTAGGCTAGACGCCAGCACCACATCCTGTGGCAAGGAGTTCCACAGACCGACCACGCGCTGAGTAAAGAAATATTTTCTTTTGTCTGTCCTAACCCGCCCAACACTCAATTTTAGTGGATGTCCCCTGGTTCTGGAATTATGAGAGAGTGTAAAGAGCATCTCCCTATCCACTCTGTCCATCCCCTGCATAATTTTGTATGTCTCAATCATGTCCCCCCTCAAGCGTCTCTTTTCTAGGCTGAAGAGGCCCAAACGCCGTAGCCTTTCCTCATAAGGAAGGTGCCCCAGCCCCGTAATCATCTTAGTCGCTCTCTTTTGCACCTTTTCCATTTCCACTATGTCTTTTTTGAGATGCGGCGACCAGAACTGGACACAATACTCCAGGTGTGGCCTTACCATCGATTTGTACAACGGCATTATAATATTAGCCGTTTTGTTCTCAATACCCTTCCTAATGATCCCAAGCATAGAATTGGCCTTCTTCACTGCCGCCGCACATTGGGTCGACACTTTCATCGACCTGTCCACCACCACCCCAAGATCTCTCTCCTGATCTGTCACAGACAGCTCAGAACCCATCAGCCTATATCTAAAGTTTTGATTTTTTGCCCCAATGTGCATGACTTTACACTTACTGACATTGAAGCGCATCTGCCATTTTGCTGCCCATTCTGCCAGTCTGGAGAGATCCTTCTGGAGCTCCTCACAATCACTTCTGGTCTTTACCACTCGGAAAAGTTTGGTGTCGTCTGCAAACTTAGCCACTTCACTGCTCAACCCTGTCTCCAGGTCATTTATGAAGAGGTTGAAAAGCACCGGTCCCAGGACAGATCCTTGGGGCACACCGCTTTTCACCTCTCTCCATTGTGAAAATTGCCCATTGACACCCACTCTCTGCTTCCTGGCCTCCAACCAGTTCTCAATCCACGAGAGGACCTGTCCTCTAATTCCCTGACTGTGGAGTTTTTTCAGTAGCCTTTGGTGAGGGACCGTGTCAAATGCCTTCTGAAAGTCCAGATATATAATGTCCACGGGTTCTCCCGCATCCACATGCCTGTTGACCTTTTCAAAGAATTCTATAAGGTTTGTGAGGCAAGACTTACCCTTACAGAAGCCATGCTGACTCTCCCTCAGCAAGGCCTGTTCGTCTATGTGTTTTGAGATCCTATCTTTGATGAGGCATTCCACCATCTTACCGGGTATGGATGTTAGGCTGACCGGCCTATAGTTTCCCGGGTCCCCCCTCTTTCCCTTTTTAAAAATAGGCGTGACATTTGCTATCCTCCAATCTTCTGGTACCGTGGCTGTTTTGAGGGACAAGTTGCATACCTTAGTCAAGAGATCTGCAACTTCATTCTTCAATTCCTTAATAACCCTTGGGTGTATGCCATCAGGGCCCGGTGACTTATTGATCTTTAATTTATCAATGAGGTCTGAAACATCTTCTCTTTTAACCTCTATCTGACTTAACTCCTCGGTTAGGAGGGGCCGTTCGGGCAGCGGTATCTGCCCGAGGTCTTCTGCCGTGAAGACAGATGCAAAGAACTCATTTAATTTCTCTGCCATCTCTAAGTCTCCTTTTATCTCCCCTTTCCCTCCCTCACCATCCAGAGGGCCAACCGCTTCTCTGGCGGGTTTCCTGCTTCTAACATATTTGAAGAAGCTTTTATTATTCCCCTTAATGTTGCTAGCCATGCGTTCCTCATAGTCTCGCTTGGCCTCCCCTATCACCTTCTTACATTTCTTTTGCCACAGTTTATGTTCCTTTTTATTCTCTTCATTAGGGCAAGACTTCCATTTACGGAAGGAAGCTTCCTTGCCCTTCACAGCCTCTCTAACTTGGCTGGTTAGCCATGCGGGCACTCTCCTGGATTTAGCGGAACCCTTCTTTCTTTGCGGTATACACCTCTGCTGGGCCTCTATTACTGTTGTTTTAAGCAGCCTCCATGCACTCTGGAGAGACTGGACTCTTTTTACCCTCCCTTTCAACCTCCTTCTAACTAGCCTCCTCATTTGAGGGAAGTCCGCCCGTCGGAAGTCAAGGGTTTTTGTTAGAGATTTGCCTGGTATTCTTCCCCCAACGTGCACGTCAAAACGGATCGCAGCATGATCACTGTTCCCCAATGGCTCAGTAACGTTTACATCTCTAACCAGGTCCTGCGTACCGCACAAAATTAAATCCAGAGTCACCTGTCCTCTGGTGGGCTCCTTGACTAGCTGATCTAAGCCACAGTCATTTAGCACGTCAAGAAATCCGGTTTCCTTATCGTGACCAGAACACAAATTGACCCAGTCAATATGAGGATAATTGAAGTCCCCCATGATTACAACCCTGTCCTTCCTTGTCACCTCCCTGATCTGTTTCCTCATTTCAAGGTCCCCATCCGATTTCTGGTCTGGAGGACGATAGCACGCCCCCAGTATTACATTGCTGCACAAGCCTGGTAATTTAACCCACAGAGATTCTACGGTGGAGTCGGACCCACCTTCAATCTCTACTTTGCTGGATTCTATCCCTTCCTTAACATAAAGGGCCACCCCACCTCCAACACGCCCCTGCCTGTCCCTCCTGTAGAGTTTATAGCCCGGGATTGCGGTATCCCACTGATTCTCCGCATTCCACCAGGTTTCCGTTATGCCCACTATGTCAATATTTTCCCTTGTCACCAGACATTCCAGTTCTCCCACCTTTGCTCGTAGACTTCGGGCATTTGCATAAAATTTATACACGGAATGCCCCAGGATGGGCTGCTTATTTGCTCCTTTGTCCCCGCATCCTCTCATTGTGCCAAACCGTCTATCACATCCCATCACCCTACCTTTCCCAATTTCTTCTCCTACCCTGCCTTTGTCTTGTTGTTCTCTAACCTCCCCATCCTCATCCCATAGGGATGAGGAGTCCCGAACCGGATGCCCCTTGGCTCCTGTCGGCCTTCCCCCAGGGATCAGTTTAAAAGCTGCTCTGCCACCTTTTTAATGTTATGCGCCAGCAGTCTGGTTCCATTCTGGTTCAAATGGAGCCCGTCCCTCTTGTACAGGCCCCGCTTGTCCCAAAACGTTCCCCAGTGCCTAACGAATCTAAACCCCTCCTCCCTACACCACCGTCTCATCCACGCATTGAGACCCCTGATCTCCGCCTGCCTAGCTGGCCCTGCGCGTGGAACAGGTAGCACTTCAGAGAACGCTACCTTTGAGGTCCTGGCTTTCAGCTTCCTGCCTAAAAGCCTAAATTTGGCCTAAATTTGACATAAATTTCAATGGATCATTTGAGCCTCTGTATTCGCTCTGGATTTACAATCCGTCTGTGCAATCCTCTTGCAGGAACTAAGTATATGGTCAATTGTTTCTTCGGATTCATTGCACAACCTCCATTTTGCATCATTTGATGATTTCTCAATTCTGGCCGCTAATGCATTTGTTTGAATAGCCTGCTCTTGGGCTGCTAATATTAAGGACCCTATTTCTTTCTTTAAGGTTCCAGGTGTTAACCACAGCCAGGTTTTTTCATTATCTATTGTGTCTGATCTTTTCCAAATATTGGCCATGCAGTGCTTTATTGTCCCAGCTTTCAGTTGTTTTCATAGCATTTTTCTTATACTCCTGACTTGTTTGCTTAGCTTTTAGTAAGTTTCTGTTCTTTACTTCAACCAGTGCTTGTTCCTGACCAGTGGCATTGCTAGGGGGGTGTGAGGGGTGTGGGCCGCACCGGGGAGGTGACGCGCCCTGAGGGGTGACACGCTAAAATTGTGGCTTTAGGAAATACTGTGCCATGTCATACACCGTTGGATGCAGAATTCCCAGTGGAGTGCAATGCAGAAAACAGAATTGAAATAGCTCCTTTCCTTCAAAATTTATGGCCAAAAAACAGGAAAGAAATAATGCATGGAGCCCTATGGAAAGTGAAAGTGAGCTGTATCGTGCATTTACTTGCGAGTAGGTGTACTTGCCATAGTCCATTGGAAAGGGCAGGCTGAGCAGAATCCAACGACACCAGAACAGTCCCAATCCAATGAATGCAGCCCCCAAAAACACAAAAGGGAGAAGGCGGTCCCTCCCTCCCAGCTGCAGGCTATTGAGCCCTATGGAAAGTGAGAAAGCCTCACAGTTGCGTTTACTCGTGAGTAGGCAGATGAGCCTTGGCTGGTGTGAGGACAATGGAAGGGTCCTGATCCGATGGAGCTGGAGTGCAACAAATACTCCAGAAGGCAGCCCCCCCCCCCCACTAAAAAGGACAAAAAAAGAGGCTTGAACTGTTAAGGGGAAAGTTTTCTATTTTGCACTTGCAAAGCCAGGAGGGTCTTTATCTTGATATGTCTGAAAAAGAAGAACTTGAAACTGGGCACTGGGGAGGGCTGGAAATCTCACTGATTCTTTTTTTTGGGGGAGGGCAGACTACAGAGTAAGCTCCATTGACCACTATGGGACTTACTTCAGAGTAGACATGCATAGGATTGGGTTCACAGGCTGCAATCCTACCCACACTTTCCTGAGAGTAAGCCCCATTGACCACAATAGGACTTACTTCAGAGTAGATTCACTTGGTGGAACTGGCTTCTCCTTATTTAATTATTTCTTTTCTTTTCTTTTAATTATTTATAATTATTTATTTTAATTTGCTTGATGATGTCACTTCTGGCCATGATATCACTTCTAATGGGTCCTGGACAGATTGTCATTCTAAAAAGTGAGTCCCAGTGCTAAAGGTTTGAGAATGGCTGCAATAAGGGGTTAGTAAGTTGACACAGGAGGGGGTGTGTGTGAGAGAGAGACTACAAGTTTTCAAAATCACTAAAATCAGAGTCTGGAGGAATAATCCCATCATGTTATACATCAATCAATGCATAATTTCATGCAGAATGCAATGAAACAAATCACATTGAAATATCTGTGTTCTAACAAAAGGTACAGCCAAAAAACCGGTGGGGGTGGGGCGACGGTACATCACCACGCCCACCACCTGGGGCGTTGCCCTGCCCACTGCATGGGGTGACGCACAGGCCTCCCGCACCGGGTGACACGAATCCTAGTGACGCCACTGTTCCTGACTCTCTTTTACATAATCAACCAATGCACGTTTCTCTTCCTCCACTGTTTGTTTTACTTGCAAAAGCCCTCTGCCACCAGATTTTTGAGACAAATACAATCAGTCTGTATTGCTACATGGATGTAGACCAGGGTCTCCAAACTTTTTGACCAGAGGGCCGCATGAAAAATCTGGCACAGTGCTGAGGGCCAGAAAAAAATTTAAATATAAAATTTAAGCTTGAGTCCAATAAATTATGCCAGCAGTATATCTTATGACTGGTATGACTCAGCTGCTGATGGCTCTAACTGTATTCCCACCATTTAGTTTGGACTTCAAAATTTTTCTAACACTCTGGGTATATTCCTTTCTGACACTTCTTTTCACTACTTCATGCTTGATGTTATCCAGTTGTAAAATACCAAAATGTTTATAGGCTTCTTTCTGGTTAGGCTTCAACGTGCAAGGAAAGCGCCCTGCAGGTAGACCACAGCTGCGATACAAGGACATCTGCAAGAGGGATCTGAAGGCCTTAGGAGCGGACCTCAACAAGTGGGAAACCCTGGCCTCTGAGCGGCCCGCTTGGAGGCAGGCTGTGCAGCATGGCCTTTCCCAGTTTGAAGAGACACTTGGCCAACAGTCTGAGGCAAAGAGGCAAAGAAGGAAGGCCCATAGCCAGGGAGACAGAGCAGGGACAGACTGCACTTGCTCCCAGTGTGGAAGGGATTGTCACTCCCGAATCGGCCTTTTCAGCCACACTAGACGCTGTGCCAGAACCACCATCCAGAGCGCGATACCAGAGTCTTCCGAGACTGAAGGTTGCCAACAACAAGCTGACACCACATCCTAGCTCCTCGAGGGATCTTGCGCATTTCCATTGCACTCATGTGCTGTAGCGTCTCACATCTCCCCCCTTGCCCAGACTGAGATGCAGAATGCAGAGGGGCTGCAGAATGCAATGGGACTACTTAGTTCTGTGCCAGTTAAACTGCTGTCACAAATTGTAGCCGCTCCGTGTAAAGCTGCCCGGCCCAGGAGGGAGTATAGGATATGGTGCACGCCTCCTTCACCGATCCTGTCCTCCTTCTGGGTCTGATCTTCTCCCATTCTGCCCTCCCCCACTCTGTCAAACCCCCTTCCCACATTCCTGTTCCCCCCGCCCTCGCCCTCCCCCTCCCCCTGTACTGCTCAGCGGAGTATAGTACTCACCCCACCGGCTGCCTCTCCTTCAGGTGCAGGACCTTCCTGCAGGCACTGCTTGCGCTATAGTAGTCACAAGTGTGCGTTAGGTTAGGGCACTTTTGCAACCCTCTAGATCAGCACAACAGCTGCTGGGCTGGCAGAAGATAAATATAG
The DNA here is from genome assembly GCF_035046505.1 of Tiliqua scincoides. Classification (NCBI taxonomy): domain Eukaryota; kingdom Metazoa; phylum Chordata; class Lepidosauria; order Squamata; family Scincidae; genus Tiliqua; species Tiliqua scincoides. The sequence goes on along the minus strand of NC_089821.1, from coordinate 386,525 downwards.
GATTGTGCTGTGAGTTGTAGTTCTCTGAACCAAGAAGACTGCCACTTTATCTGGATTTCAGCTTATTAACTCTCCTCCAGTCCTCAGTTGCCTCCAGGAAGCATTCCAGGATTTCACCATTCTCCTTGGGATTAAATCACACACACACACACACACACACACACACACACACACACACAGAGAGAGAGAGAGAGAGAGAGAGAGAGAGTCTAATGTCATCCACATATCAGTGACACTCAACCTCAAAACGCCCCAGCAGTTTCAGGTAGGTGTTGAACATCTTGGAGAACAGAATGGAACCCTGAAGCACTCCACATCTGAAGACCCTTCTGGGGTCTATTGGCCAGAAGGAACTAGAACTACTGCAAGGTGGTGCCTCCAAGACCCAACTCAGCCAACCCACCCACCCAGAAAGGCACCATGCTTGGTGGTGTTGAAAGCCACAGAGAGTACCAGCAGGATCACAGATATCCTGTTCACATTGAGGGTCAAATAGGTCTTAATTTAAGTGTTATGCAATTGCATGCTTGTTTTTTATAGAGATCATTGGGGCCTACAATTTGGATAAGGACCACAGCTGAGGTGAGGGGGGCTTCAGCCTTTTTCTGCAGTCCTCATCAGGATTGGTGCACTACAGTGTTTGCTGCCTGGTTTACGGCCCAATCCTAATGAAGATTGTGCTGTCCTTTGCAACAGCGGAAGACTGTTCCCCTGTCGTAAATGGCTGTACGGGAGGCCATTTTAGGCACACTGCCACAAACAGCAGTGGTGCCTGAGGCCTCTGCAGCAGCTCTGTGCCTCTGGTAGTGAAGGTAAGCTGGTGGTGGAAGGTGGCATTGTGGGTGGAATGGGGTGGGGAGGGGTAGGAAAGGGAGGCAGGTGAAGGAGGGAATGGGTTTCACTGGTGGAGCATGTACCAGATCCTGCCCCCTGTTCTGTGACCTCTCCCTGATGCTCCTTGGATTTGCACCAGCAATTGCACACTTTGTTGCAGTAGCTTCAACCCAGTTGGCTTATCACTGTAAAAAAGGGGGGGGGGGGAATGACCAGAAATAGTAGCTGGTTCTTGAGTAGCTGCTGAGAATCCCGTTATTCCTCACAGCAGCGACTTAACAATCATAGTAAGATGTGTAAGTTTCAGCGCAGATCAGAGCGAGAGGCTGATGGACTGAACGTTGTCTGCAGTGTCCTCCTTGTGCTTCTGTCCACAATGAATTCTGACATGCTTTGCTGGCTGGCTCCAGTAACACTGATCCAGGAAGAAGGCTGTGTGTAGAGGGTGCTGCTTGCTTTTTAGGTTGAGATTGGTGTGGACCAAAAAGGAACCAGGAGGTGACTCTAAGAGAAGCCAAATAAGGGGAGGGGGATCTCAGCTGCAGATCTCGTCCCTTGGTGCTTTGCACTGAACAAGGCTGTTGGTTTGTTCCTGCAGTCCTACATCCTGAAACCAGGTTGCAGAAGACCAGCAGTCTCAGACATTTGTTTTCACACAGTACATGAATAATCATGAATTGCTGCCATGGCTGCTGTTTTGATTCCTCCCACAGAAGACCCCCTTTCCTAAGGACTGGCATTTAACCTTGGCATGTTGCCGACGATCAGCACTGTAGAAATTGCATTGAAATGCTGTTTGTGTTGCTATAGTGAAAATGACAACAGCAATCACAGCGCACAGACCAGTACTTTGTGTTGTTTGTGACACTCCAATAGAACTCTGCTGTCTTATTCAGACTGCAGGGACCTTTCAGAGGAAAAAAGACTTGAGAATAAACATCACTTCCAATGGGTCCTGGACAGATTGTCGTTCTAAAAAATGGGTCCCAGTGCTAAAAGTTTGAGAACTGCTGCAATAAGGTGTTAGTAAGTTGACACAGGAGGGTGTGTGTGTGGGAGAGAGACTACAAGTTTTCAAAATCACTAAAATCAGAATTTGGAGGAATAATCCCATCATGTTATATATCAATCAATGCGTAATTTCATGCAGAATGCAGTGAAACAAACCACATTGAAATATCTGTGTTCTAACAAAAGGTACAGCCAAAAAACCAGTGGGGGTGGGGCGATGGTACATCACCACGCCCACCTGAGGCGTTGCCCTGCCCACTACATAGGGTGACGCACAGGCCTCCCGCACCGGGTGACGCGAATCGTAGTGACGCCACTGCATGAGGAGAAACTAGCAGAGTGCCCGGGCCTGCCAGGACCGGAGGCCGGTGCTGAGGGGGGCACTTCAGCACCAGCAGCCTCTGTGCCCACACTGGGGGGTTCCAGTGATCACACCAACTCCTCCATCACAGCAAGAGGTGATTTAACAGGGTCAGCAAAGGAGGGAGGCTGGCAACCAGCCAGGGGATGGGATGTAAGAGCAGCTTCCAAAAGGGGGGGCATCAAGAAAGGCTTTCACTGGTGGCTGCTGGTTCAACAGGAGGCCTCACCAGTGCAGCAGTGAAGGGAGCCTCATCTTCCAAGGCTGCCTTAGCACAGGTTCTGCAACAACAGGCCCGGAGCTACCTGTTTTTCTTCTCCGCAAGGAAGAAACTTCCACTTCCACTGCTCCTGGGGCTTCCACTGGCTCTCACAGACCTGCCCCCAGGCCGCTCTCTCTCTTTCTCTCTAGACAGCCTCCCCCGACCCTTTCCTGGTCAAAGTCACCTATTTGAAAATGTAGCCCTGGTCTAAGCAGTCTGGTTACACACTGGTGCTTGACTGGTACCTGCTTTTCCACTCATAACATGATTTGTCAACCCTCGTGCATGATCTTTGCTGGGAAGAACTTGCAATTTCTACTCACAAAGTGAGTCAGGTATCTGAACAATAAAACTCCAAATTACCCTTTCCTTGTCTTCTGCAATTTGCCTAGAGTGCTTGCTTCAGTACACACGAAACTGATGCAACCCTGTGCTGTGTTGGTGTTCAAGGATATTATTCAAGCATCCAGCTGAATAATGTGGGCAATTTAATTAATCTAATAAATTCTATGTTGTATGGAGATATAATTATCAGTCCCTGCTGAGATGTGTACTGTATGTACAACTGAAATGGATGAGCCTAATGAACAAAGATATTTGCATTTTGCTGAAATGTTGTGCAATTTTGTTTGGCAGGTTTTATAAAATTAATTTAATGCTAATTTCTCTTCACAATAAAATAGCAATTAATCTGGTTCTTTTTACTTAGAAAAAGCATGCTCTTTTTAAAAGACACTTCTTGAGTGGATAAAACCAACTTACCTACAATAATCTTACAATCCAAATTCTGAATTTCTCCGTTGTACTATCTTTTAGGGAACAATAACTAATAAAGCTAACCATGAACAGTAAAAGGCAAAACTTACCTACTGCTGGGAAGAAAATGATAAATGTGGAATGAGACTTGAATTCTGCTATCAGCCATTACATTAATGGAAAGACTTCTCCAAAGATTAATTCATTCTTGTAGCATGTGAATATGCTTTGTCAACTAAGGATAGAGTTATCATAAGATCTAGTTTGGTAACTGACAACTGCAATTGTGTATTGCAATTAAACTCTACAGTTTAATTTCTCAGCCAAGAGATGATCTGTGAAGCTAGCAGCCGCTGCCATTATACTTCTGTTTGAGAGATTTATAAGAAATGACTTTGAAGGTGAAGAGCAGCAGCATGTCAACAACTAGATATTGGGCCCAATCCTGTCCTGGATTTTCTGTAGGAAGCAAGATGCAAATGAAGGGATACAACCTCCTGATTTTAGAAATGGGCTATGTCCGAATGCCAGATGCAGGGGAGGGCACCAGAAGGCAGGTTGTGTTTTGTCTTTTGTGCTCTCTGAGGCATTTGGTGGGCCGCTGTGAGATACAGGAAGCTGGACTAGGTGGGCCCATGGCCTGATCCAGTGGGGCTGTTCTTATGTTCTTAAGATTCAGCAAACAGAGAATCTCTGAAATGGTTTGCTAGCAAGAGGCCAGGGGAGGGGGGGATACCCCAAACCACGACACACAGAGAATTCCACAGTGAAACAGGCAAAGCTCCACAGAAAATGGAAGAGAACACAGAAAATACAGTGATTTTATGACAAACCATATAAAATTATTCTTAAGAATAAGAGAAACATTTTGGAAGTGGAACGAGGGAAAATTGAGAAAGGATCACAAGCACACTATAGCTATTAAGTGTAGAGAATGAGTGCAAAGCTCGGCATGAACCCAGGTTAGCAAGGGAGGTAAAGAAAAACAGTGAGAGGTTTGATGGTTGTGTTTGGCACAGAAGGAAGAGGAAGAAGTGGTGGGTGGGTCTGCTGTGTAGGGAAAATGTTGACATGCAAATGACTGATGGAGAGAAGGTGGAAATGCGCCCGTTGCTCAGGGGGCTTGGCTGTACTTACCAGAGCCTCCTGCAGGATGTGTGGGGAGCCCCACGAGACCATCTGCAGGGCTCCCCAAAGCTTTGAAAGCAAAAGCGGAGCCATCATGCCCGCCTCCGCTAAACCGGAAGTGGAGCACGATGGCTCCACTTTCACTTCTAAAGCTTTGGGGAGCCCTGCAGACAGTTGTGCAAGGCTCCCCGCACCCCCAGCAGGCTCTGGTAAGTACAGCCAAGCCCCTGCAGCCCCCTGAGCAATGCGATCCTGGGGATTGCGTCATTGCCTCCTCCCTGCCCCCGCCTCAGGCTGGGGCGTCGCAACGCCCCAGTTTGAAAACCCCTGCCTTAAGGCCTGACTACAGGCACATGCATGCTGTCTGAAGGGGACTACGGTTTTTGCAGGATTTCATCTTGGGTAATGAAATTCTATTTGAGCGATGCACACAATTTAAAGCACTTTTCCATTTAATTTACACTGTTTTTGGCATTATTGGGAATTTTGGGGCCACTCTCTGGGAATAGTTGGCACTCCTCCTTCCCATCAGTGGCAGTTGTGATCCTGGCCCCTGTGCTGCCTGGGGCCAGGACCACAAAGTGCACTCCTCTACTCCACCTCCCCCCATCGGGCACATTTGGAAGCCTATTGAGGATCAGGGTGTATTCCTAAAAGTGTCACTTCCGATTTTCGGGGGGGGGGGTTGCAGCAGCACCCGCGGGTGGCACTCCGGGGCATTTGCCCCCCCCACCACATATACCAGTAATTATTGGTTCCATGCTGCTATTCTCAGACACTGGAGAGAGCAGGGGTGTCACTAAGGGGCATAGCAATATGGGGGGTGAGGTCAGTGTGCTGCCAATCCCCCTCTGAGTACAGAGTACCCAGTTGTTGAACACGACTATCCCACTGACTTTGCTCAATCAACATGTGCAGTGAGGTTTTTTTTAAATTGTAATCTCTATTTAAACCTAACCGGAAGAATTCAAACCTAGAAGGAATGCAAGAGGTGCAGTCTGTGACTATTCTTACCTTGTCTGTACCTGAGGACAAAGGCTTCATTCTTACTGAAGGGGTAAATCTGGCTTTCAGCTCCACCACCCTGGACTACACCCAGGGGCTAAATGGCTGAATGCTGCTTCATGCAAAAAAAGGGAAAAAACCTACTCCCAATCAAGGTTGAAATCCTATGCACACTTTCCTGGAACTAAGACCCATTGAACACATGGGATTTGCTTCTGAGTAGACATCATTGTAAGTTTTATACCAGACAACTAGCGTGTGAGGAAGAAGGCTCTTCTGCTGCAGCCAGGAGTGGTGCAGTCCAGATACAGATTTATGAATTCCGTGAGGAGTGGGCTGTAGGCTCTTGATGTCACATAGATTGCTCTGGAACTGACCTTCTGGCAAACTTAGAAGCATTTACAATCAATATTCTCAGATCCAAGGGGGCAAAGGTCAGGAAACAGCTAATGCCATGATTCTGTTATCCATTTTGGTCTCGAATCCCGTTAGCACACCAAGCCAATATAGGAGAGATAAATGTGGCCACCTTTTCTTAGCCTCTGATGTGACATGGATTAGCTTGTATGGCAGTGGTTCCAAGAAAAGAAATAGATGGAATGAAGCCAGATGTCCTCCATTCTTCCACATTTCTGCAGGCTCATTTCCATTCTCTTTGGTCTTCTCAAAGAGCCACCTAAATTAACCATTTCATGCCTGTTCTCCTTATCTGTGCCCTGGAAGGGTCCCAGGGTCTGCTGCTGGGCTTTTGACATCTTCTTTGATTTTAGCTTGTTTCCAGCTTCTCCATCATGCCCCCAACCACTACTTGTATATATGTTTTCCTCCTTTGCACTGTGTTTGATAATTAAAAACAAAAAAATTACTAACTGTGCATATGGACAGAAGGTCTGGTCTAGAGGGTAGAGCCAGTGGCGTCATGAGGGTTCGCATCACCCGGTGCGAGAGGCCAGCGTGTCACCCCCAGGCAGTGGTAGGGGCAACGCCCCAGGTGGTGGGGCATGGTGATCTACCATCGCCCTGCCCCCACTGTTTTTTTGGCTGTACCTTTTGATAGAATAAAGATATTTCAGTGCAGTTTGTTTCATCGCATTCTGCATTAAATTACACATTGATTGATATATAACATGATGATATTATTTTTGCAAACTGTGATTTTGGTCACTAGTGGTGTCAGCTCCCCCCAGGGTGTCAACTTACTAACACCTTATTGGAGCAGTTCTCAAACTTTTAGCACTGGGACCCACTTTTTAGAATGACAATCTGTCAGGACCCATCATAAAGCAAATTAAAATAAATAATTATAAATAAATTAAAGTAAAATAAATAAATAAGGGAAAGCCAGCCCTGTTCCACCAAGTAAATTTTCTCTGTAACCTGCCTGCAATAACACCCCCCACACACACACCAAAAAAAGAATCAGTAACATTTTCACCTCTACCCAGTACCCAGTTCAATTTAAGTTCTTATATTTTAAGCATATCACTATCAGGACCCACCTGGCTGTACAAGTCTGAGAGCCCAATCCTATGCCTGTCTACTTAGAAGTAAGTCCCTTTATAGTCAGTGGGGCTTACTCCCAGGAAAGTGTGCATAGGATTGCAGCCTAAAACAAAAAGATTCACCTTATCCTGTCAAGCCTCTGTTTCATTCTTTTTAGGGGGGGGGGAGCTGCCTTCTGGAGCATTTGTTGAGCTCCATTTGCATCAAATCAGGACAATTTTAGTGGCCTCACATTTGCCTTTGCCTGAACTGCCTAGGAGCCAAGGCACATTTGCTTACTTGTGAGTAAACATGACCATGTGGCTTAGTTTCGCTTTCCATAGGGCTCTATACATTCACCAGCTTGGAGGGAGGGACCTCCTTCTCGGGAGTTTTTTGGGGCTACATTCATTGAATTAGGACCATTCTGGTGTTGTTGGATTCCTCTCAGCCTGCCCTTTGAGACGGACTAAGGCACGTTCACCTATTCGTGAGTAAACACACACTAATCAAAAAAGCATCTCAAAACACAAACAAATCAAACACACGCATCTCAAAAAAGACATAGTGGAAATGGCAAAGGTGCAAAAGAGAGCGACTAAGATGATTATGCGGCTGGGGCACCTTCCTTATGAGGAAAGGCTACGGCATTTGGGCCTCTTCAGCCTAGAAAAGAGGCACCTGAGGGGGGACATGATTGAGACATACAAAATTATGCAGGGGATGGACAGTGGATAGAGAGATGCTCTTTCCACTCTCACATAACACCAGAAGCAGGGGACATCCACTAAAATTGAGTGTTGGGAGAGTTAGAACAGACAAAAGAAAATATTTCTTTACTCAGCATGTGGTTGGTCTGTGGAACTCCTTGCCACAGGATGTGGTGATGGCATCTAGCCTGGACGCCTTTTAAAGGGGATTGGACAAGTTTCTGGAGGAAAAATCCATTACGGGGTACAAGCCATGATGTGTATGTGCAACCTCCTGATTTTAGAAATGAGTTTTGTCAGAATGCCAGGTGCAAGGGAGGGCACCAGGATGAGGTCTCTTGTTATCTGGTGTGCTCCCTGGGGCATTTGGTGGGCCGCTGTGAGATACAGGAAGCTGGACTAGATGGGCCTGTGGCCTGCTCCAGTGGGGCTGCTCTTATGTTCTTAACTACAATTCCCAGGAAGCCTTGCAGGTCTCTTGTTATCTGGTGTGCTCCCTGGGGCATTTGGTGGGCCGCTGTGAGATACAGGAAGCTGGACGAGATGGGCCTATGGCCTGATCCAGTATGGCTGTTCTTATGTTCTTATGCTACGGCTCGGTTTCACTTTCCATTGGGCACCATGCATTTTTTGTTTTCCAGTTTTTTGCCAATAACGTTTGATGGAAAGGAGATATTTCACTCCTGTTTTTTGCATTGCATTCTGCTGGAAATTCTACATCCAACGGTATACAACATGATGGTGCTACTCCTAACCACCACGATTTTAGTGCATCACCCTCCCAGTGCGCATCACCCCCCTTGTGCGTCACCCGGTGCGGCCTGCACACCCCTAGCGATGCCACTGCCAAACATGCAACAGTTCCCTGGCTTTTTCACACCTACTAATGGCGCAAAAAGGCACCTTTTCAGGTGGTGCTCCTCTTATTTTGGCAGCCGGAGAGCAACAGTCCCTCTGCAGCCCAGCAGGGCGTCTCTTGCAGGGGCTGCAGCTCAGTGGCGTCACTAAGGTTCATGTCACCCGGTTCGGAATGCCAGCCCGTCACCCCCCATGCAGTGGGCAGGGCAATACCCCAGGTGGTGGGCGTGGTGATTTACCATCGCTCCGCCCCCAATGGTTTTTTGGCAGTACCTTTTGATAGGACAAGATAGAACACATTCTGCATGAAATTACGCATTGACTGATATATAACATGCTGGTATTATGCTTCCAAATTATGATTTTAGTGATTTTGGTCATTAGTGGTATCACACACACCCCCAAGGGTGTCAACTTACTAGCACCTTATTGCAGCAGTGGGACCCACTTTTTAGAATGACAATCTGTCCAAGACCCACCAGAAGTGATGTCATGGTGGAAGTAACATCATCAGGCAAATTAAAATAAATAAGTATAAATAATTAAAGTAAAACAAATACTTAAATAAGCAAATACTTAAATAAGCAGAAGCCAGCCCTGTTCCACCAAGTGAATTTCCTCTGTAGCCTGCCTACAATAACACCCCCCCCCCTCCAAAACCAGTAAGGTTTTCAGCCCTACCCAGTGCCCAGTTCAATTTCTTCTGTTTAAACCAGATCACTGTCAGGATCTATCTGGCTTTGCAAGTCTCAAAAATGTTCACTTTATCTGCTGCAGCCTCTGTTTTGATCCTTTTTAGTGGGGGGGGGGGGAGGCTGCCTTCTGGAGCACTTGTTTAGCTGCAGGTGCATAGGATCAGGACCATTCTGGTAGCCTTGCATTCTCCTTCACCTGATCTTCCACACCAGCCAAGGCACATTTACTTACTTGACCGTGAGTCGACTAAACTTGACCGTGAGGCTTAGTTTTGCTTTCTATAGGGCTCAATACATTCATCTGCTTGGAGGAAGGGACTTCCTTCTCAGGTGTTTTTGGGGGCTGCATTCTTTGGATCAGGACCATTCTGGTGTTGTTGGATTCCTCTCAGCCTGCCCTTTCCAATGGTCTAAAGCAAGTTCGCCTACTTATGACTAAACCTGCGATACGGCTCACTTTCAGTTTCCATAGGGATCCATGCAATTTTTGTTCTCCAGTTTTTGGGCCATAACTTTTGATATAAAGGGAGATATTTCACTGTGGTTTTCTGCATTGCATTCCTCTCGAAATTCCGCATCCAGCGGTATATAACTTGCTGGTATTACTCCTAAGCACCGTGATTTTAGTGTTTCACCCCCCCAGGGCACATCACCACCCCGTGCGCGTCACCCTGTGCGGTCCGCACACCCCTAGCGATGCCACTGCTGCAGCTGGGGTCTTTGCATCTGCATCCTGTTAACACTGAGAGCCCCTTTTGGATAACAAGAGCTCTGTGGTGTGTGTTTTGTTACACAACCACTTTGTATAGTTTTTTGTTGGAAAACTCCACCATTCCTCTTTTTCTGTTTTGTTTCAAACAAAATTATTATTATTAAGAAGAAGAATTATTAAGAAGAGGAACTCATTGGCAATGGTCCTGGACACCATGCACAGGGGGGAAATGTTGCTGAAGTGGCCCGCTGGGCAGGCACCGTCTCTTCATGCTGCATGCAGCGTTTCGTAGAGCCTCTTAGACTCACTATGTGCTGTTCTCTGCATGCCAACTCCACATGTGGAACATGAGGCCAAACTGCACAGTTTTCTCTAACAAAAACCCTTGACTTCCGACGGGCGGACTTCCATCAAATGAGGAGGCTGGTTAGAAGGAGGTTGAAAGGGAGGGTAAAAAGAGTCCAGTCTCTCCAGAGTGCATGGAGGCTGCTTAAAACAACAGTAATAGAGGCCCAGCAGAGGTGTATACCGCAAAGAAAGAAGGGTTCCACTAAATCCAGGAGGGTGCCCGCATGGCTAACCAGCCAAGTTAGAGAGGCTGTGAAGGGCAAGGAAGCTTCCTTCCGTAAATGGAAGTCTTGCCCTAATGAAGAGAATAAAAAGGAACATAAACTGTGGCAAAAGAAATGTAAGAAGGTGATAGGGGAGGCCAAGCGAGACTATGAGGAACGCATGGCCAGCAACATTAAGGGGAATAATAAAAGCTTCTTCAAATATGTTAGAAGCAGGAAACCCGCCAGAGAAGCGGTTGGCCCTCTGGATGGTGAGGGAGGGAAAGGGGAGATAAAAGGAGACTTAGAGATGGCAGAGAAATTAAATGAGTTCTTTGCATCTGTCTTCACGGCAGAAGACCTCGGGCAGATACCGCTGCCCGAACGGCCCCTCCTGACCGAGGAGTTAAGTCAGATAGAGGTTAAAAGAGAAGATGTTTCAGACCTCATTGATAAATTAAAGATCAATAAGTCACCGGGCCCTGATGGCATACACCCAAGAGTTATTAAGGAATTGAAGAATGAAGTTGCAGACCTCTTGACTAAGGTATGCAACTTGTCCCTCAAAACGACCACGGTGCCAGAAGATTGGAGGATAGCAAATGTCACGCCTATCTTTAAAAAGGGAAAGAGGGGGGACCCGGGAAACTATAGGCCGGTCAGCCTAACATCCATACCGGGTAAGATGGTGGAATGCCTCATCAAAGATAGGATCTCAAAACACATAGACGAACAGGCCTTGCTGAGGGAGAGTCAGCATGGCTTCTGTAAGGGTAAGTCTTGCCTCACGAACCTTATAGAATTCTTTGAAAAGGTCAACAGGCATGTGGATGCGGGAGAACCCGTGGACATTATATATCTGGACTTTCAGAAGGCGTTTGACACGGTCCCTCACCAAAGGCTACTGAAAAAACTCCACAGTCAGGGAATTAGAGGACAGGTCCTCTCGTGGATTGAGAACTGGTTGGAGGCCAGGAAGCAGAGAGTGGGTGTCAATGGGCAATTTTCACAATGGAGAGAGGTGAAAAGCGGTGTCCCCCAAGGATCTGTCCTGGGACCGGTGCTTTTCAACCTCTTCATAAATGACCTGGAGACAGGGTTGAGCAGTGAAGTGGCTAAGTTTGCAGACGACACCAAACTTTTCCAAGTGGTGAAGACCAGAAGTGATTGTGAGGAGCTCCAGAAGGATCTCTCCAGAATGGCAGAATGGGCAGCAAAATGGCAGATGCGCTTCAATGTCAGTAAGTGTAAAGTCATGCACATTGGGGCAAAAAATCAAAACTTTAGATATAGGCTGATGGGTTCTGAGCTGTCTGTGACAGATCAGGAGAGAGATCTTGGGGTGGTGGTGGACAGGTCGATGAAAGTGTCGACCCAATGTGCGGCGGCAGTGAAGAAGGCCAATTCTATGCTTGGGATCATTAGGAAGGGTATTGAGAAAAAACGGCTAGTATTATAATGCCGTTGTACAAATCAATGGTAAGGCCACACCTGGAGTATTGTGTCCAGTTCTGGTCGCCGCATCTCAAAAAAGACATAGTGGAAATGGAAAAGGTGCAAAAGAGAGCGACTAAGATGATTACGGGGCTGGGGCACCTTCCTTATGAGGAAAGGCTACGGCGTTTGGGCCTCTTCAGCCTAGAAAAGAGACGCCTGAGGGGGGACATGATTGAGACATACAAAATTATGCAGGGGATGGACAGAGTGGATAGGGAGATGCTCTTTACACTCTCACAGAACACCAGAACCAGGGGACATCCACTAAAATTGAGTGTTGGGCGGGTTAGGACAGACAAAAGAAAATATTTCTTTACTCAGCGTGTGGTCGGTCTGTGGAACTCCTTGCCACAGGATGTGGTGCTGGCGTCTAGCCTAGACGCCTTTAAAAGGGGATTAGATGAGTTTCTGGAGGAAAAATCCATTATGGGGTACAAGCCATGATGTGCATGCGCAACCTCCTGATTTTAGGAATGGGTTAAGTCAGAATGCCAGATGTAGGGGAGAGCACCAGGACGAGGTCTCTTGTTATCTGGTGTGCTCCCTGGGGCATTTGGTGGGCCGCTGTGAGATACAGGAAGCTGGACTAGATGGGCCTGTGGCCTGATCCAGTGGGGCTGTTCTTATGTTCTTAACTACAATTCCCAGAATGCCTTGCAGGTCTTCTTGTTATCTGGTGTGCTCCCTGGGACATTTGGTGGGCTGCTGTGAGATACAGGAAGCTGGACTAGATGGGCCTATGGCCTGATCCAGTGGGGCTGTTCTTATGTTCTTATGTAGGTGCATTTGCTTCGTTCTGACTCTTTTTAGTTTTCCAAAAAAGAGCCCTTTGGACTCCAGACTAAAGCAGAAGACCAGCGAAGGGGGTTCTCAACTGAGAACAGTAAGTAACCATCCTTTTTACTTGCCTCCCCATAAGCTGCCTGGCCACCAATGGGTCACAGGGGTCCTAAGCCAGCGATTTGCCTGCCTTAAGTCTGAGAGTCTCAAGGGCCATGTTAGACCAGGAAGAGGTGGGGAGGATCTTGGCTTGTGTCGCTGTTGCTTGAATGTTCCCACTTCTTTCCACCAAATAGCCCCGGTTTGGCCCATTCCTTGCCCCAGTCCTCCCCCTAACCACACCCACCACCACATTACCTGCTCCAGCATGGGCTGGATGAGCTGGTGGCCCACACACGGGGCCTCTGACCTTGTGCTCCAGCAGTTCCAAAGCAGGCAGCTGCAGCAGCTGCAGCATGACTCTGGCAGTGTAGCCCAGGACTTAGGGCAGCAGATCACATGATGTGTTGCTGTGGGCCCTGGATAGGATTGGGCCCAGTGGTGTCGTTAATGAACATGCAGCCCGGTGCAGAACTCAAAATGATGCACCAAAAGTGACATCACGCCCAGGCTTTTTAAAAAGTGCAAATGGGGGGAAACCTGCCTCCTCTCTCCAGCAGTTCTCCAGCCACTTGATCTGCTTCCTCCCCCAGCCAGTGGCACAGCTAAGGCATTATCTGCTACGTGGGATCAAAGAAGGTTTTGTAACCCCCTCCATGACAAAATCAAGTTTAAGTAAATAAATAAAAAATATGCCCCTTATTGATTAGAGACACTGTGCTGGGGTGAAGAGGGACAGTTATTATCTCCCTGCTGCTAAATATAAGAGGAGCCCCACTTGAAAAAGTGCCTCTTTACTAGTTAGCAGGAGTAGCTGTATTATGATACCTGGAAATAAGAGCTGACTCATATTGACACCTTATTGGCTCCATGCTGTATCACAATAACATCTCATTGGCTTTCAGAAAAATCAGTCTCATAGGTCAGTTTTGAGTTCAGAAAATCCACTTTTTGTTCCTTAAGGCAATTGTGTTTTTGTTTTCTGATTAATTGGCCATAACTTTTGATGAAATAAAGATATTCAAATGAGGTTTGTTTCATTGCATTCTGCATTAAATTACCTTTCCAATGATATATAACATGATGGTATTATTCGCACATACCAAGATTATTCACACATACCAAACTGCTTACTTTAGACTGAGCTCTAAAGTGAAGAAAAACAAACACAACCTGGTTGACCTCAGAGGCCCATTCAAAGGCAAGGGCAACCCCCAGGACTTGGGGGACAGGCATTCTCCCCCATATGGCCATGGTTTCAAGTATCTGCAGGGGACTCCATTACGGAACCTCCACAGATAAGGGGGCACACCTGTAAGCACAGCATGACAGAACATGATATACATGAGAAATGCTTCCAATGTGCTCAACTCCAGCTATACTAATTCTGAGCAATGTACTGTGAATACTCTCTAACAATGGAGACAGGTGAAAAGCGGTGTGCCCCAAGGCTCTGTCCTGGGACTGGCACTCTTCAACCTCTTCATAAATGACCTGGAGACAGGGGTGAGCAGCGAGGTGGCAAAGTTTGCAAACGACACCAAACTTTTCTGAGTGGTGAAGACCAAAAGTGATTGTGAGGAGCTCCAGAAGGATCTCTCCAAACTAGCAGAATGGGCAGCAAAATGGCAGATGCGTTTCAATGCAAGTAAGTGTAAAGTCATGCACATTGGGGCAAAAAATCAAAACTTCACATGTAGGGTAATGGGTTCTGAGCTGTATGTGACAGATCAGGAGAGAGATCTTGGGGTGGTGGTGGTCAGCTCAATGAATGAGTTGACCCAATGTGTGGCGGCAGTGAAGAAGGCCAATTCTATGCTTGGGATCATTAGAAAAGGTATTGAGAACAAAACGGCTAATATTATAACGCTGCTGTACAAATTGATGGTAACGTCACACCTGGAGTATTGCGTCCAGTTCTGGTCACCACATCCCATAAAAGATATAGTGGAAATGGGAAAGTTGCAAAAGAGAGCAACCAAAATGATTACTGGGCTGGGGCACCTTCCCTATGAGGAAAGGCTACAACATTCAGGCATTCTAGAAAAGAGGCACGTGAGGGGGGACATGATTGAGACATACAAAATTATGCATGGGAAGGATAGAGTGGATAGAGAGATGCTCTTTTCCCTCTCACATAACACCAGAACCCATCTTCTCATCAGACGGGTTACAAGCCATGATGTGTATGCGCAACCTCCTGATTTTAGAAATGGGCTATAACTGAATGCCAGATGCAAGGGAGGGCACCAGGATGAGGTCTCTTGTTCTGGTGTACTCCCTGGGGCATTTGGTGGCCGCTGTGAGATACAGGAAGCTGGACTAGATGGGCCTATGGCCTGATCCAGTGGGGCTTGTAGTAAATATAGAATGTACAGGCGCTGAACTTTGAGATGTCTTTGCATATCTGGCAGTCTGGCAGGCACACCAGCGAGTGCGCAAACGCTTTGTTGATATGTTAAGTGTTGAAAATTCAGTGCTCTGGAAAATAGTAGAAAGTTATAGAAAGAGCTAGCCTTGAAGATGTTATGAAGAAATCATATCTATGGAATGTGTTTGCGGTTAAGCTAGAGAGCCGGCTGGTTACAGCCAGTATGAATCAGCATCCTTTTGTAAAATTCCCTATTACGTAGCCTTATATCATGTGTTTTGAGACTTAATAAAAAGCTGGGTCAGGAGCCGGGAGACACTTCACTTCTCCCTTGATTTCATTCCTGCTCCTGCTTCCAGCCCTTCCAACCTCTCTGAAACCTGTCTGTTGACTGATTCTTCGCCATGGCTTCTCTGCCACACCAAGCAGCTAACTCAGGCTGCTCCTCAAGTAGCACTAAAATGCTACAGGGGCTGTTCTTATGTTCTTAGTTCTTGTGGCTATGATCACATTAATGGAAAGTTCAGGCCACATGGTTATTAAGCCGCATGAGCAGAGTTCAAAGAGAATGCCACGGATCCTGAGAAGGCCCTAGAAACTGATCTGCATTATGAAACAGCCAGCAGGGAGTTCAGAGGCAAGACACCCAAAGAGATGCAAAAACCATGACAAGATCTTTTGCGGGGGGGGGGGGGGGGGGCTTTGTTCTGAGGCCTGTGGTGTGACTTCTGACTACCCAAGAAGTCCCTCTCAAACATTCAGGAAGTGTCACAAGACGCCTCCAATCAAGAAGGAGTATCAGCACAAGGCAGAAAAGTTTTTTAACTAAATCAAAAAGACCCACAGCCCAATCCAGGACCGTCCTGGACTGCCAGCCGTAGCTCTTTGAGACAGTGGAAGACACAAGAGGCGGCAGCGCTCCCTGTCCATCGCCAGGCCTGTCCACAGCTACCAGAGCAGGTCAGGCTGTGGAGGGGGCAAGGAGGGCGGGATGGGGAGGGAAGAAATGGGGGCAAGGAGCTGTGGGAGTGGGTGGAACGGGATTGCACACACCGGATCCTATCCTCCCTTTTGGCAGACCCATTGTGGAGCAGGAGGCTTACAGAGGAGTAAGGGGTTTTAAACCCCCTTTCCCCTCCAAGCCTCCTGATCCGACTTCTCCCCGCTGGATACAGCTCACTCCTTTTTCAGCACGGCCGCACCAGCAGGGGGAGAAGGTAGGATTGGGCTCCAAGTCACATAGTAAGGAGGCAGAAACTAATAATACCCTCCGTGACATTTATTCTTGTATCTTTAAGACCATGGCCCATTTCCTTTCTCTGCCTCACTCTCTTCCTGTTTTTGTCCGCTCCCCCCAGCCAGCCATGTTTTCGGTCGTGTGTGGTCTGCAACAAGGTTTGTCGTTGTCTTCTAAGAGCTTTCATGCGGCCCGTCTGCCCACCAGGACAACCTTTTGAGGAACTCCTACCAGGAGTCTGCAAATCCTCCATTCCCAAGTAGCGCCTGATGCCCACCTGCCTAGGCATTTCTTTTCCTGTAAATGCCTGGCTGTTGGTGATTTGGAACTGCACGGTGCTGACTGGAAGGCGAGCGCAGGAGAGCTCCTGCCCTCTCACCGAGCTCCACCAGTCGCACGAAAGGCAAAGACTGGGTAGCAGCCTCTGCCTGAAGCCATGTTAACTGCCTGGAACCATGTTAGGCAGGCGCAGCTGTGGGAAAGTTGTTAATTAGGACATCCCTGAGGAGCCAGCTTCCCGGAGGGATGCGAGAGCGGCCAGCCCTCCTATCTAAGACCCAGCTGTTCCCAGAGTGGCTGATTGGCCAAGGACACCTTGATTGCGGATCCGTTCCAGCTGCAGGTTTCAGGTTGGGAGGGATGACCTTCCATGAGCGAGTGGCCTGACTGCACGAACACCTCTAGAACTTCGACTGGTTCTGATTTCTCTAATTGGCTGTGAGCTCAAGTCGGTCATAAGAATCACCTGTTAGGAACATCCTTTTCTCAGTTCTGCTCTGGCCTGTGAGCCCTGAGCTCGGACCGCTGTGTTCCAAGATGGACGGCCCTGACCGTGGCAGGGCTGGCTGATGGACTGAGATTTATTGATGGGAGGCTTTGGTGAGTGATAGTTAGTATTAGTGTTAGGAGTTAGTTTTTATTATTTTGATGTGGGTGTGTATTGTATGCTCTCTTTAAATTCCTAAATCTATGCCTAAGTAGAGTGCCTGTCTTATGTTATTTCTGTCCTTTAATAAATCCTATCTATTTACAGCTACGTGGCTTACTGGAATCATGGGAAACTGGTGGCAAACGGGACTGGCTTCCAGTGACCTGGCCTTGCGCTACCCCGATGCCCATTAACTGTGCCAGTTGCAAGCCGAGTGAGGACTCTGGCAGAGAAGTCAAGGCTTTGGAGGGCAGATTGTAAACTGACCTGTTTGTATGGTCTGTGAGCTCCTTGGGTGGAGAGAGCAATTGGCAGCAACCAGAAGCTGGCTGAGTAATTGGAGGGTGATTGGGTTATTACCCTGCTAATTGTCTGACTTGTGGAAAGCTTCTTCTCATGTGCCTGTGACACCACTGGTCAGTGGGCGAACACTGTCAGTCTCAGATTCATGATGAAGGCCACAAAAGGGGTTGCCACAACTTTACAATTGGAGGACTGTTCTGAAAATGCTCATCCCATTTGATAAAGAAACAGCGAAGTCCTCTACAGTGGTGATTCTCACACATTTAGCACCGGAACCCACTTTTTATCTGTCAGAATCTGTCAGGACCCACCCAAAGTGATGTCATGACCAGAAATGACATCTTCAAGCAGGAAAATTTCTTACAATCCTAGGCTGTAATCCTTCTCATACTTAAACAGGAGTTAGTCCCATTTAATATATTTGTTAAAATAATATATATAGTAGCTTGTTAAAAGTACAAGTCTGTAACATTTCCCCAGATGCAGTCACATACCATGGTAGTATGAATGAATGAATGAATAAACCTTTATTAGGCATAGATAGAGAAATCATAAAAGCAAACATAATTAGTCCTAGTCCCGTTTATCAAAAACGGAGTTAAGATACTAAATTACTAATAAAACTTTTACAGTTCAACATAAAATATCAACATTTTTGACAAATTACATTAAGAAGGCTTGGAAATCACCAAAAGTAAAAATTTAGAAATTCCCTCTAGCACATCTGGTGAGCAGTCATTTAGAAGACACTTCAGTTTTGCCTCATCCGAAAGCCCATTCATTTTGCCGAGAAGTGGAGTCATGTAAGTGTGGCGGGATCTAGCGTGCCGAGGACAATAAAAAAAAATACCATGGTATTGTACTGGCAACCTTCAGTCTCGAAAGACTATGGTATCGCGCTCTGAAAGGTGGTTCTGGCACAGCGTCTAGTGTGGCTGAAAAGGCCAATCCGGGGGTGACAATCCCTTCCACACCGGGAGCAAGTGCAGTCTGTCCCTGGTCTGTCTCCCTGGCTATGGGCCTTCCTTCTTTGCCTCTTAACCTCAGACTGTTGGCAAAGTGTCTCTTCAAACTGGGAAAGGCCATGCTGCACAGCCTGCCTCCAAGCGGGCCGCTCAGAGGCCAGGGTTTCCCACTTGTTGAGGTCCATCCCTAAGGCCTTCAGATCCCTCTTGCAGATGTCCTTGTATCGCAGCTGTGGTCTACCTGTAGGGCGCTTTCCTTGCACGAGTTCTCCATAGAGGAGATCCTTTGGGATCCGGCCATCATCCATTCTCACAACATGACCAAGCCAACGCAAGCGTCTCTGTTTCAGCAGTGAATACATGCTAGGGATTCCAGCACGTTCCAGGATTGTGTTGTTTGGAACTTTGTCCTGCCAGGTGATGCCGAGGATGCGTCGGAGGCAGCGCATGTGGAAAGCGCTCAGTTTCCTCTCCTGTTGTGAGCGAAGAGTCCATGACTCGCTGCAGTACAGAAGTGTACTCAGGACGCAAGCTCTGTAGACCTGGATCTTACTTGCAGAGAGCGTCTATCCAGAATCGCAGTGTGGATTCCGAGCCAACAGGTCCACCACTGATATGGTATTCTCCCTTAGACAACTGCAGGAGAAATGCAGGGAACAACGACAGCCACTCTTTACCATGGTAGTATCAAGTCTAACATATTAAAAATAAAATATTGAAAAGAATGGGGACCCACCTGAAATTGGCTTGCGACCCACCTAGTGGGTCCCGACCCACAGTTCTAGAGAAAGAAAATGTGGTTGAGATGATGTTTAGTTCAGTATTAAGTATAAGTATTGGCAACCTTCAGTCTCGAAAGACTATGGTATCGCGCTCTGAAAGGTGGTTCTGGCACAGCGTCTAGTGTGGCTGAAAAGGCCAATCCGGGAGTGACAATCCCTTCCACACCGGGAGCAAGTGCAGTCTGTCCCTGGTCTGTCTCCCTGGCTATGGGCCTTCCTTCTTTGCCTCTTAGCCTCAGACTGTTGGCCAAGTGTCTCTTCAAACTGGGAAAGGCCATGCTGCACAGCCTGCCTCCAAGCGGGCCGCTCAGAGGCCAGGGTTTCCCACTTGTTGAGGTCCATCCCTAAGGCCTTCAGATCCCTCTTGCAGATGTCCTTGTATCGCAGCTGTGGTCTACCTGTAGGGCGCTTTCCTTGCACGAGTTCTCCATAGAGGAGATCCTTTGGGATCCGGCCATCATCCATTCTCACGACATGACCAAGCCAACGCAGGCGTCTCTGTTTCAGCAGTGAATACATGCTAGGGATTCCAGCACGTTCCAGGACTGTGTTGTTTGGAACTTTGTCCTGCCAGGTGATGCCGAGGATGCGTCGGAGGCAGCGCATGTGGAAAGCGCTCAGTTTCCTCTCCTGTTGTGAGCGAAGAGTCCATGACTCGCTGCAGTACAGAAGTGTACTCAGGACGCAAGCTCTGTAGACCTGGATCTTGGTATGTTCCGTCAGCTTCTTGTTGGACCAGACTCTCTTTGTGAGTCTGGAAAACGTGGTAGCTGCTTTACCGATGCGCTTGTTTAGCTCGGTATCGAGAGAATGTGTGTCGGAGATCGTTGAGCCAAGGTACACAAAGTCATGGACAACCTCCAGTTCATGCTCAGAGATTGTAATGCAGGGAGGTGAGGCCACATCCTGAACCATGACCTGTGTTTTCTTCAGGCTGATTGTCAGTCCAAAATCTTGGCAGGCCTTGCTAAAACGATCCATGAGCTGCTGGAGATCTTTGGCAGAGTGGGTAGTGACAGCTGCATCGTCGGCAAAGAGGAAGTCACGCAGACATTTCAGCTGGACTTAGTTCAGTGTTTAGTTCAGCACTTATCTATTGACAGGTTTCATTTCTGAAAAAATAAAAACAAAACTGAACGTGTGTGGCGTCTTCACAGTAAGACCGGCACAGCTGCGAATCCAGCAGCTCATACAGGGGAAATTTACAGGCTTAATGCAAACATGCTGTTGGTTGCTATGGTACCCAAGCCTGTCTAGCACAATTGTTCAAAAGCAGCAACATTTTCGCCAATTTGTCTCACAGGATGGCAAGCCAGCCATTGTGATAGACACCAACTTACTAAATTGCCTTTAACAGACTGACGGCCCAATCCTATCTAAATCCCCCCACACCAATGCAGCGGACTGGTGCAGGCCACACTGCATTCTGAGGGGGAATTTCAGCTGCTGGGGGGCTCCTCGGGGTAAGGGGGACGCTATGGGTCAATTTGGACCTGTGCCGCCTATGTTGCTGGCACAAGACTGAGTAGATCTGTGTTGGAGGATCAGGCCCAGGAAGGGGACGGGATATGGTGCAAGCCTGTGCATTGATCCCACCCCCTCCGGGGCCCAATCCTCCCATCCCCTGCCCTCTTTGTGTAAAGCGGTGCCCTTAGGAGTCCTCCTGGAACTCCCTCTCCCTGGACACCCTCCCCACGTCAGGCCTCGGCTGCATGTCTTGCAATAAGTGAGTGGACAGACAACAGCAAGCCCAAAGGAAAGGGCCAGTGTGGAAGAATGGCAAGTTCACATGAAAGGACTGGGGAGGAGTGAACACGTTTCTTCTAGCACTGTGATCAGTTAAGATCCTAACAGTCCAATCCTATCCATTATCCCCCCCCCCCCCGCCCACTGCCACCACCGGTGCAGTGGCACCAAAATGGTGACTGCTGCATCCTAAGGCAAGGTCTCTCTGGGTAAAGCAACAATCACTCCTTTACTCTGGGGTAAGCCTCCACAGCTAGGGGAGGGGTCTTCTCAGATCTGCACTAGTTTAATAGCTGATGCAGGTGCGTGTGGATCCATGCCATGCAATCAGGTTCAGAAAGGGGGATAGGATATCAATGGCACCAGTACTGTCAATCCCACTCCCTCCTGGCCCCGGGTTCCATGCCTCTGGCTCATGTGAGGCTGTCACTTCTCCACTGTTTTAACACACACCCCAGGAGGTGGTTTGAGGTGTGGGAAGGCTGCATGCAAAAGCCAGAAGTGCCTTTCTAAGGCCTCCAGGAGGTCTTCTAAGGAGCAAGGAGACCACATTCTGCCTCCCTGTGCCACAGACTCCTCCCAGACGCCAGAGTGCATGTTCAGTGTTGTTACCCCAGGTGCTGGATGGCTTCGCTACACATCTGCCTGGAAGAGGAAGAGGCGGGCACTGCTGGTTTCCCAGGGCGAGGCCGCTGGCCTCCCCTGCAGGCGAAAGAAGGCTCTCCCTGCTGACGGCACCTAAGCGTGCAAGATGCTTGGCTAGGAAAGGTGGCTTAAACTTAGAGATGAATCAAACAGGTATTTGAATTTTAAATGCTTAATCGGATTGTGGTGGGGCCTGGGAACGGTGCCAGATCCTGCTCTCCCCCTCCACCCTCCCCCCACCCTGAAATGACTCCTCCCTGCCCTCCGCACACTTCTCTAGACCCATGCGCCAGCCAAGCTTGGCCAACACAGATTTACCCAGTCCCATTGCTGTGGCAGCTGGAGCAAACCTGTTTTACATTAACCCCCAGAGGAGGCGAAACATGCTTTACAGAACATTTGCAACACTCCTGGGTGGCATACGCCAGCCCAGCGCAATCTCGGGCTTGCACTCTTAGTTGGACTTCATCCTTTCCTTGCCGTCTTAAGGAGGCACAACATACCTCAAGGCAGCAAACATAGTTCTTAGCCAATTAAACCAAATTACTGAGTACTGAATCTTGACAGTACTGCCACCGCCCTGAGCTGCTTTGCCAGATTCCCACTCCTAGCTTTGCTATGCCCACCTTCAGCTAATTAGCTCCCCTTTTCCCCCCCAACAATGGCCCTACTTCTGGCCTGCAGCACTGCTGGACCCCCCACCAGGGTCGCTCGCCTGTTCAACCTGCAGAGATCCTCCTTCCTCCCCTCTCCTGCCAGCAGATCCTCCCACTACTACAGCAGCCCCTTGGTCCTCAGCAGGTCTTGGGTGTGGCAGCCACACACCAGTCTCCAGTGTCTCTAGCAGTCTGTCCAGCAGTCTCCAAAGTCCATTCACCCATCAATCCATCAGCAGTTCCATCAATCCATTAATCCAGTCTCAAGCTTTCCTCCTTCTACCAAACTCTCTCTGCATCAGGTGCTCCTTCTATCCCTAGAGACCTCATTGCCTCTAGTGACTGCAGCTGTGCAGCACACCCTCTGCTGAAACCCCAGGCCTTAACCCTTAAAGGGGCCACTGCTGACACCACATCCTAGCTCAGTGATTTTCAACCTTTTTCATCTCGCGGCACACTGACAAGGCACTAAAATGGTCAAGGCACACCACCAGGTTTTTGACAATTGACAAGGCACACCATGCTGCAGTGGTGGGCTCACATCTCCCATTGGCCCTATTAATAAATGATCTTCTCCCAAATTCCTGTGGCACACCTGTGAACCACTCATGGCACACCAGTGTGCCACAGCACAGTGGTTGAAAATGGCTGCCCTAGCTCCTCAAGGGATCTTGCACATTTCCATTACATGAGCCGCCTTGGGTGCCCTTGGGATCAGCCTTAAGAAAACACAGGTCATGGTTCAGGATGTGGACTCACCTCCCTGCATTACAATCTCTGCGCATGAACTGGAGGTTGTCCATGACTTTGTGTACCTTGGCTCAACGATCTCCGACACTCTTTCTCTCGATACCGAGCTAAACAAACGCATCGGTAAAGCAGCTACCACGTTTTCCAGACTCACAAAGGGAGTCTGGTCCAACAAGAAGCTGACGGAACATACCAAGATCCAGGTCTACAGAGCTTGCGTCCTGAGTACACTTCTGTATTGCAGCGAGTCATGGACTCTCTGCTCACAACAGGAGAGGAAACTGAACGCTTTCCACATGCACTGCCTCCGACGCATTCTCGGCATCACCTGGCAGGACAAAGTTCCTAACAACACAGTCCTAGAACGTGCTGGAATCCCTAGCATGTATGCACTGCTGAAACAGAGACGCCTGCGTTGGCTCGGTCATGTTGTGAGAATGGATGATGGCCGGATCCCAAAGGATCTCCTCTATGGAGAACTCGTGCAAGGAAAGCGCCCTACAGGTAGACCACAGTTGCGATACAAGGACATCTGCAAGAGGGATCTGAAGGCCTTAGGAAGGACCTCAACAAGTGGGAAACCCTGGCCTCTGAGCGGCCCGCTTGGAGGCAGGCTGTGCAGCATGGCCTTTCCCAGTTTGAAGAGACACTTGGCCAACAGTCTGAGGCAAAGAGGCAAAGAAGGAAGGCCCATAGCCAGGGAGACAGACCAGGGACAGACTGCACTTGCTCCCGTTGTGGAAGGGATTGTCACTCCCGGATTGGCCTTTTCAGCCACACTAGACAATGTTCCAAAACCACCTTTCAGAGTGCGATACCATAGTCCCTCGAGACTGAAGGTTGCCAACAACAAGCTTATTTTGGTTTCCCATGGGGCTCAATACATTTGTCAGCTTGGAGGGAGGGATTTTGTTCTCGAGTGTTTTTGGAGGGCTTCATTCATTGGATTTGGGCCATTCTGGTGGTATTGGATTCCTCTCAGCCTGCCTTTTGCAATGGACCAAGACATGGTTGCATACTTGCGAGTAAACACGTGATGTGGCTGAGTTTCACTTTCAATAGGACTCCAGGCATTTTCTTCTCAGCTAACAGCTTGAACTTCATCACCCACCAACAGTAAGGTTGTGACCCACTTGCCACAGTTTGAGGAACTCTGATTTATAATATTATAAAATCCTTGAAATGGTTTTAAAACCATTTGTTGTTGTTTTCTGTTTTTCTTCCTGGTCAGAGCTAACAACAAGGTTAGTGGCTGTCCTGCCTGCATTTGCTATCTCTGGTTTTGTGGCTTTTCTTCCCATTTCAATTCACCTCCTTGGCCTTGCAATCATTCCAGAAACACCTCAAATTAAGAATGAGCAGTTGAGCAACTGCTACAGCCAAAACAGAAACAAGTACAACAGAAGGAACATTAACGTCAGTCCTCCAAAGGAATAACGAGCACGTTCAGATCCCTGCTAACTATTTAAGCCTCTTATTGACAGATAGTGAAAGAAACAAAAATTGGATATTTTCTGCCCAGTGGGAGAAGAGTAGGATTACAGGGAAGCGTCACTTATTTCCCAGTGCTGCTCCGTATCTGTCTTCTCGTAAGACAAGAAAGGGAGCAGCATTAAAGCCTGTTGTGAGCTTCCAAGAGTCTTCATTAGCTACATCTAGGTCCTGGACTCCTGCTTGTAGCCATGAGATGAGGGGGAAGTGGGTTGAATGCCCTTTTCGTACACCTAAAAGTCAGTCATCATTGCTTGGCTGTATTAATTCAGTTGCCCTTGAGTGACGCAGCGGAAAATGAGACAGCAAATCAAACAGAATCTATTTCACTGGACAGCATGTCTGATCTTTGACTCTTCTCCAAGCGGAATAAAATTGCCAAAGCTAAAAATATCTGAAGTTATGAATCCATTCCTGAGAATTCTATGGATACGTAAGAAGAAGCATATGTAACCACTGAACACAGAACTCTGTGAAATGCCTTGAAGAAATGAAACATGATCCTGGTTTACGTGGAGCATTTCACCAATACTGATGCAAATTGTGCTGCAATTTAGAAAGCACTGAGTCATTTTAGCAGGTGAAGGGAAAAGCACTCAAGTTAGGTATTTTGCAGGTTGGACGTCTTTAACCTACATTAATATTAACCATTTAAGTTCCAAAATTATCTGGAGGGAAACAGAACAATTGCTTGGTCCTTGTTCACACTTTTGACCCAGTTAGGACAACTGCTTGCAGTTCTCCTGTCTTACGATCAGCAACACGAAATAATGAGGTCTCTATAAACTCAACATCGTTCGCTCGTCACCAAGCTATGCATCGAGCTGCAGAAAGAGCAATGTGAAGGGTGCCCATCAAGTGATGGAGTATATGAGACAAGGAGACAAAACTCATCGCACGCATCCAACTGCCCCCCATAACGACCATTGGAGAAACATGGCAGAAGGCGACATGTGCCATTAGCAGGCCGCAAGTGCAGCACGCAGTTTGACGAAGCCCGGCAAGTGCCAAACTGACCAAGACACTTGGCTCTGGACCGATGCCAGCAAGGCAAAGGTGAGAGAAAAAAGTGGCTCTACCACATCTTCCTCAACAACATATTTATATATATTGGCAACCTTCAGTCTCGAAAGACTCTGGTATCGCACTCTGAAAGGTGGTTCTGGCACAGCGTCTAGTGTGGCTGAAAAGGCCGATTCGGGAGTGACAATCCCTTCCACACCAGGAGCAAGTGCAGTCTGTCCCTGGTCTGTCTCCCTGGCTATGGGCGTTCCTTCTTTGCCTCTTTGCCTCAGACTGTTGGCAAAGTGTCTCTTCAAACTGGGAAAGGCCATGCTGCACAGCCTGCCTCCAAGCAGGCCGCTCAGAGGCCAGGGTTTCCCACTTGTTAAGGTCCACTCCTAAGGCCTTCAGATCCCTCTTGCAGATGTCCTTGTATCGCAACTGTGGTCTACCTGTAGGGTGCTTTCCTTGCACGAGTTCTCCATAGAGGAGATCCTTTGGGATCCGGCCATCATCCATTCTCACAACATGACCAAGCCAACGCAGGCGTCTCTGTTTCAGCAGTGCATACATGCTAGGGATTCCAGCACGTTCCAGGACTGTGTTGTTAGGAACTTTGTCCTGCCAGGTGATGCCGAGAATGCGTCGGAGGCAGTGCATGTGGAAAGCGTTCAGCTTCCTCTCCTGTTGTGAGCGGAGAGTTCATGACTCGCTGCAATACAGAAGTGTACTCAGGACGCAAGCTCTGTAGACCTGGATCTTGGTATGTTCCGTCAGCTTCTTGTTGGACCAGACTCTCTTTGGAAAACGTGGTAGCTGCTTTACTGTCCCGTTTGTTTAGCTCAGTATCGAGAGAAAGAGTGTCGGAGATCGTTGAGCCAAGGTACACAAAGTCATGGACAACCTCCAGTTCATGCGCAGAGATTGTAATGCAGGGAGGTGAGTCCACATCCTGAACCATGACCTGTGTTTTCCTCAGGCTGATCGTCAGTCCAAAATCTTGGCAGGCCTTGCTAAAACGATCCATGAGCTGCTGGAGATCTTTGGCAGAGTGGGTAGTGACAGCTGCATCGTCGGCAAAGAGGAAGTCATGCAGACATTTCAGCTGAACTTTGGACTTTGCTCTCAGTCTGGAGAGGTTGAAGAGCTTTCCTTCTGATCTGGTCCGGAGATAGATGCCTTCTGTTGCAGTTCCAAAGGCCTGCTTCAGCATGACAGCAAAGAAAATCCCAAACAAGGTTGGTGCAAGAACACAGCCCTGCTTCATGCCACTTCGGATGTCAAAGGGGTCTGATGTGGAGCCATCAAAGACAACAGTGCCCTTCATGTCCTTGTGGAAGGATCTGATGATGCTGAGGAGCCTGGGTGGACATCCGATCTTGGGGAGAATCTTGAAGAGGCCGTCCCTGCTGACCAGGTCGAAAGCCTTTGTGAGATCTATGAAGGCTATAAAGAGTGGCTGTCATTGTTCCCTGCATTTCTCCTGCAGTTGTCTAAGGGAGAATACCATATCAGTGGTGGACCTGCTGGCTCAGAATCCACACTGCGATTCTGGATAGACGCTCTCTGCAAGTACCTGGAGCCTCTTTAGTGCAACTCGGGCAAACAACTTTCCTACAACGCTAAGGAGAGAGATGCCGCGGTAGTTGTTGTCAGGTCTATGTTCTGGATAAGGCAGAAACACAGCCAACTAGGTGGTTCAGGAACAGGTGCAGATTACTGGAGTCAGCAGGATCAGCAAACACCTGTGACTGCCTCACCCTGGGTGTGGCTTAGCCTACACTGATTGGCCACTCCAACTACTTAATGTTTGGTCTATTGAGCTTCCAGTGCAGCAGTAGGAGAGTAGTAGGAGGCTACTGAACTGCTGCCAGTAACTTGGGAGGCTGGATGTGAGTATATACATGTTGTTACTGACCATGGAATGAACTTTGACTGTGTATCGTGGGAAGCTGATTTGGATTTGTTGTTTATGAACTGACTGCTCATCGTGCTGACTAGGACTGCCTACTGATTACTCTACCTGTGATAACCCTTGCTCTGAAATATAACCACTGCATTCAAAGAACTCTGCTGGTGTGTGCTGTTTTGTGTGCCTGCTCATCCAAGGTTCCATACAACTCTTTACCAGACAAAGTGTTGCAACTCTAACAGTTGTTGCAGTCACCCCTGTCACCTTTGTTCTTGTACAGCGTGATGATGTTTGCATCCCTCATGTCTTGAGGTACTCCACCTTCTCTCCAGCAGAGACAGAGGATTTCATGCAGCTCAGTGACGATGATCTCTTTGCAGCATTTTAGGACTTCAGCAGGGATGCTGTCTTTTCCAGGTGCCTTGCCAAAGGCAAGGGAGTCCAGGGCCACGTGAAGTTCTTCTAGGGTTGGTTCACTGTCAAGCTCCTCCAGCAAAGGCAGGCACTCAATGTTGTTCAGCGCTTCTTCGGTGACTACATTTTCTCTGGAATATAGCTCAGAGTAGTGCTGCACCCAGCGTTCCATCTGCTGCGCCCGATCCTGGATGACCTCGCCTGCTGCAGACTTCAGAGGGGCAATTTTCTTCTGTGTTGGACCTAGGGCCTGCTTGATACCATCATACATCCCCTTGATGTTGCCGGTGTCAGCTGCTATCTGTATCTCGGAACAGAGCTGGAGCCAGTAGTCGTTAGCACATCTCCTGGCAGCCTGCTGGACTTTGCTGCGAGCAGCTCGGAGGACCTGCAGGTTGCGCTCACTGGGACAGGCCTTGTATGCTGCTTGAGCTCTCCTCTTTTCCTCAATGACTGGTGTCAACTCCTCAGAGTGGGCTTCAAACCAGTCTGCCATCTTGTTGGTCCTCTTGCCGAATATGGACAAGGCGGTGTTGTAAACGGTATTCTTGAAATGTTCCCATCTGTTGGATGTTTTTGAATCGGCCGGGCCTGGAAGAGATTCTTCAAGTGCTTGTGCAAATTCCTCCACTTTTCTCTGATCCCGGATCTTGCTGGTATCAATGCGAGGTCTTCCTTCCTTTTTCGTGTGATACAGTCGCTTTGCTTGCAGTTTCACTCTGCTGCACACCAGGGAGTGGTCAGTGTCGCAGGCAGCACCGTGATAACTGCGTGTGATCTTGATGCTGGGAAGGCTGGAGCGTCTGGAGAGAATCAGGTCGAGCTGGTGCCAGTGCTTTGATCTTGGGTGTCTCCAAGAGACTCTATGTTGGGGCTTTGTGTTGAAGAATGTGTTGCTGACACAGAGAATGTGATGACAGCAAAACTCTAGCAGGCCTTGAGAGTTCAGAGTTTCCTGAGAGAAGGAAAACTCTGATCCCAAACCTCCACTGCCTTGTGGCTACATCCAGTTATGGAAAAGGCTTCAGGAGTCAACCTCGAGGCAAAATCAGGAGCTGGAGTCCCTGAGGCAGTTCATGGCTGAACACAGTCACGTTCTGGCAACTCCTGCGACGCCGCTGGAACCAACTGTATTGGCTTCTGCGTTTCCATTGGACCATTCCAGCAACGTGGAGAGGGGGGATTTGCTGCATGGGTAACAGCATATCCTCCATACCTTCTTTACCCAGGCTTCGCGCACTGGAGAGGACACTCCAACTTCGCCATACGGCGTCGGCACAACACGGGAAGCAGCAGTTTACCGGTTATAAGTCTTCGCTCGATTGGCGTAGAGCATGACGCCAGGGGCTGCTTCCGACGGTGGGAGAGATCACTGCATCTCATTGGGCAGCTACCGCCCGCCTTAAGCTGGGCAGTCCCCAGCCAGTAAGGTGTTGCCTCGCCACGGTCTGTTAACCTCATGGGGTGCGTGGGGTTTAGGGTGAAAACAGACAAGTGGATCGACAACTCTGCACCATGCAACAGAAAACAGAAAACTCCTGCCCTAAAACTGGGCACCTGGAACGTAAGGACAATGACACCTGGCTTCTCTGATGACCTGCAAGAAATAGACGATGCACGCAAAACTGCTGTCATCGACATGGAGCTGAGCAGACTGCAGATGGGCATCGTCGCCCTTCAAGAGACTAGGCTGCCAGATTCCGGATCTGTCAAGGAGAGAAATTTCTCATTTTTCTGGCAGGGAAAACCACCAAACGAAACCAGGGAACATGGCGTTGGCTTTGCGGTCAGAAATACCCTGCTGAAATCCATCATCCCACCTACTGTGGGAAGTGAAAGAATTTTGTCCCTGCAGCTCCACTCATCAGCAGGACCTGTCACACTCATCAGTGCTTATGCACTGACTCTGTTGTCTCCAGCAGAAGCCAAAGATAAATTCTATGATGACCTGGCCACCACTATCAAGAAGATCCCTGTAAAAGAGCTATTGTTCATCCTCGGCGATTTCAATGCCAGAGTTGGTGCTGATAACATTTCCTGGCCCACTTGCTTAGGTCAGTTCGGCACTGGGAAGATGAATGAAAATGGCTCAACAACAATGAACTTGCCAACTGGCAGAAGAACCAGGACGCTCATCGCGAAGCAAAGAAAACCATTTCCTCCACGAAAGCCACACACTATGACGACGTCTACAAGAAGCTTGACACATGTGAGGTGAGCGCAACATCTATCAGCTCGCCAAGTCACGGCATCGCAAACAGAGGCTATTGAGAAGTTTCATTTCTCTGGGCTTATTAAATTCAGCCTTCCTGAAATTCAGTGTACAAGTTTCACTGCGTGTTCCTTTTGTTTGCCATAAGATTGAGAATTCCAGCGGTTCGTGACCACTTTCCCCTAAAGTTCCTACTACTTTTCCCTCATCAGCAAACTCCTCCTTATTGCTTAAGATCAGGTCCGGGATGCCCCCTCCCCTCGTTCCTTCCTCCACTTTCTGGAAGATGAAGTTATCCTCCAGGCACAACCTGATTTCATTGGAGCTCCCATGCTTGGCTGAATTAGTCTCCCAACAGATGTCCAAACAGTTAAAGTCCCCCATTACAACTACCTCATGTCTCCTTGCAATGCCTGCCAGTTGTTTCAAGGAAGCATCGTCCACCTCCTCCCCTTGTCTTGGCAGTCTATAGTAGACACCCGCCACAGTGTTGTGCTTGTTGCCGGCTTTCCCCCGACATTCACCCAGATGCTCTCCACAAGGGTACCTGGACCACTTGGTTGGATTTCTGAGCAGGTGTATACATTTTTGACATAAAGTGCCACCCCCTCCCCTTTTACCACATCTACCAGAGGCCTAACATCATCGCAGGTATCAATGGATAATTGACGCAGTTCCAATACTAGCAGCTCTTTGCAGCTCAGCGAGTGTAATTGCTGGTGCATTCAGTTGTTGCAAATAGTTGTCAAAATTTGCAGAGTTGGTTCCGAGTGCACTTGCAATTATTGGCAGCACGTTAGTGCGTTTCATCCACAATCAGGTGATTTCTAGACAGCGTTTGTGGTACTTGTCTATTTTTTCATGTTCCTTTTCTACCACCCTGTGGTCACCAGGGACGGCAATGTCAATGAATGTCACGTTGGGAATTGTGGCCAATTAACGTGATATCGGGCATGTTGGCCTCAACATGTTGGTCCATTTGGATTCTAAAGTCCCATAAGATTTTGACCTTTTTACAGTTTTTCAGGACCATTTTATCGATTAATAACTGGTCCTTTGTGCCACATGATTTTTTAAAGTTCCCTTTCTGCTCCACTGGGTAGATGTTTTGTATTAAGTGTTCATATAAGCCAGTATTTTGGTAAACAATTTGAAAGTTGTAGGTAAGCAGGTGATGGGGCGGTAATTACTGGGCATAAATGTGCATTCATTTACACACACACACACACACACACACACACACACACACACACACACACACACACACTCCCTAGTTACAGTGGTGTCCTAAAGGTTCCCATCTGGAGCACTTACCTGTGAAATAAACTTCTCCCCCTACTCCTCCTTCAGTTTAAAGCCTTCCTGATCAGGTTCAGCATGCTTCCACTGCAAACATTCTTCCCACTCCTCATGAGGTGCAGTCCATGTCCAGCCAGCAGCCCTTCATCCAGGAAGCACAGTCTGTGGTCCCAGAAGCCAAATCCCTCCCGATGACACCGCCATAGAACTATATGCATCCTGTCTCTATGCCACACATTTTAGTACATGTTGCGTCTCATTATTCACGAGGGTTCCGTTCCCAGAACTCACTTGGATGGCAAAAAACACACTATAGCAAATCAATTAAATAAACAAAGGGTGTAATCCAAACCAAAGTCCCTTGGGCTGACCTGGGAGGGTCGCAAACGTGCCATAAAGCACGTTTGCACCTCCTCGAGGGGAAGCCAGGCTAGTACTCCAAGAAGCGCCGGCCTGTGGAGACTGACAGATGCCTCCACGCCGGCTTCCCATCAACCGCTTGTGTTTGGCCCGCCTGCGCCGACACAAGCGGAAAAGGTAGGCATGGGGGCCTTGAGGGTCACAAGTGGCCCCAGGGTCGGGGTTTGGGCACCCCAATCTAGTCCAACCCCCTGCCTTAGGCAGGAAATCGTCTTAGAGCATCTCCAACAAGTGCTTGTTGAGCCTCTGCTTGAATGTCTTTAGAGAGATTGCTCTCTCTCTCTCTCTCTCTCTCTCTGCATTTATTGCCTTATTCATTCCAGTAATATCTTCCTCCCCCCACCCCCTGCTCAAAAAGAAACAACAGTTGCCGGTTCAATTCCACTTGAGCAAAAGCACAATCTGGCTTTGAAAATCACATTTTCTCTCCATATGCTCAGTTGGGAGATGCGAAACCCACAGGCCTCAGGGATTTTACGAGCCTTCCACGTGGAAATCTTTCCACAGGATCTTTTGTACATCATTTTGAAAAGTAAATATTTCTACATTGTGAATTGTATTTGTGAGGCCCTGTTTACAGTCAGACCACAACACTCCAGTGTTCAGGAAAGTGGAACCTCTTGATTGAGTGCAATTTATAAACAAGACAGCTGATAGACATAGGGGTGCTCAATACGTCGATCGCGATCGACCGGTCGATCGCGAGGCAAAATGAGTCGATTGCAGGCCTCTCTCCCATCCACGCATCCCTGGGAGTGAGCGCCTGTCCATGCATCCCTGGGAGTGAGCCCCGTTGACTCTACTGGGGCTGACTCGTGAGTAGACCTGGAGAGGAGCCGCTGGCAGGCTTCTCTCCAGTCCACACATCCCTGGGAGTGAGCCCCGTTGACTCTACTGGGGCTGACTTACCTTTCCCCTGTTTTTGCACTGGTATGTATGGAGATCTGGCCCCCCCAACTTCCATCTGTTGGTTCTGTGTGCAAGGGGTTTTGCACTGGTCTTGCTGTGATGTCTATATAGAGATCTTCCCCACACCTTTCCCCTGTTTTTGCACTGGTCTGTATAGAGATCTGCTCCCCCCCCCACTTGTATTGGAATCGAGGAAGATCTGGTGAGGAGGTAGATGTGGTGTCAGCAGTGGCCCCTTTAAGGGTAAGGCCTGGGCATCCAGCAGAGTGTGCTGCACAGCTGCAGCCACTTGAAGGCAATAGGGCCCTCAGGGATATAAGAGCACCTGAGGCAGGAAGGGCTCCACTTATTTATGTGAGTCAGCCTTTTCCTACATGAAGATCATTAAGTCCAAGTACCGTTCCACCATGACTGATGAACATTTGGAAGTGTGCTTGAGGCTGGCTGTCAGCAGCTACTGTCCGGACTATGCATCCTTGGCTGATTCACTTTAGTGCAAGTCATCAAAGTAAACTCAAGTAATTACAAAAAATGTTTATAGTTAATTATGTTGTGTTGTGCAATATTGGCTCATGCAGTTATGCAAGGTACACCAACATACATTGTACACATAAATGTTATGATGGCACGAACATTGTAAAAAAACTCTGGTAGATCTCTGGGCCTTGCTGGGTTTCAAAGTAGCTCTCGAGCCAAAAAAGTGTGAGCACCCCTGGTTTAAACCCTGTAAATCAGGAAAAAATGCACTGCTGTAATTCAGGGCCCCGCCCTATTTCAAGGAAGTGCTAGCTGAACATGTGTTCTGGCTGCCACAAAAGAGCCATAAACACTTTGCAGCAGTGTAGGGAGCCTGTGCACTGGCAGAAACACCAGAGCCTTCCCACATGTGCCCCAAGAGGCCCACTAGAGCAGGTAGGCCTGGTGCAGGGGGCAGAACGGGGTAGGGAGGTGGTGGAACAAGGTGGGGAGGGTGGCGATGGGGGTCCGGGTTGGGTGTATCAGCTACAGGGTGGGCTCAGCTACAGCAATGCACACCTATCCCCTTCCCTGGCTAATCTGCCTACACGGATCAACTGAGGCTTGTGCCAGCAATATATCTGGCACAGGTCTGAACTGACCCATTGCAGATGCTGGGCTCACCCCCAGGCAAGTGGACAGACCGTGGGATGCAGCGTGAGCTCCTTTTGTTGGAAAGCGGTACGAAAATATTCATCGTCATCGTGATGTCTGAGATTGGCCAGAACAAGCTTGGTCAAGAGAGGCTCCAGCCACAGCGGCCCTCTGGATTCCTGCTGCTTCTGGCTCCTCAAGGGCAAAGGGGGGAGACGGTTGCACCCCGTCCTCTGCGGCTACCTAAGCACTGTGCTATCTCGCTTCCTTCCCGACCACACTCTTCCCTTCACGCCTGTGACATTTGGAAGACATTTCTGGCACTCACATGCCAGGTACTGTAATTACTCTCTTAACAACAAGTGTGGGACCCCAGACTTAATTTGTTTTCCACTGGGACAAAAATTATTAGAGGAAGTTTTTTCCTTCTTGGGAAATGAGCATGCCCAGAAAGGATCGTGGCCACACTTTGCTGGGGCCTAACATGCTGTGACATTTCAGTTCTGGAGATATGGTCTCACCACATCCTTGCTCCCCTCAATCATCCTGTCATCAGCTCCTGTCCTAGAGCATTCAGGCAGCCTGTAAGGCGGCAGACCAGTTTATTGGAGCAGAAGGGTCTGCAGCCAGTCTAGCCATTCTGATGAGTGGCTTCCCTCTGTGGGTGTGTTAACTGGCCTCCAGGGGTCACATTAGAGGAGAACTCTGTGAACGGAAAGCTGAGGCTGGTAAGAAGTTCATTAGCACTGAACACTGAACAGCCTCGACTGGTAAATGAATCCTGGGGATCCCCAGGCCCCTGCCCCTTAAGGGGAAAGTGGTCACGGCTCACAGACTGGGGCATCAAAGCCCTGGATTAGAGGCTGCTGGCGCGGGTCACATTCCAGTTCACTTGACTTGTGTGCTTCAAAAATGAAACGTTTTAAGAACCAAACTGATGTTTTTTCCCATGAAAAACTGCAGCCAGTAATATATTAGCAAAGGAAGTTTAATCTGTTGGAAAGGGGAAAAAAGACGTCAACCCCCTAGTGCTATAACTAGAGTACTTTGAAACCTTCCATCTGCTGGTGTCCTTGCAGTTTGTATTAAAAACTGGAAAGAGAGTGCCCTCTGGTGAAATGCCTTCAACTTGCATTCAAATGCCTTTACAAGCAAGGGCACAATTCTAACCCCCTTCCCAGCACCGACATCAGGGCAATGCAGCTCCGAGGTAAGGAAACAAACATTTCCTCACTTTGAGGAGGCCTCCATGAGTGCCACCCAACTGCAGGATGCAGCACACGTCCCATTGGCACTGCTATGCCAGTGAGACAGTTGGCTAGGATTTGGGCCTCAATCTGTGAAAATCTCTGTAGTTGACCCTGATGGCAGAAGATCATATTTCCAATGCTGCTGTCCAAAACGATTCAGCCACGGAAGATTTAATTGATCTGCATATTTTAAGAAAATGGCTTTAGGGGGACCAAGTACAGTCCTTGTTAATCTTTCTGTAGCCCACATAAAGACACAAGACAGCCTGATCCTGTTTCCACCACAAACCCAGGTGAAATCCTGGTGACCAGTGGCACAGCTAGCCACCCTGGAGCCCAGGAAAGTTGAAAACAATGCCCCCCACATTACACCCGCTATTTAAAAAAAAAACAAAAAATCCACTGTCTCCCCTCACCTCCAGACCATCTCCTGCTTATTTCCCAAGAGGCGCAAATGGCAATTGGATTCTCTGGCTGCTCGCTCCCCTTGTTCTCCCTCCCACCACCAGTCCCCTCTTCCCTGCTCCCCAAAACCCCCTGGTCATCCCCAGGCCCCGGGAACAAGGGGAGCAAGGGACCAGAGACTGTGATTCCCGCTGCCCTTCTTGCAAAGAGTGCTGTTTTTCCCAGCATTTTTTGCAAGAGGTGTGGTGACCACAGATGGGCACAATTGCACAGGTCAGCAGCCAAACTGTTGCCCCCAGGCAGCCTGCAGCCTGGTGAACATAAGAACAGCCCCACTGGATCAGGCCATAGGCCCATGTAGTCCAGCTTCCTGCATCTCCCAGTGGCCCACCAAATGCCCCAGGGAGCACACAAGACAACAAGAGACCTGCATCCTGGTGCCCTCCCTTGCATCTGGCATTCTGACATAGCCCATTTCTAAAATCAGGAAGTTGCGCATACACATCATGGCTTGTACCCCGTAACGGATTTTTCCTCCAGAAACCTGTCCAATCCCCTTTTAAAGGCATCCAGGCCAGATGCTGTCACCACATCCTATGGCAGAGTTCCACAGACCAACCACACGCTGAGTAAAGAAATATTTCCTTTTGTGTGTTCTAACTCTCCCAATGCTCAGTTTTAGTGGATGTCCCCTGGTTCTGGTGTTATGTGAGAGTGTAAAGAGCATCTCTCTATCCACTTTATCCTTCCTGTGCATAATTTTGTATGTCTCAATCATGTCCCCCCTCAGGCGTCTCTTTTATAGGCTGAAGAACCCCAAACGCTGTAGCCTTTCCTCAAGTTTTGAATTTTTGCCCCAATGTGCATGACTTTACACTTACTGACATTGAAGTGCATCTGCCATTTTGCTGCCCATTCTGCCAGTTTGGAGAGATCCTTCTGGAGCTCCTCACAATCACTTCTGCTCTTCACCACTTGGAAAAGTTTGGTGTCATCTGCAAACTTTGCCACCTCACTGCTCACCCGTCTCCAGGTCATTTATGAAGGTCTTCACTGTCCGGTCCCAGGACAGATCCTTGGGGCACACTGCTTTTCACCTCTCTCCATTGTGAAAATTGCCCATTGTGCTCCATTGTGAAAACACCCACTCTCTGCTTCCTGGCCTCCAACCAGTTCTCAATCCACGAGAGGACCTGTCCTCTAATTCCCTGACTGTGGAGCTTTTTCAGTAGCCTTTGATGAGGGACCGTGTCAAACGCCTTCTGAAAGTCCAGATGTATAATGTCCACGGGTTCTCCCGCATCCACATTGCCTGTTGACCTTTTCAAAGAATTCTATAAGGTTTGTGAGGCAAGACTTACCCTTACAGAAGCCATGCTGACTCTCCCTCAGCAAGGCCTGTTCGTCTATGTGTTTTGAGATCCTATCTTTGATGAGGCATTCCACCATCTTACCCGGTGATGGCATCCACCCAAGAGTTATTAAGGAATTGAAGAATGAAGTTGCTGATCTCTTGACTAAAATATGCAACTTGTCCCTTGAAACGGCCATGGAACCAGAGGATTGGAGGTTAGCATATGTCACACTGATTTTTAAAAAAAGGGAGGGGGGGCCTGGGAAACTATAGGCCGGTCAGCCTAACATCTATGATGGTAAGATGGTGGAATGCCTCCTCAAAGATAGGATCTCAAAACACATAGACGAACAGGCCTTGCTGAGGGAGAGTCAGCATGGCTTCTGTAAGGGTAAGTCTTGCCTCACAAACCTTATAGAATTCTTTGAAAAGGTCAACAGGGATGTGGATGTGGGAGAACCCGTAGACATTATATACCTGGACTTTCAGAAGGCGTTTGACATGGTCCCTCACCAAAGGCTGCTGAGAAAACTCCACAGTTAAGGAATTAGAGGGCAGGTCATACAATGATAATACGTATAAGACATACGAAATTATTCAGGGGATGGATAGAGTAGATATAGCGACACTCTTTTCCCTCTCTCATATCACCAGACCCAGGGGACAACCACTAATATTGAGTGTTGGGAAACTTAGGACAAAAGAAAATCTTCCTTTACTTGGCATGTGGTTAGTCTGTGGAACTCCTTGCCACAGGATGTGGTGACGGCTTCTGGCCTGGGTGCCTTTAAAAGGCAATTGGACAAATTTCTGGAGGAAAATTTCATCACCGGTTATAAACCATGATGTGTATGTGCAGCCTCTGATTTCAGAGGTAGTGTGATGCCAGGGAGGGCATCAGGATGCAGGTCTCTTGTTATCTTGTGCGCTTCCTAGGGTATTTGGTGGGCCACTGGGTGATACAGGAAGCTGGACTAGATGGGCCTATGGCCTGATCCAGCAGGGTTGTTCGTATGTTTTGGCCTCGGTGTCAGTGGTAAGTCAAATTAGTGGATACCGAGGCACCACCTGTAGTACAAAATCCAAAGAAGGGCAGTTACATGCCTGTCTGTTTAAAGTCTGTTCATGCAGACTATGAACAGAGATCAGTTTTGTGCCACAGACCTTAGTAGAATTATCAGTCCCTGCTATAATTTGGATGAGAATGAGATCTCTGGTGTGACAAGCTGCAACTGTCCTCATGAAGCTTACAAAAACTTGCTCAAAAATCAGTTATGTAGGGCTTGTTCCAGTTTTAGTCATTTTTAATTTAAGTTCAAAGAATGCCACCAAAAAGCCACTACTGCTTGAAAGAGGCAGGTAGACCCTAACCCATTCCCCTCATGCCAGTTCACCTCCCCTCCCCAAACAGTTTTAAACTCTGCTCAGAAGAAGACAGAGGTGCCTGCTTGGGTGGAGGTGTGGTACGTTCTGCTTGGGTGGAAGGATGTTCCACAGGAAAACAGTGGGAGATGAAACAGTTAATGAAACCCCCCTCTCCTCAGCAGTAACATTCTATATGCAGAAAAGGTCCATGGAAAGAATAATGGAGCTAAAGAACATCAAGGTCAACCCCAAGACAGCAGTCCAATGGAGGAAGACCCATTGAACACAGTGGAATTTGCTTCTAAGTACACCTGCATAGGACTGGGCTGTAAACAATCAATCCAGACAGGCTGCCTGCTTCCCCCCCCCATACATACACAGTAAGCTGCAGTACTTGCAAGAAGGCACGTTTCATGCCCTTGAAGGGGGCCTCCTTCAATTAAAAATTCCAGCTTAACTGCCCAATAATCTAAAATCATTTTACAGTTGTACAGATCATAAATACAAACCATAAATCTACGTGCAGCTCCCAAATATAAGATGAACTGTAAAGCAGCACTCTGACCATGACCCAGCTGGTCTCCCTCCCAGTTCGTCATGCAAACTCGCACAACTATAGCACACTAGGAGTGCCACAGGTTTCCCAGCATTTGTGATGCCATCCCAGGCCTCCAACTGGTCAAGGGGCCCCCATTCAGTCTTGCAACCCTGTTGCATGGGACTGCCTTTCAGATCACTTGGTCCTGTTGCCTCCATATAGGCTATCCAGATCTTAACCTTTGAGCCAGGGGATGGGCTTGTTTTGGGGGCCAGATATCAGGCTGGAAAGACATACCAAGGGACCAATAGGAAGCAATTGTAGATACATCCTTTTGGCCAGGATAAGGCCACCAAGACCATCCCTTCCTCAGTGGGAACAGAGTTGAGGATGCGAGCGAAGGGGCCATTTCCAGATTCCAGGCAGGGCATCTATAGAGCAGAGGCAGTCGCACAGGCTACGGCAGCCCAGCAACAGGCACAGTGTAGGTGAGAAGCGCGTTGATTGAGGCTTGGCACCCAGACCCCTCTCAAGGTCCAAGCACAAGGTGGTCTGGCTGCAGGCAGGTCTTTGCCAGTCCAGGGAAGGCACCTGGTGGCTGGCTGCAGACTCTGGCAGGGAGGTCGTCTCAGAGGCTGTCTCCCCACTTGCTGAATGACCTGCTCTTGCTAACATGTGACAAGATGGGGAAACAGCTTTTACAGGACATGTCCCATACAAACCTTACTGAGAAAGGGGGCCTGCAGTTGTTGTCAAGAACACAAAGCAGAAACCAAGGATGGCGACATTTATTACAGTACGGCAAGTGCTGTCTAATACTGCTTCAACAAGAACTGCAACCGGCATAGTTTATAACAAGACAAAAACCAAGCGCCACACAACATCAGAATGGTCACAATAAAAAAGTCATGTCCTTTGCTTGTGGAGATAGGCAGCAACAGCCTTCTGTTTGCAGCATGATCCTATATAGTGTTTTGCCTACGAGGACAGGGTACGTACGACTGGTTATCTGTCCTCTGCTCTGAGAGCAGCCTGACTTGGTAGTGTTTGCACTGCAGCAGTCACAGGCTTTGCCAGAAAGTTTTGTAGAGAATTGTCAGATTAATGACAACTACTGAGAATTCTGTTTCAGTTTTAACTTCCTCAGTTAGGGAAGAGGACATCAAACGCATTTCCACGCTCCTCCCCCGCCCCTTACACACAGAAAAAAAGAA
Organism: Tiliqua scincoides; assembly: GCF_035046505.1. Taxonomy (NCBI): domain Eukaryota; kingdom Metazoa; phylum Chordata; class Lepidosauria; order Squamata; family Scincidae; genus Tiliqua; species Tiliqua scincoides. The sequence goes on along the minus strand of NC_089821.1, from coordinate 346,506 downwards.
CACTTTTAAAACCCAAAGTATGGTTGACTGCAGAAAATAAATATTTTCAGATTACATCAAAACATTATAGCATTTTATAGTCAGTTTCTTTGTTCTTTTCTAGCCCAGAGGAATAAACATAAATATGCCACAAGGCAAATCACAAAAGCCCAATAGCAACAATGGGCCTTCTTTAGAAATGTTTACTGGGTCTGCAGTGCAGGCCAGAATTATATTTTTTCACTATTATAATATAAAAGATCGTACAAAGTTATAATCAAATTGACTAAGACAAATTACAATATCATAACTCAAAAGACTTTGCTCCTAATTGTATCTGAGTTTAGTTTACTATTCAAAACTATATTTAGGTCTTTGATCAGAAAAGCTGTCTCTTGAAAGCTAAGTTGCTTTAAGACGCAGTCAGGCAGCACGAGCATATCAGAGCATTCATTCTGCAATTACTAAAATGAGAAATAGAGCTGAGTTGGTTCTGCACGTCCAGATCCGTAGACGCTCTCAGGCAGCACTTGAAACAGCAAGTTTCTTCAAATGGTCCATGAAGACCTGCAAGCTGACATCATCTGTAAGGATGGGTGCTCCAGATTCCTAAAAAGGAAGATGTTTGAAGAACTGCGTCACAGTCATCATGGAAAGGCACTTTCTAAACATGCCACGAACGTGTGGACTATTCCAGTTTAGTTACTCAACAGGAATGCCAGCCACTCGCTTTGTTTCAGGAAGCTGCCCGTCTCCTATTGTCAGCACATCTCCAAACTTGGATTTACAGTATATGAAAACCAACAGGCTTGGTCAGTTCAAAGATTCATGTGCTGCCAGCACTGCGACCCCAGTGGTCCATCACATGCTCCAGGAACAACACGCCAAGTAGGGCGTGGTGGTTGTAGCCATCCTGTTTCCCAGTGAAGATATCCTGCTTCTGAACCCAGGGGCTAATATTTATGGCTCCTCTATCATTTTTCTTAACTTTATGGTGGTGTCTACCACCATAAGATCATCAGAAGAGCCACGCTGGTCCAGGCCAAGGGCCCCCCTCGAGTCCAGCCTCCTGTATTCTGCAGTGGCCAAGCAGATGCCTCAGGGAGTACCCAACACAACAAGAGACCTGTATCCTGTTGCCACTCACTATGACACCCCCTCCCTCATGTCTTTGGTTTCACTGACAAAACTAGTACTTTCCGGTTTTAACATAATAAACAAGAATTTGTGCCTTCACAGCTGCATATTTTCAACTGTAATGACTTCCAACATTTTGTCTCAGGCAGTCTCAAAACACATGCAAAGCATTTCCAAGTTGCACATGAGAAATCTTTATTTCCTTGAGCTGACCAGTGAGCCACACCGCCATACATGCCACTTTCTACTTGGCATCACTCTGTCTTTGAAAAACAGTGTTGGAAGCAGAAACTGGAAACATTCTTTCCATGATTTTAGTGTGTGGGCTGCTCTTACGGAAACTTACCTGTCCCCAGGCATACATGTTATTGTGAGTCTGAGAAGGATTCACTTTAGACAGCAGAAAACGAGCCTTTAAACAAAAACGAAGAAAATAAAGTTAACAGATACCTGAACATCTGTCAGTTTCATAGAAAAAAGGATCATCAGAGGTCTGCAGTCAGCATGTGGACCACAAGAGGTTGTTATACAGTCTTGTAAAGCGACTGTAGAAAAAGGTTTTTAAAAAAGTTTTAGCTTTAACTATGCCTGAAAAATATAAAAATGCTCAGTGATCGACAATAAGGAATAAATCTTCATATATGTTTTTCCAACTCAAAGTGTTTCATTAACATGATTTGTCTGTTTTGATGGCTTGAAGCCCACACTTTCTAAACCACAGAATAACCACAGCGTAACTACCAGGTGTAGACGGACCTTCCAATCTGCAACAGGTTTTTCAAGTGGCTCTCCATGCTACACACATCACCTTTCCTTAGCACAGCACTTTTAAATGGAATTGCAGGGTTGTTGGTGACAAGCACCTCTGGCAAGTTATGAGATCCCAACAGCACAATGACTCACACAGACCATGAGATGCCAACTCACACAAGACGGTCAAATGGGGTAAAGGTGTCCAAATGTATGAGATGAGTGTAATATAGTGATATGATGATATGCAGAGAAATTGGCTGGGCCTGCAGCTCTGTGGCAGAGCAGATGCTTTGCGAGCAGAATATTCCTGTTTCAGCCCCTGGTCAGAAAGGCCTCTTGAAGGGAAGCTCTGGACAGCCTCCTGCCCGTCCGTGCCAAGATTCTGAGCAAAATGGGCCAGGAGTCCCGCGTGTGGCACCTGCCTGTGTTCAACTCATCCGGCAACACATCTTCTGGGTTATTCTGACCATGATGTGGCTTCAAACATCAGAGACCAAGACCCAGTGGATGTGCCAGACCTACAGCTGAATGGCGCATTCCAAAACAGGACTGGCACCCCTTTTTGAAGCAGAGCAAAGGAATGACCTGAAGGGCACCCATTCTCTTCATTTTGCTTTTGCTCCAAAACAACATGACCAGAACCCCACATGAATAATGAATGGACTACTGACTCACACATTGGAGAAAGGTTAAAAGACCCTTTTCTTTAAGGGAATGACTGCCCAGGGACAACAGTCCTCCCCCACAACCCGGCAAGAGGAAATGAGAGTTACAAAAATGAACAAACAAGTACCAAAATGTGACTGATTTTCCCAAATGAACGACAAAATGAAGGGAGTCATGCACAAACCCCTTCTCCCTCAAGCAGTCACAGTGCTCCTGGTCAATGTCCTGGAGGCAACAGTGTGGAAGGGGCAACTAAGAAGAAGACATGCAATGGAAACCAGTGCAGAGAATGGCCGTGGGGCAGCTGCTGGTCACCCAAGTCAGAGTGGTCTGAAGGCCAGGTGCGTGCAAAGGCTGCTCAGGACCACTCTTGAACCCACCACCCAGCACAAGGACACCTGCAGAGCCATCACAACAGGCCCACTGACCAGCCACAATTCCCACTCCTTTCAAGTACACAAAACAAAGTTTGTCGAGACAAGAGCGCTACTGCTGCCTTCTTGCTTCTCTCAATACAATTCCATGCAGAAGCGACGTGCACTGACCTGGCTCCCTCCGTGCTCTGTGTCAATGTACCGAGGCATTGGGAATCTGGAATGCAGAATTTCTTGGGCATCATCCACTGGGGCTTGCAGCAAATGGCGGAAGTTCTCATACTCTGCCATATCCTGGTAGCCAGACTTGCGCCACTGATCTATGGTCTGTGGAGTAACAGTTCAGAACACACACAGTCATTTGATTCTACCACCAGCTTTACATAATCAAGCATTTCAGCAGCAAACATTTAAGACAGCCAGGAAAACAGGCCAACTGGTGCTTGTTTTAGCAGAGATGTAATGATCTGTTCACAATATTTAAAACAGTGCATGCTAAGACAAGTAACCTTTTAAGCCAGAGGTTCCCAAGTTGTGCGTTGCAATGCCCTGGGACCCTTGTCAGGGCACTGTGTGCCACCTGCTGCCTGGCAGGGAGACTGCCGTATGAGCCTCCAAACAGCGGCAGGTGGCTGAGCACGGCAGGCAGAACTGCACTATGTGAAAACCACACACTGGGAAAAGCTCTCCCCAGGGCCTCACCCCTCTTGCCACCCTTTGGATGCCTGTGTAGCTCTCCAACCCCAAGGAGAATGACAATGATGTCACTGCATGCCATGTTTCACATCATTGTCACTTCCTTCCAGGCTCCAAGGACATGGCAAGCAGGATAAGTTTGGGAAGTGACTTAAGCTATTACATTGTGTCCTGAACTCACTCTCTCTCTCTCTCTCTCTCTCTCTCTCACACACACACACACACACACACACTCACTCTCTATTTCAACATCTTCAACACATGGGCTCTGTTTGTTTCTGTCAAATCTCTTCCATTATACATAATGCCAATTCCCAATATTGTCACTGAGACTCTACCACAACAGGTAGTCCCAGAATTGCCCAGGTACCTCATCAGTCAAATCATGGCAACTTCATCCATGCCCAGAGCAGGCAGCAGTGGGTATGCTGTCAGAGCATCCTCTATAAAGATTTACACACGTAAGCATTTTGGATAGAGTATTTCTAGACAGCTGTGGTCCCGTGCAGTTGCCAACATCAACAGCCTAATCCTACACAGGTCTGCTCAAAAGCAGATTCTATTGGAGTTCAGTGGGACCTACTCCCAAGTAACCCTGCAAAGCACTGCAGCCTTGGGCCCCGATTTACCCAACCCAAAGGGGCTTCATTGGGAACTCCACACCTGCTGCAGCACTGCCAAGTTCTCCCTTTCTGGAAGAAATTCCACACGACACACACTTGAAGCAGCCTCTGATTGTGCAAGCAGCTACCAGCTGATGCCCTCTCAGATACGTCAATTATAACCATGACTGTTTCTAAGCAGAATCTCTCTCAAAATCGTAACAGGATATGGAAATAAAGGGGGCTTGATCTTACCTCTCCGTGGTAAATAAGGATCTGGAAAAAGGTGTCCATGAGAAGAATGCGATCAGGCAGAATGCTGCTACTATCCAGAAGAACAGGCTAAAACAGAAGGGTGGGTGATATTTCTTTACGCGTGCAGAACATTCAATTATTTTTGTGTCACTGACATATAGAAAGAGACACATTGGAATTTTCTTGCACTGGAGCACAAGCACCAGCCCAATGAACCCACCTCCTCATTTTCCCATAAACATGCCTGATCTATGCCCAAAACCCCTCAAATGCAATTTATGACTTTAATTCAGTTTGGTGTCCCAACAATCCTCTATTTCCAAGTTATCCTTTGCAATTAGGAGAATGCCTGGGACACAACTATTCTTTTTAACTGCACAATTCCATGAATGTTTACCATATAAATTCTGTGGTTCCAACTGATCGGTTTCAGAGTCATGTAACAGAACAATGTGACACTGATCAACTGTCTTGTGGAATACTAAAAAAGGCTTCTACACGGTAATAAAAACCATTCTGAAAAACTGCTTGGGTCTTATGGAGTGAGGTCAGAGGGAGATTAAGACAGCAGTCCATAATGGTCCTTTTTCACACAAGGCACTGCACTGTTTGTGCTCCTTCAGTTCTTGTTCCTGGATGAGGGAAAGTCCACATGTGGAGTCTAGGCAAGACCTCAACCACAAGCATCAACCAGCCCTGAACCCCAGATGGGTCACTGACAGGGTATCACCTGCTCTGGACCCTTAGCCTCCACTGGAGTTCTCCCCGTCCCCTAGTGGTGCACCGACCACTAGGCCAGGAAATTCAAAGGGCAGCTAGAACTGGTCACATTTTTCATGGTACGGTAAAGGCACAAAGAGAGGATCCTCCCTTCTCTGGAAGGTTCAAAAGCTCAGCGCTGTAGCCAAGGAATGACCTAGCATTTGGTAATAAAAGTTACACAAACATGAGAGTGTTTTAATCTGTTATATTTATCTGACCTGTTTTACTACCAGCTGGACTGAAGGATACAAACAAGAGAACAGTCTGCATGCCAGGCTCCTTTGCTTTCCCATGAAAGATTACCTATTGCCACACTGAGTTATTTCCATTCTCTTGTCATGGGGCACACAATGGTTTACATAGCAAAAGAGCCAGAAGATGACACTCGGCCTCAAAGAGGCTCCCAATCTCAAAAAGGAAGCAGGCACTCCTGCCTACCTCGCCCACTCCACTCTGCAACCCTTCACAACTGCTGCTAGAAGGGGAGAAGCATTCCAGGGCCTGAGTGCGAAGATGCACCAACCACGTGGGCAGAGTTCCAGAGACACCATTGCTGCAACTCTCAAGACGGAGCTTTGATCTCCACACCCAGCCCTCTCTGCAACATCCACTCCAAAAATAGGCAGCTGACAGGCAGGCATCTGCGGGAAGCATGTCCTTTGGACTGGATGCTGTTGGGACTGGTTATGCGTGCCATGCAATAGGTGAATGGAGTCTGCTGTTTAAACAGATATTAAGTCTACATGGTTCATTTCATGTGGTGTCTTATTCCCCAAACCATTTAATGGCTCAGTTAGTAAACTCCTTTAAAGGTAGTCCACCTTTGGATAAGCTGCTGCAAGCCGCTCCATGCCCACAGGTGAGAAATCTCAGGCATTCCTACCTCTGGAGGTCCACTGAACGAATAGGCATAGAGGATGGGTTGAACCATTATAAGTGACTGTGTCAGATCTTGGCGCATGAAATGATGGCGATAATAGGAGCTCTCATCAGGGCTGCTGTTGAACACTTGCAAGAAAGGTGATCTTCTCAAATGAAACATGAACTGCAAAACAAAGCAAGCCCAGTAACAACTCTGACCAAACAAATCTTTGCTAATAAGAAACCTAAACAACTATCATTTAAAAGGTACCAAATTCAAATAATTTAACATGTTAGCACTGATTGGCATTTTCTTCAAACAGCAAACAAAGGTTATGAAACCTTTTTTATCTGACTGAAACTTATGCACTTTTAATTTATTCCAGACTAATTCCAACAGGGATGTTTCTATAAATTTTAAAATAGGCCACTCTGTCTCAATATACAAGTAGATTCTTTAATTTTTAAAAATGCATTTTGTGGACTTCCAGAGCACAGTGAAATAAAGCAATCTGCCAAGACATTTGAAAAACAAATTAATCAGAAATTTTCATAAAATTTCAAGACTAAGTTTTTTTCCTTAGTTTTTAAAATCCTGTTTTTTTGACATAAGAACATAAACATAAGAACAGCCCCACTGGATCAGGCCATAGGCCCATCTAGTCCAGCTTCCTGTATCTCACAGCGGCCCACCAAATGCCCCAGGGAGCACACCAGATGACAAGAGACCTCGTCCTGGTGCTCTCCCCTACATCTGGCATTCTGACTTAACCCATTCCTAAAATCAGGAGGTTGCGCATACACATCATGGCTTGTACCCCATAATGGATTTTTCCTCCAGAAACTTGTCCAATCCCCTTTTAAAGGCGTCTAGGCTAGACGCCAGCACCACATCCTGTGGCAAGGAGTTCCACAGACCGACCACGCGCTGAGTAAAGAAATATTTTCTTTTGTCTGTCCTAACCCGCCCAACACTCAATTTTAGTGGATGTCCCCTGGTTCTGACCTTATAACCATTCCTCACCTTTGAACACCTTTGTTCACGGATGACCAATCACAAAAAAGGGTATTTCCTATAGACTTTTGTACTACACTGTGGCCTCTCCAAGGCTGAGATATCACTACAATTAATACCTATGCGAGAAATCCACCAAATGCCCAAATCTGTCCTGATGCTTCAGCATGAAACTACAAATGCTGGTGTTTAATCTAGATGAGCAAGGCCAGCTCTGACTCAGGCGTCTGAATGTCTCAAAAGCCACTTGACATTCCCTCACCCAGACATGTAACTGCTTTAACACCATAAAGACCAAGCCTATAGAGAAGGAACCCCACAATATCGCTATATAAAATACTGAAAGTCACTTAAGAAATAGGATCTTCATGGTTTTAGAGAAGCATAGAACTAAGAGGTTGGAGTGTCCTATTTCAGGGGGTCCCGGAAGTTTTAGTATCGGGACCCACTTTTAAAAACGGATCCCACCAAGATTTACAAGACTAAAGAAATGTCATCTGATGCTCAAGCCTCTGTTTTAACTTTTTCACTATGGGGGGGTTGCCTTCTTGAGTATTTGTTGAGCTCCACGTTCATCACATTGGGACCATTCTGATGGTCTTGTATTCCCCTTTGCTGACCTTCAGTAGGAGAAACAAACATTACTCACTAGTAAATGTGCATGTGTGGCTCAGTTTCACTTTCCATAGGACTCAATTTTCCTTGCCAGTTGGAGGGGGGGAACCAACTTCTTTCTCAAGACTTTTGGGGGCCTACATTTATTGGATCGGGACCATTCTGGTGGCACTGCGTTCCTCTCAGCTTCCCTTCAAAGTGGACTGAGGCAATGGTCACCTACTCATGAGTAAGCATACACATGGCTCACTTTCCATAGGGTTCAATGAATTTTCCTTGTGAGCTATCAGCTTGTCAGTTTCACAACCCAACAACAATTAAGTCATGTCCCACTGGTGGGTCACAACCCACAGTTTGGGAAATACTGTCCTATTGTATATCCTCAATGGAAAATTAGCAAATATTGCAATATATATCTCAAATTACGGGTGATTCAACAAAAAATGCTTTTGAGTTTACTGGACCCCAGAACGCCTTTATAATAAGGGACCCATTAAGGAATCCAGTTGTTGGGGATGTGGTGAATGTGATGCAACACTTAGGCATATGCTTTCACAGCTTGTGTAGTGATAACAACCCTGTCGGATGGAGGACATTTGTTGCATTAACCGGGTGTAAGAACAAGAATTGTTTATGGATATGTGTATTCTCTTGAATTACTTACCTATACTATGGAAACATCACTCCCGAATCGGCCTTTTCAGCCACACTAGACGCTGTTCCAGAACCACCTTTCAGAGCGCGATACCATAGTCTTTCGAGACCGAAGGTTGCCAACTAACTAACTATGGAAACTGTCTGAAGGTCTCTGTGCCCTCACTGCAGCCAAAAGCCTTATTTGAAAGTTTGGAAGGGTCAGTGCTCACCCATTATTTATCAATGGACTAAAGACCTTCCAACTCTGTCCATATCTGGATCTATTGCCTATAGAACACAACACTGTATGGATAAATTTTTGGATATTTGTAAGCCCTTAGAAATTTATGTAAACATTTTCTGTAGCTAGATCTGTTCTAGATATGGCTATCTGTATTTTATTGATTATATTTCCTCTTTCCTTTTTTTTTGTTGCTTTATATTTTTCTTTTATATCTGAAATTCTGTTTAATGATTATATTATTGTTTTATTCATTAATAAAGAACATTTTTAAAAAAAGACCAAGCCCAAATGGAAAAGAAAACCAAGAACTTTAATAAATATGGCCTTTGATTTTGAAAAGGACTGCCCTCGTTGGATTGGCTGTTCTAGCTTCAGTTATTGTTTTATGAAGGCTGCAAGCTGCCTTAATGACCCATTAAATAAGGTGAAAAGGCAGCCCATATATTCTTTAATAAATAAAATAATGGATCCAGAGATTTTCCAGATCAATGTACAAGAACTTGGTGAAAAGTGAAAGCCAGTATTCAGGGGGATTCAATGAATATATTGATAATATAACAAATAGTGACAGATGACCTTTAGAAATATGGGGGGAAGATAACAGAAAGACAGGGTGCATAGAATAAATCCCCGTTACTTTCTCTTTAATTACTCTGTTCAAAAAGGGACAGATTTTAAAGAAAGGACAAAGGTCACCTTACCGAGCAGTCCAGGGTGCAAATACACACACTATGTAGACGTTTCAGAACTCACAAAATGAGGAAGTGGGAACGACAGAAGTACATTGTGAAACACTCCATTTCCATCCTGCTGCCTCAAAAAGTCCAGCTTCAGCTCTTCCTGGGTGTGTCTGCTTTCAGGTTACACCCGATTCTTTTTTCATCAGTGGCAGATTACAATAAAACGTGAATTAAAGTTTGTAACCAATACATCTCAAACATAACATGCCATTCACATCAAATATTCTCTTTCCATTTTCTCCTACTCACCTGTGGATAAAGGGAGAAGGTTTCTGAAAATCTGAAGGAGCTTGGGTCATCCTTGTGATATTCTCCAAATTTTTGACACTGGATTAATTTTAAAAGAAAAGGGTTCAGTGTGGCTCTTCTGATCTGATTAGGACATTTTCAAAGCCATGTGCTTGATCACTGCACTACAGAAACTGTGGACTCCACAAAAGTAATCAGAGAGAGTTCTAAGATGCTATTCAACACCTTCCGGCCTTCAAGGGGCACCAAATGGAAATCAGCCAAAGCTCTGCTCCACCCCAGAGGCAAAACTCCTTGTTTCACACATGTGAGTAGCAATAGCCACACCCCCTTTGATAACTGGGAATTAGTGTGTCTGCTCTTAGAACAGAAGGTCACAGCTGAGGTTTCCACACCATTAAGCTTCCCTCAAGTGAAAGGCACGGAGGATGACAAATGTATAAGTGACAGTGCACGCCCAGGCATCAGCAGCTCCCAAATGTGTCAGCACAGGGACCCACTTCAAAACACTCTATCAGGACCCTTCAAAGCGGATCAAGGCATAATTACTCCTGAGTAAATGCACACCTGCTCTTCCGTTTCCATGAGGCAAGATTAAGCTTCCCCTTTTAGGTGGTGACACAGGGGTCTCTGACAGCTACATGTGGCTAAAGGGAGCTGAACAACGCCAAGGAAGTTTGAAAACCCCCATGTGCTGCCCTGGGGGAGGGGGGTCGGCCCTCATACTGCAGCCTGAGTGCACCCAGACTAAAGGACTCTCAGCAACTGGTTCTTCTGCTTGCAACCTTCCAAATTTGTAAGCAAGTGGAAGCACTGCAGAACATAATTGGAAACAGATTTCCACAAGAACAAGTTGCCCAAAGACTTCTTTGCTCTTCTTTTTTATGTCCTAGTAAAGAGCAATTACAAAATTGATACTCCCAATGTGTGCCTGCCACAGATCCCAATCTGCCCTGAAGATGCCTAGGCTGCAAATCCTGGCATAGTTTTGAAGGCAGTGCCAACAAATCCTCCAACTTTATAAGGAGACTTCCCAGGAAAATTCTGGTCTGTGGCAAATACTAGGAAATGGGCTCCACTGCGCAGGGCCAGAAAGACAACACATCCCCACCCAACACAATGACCTCTGCTCAGTCACCCCCTTCTGCCTATGGGGAGGAAGCGTGAGAAGAGCCAGGGAGGGCCAAGGAAGTCCAAGGCCCATACCTGGTCTCTCCTCCCTGAGCAGAGCCCCCAGGAAAGGCACATCTAAACCCCCAGAAAAGCACTTCTAGGGCCTCACCAGCCGGATGAGCTGCCTGTCTAGCCACCGGAGCACGTCAGGACCCTCCTCTGTCTCGGCCCGGTACACGGCCAGTCTGGCCATGAGGATGGCAGCAGCCTCCTGGTCAAACGAAGCAGCAATGTTCTGAATCTGTGTCTGAGCATCCGCCCAGCTGCAAGAGAACAGCAGCAATGGTTTAAGCACACATCTGGACAGAAAATAGGCAACCTCCAGATGACTGAAGAAGCTGCAAGATATCCTCCACCTGCAACAGACCTCCCTCTTCTACCCTCACCTGCTAAGTCTCCAAAGATGCCCTGAACAATCAGCAATCCCACTCTTCCCTGCACCTGCCTCCCCCTCAGCCCAATCCAGCCCAGCTGTCTGCATCACTCCAAGCAGCCCTGCAGGTCCTCAGGCAGCGGAAGTGTCGGCCACCAGGAGTTTCATAGCAGCCACAGTGCAACCACTGCAAGCAAACGGGTCCCGTTCAAGGCCTTGGCCAGCCCTCCCAACTGCTGCTTGCCCCCCTGCTGGCTCATATGCAACCCACAAACTGCTCTGTACTAGAAGCTGTCCCAGGGCGAGCAAGACCTGTAATCAAAGCAGGACCCAGCCCTACTGAGGACGCAAGCAGTGCACACCATATGCACCAATTCCTAAATGACCGTTATCAGAAGCAAAGGCTTACTTCCTGGCCACAGTGGTGACTCTAATGCGTCTCTGTCCACTTGAATGTTGGTACTGAGTCACAAACTGGATTGCGCCTCGTCCACCCTGTGGGATCGGAGCATTGTGCTATTTGGAAAGGAAGCAACAAATAGAACAAAATGACCAGGCACGCTGTGTAGCACAATCATCACATTAGGATCCCATCACTGCCACAGTCCACTCTAAAATCAGAAAATATTTCTGACAGAAGAAACTTTAGCAAACGCCTCCCCTGCTGCTGCTGCTGCTGCATTATTCCAATTCTTGCCTCGCAGGCAGGCTACAACCAGCCTTCAGCCAGAACAGCTGTGCTGCAGCTGGAATCACCATCACGGGATGACGGCTGACTGGTTCTAGGCCGAAACAAAGACCTGTTCCGACAGGACTGCCGTGCGCCAGCAGCAGGACCCTTGCTTTTGCGATGACACTCCAGCTTCTCCCACCGCAAGCGGCTCTCAGCACAAGGTCAGGCCATGGCACTGCACAGCCACAAGAAATCGCCTTGAACTAAGTCCCTACACTAATGTTGGACAAACAGAAACTGAGGAGTAAAGAAGATGAAATAAACTGGTGTTAAGCTAACACATCAATTGGGATGTTAAATAACTGCAGGCATTCGTGTTAAGACGGACTGTGGGAAACCTGTCGATTTCACCAACCAGTGGTTTAGCAGCAGCAGCTTCAAAATTACAGAACAACAGAACTGATCAGAGTGGAAGTTATTCTGAATAATGTAATGTGTATTCAAAACCAAGAGAACAAGAAACCCAGTGAACTGGGACTACGGAATGGCCTTAGCACTTTTGCATGATATTTGTGTGACCTTATTTTTTATATATTGTAGGTCAGGCTAGAAAAATAAACAGTATCATCTTTTAAGGAGCTCTTGGAATGTACTGAAAACCTAAACATAGCGGGTTGGATCCAAAGGCTCCCTTTTCTCTGGATCCAGTTCAAAGTTTATAAATTATGGTTGGTATTATTTTAATATTATCTTCCATTTAGTTGGGGAAACGCAAGAATTACAAAAGTTTGTTTCGCTAGTGGCAGAATCATGATAATGAGACAAAACAATTACAATTAATTTTAAAAAATACCTTCAGCTAAAGATGTATCAATTTCTTTTTCATGAACAATTCATCAGTCTAAGGACTGAAAAATGCAGAACTGAATGGGCACTGTCATACCTAGCTAGGAAACTACAGATTAGATCTGAATGCCACACATTCCCTCACCTTTAGCTATCCACAGCTGCAATACAAGGACATCTGCAAGAGGGATCTGAACGCCTTAGGAGTGGACCTCAACAGGTGGGAAACCCTGGCCTCTGAGCGGCCCGCTTGGAGGCAGGCTGTGCAGCATGGTCTTTCCCAGTTTGAAGAGACACTTGGCCAACAGTCTGAGGCTAAGAGGCGAAGAAGGAAGGCTCATAGCCAGGAAGACAGACCAGGGACAGACTGCACTTGCTCCCAGTGTGGAAGGGATTGTCACTCCCGAATCGGCCTTTTCAGCCACACTAGATGCTGTGCCAGAACCACCATCCAGAGCGTGATACCATAGTCTTCCGAGACTGAAGGTTGCCAACAACAACAACAAGCTATCCACTTCTAACAACTTCTATCATACGTATTGTAAAGCCAGTTAAGATGTTCTGATGAGTGCATCTCCTGCATTTCTGATGAGTGCATCTCCTGCACAGGAGATGGCAGCAAAATTCTAAGGCATGCAAGAGTTTACAAATCAGTCAGAACACACAGTAAGCAAGTTCTGCTTGAATGACACCGGAAGCCTGGAAGGCTCCACCGTTGTGGCACGTCCAAGAACACAGCAACAAGCCCTGCCCCCCACCACACTCCACAGCATCCCTTCTTAGGAGGGGAGCATCTCTCCCTGCATGCAGACAAGAACTGCCAGTGTGTGCGGGGGGGGGGGGGCTTCAGGTTGCACACTGGTGGAGGCAGCAGCCTTGGCTTCTACACACCTGAAGACGACTCCTGGTTTAGGCTGTTCGGACTAAAAGGTGCTCTGGGATTTTTCTCTTACCTGATTCACCACTTCAAAATACAACGCAAGGGTTGTATTAGGGTTGAGTCCACAAATCTTCCACTGACAGGTGCCTCCTGTTCCTATTTCCTGGAAAGAGATGGTAAACAAATGCTTTCAGGAAAGACTGTGTCTTGCTATACAATTTGAAAACAATGCAAAGGTTTTCTTAGAAACTCACTACAGTTCTACTTTGACTCCTGCCCTAAAGTAAGAGCCATTAAATTCAATGGAACCTCCCAGTTAAGTGTGTATAGCAGTGGTTCCTCAACTGCAATCCTATATGCACTTTCCTGGGAGTAAGCTTCATTAAGCACAATAAGACTTATTTCTAAGAAGACACGCATAAGTTAGAACTGAAAGTTACTTAGATACTGGCAGGGGTGCCCCGGCCTCAGACCCTTTCCTGCTCTCCCTACTAAGACTAGACAGCAGGCAGTAGCGGCTGGTTTCCAAATCAGGACCAAGAGCCACTATACTGCCTAGAAGCAAGAAGTTTGTGGTGCAGATCCAAGGAAAATCAGGACAGAACAAGCTAGAAATAAACACTGCTGATATGACCACTCAAGTGTCACGTGAACCCAGGAGACAGAAACTGCTGAGTGGTCAAATAAACTCAAAGCCCACACTTGGCTGCTGATCTCTATCTTGTAACCCTTGAAGCTTCTCACTCTCCAACATTATGTTTGCTACTTCAAGCATTCAGCTCTTGGCAAGATGCAGGTGTTTGTAATGTGGCACCAACACTCTGTCACAGTGATACTGCACAATGGACTAAAATGGTAGTCAGAAGGTAACAAGCTGCACCAGAGTTTTGTGCAAAACCAGCAAAAACTAGATTAAAAAGATCTCAACCGTCATGAGCCAGACAGAGTCTCTCATTAGGGTCTATATGACCCCCCGACCTCCTACAGCCTGGAAGACAGAAGTTAAAACGACTCTGGAAAATTGTCTGTTTGAAAACTACAGCAAGCTGATATCAGCGTTTTAGGCAGGATTTTAAGAACAAAAACTGACCAACAGAATCACGTCTACAGTATTTCACATAGGAGAAGAATGAACAAACGTAAGCTGTATTGTAATGATCTATGGGTTGGATTCTTTCCAACACAGTAAGGGACAGGGGTGCAATGTTAGCCAATTCACTCTCCCCTCTCCACCCCCCCCCCCAAATCTGCTCCTTCAGAGAATCCTCAGGGACAAGATGGTATGGGGCCCAAAGAACTCAAGGGGGAAGGGGTGTCACTCCTCCCCCACCAGCACTGTACAAGCAGGAGAAAAAGCTCAGATCCCACCAGAGGTTTGTTGCCAGAGCATCAACTTACATTTTCTGAGACACAAGGCCCTTTGGAGTTGAGAGAAACACAGGGTCCAATCGCTCCAGACACCTTTATTTCTCTTGAAGTCTAAACAGATTGAAGGGGAAAACAAAGAATGGCTGTTTCGTAGATACAGACCTACACAACGCGAGGTGATCTTCAGTGCAATAATCCAGGCCTACAAATCAACTGCACTTGTCAACAGCTGGGGCAGCAATGGCCTAAAGAAAGGAAGTTGAACAGGCTCTCTCTTCAAAATGGGGCAGAACCAGCAAGTTCTTCCCTTCTTGTCAGCAAGAAAAGCTTTTACATTGGCAGGCAGGTTCAGTGGTCAGCTCCCTGCTTGGCATGCAGAACTTCCAGGGTCAGACGAACACCCCAAGCAAGGGCTTGGAAACAGTCTGAAACGCGCCCGCAAATTATTGCAGGCAATACAGCTCAATGATCTGACTCAGCACACGGCAACCTCATGTGCCTATCTGCAAGCTATTTATGGCCATGCTCCTGCCCTACCCCCAGTAGTGCGGTACAATCACCCTTAACACTGTGCCACAATTTGGTCTTCATGCCTGACCATCAACTGAGTCTTTGTGCCAATGATCATATCCTTGAACAACTCACTGGATCAGCCCTAAGACTCACATCACACTACAGGGTGCATCACCAGCACTTCTGACATTTGTACAAAGGCTAATCTGCTTGGTGATGGATTCTCTTCCAGCGCAGGAACCGATCTAGATAAAGAGACCTGCAGGGTGGGATCCTTTACTTCTAAAGCTGTATTCCCACACAGAGCAGGGAATGGCCCCACCACCTGCTGTCCAACAGCTGTCACGGCAGGAACAAGTTTTTAAGCTTCATGCTTCCTGTTTTCAGTAACAGAAAAAAGCGCCCTTAAATATTCAATAAGGATTATGCATGGAATCCAAATATCATTAAGTAAAGCAGCAGGTTGGAGACTGAGCAATGACTGCAAAGGTACGTCTATAACACCCAGCTATCTACTGTGCAAATGCATCAGAAGCTGATTTGCCCAAGCAATGAATGTAGGATCACAGTCGCTCTACACTCAAGAGGTTAATCTTTCACAGAACAAACAAAATAGCAAGATCCTCAGACAAAGGCTGAAATAGAAATGCTGGCAGAATAGTTCCTAATGGCAAGAATACCCTGCAAGTTCTTTTAATTGTTCTGAAACACAAGATAGAATGTGAGCTCATCCCACCTCTGCCCCTTTTCTAAGTAGTTGCCAAACCTTACCTTGATTTCCAGGGTGCCTCCAAATCCCATCTTGAACTGCCCCTGGGCGTCTTTGGTAAACACTCGCTGAAAGGTTTGTTTGAACAAGGATGTATTGAAAGAGTCTCCCATTACCAGGTAACCTCTACATGAAGAGAAAAGAGATGCTATGCATGGAATGCAGAAAAGACGAGTCAAGCTGTCGGTTCAGTGCGGCTCCACCCCTGGCATGCAACTACAGGATACACCTTGCGCTCCCCCTTAGAAAGACCTCTGCCCTCCCTGACACTGCAGGCGGGCACATGGTGTCTGAAACTGACCACCATAGGTAGACACACACTGTGGCCCCTTTGGGGCCTTGTCACCTTCACTGCATGTAATCAGTGAGGTATTTGTTTTTTGGACAGCTAATTCAGGAATTTCCACAATACAATAATACACCAGGGCAACCAGAACTGAGGCACCAGTGGCCATCAAGGAGGCACCTGCTTCACAACCAACCATATCAGTGGTAAAGGCTCCAATCCAGAGAATGCTAATCATGCATCAGTCAATAGCTTTCAATTGAACTAAGCATTACTGACTCCTCTGGACTGAGACCTCCAGTTAATGCTTGGCTACGCAGTCCATTCCTGGAGTTCTACAGAGGCAGGCTCAAACCAGAAAACTGTTTCGGCAAGCCTCTGTCCTGCTGTGATGCGACACGCAAAATGAGACTGAACAAGAAAGTGGCCCTCCAAGTTATCTGTGCTTTTTAGTACTCTTAAAAACAAGAGTAAGAATCAGGCTTGCAAGACAAAAATGCTTATATAAACCACAACTCGTATGTAATCTGAAACACTGGAAGCATTTAAAGGGGACACTGCGTTTTATTTGTTGACAAAAGCACAGGAATACTGAATCGTTTGCACACTCACTTGAGTCAGCTCAATTAAATGAAGCAGTGTCTTACTTCTGAGTAAAGTGCTTAGGATTGCACTCCAAGGGTTGCTTCTTTCCACTAGCTTCAGCCATAAGCAGTTTTCCTCCCCAGTGTTAGGCACTGGTGTCCAGCCTCCCTCCCCAGGCATCAGGGACTGTAACTAGACCCAAGTTGCCTGTGTGTCACAAGCATTTCCTTTTGGATACACTCTGGACCTGGTCAAACAGATCACAGAACCTGGAAATGGAGACAGCCTCCACCCCCACCCTTAATCAAAAACAGCTGTCTTTTTAAAGTCATTTCTGCCCAACGCTGCGCATACGCAACAGGGCTTAAATGCGTACACCTGAGGGCCAAGCAGAAATGGGTTGATGTGCCTCCCTTGCCTCAGTCAGACATTGTGGCAGGTGCAGGACACTTTTCACTCCTCAAGGACACTGGGGTCCAGATTGCCGTAGATAAGGGAGGGGAGGAGTCGGGCAGGAGAAAGCTGCTGGACTCAGGTCCTGGGCCCAATGAGCCTATGAGGACCTCCTGCGCTGCAGCCTGACATTACTCTCCAGTCAGAGGGAGATGTGACTGTAGGCAGGGAAAATGTCGTTTCTTGTGGAACTGACCTGGACCGATTGCACAAACTAGAACACAAGCAAAAGTGGACACGATACAAACCATTTGTTCAAGAAGCAAACCAGAAAAGGGCACACCTGTTCACAGATCATCAATATTTGAAATTCACTGTTACTTTGAAACAGTGTCATGACTGAAAAAACAGTTCAGGCATACCTTGCTAATACAGTGGAATGGGTCAGGATTCAGACCTCTGCTGTAAAGCAAATCACAGGCTCTCTAAAGCCTCAGCTGGTTTGTGGCAGCGACAATGGTTCCTCCCGGTAACATATCCGGATGCCTGGGTAGTAGGGGGATCCACTGAGGAATATGGCACCCATATGGCCTGGGGGTGTCTCCCTGACCTGCATTGGATGCTTAAAACATAAATGAAAAGTCCTGCATTCGCAAAGCACTGCCAAGCAAGGTGTACCTGTAACGGTTTTCAGGTGTACTAGATTGTAGCGGCAAATGCAACAAAGGATCTTGCAGCACCCTCCGGACTAACCCATTCATTGTAGCATTAGGCTTTGGGTCCTCAAATATAGGGCATGCTATCGGGGGGGGCATGCAGAAGGAGAGGGGCACATCTGGAAGTCAGGAGGGGCAGCTCCATCCATGACACTCCTCCTGACTTCCAGGTGTGCCCTCTCCCTTTGCACCCCGCTGCATCACACTGTATGCCTTCCCCAAGGGCCCATGGCCTTCCTGCAAGGCTCTTCGGGGGCTCAAAGTTTCAGTGAAGAGAAGGGGTGGAGAAACAGGCTTCCAGGGGCAGAGTGTCTGTACCTGCCATTCTCTGGGTGCTACTCCTGGTTTTTTCCCATAACTTTTCACAAGCTACATCAAAACACACAAAACAAAACAAGACCAAGACCTACCCTGTGTGGTTGGGACAGCACTTCATTTCCAGGAGCCCAGTCTGGTCCAGCGCACAGGCGTAGAGGTCGATGACATGCCCACTGGCAGCAGCACGGTTTCCTAGAGCTTCAAAATGCTGCAGACACAAAACAGAAACGCACCTTCTAAGAATCCTGAAGCAAGACTGGCCAAACTGGGTCATAAGAACACAAGAAGAGCCCTGCTGGATCAGGCCAAAGGCCCATCTAGTCCAGCTTCCTGTATCTCACAGTGGGTCACCAAATGCTTCAGGGAACACACAAGAAAACAGACACAACCTGCATTCTGGTGCCCTCCCCTGCAGCTGGCAATCAGAGGCAGCCTGCCTCTAAAACCAAGAGCTCGCACATACCTACCATGACTTGAAACCCGTAATAAACTTTTCCTCCAGAAATTTGTCCAATCCCCACTTAAAGGCATCAAGCAAGATGCCGTCACTACTTCCTGTGACAAAGAGTTCCACAGACAAATTACACGCTGGGTAAGAAATATTTTCTTCTATCTGTCCTAACTGTCCCAACACTCAACTTTGGATGTCTCCTGGTTCTGGAGTTATGCGAGAGGGAAAAGAGCGTCTCTATCCACTCTGTCCATCCCCTGCGTGATTTTGCATGTCCCAAACATGTCCCCCCTCAGGCGCCTCTTTTCTAGACTGAAAAGCCCCAGATGCCGTAGCCTTTCCTCATAAGGAAGGTGCCCCAGCCCAGCAATCATCTTAGTCGCTCTCTTTTGCACCTTTCCCATTTCCACTATATGGGACGTGGCGACCAGAACTGAACACAATACTCCAGGTGTGGCCTTACCATTAACTTGTACAACGGCATTATACATAATATTAGCCGTTTTGTTCTCAATACCTTTTTTAATGATCCCAAGCATAGAATTGGCCTTCTTCACTGCCGCCGCACACTGGGTCGACACTTTCATCGAGCTGTCCACAAGGACCCCAAAATCTCTCTCCTGCTCTGTCACATTAGCCTATATGTAAAATTTTCACGTGTTCCATAGGGTCACACGTTCCACAGGCCATCACGCACGATGGAGAAGCCTCTGGCTCCAGCACTCCCCCGCCAGATTTCAGGGAGCATCTCCTCCCCCCCAAAGACCTCTCCCAAAGCCCCCAAAGCCAAGGGGATCAAATGGGCAGTGGGATCCTTCAGGTGTTCAGCAGGCAGACGCCTCCAGGCTTGAGGGTCCAAAGCATGACATGGAACTGGACTTGGACACCAACAGGCAGCCAAGGCAGCTCGGAGGACTGGCACAACAGGAGCTCACTGAAGCCTGTCAGGAGCCTGGTAGCTGCGCTCTGGACCAGCTGCACTTTCCAAAAGCTCCTCAAAGGCAGCCACATAAAATGCACCTGCTGCAGGCCTCACGCTCACCACCGAACGCATTCCAGCAGCCAGAACCCTGTTTCTAGGAAAAGACCCAGCTGGCACACAACTAGGCAAAGGCAGGAAAAAAGGCAAATTCCAGCCATAGCTGCAACTACCACCAATTAGCAGGGCCTGAGGAAGGAGCACCCGCCAGTCTCACGCCTCCTCCTCCTCCTCCAAAAGGTCTCTTCTCTAGACTACGCTTCAGCCCATTAGCAAAACAGCTGTCACTCTGGGATACCCTCAAGACGGCCTGGTGCTGAACACCACCATCCATCCCTGCCAGTGGCAGCACGTGCCAGCACAGTCCCCTGCGCAAACACCAGCATCTGTGCCACCACTCCATGCCCCAAGGCGAGTGCCACTAAAGCCCACCCATCCTTCCCCTCCTCCAGTGCTGCTGCTTCTAAACCAGCTGCAGGTGGGGCTTTGGCTGAAGAACCTCTGCACTCCCAGTTGTTTCCAATAAGTCGTTCCAGAGAAAGCAACCAGACCCCTGGCCCCACCCTCTCCCAAACAAAAGGAGAAGGGGCAGCACTGAGACAGGCATCAAACGGGGCAGGGGGTGGCAGGCGGGCATAGAATCCGGGTAGGGTGCTGGCCTGCTGCCTCCCTCAAGCTGCCACTCAAAACCACCGCGCGGGGCAGTCTCACTGCTGGGCCATATCTGCAGTCACAGCAGGATTGCCCAGGCCCTTCCAAACACCTGGCTGTCTTAGCATAAAAAACAGGATGTCATACTGAGAAGTCAGAGGGACGAGGAGGGAAAATTCTTCTTTCATGTACTGCTTTTCAACACAAAGCAGTTTACACAGCAAAATAAATCATTAATTGGTCCCCTATCCCCAAAGGGTCCACAATTAAAAAAAAAAAGTACAGAAGAAATACCAATAACTAAAGAAAAGATGCCAAGCTGGGGTGAAGAGGGACTGTTGTTCTTCTCCTACTAACACAAGAGGAGCACTATTTCTAAAACATGCCTCTTTGCCTGGGTAGCAGGAATCAGATGTTAGCAGGCAGTTTTCAGGGATCTGTGACTTTTGTAATTCCTCTTCAAGTGTCTATTACACACATCAAATCCAATATCAATTCATGGTCAATAGAAACTTACCAGTTTGTTTTATAGGTGTTGCTCGGACTCAATCTTTTTTTTAGTTTAGAAAAATATGAAGTCTTTAGGGAAATGAAATACAGACAGCACACAGTTTCACACATGCAAACACATTTCTACAGAATTAATTCTATGTATTTTGTACAAGTACAATCGATTGTATTCGTCGCAACTTGGATGCCACACTGACAATGTCTGACGATGTCCCCTTGGCAACTGCTTGTCCAGTGTTGTAGGATTCTTTTCAGCTTGTACAGCCTGAGGATGTGGACAGACTCCTTTGGAGTGTGAGGCCGTCTGCCTGCCTGTTTGACCCTTGCCCAGCTTGGCTAATAAGAGCTGCCCGGGGTGGACTGGCTGAGTGGACGGGGAGAGTGGTTAATTCTTCCTTGATGGAGGGGACGTTGCCACTCGCTTTGAAACGGGCGGTGGTTCGCCCCCTCCTGAAGAAGCCCTCCCTGGATTCCACGGTGTTGGATAACTACTGGCCAGTCTCCAACATCCCGTTTCTGGGCAAGGTAATTGAGCGGGTGGTGGCGGCCCAACTCCAGAGGGTCTTGAATGAAACGGATTATCCGGATCCTTTTCAATCTGGTTTCAGGCCGGGCTTTGGGACGGAAACTGCCTTGGTCGCCTTGGTGGATGACCTACGCCGGGGACTGGACGGGGGAGTGCATCCCTGTTGGTCCTGCTGGACCTCTCGGCGGTGTTCGATACCATCAACCATGGTATACTTCTGGGCCGATTAGCCGAGTTGGGAGTTGGAGGCACTGTTTTGCGGTGGTTCCGCTCCTACTTGGAGGGTCGGTTCCAGATGGTGGTGCTGGGGGATGCCTGTTCGACACCCTGGCCTTTGAGGTGCGGGGTGCCACAGGGTTCAATTCTGTCCCCCATGCTATTTAACATCTACATGAAATCACTGGGAGAGGTCATCCGGGGGTTTGGAGTGGGGTGTCATCAATATGCTGATGACATCCAGCTCTATCTCTCCTTTCCTCCAGACTCCAGGGTGGCGGTTGAGGGCCTGGAGCGCTGTCTGGAAGCAGTGAGGATCTGGATGGGGGCTAATAAGCTGAAATTAAATCCGGATAAGACAGAGGCTCTCCTGGTTCAGAAATCCTCGATGCAGGTACTGGACTATCGGCTTGCTCTGAATGGGGTTGCACTCCCTCTGAAGGAGCAGGTCCGCAGCTTGGGGGTCCACCTGGATTCGCAGCTGCTCCTGGATTCCCAGGTGGCAGCTGTGGCTAGGGGGGCCTTCGCTTAGCTTCGGCTGGTGCACCAGCTGCGGCCGTACTTGGATCGGGCAGACCTGGCCACGGTGATCCATGCCACGGTGACATCGAGGTTAGATTATTGTAACGCGCTTTATGTGGGGTTGCCCCTGAAGACGGTTCGGAAACTGCAATTAGTGCAGAATGCGGCGGCCCGTGTGGTCACTGGAGCTAGGCGGTTTGACTCTGTCAGTCCGCTTCTCCGGGGGCTACATTGGCTGCCCATTTGTTTCCGGGCCCAATTCAAGGTGCTGGTTTTGACTTTTAAAGCCCTATACTGCTCTGGGCGATCTCAGAGATCGCCTACTTCTGTACAATCCAGCTCGTCCTCTTAGGTCATCAGAGAAGGCCTTTTTACAAGTGCCGCCGCCTAAGGAGGTACGTGGGACGGCGGCAAAAAATAGGGCCTTCTCAGTAGTGGCACCAACATTATGGAATTCCCTTCCCCTTGACTTGAGAATGGCTCCCTCTCTTGAGACTTTTCGGCGAGGCCTGAAGACATTTTTGTTTAAAGAAGCCTTCTGAGTGCATGGCCTTTTTAAACATCTTTTCTGTATCTTTTTTAGTATATTTACAGGCCTGTTTCCTCTGATTTACTACGTTTTGCTCTTTTTATCTGACTTTTTATCTGACTATGGTTTTTATGGGTATATGTTAATGTGTTTTTAATATGTTTTTATTTGTGGTTAAATTATGTTTTTAATCTGTTGTGAGCCGCCCTGGGTCCCTTTGGGGAGAAGGGCGGCATATAAATAAAGTTTAACAATAATAATAATAATACAAAAATTTCATCATACATACCTTAGTGGCCTTTTTAACGTACTTGGCGTTGTCTTTGTCAATGTCATGCCAAGACCTTATAGGCAGCTTAAGTTCATCCCCTACAACCATCCCAGGTCCCTGGGTAGCAGGTCCACCAATAAACATCATTATACGAGCACCAGTATTCGGGAAAGTGCACTGCAGAACAATATTTTTAAAGTTAGGAAACAAAAAAATATGCCTTTTGCAATCATATTGCTTTCAGAATTTATTAAGATAAATATTTAGAATTGCCCATTCAAATTCTAAAAGAGATAACATTAACAGCAAGTTACTGTTGAGGCAGCTCTGGCCAAATATAGTCCATATTTGTGGCAACTGCAAACAGAAGACACACAAGAGGAAAGGAGATGACAGACTTTTTTGCAAAGGAAGGAAGGAGCCATCCACAAGAGTTTCCTATTTTTAAATCGTATTCCCACTGGCTTAACTCTCCTCCTCAAGTCAGAGAGGGCCGGAGCATGCAGGCACGCACAGCAGAACACTAGTTACCTCTAGCAGCCCCACGGCAATGGACAGAGCCACTCCTGAGGACCGCAGGGGTCTCTTCCCCTGGGGGACAGGCCACGGATCCCGCTGCAGTTCCCCCAAAAGGTCAGTGAGGTTCATGTCAATTTTCTGCACTGGCTGTAAGAATCTGGGGGTGACAAACAATATACTGAGCACTGACCTCTTGAACCCAAGCAGCATTTCAATTTTCTAGACCACGTATCTAGTTGCACTGCCAGCGTCTCAAGCCGAGGGAGCTGCTTTTGCCTCCTCCTCAAGAGCAGTCAGCATGAGGGGCCCAGAGGAGGACTTCAGACTCTGCAAATGAACTCGCATCTTTTGTCTAAGTTACACGCCCGATTTCACCACAAAGCAATGACTGAATCATCCAAAATAAGCAGGGCTACATACCTGTTTGAAGGTGGCGGCTGCTGGACCTGAGGCCCATGGCCAGCTTGTGAAACATTCATTTTGGTAAGTCCCAGCATTTCCTGCAGAGGTTACACGGTACAAAACAGCATTTAATGCAGCCACATATTCAGTAATAATTAGATTTCCAAAACAAATTAAGAAACATCAGGCTGAGCTGCAAGTTTTTGCTCCATGACTGGAAGGAAAACATGAAAAGATCCCCCTGACAAAATGCTTTGCCTGCACATAACCAGAACAAGAACACTGGATGCATCATTTTTTTCCTTCATGCAAGTTTTAAGTCCCTTTTAAAAAGAACGATTCTAATGGGGGGCAGGTTGCAATTCTCAGTAAGAAGACACCCACCTGACAATGACCTGAACTGTAAGATATTGTTCAGTGCAGTGCAGAATCCCTGCCTCTCTCTCCAAATACAGAGCAGGCAGAAAACCAAGCAGGTTGTTTCTAACATTAATTTCCCACTTACCTGAAGCTGTTTTGCAGACAGATCCTTTGTTCCTCTGAAGACGTAACTTTTGGAAATTCCTTCACAGCCAAGCTCGTGGACTTGCACCATTCTCCCAAAAGTAATGAGCCCCACCAAAGCAGTGGGAGGCAGGAGACTCAGCGACATCTGCATTGATTCCTTCAGAGCTTGCAGGTCTTCGTCTTCCATGCAGGTGTCAACGACATAAAGAAATATCAAAGGCATCTGAGGTCCACGCTTGAAGAGACAAAAATGCCACAGCATCAGTGCTACTGGACAAAGCCAAGAGACAGTCTTGTTCCACGACCCCACTGGACAGACCCCACAGCCTGCCAGAGGTCATGGGCAGAACTGGCTCCGGAGCAATGGCCAGATCCAGTGTGGTGGATCTCCACCAGACAACCCAAGCTGAGCACGTGAATTGCGCTGGCCCCACACAAAATGGCGTGCTGACTTGTGCAAACACGATTCTAGGAGACTCCTACGCCACATAAATCAGTTCTCTTAACCGACAGGAACACAACTGTACAAGTACAAGTGCGCAAGGAGGCTGCTACTCCTGGGCGGGTTGGACAAAATGCCTTCAGGAGATCATCTAAGAAATATTTCTGCACCTCTCATTTTCTGAGCCATGCAACAGCTTCACGCTAGACCACATCTGGCTACAATCCAAGAAAAGCATTTTCTAGGAAAGGAAATCGAGGAAAGGTAAAAATACAAGGAAAGGCTACAGTGCTTGGGGCTCTTCAGTCTAGAACAGGGCTGCCCAAACCCTGGCCCCCAGGCCACCTGCGACCTGCAGGGGGCCCCAATCCGACCCCCCAGGGAGCCCCCCATCTCTAATGGGTGCTCAGCCCGCTGGAGACCTGCTGGAGCCCTTGCTGGCCCTTCGCAGACAGACAGGAAAAGGCTAAGCACTCACAGGAGAGCAGGAGCCCCGCCCATCCGCAACCCTCCCATTAGGTTGGGAAGGCTACAGCTGAGTCCAGGCATTGGGTGGGGGTGAGAAGTCCTGGGTCTGTTTGCCCTGATGTTTGGGTTGCGGGGGCAGGGGTGGGCACTGAGAAGGGATGGGAAACTGTGGGTCTATTTGTGCTGCTTGCATGTGCTGGGGGGTGGGCGCTGCAAGGGAGAAATCGCGGGATGCTTGAATGCCGCTGGAGAGCATGTCTACTCGGCAGTAAATCCCATCAGACTTAGTGGCGTTTACTCCCAGGAAAGCGTGCATCCAATTCGGCTGTAAGTGTGCTTGGGGCCGGGGACTGGTACTGCAGGGGAGAAGTTCCGGGGATGCTTGAATGCAGCTGGAGAGCATGTCTACTCAGCAGTAAGTCCCATAGAGTCAGTGGGCCTTACTCCCAGGAAACTGTGGGTTGATTGGGCTGTGAGTGCTCAGTTTTGGAGGAAGGCACTGCAGGGGAGAACTCACGGGATGTTTGGATGGGGAGGAAACCTACTGCTTTTGCTTGTTGGGGTTACTGGCAGAGAGGGAGGAAAATGGGGGTCCATTTGTGAAGGGGAAATACACACAGCTCTCTGCCTGCTTCTAAGTTGTTTGGTGCTCGGCGCAGGCTGGGGGAGGGGGGCTGAGAGAGGGAGACAGGCAGCTCCCTTCTCTGTGTGAATGAGGAGAAACAAACTCCCGTCCTGGGGGGCAGGTGCCCACCAGATCCCTGACTGGTTGTGTTCCTTTGCTGCTGCCTGTTGCCAGGATGGGGGGAGAGAGAGAGTAAAAACATGCTCCTGCCCTTGCTGACTCCTCATAAGTTTGTTCTGAGCTTTCCCCTAGGAAGAGGTGTGTTATATCTGTCAGGAATTATTCTAACAACCCCCCTTTTCTGGATTTCATGTGTATTATAAATAAGCTCAGTAAAATTAGTTCATTCATATAAGTTCCGCCTCTAATACCAAGCCACCTTGGGTCCCTTTGAGGAGAAGGGCGGGGTATAAATAAAGTTGTTGTTGTTATTATTTATTATTAATATATTCATTTATATAAATTTATTCAAATTTGAAATGTAAACCCCCCCCCCGGCCCCCAACACAGTGTCAGAGAGAAGATGTGGCCCTCCTGCCAAAATGTTTGGGCACCCCTGGTCTAGAAAAAAAGTGCCGGGGGGGGGGGGGGAAGACAGGATTGAGATTGTAATACTGGGGGCATACCATCGTTCTCCAGACCAGAAACCTGAAGGGGACCTGGAAATGAGGACAGATCAGGGAGGTGACAAGGAGGGACAGGGTTGTAATCATGGGGGACTTCAATTATCCTCATATTGACTGGGTCAATTTGTGTTCCGATCATGAAAAGGAGACCGGATTCCTTGACGTGCTAAATGACTGTGCCTTAGAGCAGCTAGTCATGGAGCCCACCAGAGGACAGGTGACTCTGGATTTAATATTGTGTAGTACTCAGGACCTGGTTAGAGATGTCAATGTTACTGAGCCATTGGGGAACAGTGATCATGTTGTGATCCGTTTTGACATGCTCATTGGGGGAAGAATACCGGGCAAATCTCTCACAAAAACCCTTGACTTTCGATGAGCTGACTTCCCTCAAATGAGGAGGCTGGTTAGAAGGAGGTTGAAAGGGAAGGTAAAAAGAGACCAATCTCTCCAGAGTGCATGAAGGCTGCTTAAAACAACAGTAATAGAGGCCCAGCAGAGGTGTATACTGCAAAGGAAGAAGGGCTCTGCTAAGTCCAGGAGGTGCCCGCATGGCTAACCAGCCAAGTTAGAGAGGCTGTGAAGGGCAAGGAAGCTTCCTTCCGTAAATGGAAGTCTTGCCCCAATGAGAATAAACAGGAACATAGACTGTGGCAAAATAAATATAAGAAGGTGATATGGGAGGCCAAGAGAGACTATGAGGAACACATGGCCAGCAGCATTAAGGGGAATGATAAAAGCTTCTTCAAATATGTTGGAAGCAGGAAACTCGCCAGAGAAGCGGTTGGCCCTCTGGATGGTGAGGGAGGGAAAGGGGAGATAAAAGGAGTCCTAGAGATGGCAGAGAAATTAAATGAGTTCTTTGCATCTGTCTTCATGGCAGAAGACCTCAGGCAGATACCGCTGCCGGAACGGCCCCTCCTGACCAAGGAATTAAGTCAGATAGAGGTTAAAATAGAAGATGTTTCAGACCTCATTGATAAGTTAAAGATCAATAAGTCACTGGGCCCTGATGGCATCCACCCAAGAGTTATTAAAGAATTGAAGAATGAAGTTGCTGATCTCCTGACTAAAATATGCAACTTGTCCCTCAAATAGCCATGGTGCCAGAGGACTGGAGGATAGTAAATGTTACACCAATCTTTAAAAAGGGAAGGAAGGGGGACCCAGGAAACTATAGGCCGGTCAGCCTAACATCTATAACAGGTAAGATAGTGGAATGCCTCATCAAAGATAGAATCTCAAAACACACAGACGAACAAGCCTTGCTGAGGGAGAATCAGCCTGGCTTCTGTAGGGGTAAGTCTTGCCTCACGAACCTTACAGAATTCTTTGAAAAGGTCAACATGCATGTGGATGCGGGAGAACCTGCGGACATTATATATCTGGACTTTCAGAAGGTGTTTGACATGGTCTCTCACCAAAGGTTGCTGAAAAAATCTCCACAGTCAAGGAATTAGAGGGCAGGTCCTCTCACGGATTGAGAACTGGTTGAAGACCAGGAAACAGAGAGCAGGTGTCAATGGGCAATTTTCACAATGGAGAGAGGTGAAAAGCGGTGTGCCCCAAGGATCTGTCCTGGGACCGGTGCTTTTCAATCTCTTCATAAATGACCTGGAGACAGGGGTGTGCAGTGAGGTGGCTAAGTTTGCAGACGACACCAAACTTTTCCAAGTGGTGAAGACCAGAAGTGATTGTGAGGAGCTCCAGAAGGATCTCTCCAAACTGGGAGACTGGGCAGCAAAATGGCAGATGCGTTTCAATGTCAGTAAGTGTAAAGTCATGCACATTGGGGCAAAAAATCAAAACTTCACATATAAGCTGATGGGTTCTGAGCTGTCTGTGACAGATCAGGAGAGAAATCTTGGGGTGGTGGTGGACAGGTTGATGAAAGTGTCGACCCAATGTGCGGCGGCAGTGAAGAAGGCCAATTCTATGCTTGGGATCATTAGAAAAGGTATTGAGAACAAAACGGCTAATATTATAATGCCACTGTACAAATCTATGGTAAGGCCACACCTGGAGTATTGTGTCCAGTTCTGGTCGCCGCATCTCAAAAAAGACATAGTGGAAATGGAAAAGGTGCAAAAGAGTGACTAAGATGATTCCTGGCCTGGGGAACCTTCCTTATGAGGAAAGGCTACAGCGTTTGGGCCTCTTCCGCCTAGAAAAGAGGCGCCTGAGGGGGGACATGATTGAGACATACAAAATTATGCAGGGGATGGACAGAGTGGATAGAGAGATGCTCTTTACACTCTCACATCACAGCAGAACCAGGGGACATCCACTAAAATTGAGTGATGGGAGAATTAGAACAGATAAAAGAAAATATTTCTTTACTCAGCGTGTAATTGGTCTGTGGAACTCCTTGCCACAGGATGTGGTGACGGCATCTGACCTGGACGCCTTTAAAAGGGGATTGGAAAAGTTTCTGGAGGAAAAATCCATTATGGGTTACAAGCCATGATGCATATGTGCAATCTCCTGATTTTAGAAATGGGCTATGTCAGAATGCGAAATGCAAGGAAGGGCATCAGGATCCAGGTCTCTTGTGTGCTCCTTGAGGCATCTGGTGGGCCACTGCGAGATACAGAAAGCTAGACTAGATGAGCTTTTGGCCTTATCCAGCATGGCTCTTCTTATGGTCTTCAGTAATCCATTAAGAAGAATTGCTGAGCCTCTCAGACCTACTCTGTTGCCCCAGTGGTGCGTCAGCACAACTCCACACAGTGGGACAATATGCAATAAACACCTTGGTTTTACTTGTAGTGCATCCTGACTGCTCGCTTGCCTGGCTCAGCAATCCCTGGAATTACATGAGCAAATCACAGTAATTACCTGTACCACATATTCAATACTTGAAAACTGAGGTAAGAGTTCTGCAGGCTGGTTCATCTCGGATATGCCAGCATATGTAGGAGGAAACTGGAAGAGAAAGATGATCACATTAAGGGAAAGTACCAAGGATAACTTTCTTGGAAACAACTAACATAGATAATTGTTTTTCTCTCTCATATCTATACACAGGAATATTGCTACCACTCATTTCTCAATCTTAAACAAAGCTCCTTAGAAGAAAGTCTATTTTAAAAAAATGTTACCTGATTTCTCTGATAACAAAAGTTGCAAGCCCATAGTTTTGCTCGATAATCCACCTGACTAAAAGAATAAAATTTAGAACGTTTAGCATATTAAGTTTAGAAATATTAGCAACTTATAAACGCAAGCTGGATACACCAAATAGGCTTGATATCCAAATAGGAAACATGAAGTTTAGTCACAACGTTCATTCAGATCCCAACTAGTTACCAAAACACGTTTCCGTGGTACTGGTTAACTGCAGAGGCAGGTTGGAATACTGAGAAGACCCTCTAGAGCAAGGGTGCTCAAACTCCGGCCCGGGGGCCATTTGTGGCCCTCAGGGATGCCCAATCCAACCCACAGGGAGCCCCCAGTCTCCAATGAGCCTCAGGCTCTCTGGAGACATATTGGAGCCTGTGCTGGCCCGACGTAACAGTTTTCAGCATGAGGGCGACTGTTCAACCTCCTGTGCAAGTTGCAGGCCGAGGGTTCCCTCCACTGCTTGCTGTTTCATGTCTGTGAAGCAGCAGTGGCAGTGAAGGGAAGATCAGCCTTGCCTTGTGCATGGCCTTTTATAGGCATTGAGCTATTGCGAGACCATCATTCATTCATATAAGTTCCATCTCTAATATATTCATTTAAGTAAATTTATGTAAATTTATTCAAATTTTAAATGTAAATTCCTTTTTCCCTAGTCCCCCGACACAGTGGCAGAGAAATGATGTGGCCCTCCTGCCAAAAAGTTTGGACACCCCTGCTCTAGAAACACATTCTGTGCAATGTGAGAACCCTAACCCTAAGCATGAACCAGCCCCCTCCCCCCAAAAAATGGGAAAGCCTCCATTGTGCCTTTGGCACACATAAGATGCTACTTTGGTGCACCTTGGCGCACCTTTCATGCACACAAGATGCTACTTTTATACCAGGCAGTATCCAGCGTAAGAAAAAACATTGATGAGAAAGAACCCAGCAGGGGAAGCAAGGCCCCAGTTCTGAATCTTACAGTGACCCATCAGATGCCTCAAGGAGAATACAATACAAGAGACCTGCAACTGGGTGACCTCCCTTGCATCTGGTGCAAGTTCAGTGAAAGTGTCGACCAAAGTATGGCATTGGAAAAGAAGGCTAATCCTATGCTCGGGATCCATGTTAGAAAAAGTATTGAGAATAAGGGCCCAATCCTAAGCTTTGCGCACTGGCTCACCACCAGCACACTCTGTTGCAAACGTGCCATAAGGCACTTTTGTGCACCCTAGCTCCGGTGCTCCACCGGTGCTATCCCAGCACCAGCTGGCGCTGGAGCTCCACCACTCAGCAGTCGCATGGACTGCCAAGTAGCAGAGAGGTAGGTGGAGGCATGGGGGAAGGGAGGTGTAGAGGAGGTGTTCCAGGGAGGTGGAGGGAGGGCAGAACTAGTGGAGCTTTGGGCTGGCTGCTCGACATAGAGGTTCTTGATTCTATGCCAACCTTTGGGTCGCCACAGAATCAAGTAGCCCCATTGCAGGGCTACTCGCTTTATCCAGGGGAAGTGGACGAAAGTCCCCTTCTCCCAAGGAGTCACCAGCGGCTACCTGGAGTGGTCTGGATGCAGTGGCAGCCATTTTCGGCACCGCCGGCACCGCTGCAGCCCCATGCGCCGGGCAGCTCAGGATCGGGCTGCCCAACAGCTCATATTACAATGCCGTTGTACAAATTGATGGCAAGGCCTCACCCCAGAGTACTGTGTCCAGTTCTGGCTGTCACATCTCAAAAAGGGTAGATGGAAAAGGTGCAAAAGAGACTGACGAAAATGATTACTGGGCTGCGACACATTCCTTATGAGGAAAGACTGCAGCATTTGGGTCTCTTCAGCCTAGAAAAGAGGTGCCTGAGGGGGAACATGATTGAGACATACAAAGTTATGCAGAAAATGGATAGAGTGGATAAACGCTCTTTTCTCTCTCACATAACACCAGAACCAGGGGACACTCACTCAAATTGATTGTTGGGAGAGTTTGAACAGACAAAAGAAAATATTTCTTTACCCAGTAGGTAATTAGTCTGTGAAACTCCTTTCCACAGGAGGTGGTGATGGCATCTCACCTAGATGCCTTTAAGAGGGGCTCGGACAAATTTCTGGAGAAAAGTTCATCAAGGGTTACAAGTCACGATAGACATGTGCAAGCTTCTGATTTTAAAAGCAGGCTACCTCAGAATGCCAGATGCAGGGAGGGCACCAGGACGCAGGTTGTGTCTTGCTGTGTTATGTGCTCCCTGAAGCAACAGCTGGGCCACTGGACCACAGACACAGGAAGCCTGACTAGATGGGCCCTTGGCCTGATCCAGTGGGGCTTTCCTTATGTTCTTAACATGCAAACAAAATGTAAACTGTAAACTTGTTGTTGCAATTACCACAGTGGATTCAGAACAGCACGACAAGTTGTTCTGCTGCACAGGACGGGCTCGTACTGAATGGGAGGCAAGTCAGGCCGCTCCTTCAGTGGTGTGAACAGGGAGGCCACTGGAACCACCATCCTCGTAGCTTCCAAGCGGCTGGAAGGCCACACATTCCAGCTGAACCTCACGCCATCCCGGTCTTCATTCTGCTGGATAAACTCCAGGAAGGTGGTCATCGTGACTGTCTTACTTCTGGAAAAGAAGCACAAATGAATGGATAGCTGCTGGCTTTAAAGAACACACAGGAAACCTCCACTGCATGACCTCAGCCCAAAGAGACACCCGCAAGATCTGCTTAGCCAGCCACCTGAAAACACAGGAAAGCAAGACTGGGGGAGCCCCCTGAACTCCCCCCTACTGTGGACATCTCTACCACATAAGAGGCTTTTGTGATGTCTCAGCATCCTGAGGGCTGCTGAGTCATCTCGTCCAGATGTGGTCATCTGGGCTCTGCTGCTGCCACCGCCACCACTGACCTTTTTTCCCCAAGCTGCCAGAAAACAAAGGACCCGACTTTGAGCCAATTTGGTAGCCCAAGAAAGCACAAGATCTTCAGTGGCAGGAAATTCCAGTGGCTCAGGTGATCCCAGCATCCAGCTCCACAGGTAAGACTGGCCAACACCCACAGCTTACAGAAAGTAGATACCCACCTATTGCCCATGTACTCAGATCAACATCAGGAGCAACTCGTCTGCCTTTTTTTTTTACTCATCTCTGTTAATATTTGTTATTTTAATAACCCCTGCTAATTGGGTAACCCCTGCTAATTGGGTAAGAGGCACTTTTTCAAGTGGGTGTTCCTCTTTTTAGCAGGGGGAGAGTAACTGGCCCACCTCACCCCAGCAGTATCTTTTCTAGTGGCTGTCTGCTGGTGTTCTTTTCGCATCTTTTTAGATTGTGAGCCCTTTTGGGACAGGGAGCCATTAGTTATTTGATTTTTCTCTGTAAACCGCTTTGTGAACTTTTAGTTGAAAAGTGGTATATAAATACTGTTAATAATAAATAATAATAATAATAATTATACCACCACAACCTTGACAACAAAAAGAAACATTTTTTTTTAGAGGTATTTGATACCATAAGCCACCACCCATGTTTATGAAGATTAAATTCCAAGACCACCATCAAGACACAAGCAACTGCCTTGCTAAGAGACAGTACAGTGTATATAAATACTGTTAATAATAATACAGTGCAGCCCCTAGGAAACAACCCCTCAGTTCTTGTGTAAACTGAATCAACTGTAAGAAAACACTTTGGATTCCAATTCTGGAATTCCATTGTAGGTTTGTGATTTTATGGTAAGCGGCTGTGCAAGTCTTGTGGATAAACCACATGGGGAAACTATAACCAGTGAACAGTAAACAAGAATACTAATTAACACTGTGACAGTGGAGAAAAAAGTGACACCCATGTTACACAATTAATTAACGACCCTGTCCTGCTACCTCAAAATGGCCATTCTCTGCCTTACACTGCTATCAGAGTGTTGCACCAGCGTGCCAACTGCGTGGTACAGCTGGACCAAGGCAGGGGGGGAAGGCTGGGAAAGACACAGAAGGCAAGTCCACCAACGGTCCTGTGTGCCTCAAGAGCCAGTATAGCAGTCATGCACTGTCAGAGCCAAAACAAAACTCAGAACCACCAGAAAACTGTGAAGGAAGCGGCTGTTTGTATGGATCCTCCTACCTTGGCTATAGCCTCTGTGGTGCCCCTGGATTTCCCCCCCACTTATAACGGAGTGCACTGCTACTCATGAATAATGCCTTCATTATAAAGGCATTCCCCCATATCCACGGTCTCAATTATGCGCTGTTCAAAAATCACACAAATGACTTGTGTGTGATCACAGCCTTCCTGTCACCATCTCCTGTGTTTTGCTGGCTCTTTGCAAGCCCATAACCCACTCTATTGGCCTCCATGGGCCATCAGAAGCAACTGGAAGTTGTGTCCACAAACTGGACAAGGTGAGTAGTGGCGATTAAAACTTTGAGAACTGCAGACTTATGAAGACTTGTCTCTTGGAATGGCCACGGTGCCAGAAGACTGGAGAATAGCAAGTGTCACACCGATGTTTAAAAAGACAAGACGAGGGGACCCGGATAATTATAGCCCGGTCAGCCTAATGTCTTTTCCAGGTAAGATGGTGGAATGCCTCATCAAAGATAGAATCTCAAAACACATAGACAAACAAGCCTTGCTGAGGGAGAATCAGACTGGCTTCTGTAAGGGTAAGTCTTGCCTCACAAGCCTTTTAGAATTCTTTGAAAAGGTCAACAGGGTTAGGTCAACATGTGGATGCGGGACAACCCGTGGACATTATATATCTGGACTTTCAGAAGGCGTTTGACACGGTTCCTCACCAAAGGCTACTGAGAAAACTCCAGGCAGGGAATTAGAGGGCAGGTCCTCTCCTGGATTAGGAACTGGCTGAGGTTCAGGAAGCAGAGAGTGGGTGTCAATGGGCAATTTTCACAGTGGAGAGAGGCGGAAAGTGGCGTGCCCCAAGGATCTGTCCTGGGACTGATGCTTTTCAAACTGTTCATAAATGTCCTGGAGACAGGGTTAAGCAGCGAGGTGGCCAAGTCTGCAGATGACACCAAACTTTTCCAAGTGGTGAAGACCAAAAGTGATTGTGAGGAGCTCCAGAACTGAACTCTCTGAACTGGGAGAATCAGCAAAATGACAGGTGCGTTTCAACGTAAGTAAGTGCTAAGTCATGCACACCGGGGAAAAGAACTTCACATAGAGGCTAAAGGGTTCTGAGCTGACTTTGACAGACGTATGCGGGACGCAGGACAAGCCGCTGGAAGCTCCCTCCTGCTGCTGCCCCGAAGTGCAGTCGGGCGAGCCCCGCGGAGAGCCGCACTGGCAGGAGCCCGCCCGCCGGCCGCCCGGGAGCTCCGCAGAGTCGCCGCCGCCGCCGGGACGAGGCCGCCTCTGCCCGGCCGGGAAGGGCTGGCGAGGCCCAGCGGGGATGCGGCCAGGGGAGCGCGAGGGCGGCCGCCTGCAGCGGGCCGGGCCGGGCGGGAGCGCGGAGCGCAGCCTCCCCGTCAGCGCCGCCGCCTCGCCGGGCCCAGCAGCGCCCTTTGCCCGCCGACGTGGCCGCGGCCGGGAGGCGCCGCGCTCTCCCCGCAGGCCAGCCGCGCACGGGCGCCGTCTCCGGCTGCGCCCCGGCCCGCCCCGTCCGCGGTCCTCCGGCTCGCCTGCGGGTCCGCGCGCCTTGCGGGCTTTGCGGGCCGGGCGCGCAGCTGGCCCCGCCCCGCCCCCTCCGAGGGCTGCGCGCAGCGCCCGCAGGTGAGTTCCGCGCAGCGCGCTCTCCGCGGAGGAGCAGCCTCGGCGAGCCGGGCGGCGGCGCCCCCCCCACGCACCTGGCTCTGCGGGCGGGGCTCCCCCTCGGTCGCTCGCTCGCTCGCTCGCTCGGTCAGTCCCCGCCGCCTCCCTTCGGGCCCGCGCTCTGCCCGCCCACGCGACCAACGCGGCCGAAGGGGCGGGCGCGCCACGTCAGAGCGCCTGGCCCCGCCCCGCAGCGCACGCGGGGCGGGACCTGCCGAGGCGGCACGCGCGCCTGCGCTTCCCTGGCCGGGGGCCTGCGGGCAGCACTGGAGGCCGTCCGGAAGCGCGTCCCGCTGGCGCGGCTTCAGCTGCTGGAACGTCCTGCCCGGGCGGCCTCGCCTGCTTCTCACCTCGCAGCGCCAGGACCCCCCTTCAGAAGGAGAGTGTGTCGGGACCCACCGGAGGGGCGTCATCCAGCAGGAGCGCTTTTGCAGTCCTGTGAAGCCCCGCCGACTGTCCCTGTTCGCAGCATACGGAGGAGCTGCTCAGCGCGAGGGTCCCCTCCATGGCAGCACCTGGTCTGACACATTAACAAAATACTGAGATGAATGGGGACCCACCAGAACTTGGCTGGCGACCACCCAGTGGTTCCCGACCCAGTCTGAGAAACATTGGAGGCTGCGCCGGCGAAGGAGCCTCTCGCACACAGCACATGCTTCCATCATAAGAACATAAGAACATAAGAACAGCCCCACTGGATCAGGCCATAGGCCCATCTAGTCCAGCTTCCTGTATCTCACAGCGGCCCACCAAATGCCCCAGGGAGCACACCAGATAACCAGATCACCAGATCATGTGAGCAGCGGCCTGAGGCAGTTAGTCTGGGCCGTGCCAGGCCGGCCAGAGCCTGTGTCCCTGCAGGGCTTGGTGCCGGCGGCAGCAGTCTCAGTGGTGGGGCTGCCTGTGAGCAGACTCCAGCTTTCCAGCACTGTTGCGGCCACAAGTGAAGGGCACGTGTTCCCAGACCTTGAAGCCTCTGCGCTGCAGGGCGTCCTGTTGGGCCAGCTGCAGCGGCACCGGGAAAGCGGGCGGGATCGGGCCCTCACTCCTTCCCAGGGCGCGTGAGCAAGACGCATCCGACGGGCAGGGAGTGCTGGAGGCAGCCTCAGCCTCCAGCAGGCGGGAAGCCTCTCTGGATGATGCAGGGGATGCGGGGGCGAGCGCTGCTGCGCCTAGTGCCAGGCAGCAGTGTAGCTCATGACCATGCAGCCCAGTGTCCAGCTCAAAACGTTGCCCCAGAGGCGGAGTTCACCTGAACAACAGTCGCCTCCTCGGGCAGTTCTGAGTTGAGCAAACCCACTTTTTCTTCCAAAAGGCAGTTGTGTTTTCTGGCTATTGGCCATTAACTTTTGATAGGAGGCATACTGCACTGGGGCCTGTTTCCTTGCGCTCTGCGTTGAATTCCCTTTCCGGTGATATGTGCCATGAAGGTATTATTCGTACACACCGTGACTCACAATCTGGGCCACTAGTGTCAGGCTCAGCTTGTTGCCCCCCAAGCTGGATGCTGCTGCCCCCCCTGCACCCCTTAGCTACGCCCTGATACCGGGGGGTCAGCCTCAGCGTGGAGCGGGACTGGGCGGCCTCGAGCGGGGCCTCAAGTACCCCAGTTCTGCCACTGTGCACTGCGCTTCCCAGAAACTCCAGGCTGGCCTGTGCCGGGAGCCGGAGGGCAGTGCGCTGGGAAGGTGCTTGCCTGCATCCAAGGACGGTGGCAGTTCTGGCGGGTGGCCTGCAGTGGCGGACACAGCCTGGTGCAGGAGCGAAGGGCTGCAGGCAGCCTCTGGGCCGCTGCACCTCGTGCAGCACAGTGCTTGCTTGCCTCGTTGGCGCACCGCAGTGCTGCGAAGCATCCTGGGCAAGAGCACTGCAGGAAAGGCATAAGAACAGTCCCACTGGATCAGACCATAGGCCCATCTAGTCCAGCTTCCTATATCTCACATTGGCCCACCAAATGCCCCAGGGAGCACACCAGATAACAAGAGACCTCATCCTGGTGCCCTCCCTTGCATCTGGCATTCTGATATCATGGCTTGTAACCCGTAATGGATTTTTCCTCCAGAAACTTGTCCAATCCCCTTTTAAAGGCATCCAGGCCAGATGCCATCACCACATCCTGTGGCAAGGAGTTCCACAGACCAACCACACGCTGAGTAAAGAAATATTTTCTTTTCTCTGTCCTAACCCTCCCAATGCTCAATTTTAGTGGATGTCCCCTGGTTCTGGCGTTATTAGATTAGATTATTAGATTATAATATTGCAATAGATTAGATTATTGCAATGCGCTCAACGTGGGGCTGCCTTTGAAGACGGTCTGGAAATTACAACTAGTACAGAACGCGGCTGCTCGTGTGGTTGCTGGGGCACGTCGGTTTGACTCTGTCGAGCCATTGCTCCGGCGGCTACACTGGCTGCCGGTTCTGTTCCGGGCCCAATTCAAGGTGCTAGTTTTGACTTTTAAAGCCCTTTACGGCTTGGGTCCGGGGTATTTGAGGGACCGCCTCCTTCCCTACAATCCTGCCCGTGCTCTTAGATCATCTGAGAGGGCCCTTTTGACTGTGCTGCCACTAAGAGATGTGAGAGGGGCAGCGGCCAGGAAGAGGGCCTTCTTGGTGGTGGCCCCCGAACTGTGGAATACCCTCCCCTTAGAACTGAGAACTGCTCTCTCGTTGCTAACGTTTCGGCGTGGACTGAAGACCTTTTTATTCCAAAAAGCTTTTTTGTTGACAGGCTGGCTGGCGTTCTTGCTCTTGCTTTTTATATGAAAATTCATGGGGTTTGTTTGTTTGTTTGTTTTTAGATTTTTTTAATTATTGTAAATTGTTTTTAATGATTGTTTTTAATGTTGTATTTTTAAAGTGTTTTAAGCCGCCTTGTGTGCCCGTTGGGCAAAAAGGCGGGGTATAAATTAATAAAATAATAATTATTATTATTATGTGAGAGTGTAAAGAGCATCTCTCTATCCACTTTATCCTTCCCATGCATAATTTTGTAGGTCTCAATCATGTCCCCCCTCAGGCGCCTCTTTTCTAGGACGAAGAGGCCCAAACGCCGTAGCCTTTCCTCATAAGGAAGGTGCCCCAGCCCCGTAATCATCTTAGTCACTCTCTTTTGCACCTTTTCCATTTCCACTATGTCCTTCTTGAGATGTGGCGACCAGAACTGGACACTGTTGGCAACCTTCAGTCTCGAAAGATTATGGTATCGTGCTCTGAAAGGTGATTCTGGAACAGCGTCTAGTGTGGCTGAAAAGGCCGATTTGGGAGTGACAATCCCTTCCACACCGGGAGCAAGTGCAGTCTGTCCCTGGTCTGTCTCCCTGGCTATGGGCCTTCCTTCTTTGCCTCTTAGCCTCAGTCTGTTGGCCAAGTGTCTCTTCAAACTGGGAAAGGCCATGCTGCACAGCCTGCCTCCAAGCGGGCCGCTCAGAGGCCAGGGCTTCCCACCTGTTGAGGTCCACTCCTAAGGCCTTCAGCTCCCTCTTGCAGATGCCCTTGTGTCGCAGCTGTGGTCTACCTGTAGGGCGCTTTCCTTGCACGAGTTCCTTTCCTCACAATGGAGAGAGGTGAAAAGCGGTGTGCCCCAAGGATCTGTCCTGGGACCGGTGCTTTTCAACCTCTTCCTAAATGACCTGGAGACAGGGTTGAGCAGTGAAGTGGCTAAGTTTGCAGACGACACCAAACCTTTCCGAGTGGTGAAGACCAGAAGTGATTGTGAGGAGCTCCAGAAGGATCTCTCCAGACTGGCAGAATGGGCAGCAAAATGGCAGATGCACTTCAATGTCAGTAAGTGTAAAGTCAAGCACATTGGGGCAAAAAATCAAAATTTAGATATAGGCTGCTGGGTTCTGAGCTGTCTGTGACAGATCTTGGGGTGAGAGATCTTGGTGAGAGATCTTGGGGAGAGAGATCTTGGGGTGGTGGTGGATAGGTCGATGAAAGTGTCGACCCAATGTGCGGCGGCAGTGAAGAAAGCCAATTCTATGCTTGGGATCATTAGGAAGTGTATTGAGAACAAAACGGCTAGTATTATAATGCCGTACAAATCGATGGTAAGGCCACACCTGGAGTATTGTGTCCAGTTCTGTTGACACTCAAAAACATCTCAAAAAAGACATAATGGAAATGGAAAAGGTGCAAAAGAGAGTGACTAAGATGATTACTGGGCTGGGGCACCTCCCTTAGGAGGAAAGGCTATGACGTTTGGACCTCTTCAGCCTAGAAAAGAGATGCCTGAGGGGGGACATGATTGAGACATACAAAATTATGCAGGGGATGGACAGAGTGCATAGGGAGATGCTCTTTACACTCTCACATAATACCAGAACCAGGGGACATCCACTAAAATTGAGTGTTGGGCGGGTTAGAACAGACAAAAGAAAATATTTCTTTACTCAGCTTGTGGTTGGTCTGTGGAACTCCTTGCCACAGGATGTGGTGATGGCGTCTGGCCTATACGCCTTTAAAAGGGGATTGGACAAGTTTCTGGAGGAAAAATCCATTATGGGTTACAAGCCAAGATGTGTATGCGCAATCTCCTGATTTTAGAAATGGGTTATGTCAGAAGGCCAGATGCAAGGGAGGGCACCAGGATGAGGTCTCTTGTTATCTGGTGGGCTCCCTGGGGCATTTGGTGGGCCGCTGTGAGATACAGGAAGCTGGACTAGATGGGCCTATGGCCTGATCCAGTGGGGCTGTTCTTATGTTCTTAAACTACAATTCCCAGGAAGCCTTGCAGGTCTCTTGTTATCTGGTGTGCTCCCTGGGGCATTTGGTGGGCTGCTGTGAGATACAGGAAGCTGGACTAGATGGGCCTACGGCCTGCTCCAGTGGGGCTGTTCTTATGTTCTTAACTACAATTCCCAGGAGGCCTTGCAGGTCTCCTGTTCCCTGGTGTGCTCCCTGGGGCATTTGGTGGGCCGCTGCGAGATACAGGAAGCTGGACTGGATGGGCCTATGGCCTGATCCAGTGGGGCTGTTCTTATGTTCTTAACTACAATTCCCAGAATGCCTTGCAGGTCTCTTGTTGTCTGGTGTGCTCCCTGGGGCATTTGGTGGGCCGCTGTGAGATACAGGAAGCTGGACTAGATGGGCCTATGGCCTGATCCAGTGGGGCTGTTCTTATGTTCTTAACTACAATTCCCAGGAGGCCTTGCAGGTCTCTTGTTATCTGGTGTGCTCCCTGGGGCATTTGGTGGGCTGCTGTGAGATACAGGAAGCTGGACTAGATGGGCCTACGGCCTGCTCCAGTGGGGCTGTTCTTATGTTCTTAACTACAATTCCCAGGAGGCCTTGCAGGTCTCCTGTTCCCTGGTGTGCTCCCTGGGGCATTTGGTGGGCCGCTGCGAGATACAGGAAGCTGGACTGGATGGGCCTGTGGCCTGCTCCAGCGGGGCTGTTCTTATGTCCTTATGAGTTCTGCATAGAGGAGACCCTTTGGGATCCGGCCGTCATCCATTCTCACGGCGTGACCCAGCCAACGCAGGCGCCTCTGTGGTGAGACCATCGGAACTGGAGCACTGGGCGCAAGACTCCGGTTGTGATGGCCTCACCACCGCTTCGTGCAGCGGCGTTATAAAGGCACAGCCCGCCGCAGGCGGTTCCGCCCGCACAGCTCGAGTCCGCCGCCGCGCTTCGGGGGCGGGACGCGGCGCTCGACCGAGGCCGGCCTCGTCCAGGGCTGCAGCCACGCTGAGCGACGGCCGAAGGCTGCGCCCTCCCGCCGCAACAGCCGCGCACGGCGCTGCAGAGCTCCGCGGCGGCGTACCGAACAGCGCGGGAGCTCCCGATGGGTTCTCACAGGCTCCTGACGCCCCGCCCCTCCTTCCCGGCGTCCCCTGCGAGCGAGCGCCCTCGTGCTCGGCGGCGCCTGCGTGATGACGTCGCGGGACCGCGCCGGACCGCCGATTCGGGCTCGGTCTGGCAGCGCCGGCCCCGGGCCGTCCCCGCCCATGGTAAGCGAGGGGCCGCCTTCCCCCTCCCGGCACGTGCCCTCCGGTCCGGGGGGGCCGCGCTCGGCCCGCAGCGCCCCGCCGCGCCCCGGAGGACGCCCGGCGCTCTTCCCCGCGCCCGGGCGGCTCGGCTCTGCTCCGCCGGCTGCCCCGGGGAGGGGAGGGGCACACCGAGGCCGCTGCCGCAGCCCTTCGCTCGGGCCCGCAGCGCCTCCTCGCGCCGCAGCTCCCCCCTCCCGCCACGGCGGCCGCACACCCAGTCCCAGGAGGCCGGGCCGGGCCGGGCCAGAGCGTAGCGCCCAGAGCGTGGCTGCCCGCCGGCCGCGGCCCCGGGACGGCCTGCGCGATTCAGACCCCCAGAAACGCGAAGGGCTCGCCTGAGTGGCGCCCAGGAGGCTTCCGTCCAGCTTTCCCATCGCGCCCCTGCCGGGCGAGCACCCTCAGGTGCTCTCCGTCCCCGACGCCGTTGCGCCTGGCGGGGTCGGCGACCCGTCGCTGGGACTGAGGCGTCCGGCGTGGGCCGGTGGAGGTCTCGAACCACGTAGGGTTCGAGGGGAAAGTGGGGCTGCCCTGGCCCTGAGCACTGGGCAGGCTGCCCACCCCAGCGTGCGGGGCTGCTCTGCTCTCACGCAGGAGCAGCTGCCGCTGGAGTCGATGGGACTTGGAAGGAGCCTGGACCCCAGTTCCGTCTG
Source organism: Tiliqua scincoides (assembly GCF_035046505.1). Taxonomy (NCBI): domain Eukaryota; kingdom Metazoa; phylum Chordata; class Lepidosauria; order Squamata; family Scincidae; genus Tiliqua; species Tiliqua scincoides. The sequence continues at coordinate 304,290 of NC_089821.1, read as the reverse complement.
CCAGATGACGCAGAGTCCCGAGCGCTCCGCAATAGGCGTCAAGCGCTTGCCTTTACCTCTTTACCTCTAATACCAGAACCAGGGGACATCCACTAAAATTGAGTGTTGGGCGGGTTAGGACAGACAAAAAAAAATATTTCTTTACTCAGCGTGTGGTCGGTCTGTGGAACTCCTTGCCACAGGATGTGGTGCTGGCGTCTAGCCTAGACGCCTTTAAAAGGGGATTGGACAAGTTTCTGGAGGAAAAATCCATTATGGGGTACAAGTCATGATGTGTATGCGCAACCTCCTGATTTTAGAGGTGGGTTATGTCAGAATGCCAGATGCAAGGGAGGGCACCAGGATGAGGTCTCTTGTTATCTGCTGTGCTCCCTGGGGCATTTGGTGGGCTGCTGTGAGATACAGGAAGCTGGACTAGATGGGTCTGTGGCCTGATCCAGTGGGGCTGTTCTTATGTTCTTAAGGAGGTCAGTTCAGTGGTGGCACCTCCTGCCAAAGCCCCATCTTGGACCTGATCCCACTGCATGGGTCCACACAGACTATTTGGCTGGTAGAGGTCCAAATAGACCCATCCACTCTGAGGAGGCTTACCTCCAGGTAGGGAAACTATTGTTGGACTAGATATAAGCTGGACTAGATGGACCTATGGCCTGATCCAGTGGGGCTGTTCTTATGTTCTTATTGTTCCCTTACCCAGAGGAAATCTCTGCAACTGCCCCCCTCACCATAGGATGTAGTAGTGTCAAGGCTTATTGGAGGGAAGCTTCTTCAGGTAGACCTTTTGAACTATGAGCAGCTCCCTCAGTTTGTTGCTTGATTGACTGGGGCGTGGGAGGATAGGAAGTTTGCCTGAGACTAGAACTTTCCTCAAAAGGGCTGCAGAACCATCTCTGTTGCAGGAGCAGCAGAAATCCAGATCCTCGCGTCTTTCGGCTTCCTATCCTCAGAGTCACTGACGAACGAGTCTCATTCTCTTTCCGTGGGCTGCACAAGGTATGCTAAAGTTTTTCTTATATGTTTATTTTGCTTTATTTTCTCAGAAGACAGTTCTGCAATAAAGAGTGCCTGAAACAAAGAATTTTACCTTGAAGAAAGCAAGATGGATAAGAAAGCGTTTGAGATGGTGCTTGACGAAATCAGAAAGGTAATTAGTGGTTAAACCTGCGTGATGCAAGTGCAGCAAGTTATAATGCATATGTATTAAAAGGAGGAACATGTTGTAGATGGCAACAAAATGCTGTATCTGGACTGGACTAGGTAGAGAATAATGGGGTAGTTCAACTGTAAAACTGAGAATCATTGAATTTCTCTTGTACCAATCACCATTTTGTATTTTTTTGCAAGACTTCTATGCTTTTGATTGCCTGCCGTTACCATAATTTGTTAGAACTGCCTTTCTGTAAACTGTGTGATTCTCAGAATTTTGACAAGAGCCAGTTGCAGGTCCTACATTTCCATGTGTGGCATCTCAGTGCTGTTTTGGTCTCTCTTGAGTTCAGATACAGGGATGTTAAAAATTTTCCTACTTGATGATGATACTTCTGGCCATGATATCACTCCCAGGTTAATTATGTCACTGGTTAATCACTTCTGGTGGATCCGAACAGATTGTCATTCTAAAAAGTGGGTCCTGGTGCTAAAATGTTTTAGAGCCATTGCTTTAGACCGGGGTGTCCAAAGTTTTTGGCAGGAGGGCCGCATCGTCTCGCTGACACTGTGTCAGCCGGGGGGGGGGTTAATTTACATGTAAAACTTGAATAAATTTACATAAGTTTACATAAATGAATATATTAAAGATGAACTTATATGAATGAATGAAGGTCTTGCAATATCTCAAGGCCTACAAAAGGCCTTGCACAAAGCAAGGCTGGCCTTTTCTTTGCTGCCGCTACTGCATCCCAGATGTGAAACAGCAAGCAGTGGAGGGAGCCCTCATCCCACAGCTCACGCAAGGGGTCAAACAGTCGCCCTCACACTGAGAGCAGTTGCGTTGGGCCAGTGCAGGCTCCAACAAATTTCTGGAGGGCTAGAGGCTCATTGGAGACTGGGGGCTCCCTGAGGGCCGCATTGAGAGTCCTTGAGGGCCACAAGTGGCCCCAGGGCCAGGGTTTGGGCACCCCTGCTTTAGAATATTAAAAAGAGAGATTAGCATGCAGAAATTTGTGCCAGTTCATATCTAAAATCTGTGGTTCCTAGTCTTATCTCTTCATTCCTGTCATTTTTGCGAACTAAGAACATAAGAACAGCCCCACTGGATCAGGCCATAGGCCCATCTAGTCCAGCTTCCTGGATCTCACAGTGGCCCACCAAATGCCGCAGGGAGCACACCAGATAACAAGAGACCTCATCCTGGTGCCCTCCCTTGCATCTGGCATTCTGACATAACCCATCTCTAAAATCAGGAGGTTGCGCATTCGCATCATGGCTTGTACCCCATAATGGATTTTTTGTCCAGAAACTAAATTCTAGCCAGGCATTAACAGCTATGTTTTCTGTTTTATTGCAGGCTGTGTTGATGGAATATAAATTAAAAGCCCTTGAATACGTGCATGGATATTTTTCTAGTGAGCAGGTAATGCTGAAGTACAAATTAGATAAAATTTGGAAAGTATAAGCCAGGGGTGTCAAGCATCAGGACCAGCGGCTGGATGCGGCCCCCAGAAGCTTTTTATTTGGCCCTTGGGCCCTCCCACCCTTGGGCTGCTCTTGGTTGCAGAGCTGTACTGAAGTGTCTCTGCTGAAAGGGCAACCTGTGTAATCATTGGGCTCTCCCATACCTTGAAAACATTTGCATATTTTCTTTTTTGTGATTTGCAGCTAATTAGAGGTAGGAAAAGTGTGTATTTCTGGTAATGACTTGCTTAATGAAATAACTTCCAGTTTTATGACATCTGGTCCACAGTAGGCATCATGAATACTATTTGGCCCGCTGTATGAAGAGCTTGACGCCCCTGGTATAAGCCAGAGCCAAGACTTGGCAGTGCAGGAAAATATCCCAGATGAAATATCCTTTGTTTTGCCTCTCAGTTTGGACAGTGAAATGAACATCACTGTCACGAGATACTATGGGTAAATCAGAAGCTGATTGGTGTTACCCTTGAACCCACAAAGGCAGTGTGAGGTTCGTTACCTAGAGTGCTGCATCCTAATTTAACACTCTGTGGGAAGTCATCATCAGCATCCTTCAGTCTCGGGAGACTATGGTATTGCGCTCTGAAAAGTGGAAGGTATAGCAGAAAACTGTGGGAAGGTCTAGCAGAAAATTGTTTGTTTATTGCTGGTGCCAAAGCAAGGCAGCAAGGAGGCCAGTTGCCTCAGATCATGCACAAGTGTAGCTACAAGCAGCTAGCTTTTTATACTCATTTCAACTCATAGCCCTGGCTAGCATAGCTGAGGGGTCAAGAGTCCAGTAACCTTCCACTTTTGCTGCCCAGTCCCCCACCCACTGGCCTGCCCCTCCACCCTTTGCCATACTGAGCTGGACCGCGCTGGAGAGAGAAAAGAGACCACAGGCACTTTGACATAGGTTGCCTTTGCTCTGAGGTGTTGTTGCAGACCTACTCTTGAGGCCCTGCTCTCTCGGACGAGAGACTGGGTAGCTTGCAGCTTCTTGCTGACAAGCATCTTTAAGGCCAGAAACAGAGTCAGCGCTGATGTGGTATTCCGTTGGCTAGAGCTTAGTGAGAGCTCTTGGCTCACGGCATCACTGGTCTGAAGCCTTCCCACCACACCCGACTGACCGAAGAACATAATTCTTCTGAGGTTTCTGAGAGTGCACTTGTTACATCGAGAGAAGCCACCCTGGTGGTGCAACTGAGATGGTTACGGGATGTGATGTAGCGCACATGAGACATAGCAGAATGTTTTTCATTCTAGATTGTGGAGCTACTGAGGTATTTCTCTTGGGCGGAGCCACAGTTGAAGGCCATGAAGGCATTGCAACACGTAAGTTTAGCTGCTGCAGCAGCAGTTTCTCTGCTCTCGTTCCCAGAGTGGGTGTTTCAGCCTCTGCTGAGTTTGTAATGTGGGATGATCTGCCCGTCTTCCGCAGATAGCATTCTCTGTTCCTTTGTGCCCTAGCAACTGACTCCTTTCTGCATAGCCTACAATTAAGTGGGAAGGTGGCAGTGGGTTATGCTTTAGATTTTTCTGACATATTCTTGCTCAGCCTCTCTTTGGAAACCTTTGAGAACTTTTTTGGGCAGCTTCGTGTGTTTTGCGGCTGTTCTTTCTTCCTAAAGTTGGCAAGAAAGTTATTTTCCTGCTTCTTGCCCTGTGCATAAATGAATAATTCTGCCTCCCCTCCCTTCTGAACCTCTTGCCTCTCCCCCTTTCTCCCTCGCCTTCCCCATCTTTGTCTTCAAATACATACCCAGCTTTCAGACTTTTCTAGGATGACCACTGACTTGTCTTCTAGACCTCTTAATCATCATTATAGCTTTCTTATGAATTCTTTCTGAATTTTTCTAACATTGCAATGCCCCAAACTGAACCCAGTAGTTAGGGTCTTGCCATCCTGAGAAATAGTGGTGCCGTTTCTGAGCCTTGTAAGCAATACTTCTCCGGATAAAATCTCAAACAATTTCTGACCTTCTGTGCTACAGCATGACGTGACTGACTCCTGCCTACTTGGTCATCCACCATCACGTATTTATCTTGCTTTCAAGGACTGCTGCTGTTTAGGGAGTTTATCGGCATCTAATGCCAATGTACTTGGTCCTTCCTTCCGTGTAGCACTCCCTTTTTTTCTTAATTTGTTTTCATTTCAAATATTTAAATATCCCCCTTAACTTTTGTCCTTGAGTCTGCTTCTAACAAAGTGTTAAATTCTCTGCAGCAAATATCAACAATGAAGTAAAGCAACAAGAGGTGCAAAATAGTATCAAATCGGTACAATTAGAATAGCAGTAGTCTCTGTCTGTCTGTCTGTCTGTCTGTCTCTCTCTCTCTCTCTCTTTCTCTCTCTCTAGCTCAAAAGGTATTGGATCCAGTAAGAGAACGCTTAAAAGATCTTGCCATGACCAGTCTGAATAAATAGCAGTGTATTTTCCTGGTGCCTAAAGACTGTCAAGGACAGTGCATTGGGGAGGGGGGTCCACATTCAGAGCACCACAGTCAAGAAGGCCCTGTCCTTGCTATCACTTGGTTTTGGCTGCTCTGAGCAATGTTTCTGATGGAGATCATAAGAACATAAGAACAGCCCCACTGGATCAGGCCATAGGCCCATCTAGTCCAGCTTCCTGTATCTCACAGCGGCCCACCAAATGCCCCAGGGAGCACACCAGATAACAAGAGACCTGCAAGGCTTCCTGGGAATTGTAGTTAAGAACATAAGAACAGCCCCACTGGATCAGGCCACAGGCCCATCTAGTCCAGCTTCCTGTATCTCACAGCGGCCCACCAAATGCCCCAGGGAGCACACCAGATAACAAGAAGACCTGCAAGGCTTCCTGGGAATTGTAGTTAAGAACATAAGAACAGCCCCACTGGATCAGGCCACAGGCCCATCTAGTCCAGCTTCCTGTATCTCACAGCGGCCCACCAAATGCCCCAGGGAGCGCATCAGATAACAAGAGACCTCATCCTGGTGCCCTCCCCTGCATCTGGCATTCTGACTTAACCCATTCCTAAAATCAGGAGGTTGCGCATACTCATCATGGCTTGTACCCCATAATGGATTTTTCCTCCAGAAACTCGTCCAATCCCCTTTTAAAGGCGTCTAGGCTAGACGCCAGCACCACATCCTGTGGCAAGGAGTTCCACAGACCGACCACGCGCTGAGTAAAGAAATATTTTCTTTTGTCTGTCCTAACCCGCCCAACACTCAATTTTAGTGGATGTCCCCTGGTTCTGGTATTATGTGAGAGTGTAAAGAGCATCTCCCAACCACTCTGTCCATTCCCTGCATAATTTTGTATGTCTCAATCATGTCCCCTCTCAAGCGTCTCTTTTCTAGGCTGAAGAGGTCCAAACGCCGTAGCCTTTCCTCCTAAGGAAGGTGCCCCAGCCCCGTAATCATCTTAGTCGCTCTCTTTTGCACCTTTTCCATTTCCACTATGTCTTTTTTGAGATGCAGCGACCAGAACTGGACACAATACTCAAGGTGTGGCCTTACCATCGATTTGTACAACGGCATTATAATACTAGCCGTTTTGTTCTCAATACCCTTCCTAATGATCCCAAGCATAGAATTGGCCTTCTTCACTGCCGCCGCACATTGGGTCGACACTTTCATCAACCTGTCCACCACCACCCCAAGATCTCTCTCCTGTTCTGTCACAGACAGCTCAGAACCCATCAGTCTATATCTAAAGTTTTGATTTTTTGCCCCAATGTGCATGACTTTACACTTACTGACATTGAGGCGCATCTGCCATTTTGCTGCCCATTCTGCCAGTCTGGAGAGATCCTTCTGGAGCTCCTCGCAATCACTTCTGGTCTTTACCACTCGGAAAAGTTTGGTGTCGTCTGCAAACTTAGCCACTTCACTGCTCAACCCTGTCTCCAGGTCATTTATGAAGAGGTTGAAAAGCACCGGTCCCAGGACAGATCCTTGGGGCACACCGCTTTTCACCTCTCTCCATTGTGAAAATTGCCCATTGACACCCACTCTCTGCTTCCTGGCCTCCAACCAGTTCTCAATCCACGAGAGGACCTGTCCTCTAATTCCCTGACTGTGGAGCTTTTTCAGTAGCCTTTGGTGAGGGACCATGTCAAACGCCTTCTGAAAGTCCAGATATATAATGTCCACGGGTTCTCCCGCATCCACATGCCTGTTGACCTTTTCAAAGAATTCTATAAGGTTCGTGAGGCAAGACTTACCCTTACAGAAGCCATGCTGACTCTCCTTCAGCAAGGCCTGTTCGTCTATGTGTTTTGAGATCCTATCTTTGATGAGGCATTCCACCATCTTACCTGGTATGGATGTTAGGCTGACCGGCCTATAGTTTCCCGGGTCCCCCCTCTTTCCCTTTTTAAAAATAGGTGTGACATTTGCTATCCTCCAATCTTCTGGCACCATGGCCGTTTTGAGGCAGCCCTTTGATTACCCAAGGTTTGGGGGATTAATACCAGATCTTAATAGTCTGGTAGGTTTGTATGGGAATAGGCAGCCCTTTGATTACCCAAGGTTTGGGGGATTAATACCAGATCTTAATAGTCTGGTAGGTTTGTATGGGAATAGGCAGCCCTTTGATCACCCAAGGTTTGGGGGATTAATACCAGATTTTAATAGTCTGGTAGGTTTGTATGGGAATAGGCAGCCCTTTGATTACCCAAGGTTTGGGGGATTAATACCAGATTTTAATAGTCTGGTAGGTTTGTATGGGAATAGGCAGCCCTTTGATTACCCAAGGTTTGGGGGATTTTGTAGGTTATAACCATACTTTGAAAATCACTTAGAAAAATTCAGAATCTTCATACTGATGCCAGCTTTGCTAGACTGGTTTCCATTCTCCCCAATTTTGTATCCTGCACAATTTTAATGAGTGTCTTTCTACATCAGGGTCTCTAAACTTTTTGGCCAAAGGGCTGCATCAGATATCTGGCACAATGTCAAAGTCCGGAAAAGAAAATTAAATAAAAAATTAAATAAATACATTAGAGATGGAGCTTTAATAAATGAATGGGCTCAAATGTCCAGGATTTCTCCAAGCACCAACACAGCCCAAGAAATAAAGCAAACACTTAAATGGACCCCCATTTCCCCATCCCGCAAGCACAACTCTGGTTGTATTTGGTCAACTGGGCCAGAGGCTCTTGGGATCAGAGGGTGGCCGCAGGCTGGATAGAGGCTCACCGTGGGTTGCATCTGGCCCCCGGGAAAGTGTTTGGAGACCTCTGTTCTACATCATTCATAATTTTATAGACTTTTGTTAGTTCCCCAGTTTTTTCCCCTAAACTAAACTGTTTGAGCCAGGGGTGTCAAGCATAAGGCTCCTGGGCTTTATATATATAAATACCTGTATTATATATATATATATATATATATATATATATATATATATATATATATATATATTATACAGGTATTTATATACCGCCTTTCATGGTTGTCAGATTTCTCCTCCGACTTTATTTCAAGGCAGTTTACACAGGCAGGCTATACTAAATCCCTATAGGGATTTTTACAATTGAAGAAGGTTCTGTCTTTCAGGAACCACAACATTTCAGATGGATCCTTTTATGATCTGGTATCACATTCTGGCCTCCAGTTTCCTCCCACGCAAGCTGACAATCCTTCATATCTCACTAGAAGGGTGGCCAGAGAGCAGATGGAAAAACTCGGCTCGGCTTGTCAGCTGCTTCAATGTCTCGCCGTTCAAGGTGCCGGTGGCCTCGAACTGGTGACCTTCAGCTGTTATCTTCAGGCAAACGGAGGCTCTATCCTAAGTTCTTTTCCAGCCTACTTTGATAATTGGACTCTTCTAGCACCACTGTCAGCTGTTCTCATATGCTGAGCTAAGAAGTGATGCATCAGCGGAAGCGGCATGGCTGAAAGGGTGGCGCTTGGAGGGCACAGTTATCATGTGAGTCACCCTTTCAGCAGCATCACCTGCCAAGGTGCTGGGTGGTAGTATAAAAGGAGGCCTCAGAAGGCAAAGAATGGTACGGAGGAAGAAGCAGACCAAGAGGGGTCAGAGCAGGAGAAACTACCAAAGCACTGGGAAAGCCCAATAATCCCCGCAGGCTGCCCTTTCTGCAGTGCCAGTTCTGTTAAGGTGCCAATGCCGGTTCTGTTAAGGTGCTAATTTTGCAGAACACCTCTCAGTTGTTAAGCTGTGAAGTGACACCTTGGCAGAAGAAGCACTGCTGAAAGGATGGCCCAAGTGATTGTTGGGATATCCCATGTCTTGAAAATATTATCAAGGTTTGCATATTTTCTGTCGCTTGCCCCTAATGAGTTCCTAAGTGAAAACCCAAGTGCTTATTTTTGGTCATCACCTGCTTAATGACATTGCTTCCTGCCCTCAACAGACACCATGAGCACTGTATGACCCACTATATAAAAAGTTTCACACTCCTGGTTTGAACTTTCTTGATAGCTCTAGCTCAGTGATTTTCAAACTTTCTCATCTCATGGGACACTGATAAGGTGCTAAAATTCTCAAGGCACACCGTCGGTTTTTTGAAAATTGTAAGGGCACATGGTGCTGGTGGCAGGAGGCTCACATCCCTCAATGGCCCTACTAATAAATGACCCTCCCCGAATTCCTGTGGCACACCTGCGGACCATCAGCAGTACACCAATGTGCCATGGCACAGTGATTGAAAATTGCTGCTCTGGCTGCTCTTTTTATTATGGCTGGTATTTCTTCATTTTGAAGTAGTGCTTATCATCCTTTTGCATTGTGTGTGCTTTTAAAGCAATTACTTATCTGTCTTATGTACAGCTTCCAGTTAACATTTCTCAAAATGTCACGTGGGACTGTTTTTCAAGACTTGTTGAAGCCTGTATAGATTAACTACATTCTCCTCTCCCGCTACTCTTTGTAACTAATGTAGTAATTTTGACAGAGATAACAAGTAGATTTGACTGCTAGTAATCTCTTTGCTTTTTAAAAGATAACTTGTAAAAGCAGTTATTGTGTGTTCTAGTGTCAACACTGTAATCCCTTAGAAATCAACATTTTCCAAGCTTGGCTCATGACCCTCCAAGTACCTGTGTGGTGGGTGGTGAACCCACACACCCTGGGCCTGATGCAGTGCTCCCAATAATGCTGCAATTCCTTACTTGGAGGCCTCTTCTGGATCGCACCTGCAACCCACTCTGCTGACTTGCGTAGACCTTAGAATGGCCCCTGGAAGCAAAATTTGACTAGAGGTTGCTTCCAGGGGCCATTCTGAGCCTGCAGAGGCCAAGTGAGTCACCTCCAATAAGGCACTGCAGCACTACCAGGAGCACTGCATTGCAATCCACCGTGGAGGACAAGGTGGGTTGTGGAGCTGAATACTTTGGGAAGCACTGCCCTAGATCTTGCTTACTTTTTTACATATCAGTGCTGCATGTGGGCATCATCGGTATTGAGGCCATTCCAGCGAGACTTCTCACAGATGGAAACTTGTTCTAGGAGTTCAAATTCAGTTCTGTTCTGTTCAGATTGTGCCTGATTCTCATGTCCTTTCACCTCTTTGTTTCAATTAGTGCTGTTTAGTTGAAAAGACTGAGTCATGGTCAGTACCAAGTAATTCAGGCACTTCATTTTGGGTCAGCGTTTCTCTAGTGTTGAGCAGCAAACCCACTGTATGTGTTGTGGATCTGAACTCGGAAAGAGGCGGTTTCTCTTGTCTCTGAAAGAGCTGGTCCCCCGCCTCAGTGTAGGAGCTTCAATTAGGTGCCTTTCCGGCACCTTGCTGCTTTCTGATACTTTAACTGAGGTTCAGGAACCTGTTGGTTAGCTGATCTGGGCTCTCTGGTCTAAAGCTCAGTTGCTGTAAGCTAAAATGTTTGTTCTCTGATCCTAAAACTGATTTATACAAAAGGGATTGAGGCAACTTTTCCTTTGTTTCTAGAAAATGGTCGCAGTTTCAGCATCAAAAGTGGTGAACATCCTCAACTGTTTCACTTTTAGCAAAGACAAGCTGGTTGCGCTAGAACTGTTGGCTTCGTGAGTATTGGCTGCATGTTGGCTCTGCATGTGTGCTTTGGTGTGATGAAAGCTTGAATGACTGCAGCACTGATGGGCTGTGACCAACCATTCCTCTCTTGCCCTGTTTGTTGTAGGGTTGAGAGAAGCATTTTTCAGATAGGGCCATGCAATATATATCTCCAAACAAACTGTTTTCTTGTGGTTCTGCTGCTAAGAAATCTTAATGGCTGTTCAGATATAACTGCTGGCATTGCTGTGTGTGCACATGAGGATCATAAATTGTTTTTAAATGAGTTGCTCTTCTTCATAGCAATATTGATGATGCTCAGAATTACCGTCTTATTGAAGACCTTTTCAGAATCAGCATGTCTGAGAAGAAGAGGTGCAGGAGAATTCTTGAACAGGTATTGCTGCAAGGGAGTTGGTATTTGTTTAGTTTAAAACTACAATTCATGGGACATTTGGGACCCTATGTTTTTCTGTGTGAGGGAAGAATGACTCCTTGAAGTGTGGGGTCTGGTGGTAGGAATGCAGGGATGAAATACTGCAAAGTTTTGAAGATTTCAGGAGGCTCTTAATTGGAACAGTTAATTGTAGGCTGGTGCATCATCCCCTCAATTGGGAAAGGTTGAGTTTACTGAGTTAATGGGAGCTCTTTCTGCCCGTTTTACGCTCTTTTGAATGCATACTTTAAGCATTGCCAGTTTGCACTGCCATCTGTACAGTTACAATATGATGTTGTTGATGTGACTGTAGATTTCACAGCATTTTGTTCTTGTTATACATCTGGATTAATAGCATAGAGCTGTTCTCTAAGGCATTTCTTTGACTGGTTTTATAATTGGTAGTAATTAGCATCAGCATTTGAAGCTCTTGAATTTTCAGATTGTTCTTGTGCAAGCTTCTTCTCCCTCTTTCTGTTGTTTGTTGTAATATCAGATGAACCACTTTTTAAACATCCAGATACCGTGGGGGGGGGCAGCGGACCAGTGGTCCTGACTATACGCCAGCCCCTGGCTGTAGTGTGTGACCCCACAGAAAATATACCTGCTTGTTAACACTGCCAGTTGGGATGTCTGAATTGGGTATCTGTGCTTTCTTCCAATGTACATTGCAGGCTTCCAAATCTGGCTGTAAAGCACCTCACGCGATGATCTCATCCTGTGGCATGATTCCGGGAAACCCATACCCAAAAGGGAAGCCAAGCCGTATCAACGGAATTTTCCCAGTAGGTGTGGCCTTGCTGAATGTGTGAGCTGCATTCCTCATGCCTAGTACTGCTTCCTCTCTGGTGTAGGGTTGAATGGGTATTCTGCAAACAGTAAGAGTGTAAAACAAGACAATTCAGAGCCAAGTCCTGTGCTCGGCAGCATGGCTCCGTGCTGCCGAGCACTGTTGCCTCGCCCCCGGGCTCCCGCCCGTGCTAGCCCAGTGCCGGCTGGGTGGTCGCCCAGCTTCCGCGGCTCGGTGGTCTCCCGGACGGCCAAGCTGCGGCATGGTAAGTGGGTGCGGGGAGGATGCGTTCCGGGGAGGGGGGAGGCTGACAGGGGGCAGAGTGAGGGCGGGGAGGAGGCGTGCCGTGGGGAGGGGGTGGGCTGGAGGCGTGCTGGGGGAGGGAGGGAGGCGGGTCTGCGGGGCTCCGCTCCACAGGATCCAAGGTGCTGGGAGGGGGGCTCTGTGCCCTACACAAGTGCCTTTACCTTGTGAGTAGCCCCATTGCGGTGCTGCTTACCTTGCCTGGGGGAAGAGGACAAAACTCCCCTTCTCCCGAGGCACCTCCCGTGGTAGCCCGGGGCGCGCAGGATCCAGCGGCAGCCGTTCTCGGTGCCACCAAGGCTGGGCACCCCAGGCAGCTCGGGATTGGGCTGCCAGTTCTCAGCAAGAGTACTGAGACACACACTTTCCAGTGTTTCTTGAAAAAAGGGATTATTCTTATTACACTTTAATGCCATCCGTTAATGCACTAATTGATAAATTGGAAGCTAAGAGAAGTAATTCTTAAGCATAGTTCAGTTGTCTTTAACTTTTCTTCTATGAAGCAAAAACTTGTAATGATTTATACAAGCAGCGTTCCCCAGCTTTGAGAGAGGAACTTTTTTGTTAATGAGAGAGAATTCAAGGATTAGATGTCACTGCAAGAAAGTTGTATTCATTCCGTGATAAAAAAGCAAGTAAAATCTAAAATCCAAGCATGAAATGTCCTATACTGTGCCAGCCAACAATGTTCTGCTTTTAGTAGCTGCTAACCCAGACTGTGTTTTCTGATGACAATTTTCTCACTTCTTATTTAATTAAAACATACAGTTGGACTTCAGTATCCACAGGGAATTCGTTCTCCATGGATAATGAGATCTGTCGCGGGGGGTACAGAGGACCTCCGGATGAGCACATCCTCCTTGCACCTCAGAAGGCCTCTAAGAGGCACTGCCAGTTCTCTGCAAACTGGAAACAGCCTCAGAATGCTTCTGGATGTGACCAAAAAGCACTTCTGGTTGCATCCGGAGATCCTCTGTGAGCCCTCCAGGCAAAGGTTGGGAACCCGCATTGGGACACGTCTGCAGGTTCTGAACCTGTGGATAAGGAGGACCCGCTGTAAATTCAGCTATAAGGGGGTATGTCGATTTTATTTGAAATGGAGCTTTTCATGTGAAAATTGCCAGTTTCTCATCATCTTTCTGGCAAAGTAACTTCCCAGCACAAATCTCTAAGACAACATATGCTGGACTTGCATATGTGAATTCTCACAATTGGGGCAATATTCCTTCAGTTACCAGTAGGAACCATTTGTTGTGTGGCTGTATCTGAACAAAAAATGCTGCACTTTCAGCTTGAGAGAGACAGTGGCCCTACTTCCTTTATGTTTATTTTTTGAAAGGAAGTATTGTCCAGGCCACTGATTGTACTGGGTTGTTCCAACATGCAATTTGTAACATGTGGCTGCCACCAAGCAGTGGGGGAGGGAGCAGATGTTTGCTTCCTCAGTACTATCTGTACAGGCTTGTAGTCTACCAAGTGGTTAGTAACCCTCCAAAAACTCTTAGAGGTTATCATCTAGAACCTGAGAGCTTCTCATGTAGCCCAGTCCTATTCACGTACAAGTCCTTTGAGGTCTGAGAAACATGTATTGATTTATTTTTATGTAAATCACTTTGGGCACAATCCTAACCAGGTCTACTCAGAAGTAAGTCCTATTTTGTTCAATGGGGCTTACTCTCAGGAAAGTGCGGTTAGGATGGCAGCCTTTGTGAATTACTCGGTTGAAAAGCAACATATAAATATTCTTAATACTGTGTGTGTGTGTGCGCGCGCGCGCACTGTATGTATATTCAAAAGTCCCTTTGTGTTCAATGGGATTTATTCCTATAATAAGTGTAAAACTTCACAGTTGTTTAAACATATACGAAAGCTATGTTTTGTGATTCTGCCTGTACTTTTCCTGGTAATGGAGGGTGGATTAGTGTTCTTTGAATGCCTCTGGCTGGAAGGAGTAGAAGAAGAATTCTGGTGCCTGCACAGCTGGACTTCTGTCTTTCCTTCCCACGTAACATAGACTGAAATGCTTAATAGTGGATCCTCTTTGTGTTCCAGGGATCACCTGTCAAAAAGGAGAACGAGGACTATAGCAATGAAGGCAAGGGAATCGCGGCTCGTATTCTTGGACCATCTAAACCAGTATGTCTCCATAATGCAGTGTTCAGAAAATATTGTTGTCCTTGCTCAGGCTGTAGAAAATGAAGCAGAACTACCTGTGAGAAAATGAGTTAATTGCATGGTAAAAGAGGCTACAATACAATAAAGCCTGACCAAAGGCTGGCCATTTTTAAAGCTCTAAAGGAAGGTGAAGCAGAATTTGGAGACTGAAGGCTCAGGAGAGCTCAGGAGGGGTGAGTGCGCACAGTGAATTCCAGAGGAAGCACTAAGGAGCTGATGAGTGAAGACGTTTAAAAAGTGGAACTAACTGGATCTGGTGAGAAGGCAGGAGCCAGTGAAGGGACCGTGACACAGGAGAGATGCGGGCACAGTGAGGTGCAGAAGAACTAAGGGGGGGACATTTGGAAAGGGGTAAGCTGCAGAACTTTGCCAGCCCCAGGCTTGGCAGGAGTGAGAATGTACACCAGTATCTTTGAGGTAGAAGCTACCATGTCTCTCATCCTTGTTGAGATTTGCCATCACTGCGCTGCTGCCCTCATTCCCCATCACTGCCCTCACACACCCCAGCTCCCCTCCTTTCCTCCACCACCTCCTTCTTTGTTCTCCCAGACTTGGCTGGAAGAAAGAGTGGGACAGCTGGCTGAAAGTATATTGTGACCCTAGTTAACCACTGGGTCCTCTCTTCACACTTGTCTTTGCAACCACACGTTGGTGTTTCGGTGAGAGAAGCATGTGTGTCAGTGCTTCCCCCTCTCCCTGCTTCCTCATTCACCTGTGTATCCCAGTCTGAGCAGTGATGGCCACAGCAGGTGGGGGTCATTGGACACCTGTGTGCGCATGTGTGGCCCTGGGCACTGTGTTGAGGAAGACATGGACTTTCACTTTTTTGCAAACCACCCTCATCTCTCTGGAATATCAGAATAAAGGTACTGTCTGATTTGGAATGTGTGATCAGCTTTGCAATGTCTTGGTGTGTAACTGTTGAGTTTTACCTCTTGTTTAGGCTCCAGCAACATACAACCCTCACAAACCAGTTCCTTATCCGATCCCTCCTTGTCGACCACATGCAACTATTGCGCCAAGTAAGCTCTCAGTTCCTCTTGGATTTCAGCCATGACAAGATTTCCTTTTACAGGATTTCCACACTGTGGTGGAAATGTGCACACCTGTTAAGTAGTAACCTCAGTTGTTTTCTTGGTCTTAGACTGCAGTCCTAACCACACTTGCCTGGGAATAAGTTCAGTTGAACTTGGTGTGATTTACTTCTGAGTAGATATGCATAGCTGTGCACTGATATTTCAGGTCTCTCTTGGTATGCTGTTCACACCTTGTGCCAGGGAGGTGTATTCTAGACCCTCTCGGTCCCCTTTGCAGCTCTCCTCTGAATTGTCCCCTATCCTGTCACTGTCATGTTCTCCTTCTGTTGTGATGCGGGGGGGGGGGTGTTGAAAGTGGTTTTCCATAACTGTCCCAGTTATGGTACGCTCCTGGGTCTTGGAATCAATGCTTCTACCATTGTCTCCTTTTCCCCCCTCCAACCTTTAAACAAAACTCTCAGTGTTGGTTTTTAAATGGGACCTTTTTTGAAGGGAATACAGATTTGGAGACTTCAGTTTCAGTTTAATCAGCAACCACAAAAAACATATGAAACTTGTGGAATGTTGAGGCGCAACAGATAAAGTAGACCTGAGAACTCTGAGAGGAAGCGTTCCTGTATGTTTGGCTGATCACACTGAAACCTTGTTCACCATCATTTCTTAGTTTAAAGATTTAGCAGCAATTCCCCACATTTCTGCAAGACTTAAAAACCTGTCATCTTTTATAACAAAGAACTGAAAGCTCTGACTTCTGTAAATATCTGGGTTCAATGAAACAGACCAGTTTCTGTGTTTTGACAGGCTGTCTCAGACACCTTACTGTATTCCTTGTTCTCCTGCTTTTCAACAGAGACAAGTTAGCAGAACAGTTAAATAGCTCATTCCTGTTTCCTCTGGCATTTGGTTGATAGGTGGCTGTTTGCTGCCTGCACCTCTGTAATAGTGATGTGGCTTGACTGCTTCCTGGGATTAATTTGTCATCCCCCCATGACTCAACAGTGGGTTTTGATTTGTTTTAATGTGTTTTTTAAAATGTTTTAGTGTTTGTTAAAATTAATGTTTTAATACCTTGTTTTGATGTTTCCCCCCCTTAATTGTTGTGTTGCATGCACATTTATTATGGAGTTTGTAAGCCACCTTGGGCATTTGCTGAAGCATGAGAAATGCAGGAGATAATTTTTTCAAACAAACAAATAAATAGCAAAAGAAATAAAATGGTTCTGTGCCCTTAGGGACTCGCATAGGGAACTGACATGCAGCCTTGAACTTGCCTGTGAGAAATCTTGATTGTGACCTTATCCTTTGTTTTGTTTCCCTTTTTAGGTGCTTACAACAATGCTGGCCTGGTTCCACTGGCCAACGTCATCGCTCCCGGCTTGCCAGCTCCACCACCATATACTTCTAGTCATGTGGGAACAGGTAAAGCAGGTATCCCATGCAAATGCAGTGTCTATTGGTCACACTCCAGCGTACCCAAGAGAATGAGAGCCAGGGAAGGAAATAGTGATGGCAGCTCCACTAGAAAGCTGCTGCCAATTCTGAGGAGTGGGATGTGAGGTTTGTTGCCCTGAGCTAGGCTTAGATATATCCGGACGTGGCTGCTGTGCGACTGTTGTTGAGGCAAGAGAGAGGTGCCACTGCTGAGGAGGAGTGAGGGGACGTGGGGGCAACTCTAGCAGAGGGGAACCTGAAACCATCAGAGTGCGGCCTGCAAGTCAGTACAGCTGGTTCCTTCTAGAACCGTAACAAACTCACTCATGGGGCTATTATAGAGCTTGCTTTCCACCATTGCCACTGATGAGTTCACTTGCTGTGGCAGCAGCTGTGTGGGAAACATCTTTCTCCTCCACGTCAGTCACAGTGGTGGGCTTTGTGCTTTCTTTATTGAAGTGTAACACAGGTCTTTTTAAAATACGTAATCCATCAATCTTCTCCTTCTCACCCCCCCCCATTAATTGTGTTGTTTGTGTAGAAAATGAAGAACTTTCCACTCAAGCAAAACCTTCCCAAAGCCAAGGTAAGCTTTCCACGTACTGAGTCAAGCTGTAGTAACTTAAAATACATGCTTTTGAGGGAAACCGTAGTTCTGTTAAATGTTGCTTTCCAAAGGAGAATCTCTGTGTTTTGATAGCAGCAGACTTAAGGTAAGCTCCTGACAGTGCAATCCTATGCATTGACACAGAAGTAAGCCCCTTTGAGCTTACTGGGACTTGCTGCTGTGTAAGCATTCATAGGATTGGACACCAACTGTATCAAAGCTTATTATGAATGGTTTAGAATTGCTTTCTCCAGGACCAGATCCCTGCCAGCAGTATAAATGCAGGCGTATGGGTGTCACAGGGGCGGAAGTGCAGGAGGAATAGCAATGTTTCTTGTAGACTTAAGAGCCAGAGACATAAAAATGAGGTGTGTGGGGAGGGAGGCAGCTGCTGGCTAGTCTCTCATCCCGGTGGTGAGGCAGGGAGGCGCCTTGCAGAGCTTATGGTCTTCTGCTTCGGAGTGTTGGCAAGCAAGTGCAGAGGAGCGCTGCAGGTGCCCTCTGTAGATATTCACAAATCATGGTTGCAGGTGTCCCCGTGGATGAATTTAGCTCCCATTAATATAAAGATTATATATGTTAGTATTAATATGGCAATAAATTTAATCCCAAATTTGTTACCTTCTTTACTATGTCAATTCTTGACGTGTTACAACTGGGCTGGTACAGGTGCAGTGTTGATTCCCTGGTGTGGCAGCCACATCAGCAAAAGTGCTTGGTTGCGATAGCTTTGCCCTCCCGTAACAAAAGTTAAGCCGTTCACCAGTGTCCATAATGCAAAACTCGATGTTCAGTTCTGGTTAGCCATCCAACTGCTTGATCACCATAAGAGGGTGCTGTGTGCCAAACCGGGAAGGAGCTGCCGTGACAGAATACTTGCTACTGAGGATGGCCTATATTTGTTAACCGTGGTTAAGAAGCAGCTGATATTGTATCTTTCCCACTCCAGTCTGTTAAAAAAAAAAAATAGAGGATTCTCAACCAGGACGACTGAAATTCTGTACCCAGAAAATATCAGTAAGACTTATATTCGTCCTAGTTTCCTTGTTCCATGTGGAACTCCCAATCGGCAGGTCTCATTTAGGCACTGATACTTTCAGTGGCGTTCCTGTGCTTCTTCGTGCCTGGGGCACCACTTGTTTACCGTCCCTCCTGCCCCTGACACGGAAGTAATTGCAATTGTCATCACATCACCGCAGTTACTTCCAGAATCACGCCGGAAGTGCGATCCTACTCCTGGCACGATTCTGCACTGCCCCCTTCTTCTTCTGCAAGGACAGGAAAGACATAGCTCAAAGCGGTGCACTCTCACTCGGGGTGCAGAAAGGGGGTCGGTGCAGTATCAGGCCCGGACTCCAGGGAGCGTTTTTCGCCTACTGGACACTATGCTGCTCCAGGGAGCGTTTTTCGTCTCCTCCAAGGAGATGAAAGACACAGTCCAGAATTGCTGCCAGAGAGGCAGTGAGCGGCCACCTCTCCAGCAGGAATTCAGGGCCGGGCCGGGCTGGGCCGCCCCCCCCCTTTATAAGAGAGGAAAGGGGCGAGCTAGAGAGTCAGCGTTCCGGGAGTTTCACGTGACTCTCTAGGGCACACCTTTCCTTTCCTCCTTTAAAGGGGGGAGGGGGAGGGAGGCCCAGTCTGGCCCTGCATCGCTGCTGGAGAGGCGGCATCTTGCTGCTTCTCCATCCACAATTCTGAGCACCCCGTCTTCATCTGGAGGAGGGTTTTTTAAAGGGAGTTAAGCCGGCGGAGCTGCTGGTTTCTCTCCCTTAAAAAAACAAGACACAAGTGGGCAGCGGGAGGGGGGGCGAGGCAAAGCCCAGGGCATTTGCAACCCTTGCCCCCCCCCGGTCCACCACTGGATACTTTAAGGCAGTGGTTCTCAAAGTTTTAGGGAGATTTGCTCCCTAAGTCAGTCTTTGCAGGGAAGGGGCAAGGGCATAAGAACATAAGAACAGCCCCGCTGGACCAGGCCATAGGCCCATTGCAGTGATGCAGTCCCCAGGATCATGTTATGAAGGGAGGCAAGAGGAGGTATTTTCACTTACGTTTACTTAGGTAGGGCTGCTGGAGGCTCCTGGAGGTGCAGGGATCCTTGTACAGCCCTCCACAGAGCTCCCTGATGCTTGGAATGTTGCACAAAATAAGCGGGTGCAAAGCACTTCCTCTTTGCATCCCAACCAGGAAGTGATTTGTGCCTGCTTATTTCGCAATGTTCCGAGCATCAGGGAGCCCTGCAGAGGGCTGCGTGGGCTCCCTGCTCCTCCTGGAGCCTCCAGCAGCCCCACCTAAGTGAAAGCAGCACCCCCTCCCCCCTTAGCAACACTATCCTGGGGATTATGTCGCTGCCTCTCCCCTTCCTCGCCTCTTAAAGGGACCAGAGACCCTTTACATGCACTGGCGGGTCACGACTCACCAGTTTGAGAACCACAACTTTAAGGTTTTACAGAAACTAGAAAATACAGTGAAAGGAGGAGAGGGAAAGACAAGTGAGAAGCACTGGTGGGGGGAGCACCACTTGGAGTTGGGAGAGAGAGGTCCATCCAGAGCACAGACGGTCACTTCTGTACACACTGGCACTCCTTGCAGACTCTT
This sequence comes from Tiliqua scincoides, assembly GCF_035046505.1. Classification (NCBI taxonomy): domain Eukaryota; kingdom Metazoa; phylum Chordata; class Lepidosauria; order Squamata; family Scincidae; genus Tiliqua; species Tiliqua scincoides. Next base: position 284,320 of record NC_089821.1, on the reverse strand, counting down.
GACTGCACTTTTTCAAAAGCATTTTCCTGAACAGCTTTTTAAGAACTTGGGAAGTCCAGACTCTGTTTCTGATGGCAGGAGATGCAGAGCCGTAGGATGCAGCCTGCCCTCGCCTGTCGAGTTCCGCTTCTGGCTGCCAATGCTGTGGGACAGCCTGACCCCTCCTGGATCAAGGGCATGCCTGGCCCTCTAACCCACTTTTTTAAATCCACCCCCAAGACCAAACTGAGCCAGCCGCCCAGAGAGTCACATGGGGCACCCGTCTGTTTGAATTCTGCGGATGAACCAGCACTAGCAGTTGCGGGGGAGCAGGGGGAGGTGGTGTTTGGTGCCTGTTCCACAGTTCAAATGGCAGCAACTGAACCAGGGGTTGAGTTCATTTTGCCTGCCATTCTACATTTTTTTTTCCTCTCCTGGGCCTGTTAGTTGCTGTGTTGAGAGTTAAGATGCGTTCATGTTGAATAGAAGCATTTCTGCTGGTATCCAAGAATTCTTACTGGTTTTGTTTCTTTCCAGCTTTTGCTGCACAAATGAATCATCTCTTTACACCTCATGGTTCTAACCCTGCTGCTTCTCCAGCCCCTCCCCCACCACCTGTTAAGGCACTCAGCCACTCGTCCGCACTTCCCCCACCTCCCAGTGTCACCCCTGCTGTCCTCCCTGTCTTCCCTGGGCAGGTCCTCTCCTCCTCCTCTCACACGCCTCCACCATCGACTCCTCCAGCCCCTGCTGTGGTCAAATCCCACTCGCTGCCTGTGGTTCCTGCCGCATCTACGCATGGTGCCACCTCCACCCCCGTCCCTGCGGCTTTCTCTGGGCTGCCCACTGCAGTGGCTCCACCGGGGCTCACAACACAGGGTGTCACCCCTGCACCCAGTGATGCTTTTGCCTCTGCCTCTGCCCCCTTCGCCAGCCTGCCTTTTTCTGTAGCACCTGTCACTTCCTCAGCCAACAGTCCAAACTCCTTGCCGTCCGCTTTTGCCAGCCTTCCCCTCTCCTTGACACCAACTCCTCAGGCTGCTGCCAGTCCCCTGTCTTCGGCCATTGCTGGTTCTGCTGCTGCCACTAGTCTCCCGTGTCCGCTTAACTTGCCTAACCCGCTTCTGTCAGTCTTAAAGGGATTTCTGTCAGTCAGTGATAGCACAGCGATGAACTCGGCCGCTTTGCCTTCAGCTGTGACTGCTGAACTGGCTTCTTTATCTGGGCTTGCCGGCCAGAACGCTGAAACAGCCTCTTCAGCCAGTAACAAATGTTACACTTCAGCAGCGCCCTCCACCCTCCAGCATCCTTCCACTTCCGGACTGGCCATTTTCCCAGGCCTCCCCTCTCAGCCCAGGCCTGGCGGTAGTGCCACCCCGCCTGCGCAGTCCACACAGTCTCCTCTAACCACTCTGCCATCCTCCAGCATCCCAGCCAGCTGCGTGTCCTCTGTTGCTCTCTCCCATTGTCCAAGCCCAGCAAATCCTGAGCAGCAGCAGGCCTCCTCCACCCCGGCCATTCCACCGGTGCTCAAGACAGAGCCCTTGAGCCCCACTCCTTCAGTCTTCAGAGACTCTCTTGCGCACTCCGCTGGGCCCTCTCGCAGCACTTCCGGATTGTCAGCAGCACTTGGCCACCCATCTGCCTCGGTTCCTTCGTTGCCAGGCAGCTTGCCCAGTTCCCTGAATCCGGCACTGTCCGGCCTGTCCTCCTTGAGTGCTCCTCTCCACAGCTCCCCTTCCGGAGGGGGCCCCGGCCCGGCTGCTCCCATGGCTCCTGTCTACAATGCACTTCCTCCCTTCACATCCCTAACAAGCAGTTTTGCTTTTCCGGGCAGCCCAGCACTTACCCCTGCAGGCTCCTTGTTGCCCATTCCACCGACCACCTCGTCTGCCATTCCTGCCCCTCACGCCAGCCCTGCCAGCCCTGTCCTCCCACCGCTCATTGCTTCTGCGGCTGCTCCGGCTCCCCCATTTCCCCTGAACTTGTGCAGCGCTGTCCCCTCCCTGTTCTCGGTGCCTCAGGTCCCTCTCGGCTCCTGCAGCGCCTCCTTCCCGCCTTTCCCTGTCTCTAACACACCCTCTGTCACTCCTGCTCTCCCTTCTTTCCCTGGCCTCCAGGCGTCCTCTGCGGTAGCAGCAGCAGCAGTCGCTCCGCTGCCGGCGGCTGCCACAGCCCCCCCGTCTCCAGCTCCGGTGCTGCCAGGGTTTGCCTCGGCCTTTAGCTCAAACCTCAACTCGGCACTTGTTGCGCAGGCTGGGTAGGTTGCTTGCTCCAGGAGCACAGAGACTCTTTGGCAGGCTGTTAATGACAGGTGCGGGAGGGTGGGGTGAATTCCAAACAGAACGATAAGGTGCAGCTTCTGAGTTTTGATGTTCCATTTGGTCGCGCTCTGCTTGGGTTCAGAAGTGTCAACTGGAGCAGAGGCTACCTGGAGTCCCTCCCTCTCCAGCCTCCTTTAACCCAAACTTCTGAAAAGTGGTGACTGTCCATTTCCAAGTTCAGGATATTTGGCTCTTAGTTTTTGAGAAAGGTCCTAAAATGGGATCTCATAAAGGTGGGGGTCAGTATAGCTTAAGGGTTTCTGTTGTCCAAAGTAATTCAGTTCTAAATGTCAAGCAGGGCAGCAGTTCACATGCAGATGCCCTCTTGAGCAAATGGTGGAGTGCGCCAGTGCACATTAAGTGCACAAAGAAATGGATATGGCCCTAGCTGGGAGTGTCATACCGATGCCAAGCCCCAAGAGTTGTGCACTGTTGCTGTATTGGTCGTGACCGTGTTCTCCATCTGCTGGTTTCAGCCTGACTTCTGGGCTTCCAGCCCCTGGAAGTGCCGTTTTCCCTGGACTCCTCTCTCTCCCTGGCATCCCTGGACTTGCTCAGAGCGCCAACCAACCTTCTCTGCAGGAGCTGCAGCACACTGCAGCTGCACAGTCGGCACTGCTACAGGTAACTGGGCCTCATGCACCCAAGTGGGCATTTTGCACGCTTAGTTACTAAGAGCCCAGTTCTGAGCTCTGCGCTCCAGCTTTCCGCCGGAGCGCAGTGTCGCAAATGTGCCGTAAGGCAGGTCTGCGAGCCTTACTGCTGAGCCAGCACCCATGCTAGCCCAACGCTGGCTGGCGCCCTCCGCTGCTCAGCAGTCTCACGGACCACTGAGCTGCGGCACAGTAAGCGGGGGCGGGGGGAGGCATGGGGAGGGCGAAGAGAGGGGGCGGGGGCAGAGAGAGGGTAGGTGGGAGGTGTGCTGGAAGAGTGAGCCAGGAGGCAGGAGGCGGGTCCGGTGGAGCTCAGCTCCACCAGATCCTGTCCATCGTGCAGGACTTGGCGCCCTACACAAGCGCCTTTACCGCCAGCCTTTTGCTTGGCAGTAAAGTGAGTAGCCCCATTGCGGGGCTGCTTCCCTTACCCAGGAGAAGGGGATGAAATTCCCTTCTCCCGAGGTGCTGCCCGCAGTACCCAGGCAGCTCAGGATTGGGCTGTAAAACAGGATAGTCCTTAACGTTCCATGCTAAGAATTTGGCAAGAAGACGTATGCAAATATAAGTGTTCCGCATACCATATTCAGGTTCTTTGATGAAACTGGGTGGTGGGTGAACTGTATAAAAACAAGGGAAGGAAGATCTGGCTTATTTCATACTGAGAGCCAGGATGGCGTTGTGATTAGGGAATTGGACTTAGGCCTTGGGCCAGTCACTCTGTCTTTCAGCCTTGCCTACCTCACAAGGTGGTGGTTGTGAGGACAAAAGGAGGGAAGGAGCTATGTTCACCTCCCTGAGCTCCTTGGAGAAAGGGCAGGATAAAAAAATGAAAAAGAAAAACAATACTGGCATTCAGTAGAGGCAGAGGGAGTTATTGTGGGGATTTGGTCCCCAAACATTACTGCAACTTCCAGATGTCCTTTAGCAGTGCACTGGCCACTTTTTGAAAATGCGTATTTTAAAAAATATTAAAGATATACACAATATACTGTGTTCGTATATATAACCCATGAAATATGTTTTCAAAGTATAACCCAAATATTTAAATTGAAGTGGGATGTCATACAAACCACAATTCTCAATATTTTCTGTTGCCATTGCCCAGCCAGTTATTTTTGACACAGTCATCAGATTCCAGGCTTGAGCAACCTGTTTGTTCACTGTTCATAAATTTGGCTAACAGTATATTTGCTGCTCTTAACAAGTTCCAGGACAAATAATGCAGGTGTCCCCAGTATCCACAGGGAAGTATCCCCCTCCCCCCCCCCGTGGTTACCGGAAACTACAGATAAGAGGGGACCCTGTCTCCATGGTTCCCTGCACTGCCACCCCCACACCCCAGTGCCTTTGTTTGAGCTTCATTACATTTGTGCAAAGAGAATGTGCCTGACTTGAACAAACACTATAAGCAGAAAGCTTATAGCAAGGCAAGCAGCCTAGAAGGGAGACTAAGAGCTAATAGGAGGCAGGGATCAAGAAGCTGACATTCACTCAGTCTCCTTTCTAGGCTTCAGGCTGCCTGTCTTGCTGTAAACCAGGGGTGGGCAAACATTTTGGCAGGAGGGCCACATCATCTCTCTGACACTGTGTCAGGGCTGGGAAAAAAGAATTACTTTACATTTCAAATTTGAATAAATTTATATAAATTTACATAAATGAATTTATTAGAGATGGAACATAAATGAATGAATGACTTTTATTGAGCTTATTTATAATACACATGAGAACTATAATACAGGTATGTAGAACCACATGAGAACTGTGAACTGTTTGCCACACGCCTCTTGCACAGTAAATGTGTTTACTGAGACCAAGCCAGAAACCCAGTGGGATACAACTTGTTCAGAGGGAATGGGAGGGGGTGTTAAAACATTGTCCAGGGAAAAGCAGAAAACACATGGCGACTATAAAAGGCCTTGCTCTAACTCAGCCCACAGGTTGTGTCTGGCGGTTGCCTCTGGCAGTTGTGGGCCTGCGTGGGCTCCAACAATCTCCAACAGGCCAGAGGCTCATTGGAGATTGGAGGTCCCTGAGGGCAACAAATGGCCCATTGCCCAGGCTTTGCCCACCCCGATGTAAGCTTCCTGCTTATAGCTTTTGTTCAAGCAAGGCACAGTCTCACTTTGCACAAACGTAATGAAGTAATGCACAAAGGTAATGGGGTGTGGGGATCTGCAGATACTGAGGGGCACCTGTATTCTACTGTGACTGCATCTTTTGGACAACCAGGGAAATTATACACTTGATTTCATGGTAATGGGTGCACCAATGAAGTTGGAGTGCCCTCTCCAGTGCACGAAGCCTGGGTAAAGTAGATATGGAGGATAGACTGTTACCCATGCAGCAAATCCCCCCTCTCCACGTTGCTGAAATGGTCCAATGCAAAGACAGAAGCCAATACGGTTGGTTCCAGCGGCGTCGCAGGAGTTGCCAGAGCGTGACTGTATACAGCCACGAACTGCCTCAGGGACTCCAGCTCCGGATTTTCCTCAAGATTGACTCCTGAAGCCTTTTCCACAACTGGATGTTGTGGAGCCATAAGGCAGTGGAGGTTTGGGATCAGTTTTCCTTCTCTCAGATGAGCTGCCTTCCCAGGCTAAAGAGTCCCACCTGCCCGGTGGCTGTTTAGTCAGTCGCCTCTTAGGACAAGTACAGCCAAACTGAGGGCCTTTTCTTATCCCCCAGCCCCCAGGGGTACACCAACACTGCACCAATAAATGCCAACACCTTTTCCCAGAATACCCTTTATCAAATATATGCACAAAATTGGCACCTGATTAACTATTCACTCTTCTCAATCACATTTTTATTTAAAATGAAAAGACTAAGTTTATGAGTTTTGTGACAACTTTGAACATTACAGGTTCTGTTAAGGCCAACGGCCATTTATTTCTTCTCCCCCCAAAAAGCATGTATTTATCACACACAAGTCATTTGTTTATATCCTTTCCTTTGTTTATGTCCCCATTTGTTTATGTCCTTATGTATCCTTTGTTACATATGTCCTTATGTATCCTTTATGTCCATATATATCCTTTGTTTATGTCCCCATTTGGGGGACAGCTAACGAAAGCTATGCAGATATCAAAAGCAATGTTTTTAAAGTTCTAGATGAGCAGCATAAAGCTACACTGTGAGAGTGCAGGCAAAGAAGAGGATGGGGCATGTCTGACTTTTTGTTGTGTTTTTTTTCCCTGAAAGGTGCACTCGGCCTCTGCTCTGGAGAACTACACGTCTCAACCTGATGGGTTTACTGCATATCCGCCAGCATCAGGGACACCCGGGACACCCTTTTCCTTGCCAGCGAGTCTTCCCCAGAGTGGGTGGCAATGAAAGATATGCGCTGCACCTGCAGAAAGAGACCTGTTGGAGGCAGTCATGGTGCCTTGGCAAGGGCACTGGTGATGTTCCGCTTGAAGGCTCTGGAAAGTACAATGACTTCAGGGTGTAGCACCTGTGAGGACAAGGAGCAGGAGTCCAGGAAGCTGCAGAAACTGGACCATGTTTACTTTTTATCCATACTATTTTTCTGAAGCACCAAGTGTCCTCAAGCTCCTTTTTAGATTGAGGAAGGTGACACTGCATAGATCCTAACAGGATCTTTTAAAATGCAGTCATCTTAGATCAATTTAAAGCAAAAAGGGGAGGAACCACACAGTTATTTTTAGGGATTATTCTCTGCAATGCCTGTGACATGTGTCTCTGATAAAGAAAAGGAAATCTAGACCACGAGCTCCCAGGTCATGAGATGTCCCCATCCACCCCTGTCCCTCCAAGGATTAGGCCTTTTGTTTGCTGCCTTTACCTAGGATCTGAGAATTTAGTGTACAAATCGCCGTTGTGTAGCCCACTGCCGCTGGCCTTCCTCTTTTTTGTTTCCAACATTCTTCCCAGTCATAACCATGCAGGTGGCTGATGCTGAAGTCTGTAATATTTATGGACTCATTGCAGTTTTTTCACGCCAGCAGGCACCCTACCATTCATCAGAGATTGAAGGCGGGTCCGAATCTCTGTGGGTTAAATTACCAGGCCTCAGGAGCGAAGTAATACTGAGGGCGTACTATCGTCCTCCAGACCAGAAACCCAAAGGGGACCTTGAAATGAGGAAACAGATCAGGGAGGTGACAAGGAGGAACAGGGTTGTAATCATGGGGGACTTCAATTATCCTCATATTGACTGGGTCAATTTGTGTTCCGATCATGAAAAGGAGACTGGATTCCTTGACATGCTAAATGACTGTGCCTTAGAGCAGCTAGTCATGGAGCCCATTAGAGGACAGGTGACTCTGGATTTAATATTGTGCGGTACTCAGGATCTGGTTAGAGATGTCAATGTTACAGAGCCATTGGGGAACAGTGATCATGCTGCGATCCGTTTTGACATGCACGTCGGGGGAAGAATACTGGGCAAATCTCTCACAAAAACCCTTTACTTCTGACGAGCGGACTTCGCTCAAATGAGGAGGCTGGTTAGAAGGAGGTTGAAAGGGAAGGTAAAAAGAGTCCAATCTCTCTAGAGTGCATGGAGTCTGCTTAAAACAACAGTAATAGAGACCCAGCGGAGGTGTATACCGCAAAAGAAGAAGGGCTCGACTAAGTCCAGGAGGGTGCCCGCATGGCTAACCAGCCAAGTTAGAGAGGCCATAAAGGGCAAGGAAGCTTCCTTCCGTAAATGGAAGTCTTGCCCTAATGAAGAGAATAAAAAGGAACATAAACTGTGGCAAAATAAATATAAGAAGGTGATACGGGAGGCCAAGCGAGACCATGAGGAACACATGGCCAGCAGCATTAAGGGGAATAATAAAAGCTTCTTCAAATATGTTAGAAGCAGGAAACCCGCCAGAGAAGCGGTTGGCCCTCTGGATGGTGAGGGAGGGAAAGGGGAGATAAAAGGAGACTTAGAGATGGCAGAGAAATTGAATGAGTTCTTTGCATCTGTCTTCACGGCAGAAGACCTCGGGCAGATACCGCTGCCCGAACGGCCCCTCCTAACCGAGGAGTTAAGTCAGATAGAGGTTGAAAGAGAAGATGTTTCAGACCTCATTGATAAATTAAAGATCAATAAGTCACCGGGCCCTGATGGCATCCACCCAAGAGTTATTAAGGAATTGAAGAATGAAGTTGCTGAGCTCTTGACTAAAATATGCATGTTGTTCCTCAAAACCACGGTGCCAGAAGACTTGAGGATAGCAAATGTCATACCAATCTTTAAAAAGGGAAAGGGGGGACCCGGGAAACTATAGGCTGGTCAGCCTAACATCTATACCGGGTAAGATGGTGGAATGCCTCATCAAAGATAGGATCTCAAAACACATAGACGAACAGGCCTTGCTGAGGGAGAGTCAGCATGGCTTCTGTAAGAGTAAGTCTTGCCTCACGAACCTTATAGAATTCTTTGAGAAGGTCAACAGGCATGTGGATGTGGGAGAACCCGTGGACATTATATATCTGGACTTTCAGAAGGCGTTCGACACGGTCCCTCACCAAAAGCTACTGAAAAAACTCCACAGTCAGGAAGTTAGAGGGCAGTCCTGGATTGAGACCTGGTTGAAGACCAGGAAACAGAGAGTGGGTGTCAATGGGCAATTTTCACAATGGAGAGGTGAAAAGCGGTGTACCCCAAGGATCTGTCCTGGGACCGGTGCTTTTCAACCTCTTCATAAATGACCTGGAGACGGTTGAGCAGTGAGGTGGCAAATTTTGCAGATGACACCAAACTTTTCCGAGTGGTGAAGACCAGAAGCGATTGTGAGGAGCTCCAGAAGGATCTCTCCAAACTGGCAGATGCGCTTCAATGTCAGTAAGTGTAAAGTCATGCACATTGGGGCAAAAAATCAAAACACATATAGGCTGATGGGTTCTGAGCTGTCTGTGACAGATCAGGAGAGAGATCTTGGGGTGGTGGTGGACAGATTTGAGGCCGCTGCGAGATAAAGGAAGCTGGACTAAATGGGCCTATGGCCTGATCCAGTGGGCCTGTTCTTATGTTCTTAAACTACAATTCCCAGGAAGGCTTGCAGGTCTCTTGTTATCTGGTGTGCTCCCTGGGGCATTTGGTGGGCCGCTGTGAGATACAGGAAGCTGGACTAGATGGGCCTATGGCCTGATCCAGTGGGCCTGTTCTTATGTTCTTAAACTACAATTCCCAGGAGGCCTTGCAGGTCTCTTGTTATCTGGTGTGCTCCCTGGGGCATTTGGTGGGCCGCTGTGAGATACAGGAAGCTGTACTGAATGGGCCTATGGCCTGATCCAGTGGGCCTGTTCTTATGTTCTTAAACTACAATTCCCAGGAGGCCTTGCAGGTCTCTTGTTATCTGGTGTGCTCCCTGGGGCATTTGGTGGGCTGCTGTGAGATACAGGAAGCTGGACTAAATGGGCCTATGGCCTGATCCAGTGGGCCTGTTCTTATGTTCTTAAACTACAATTCCCAGGAAGGCTTGCAGGTCTCTTGTTATCTGGTGTGCTCCCTGGGGCATTTGGTGGGCCGCTGTGAGATACAGGAAGCTGGACTAGATGGGCCTATGGCCTGATCCAGTGGGCCTGTTCTTATGTTCTTAAACTACAATTCCCAGGAGGCCTTGCAGGTCTCTTGTTATCTGGTGTGCTCCCTGGGGCATTTGGTGGGCCGCTGTGAGATACAGGAAGCTGTACTGAATGGGCCTATGGCCTGATCCAGTGGGCCTGTTCTTATGTTCTTAAACTACAATTCCCAGGAGGCCTTGCAGGTCTCTTGTTATCTGGTGTGCTCCCTGGGGCATTTGGTGGGCTGCTGTGAGATACAGGAAGCTGGACTAAATGGGCCTATGGCCTGATCCAGTGGGCCTGTTCTTATGTTCTTATATCAGTATTTTTAAACCTAGGATGCCAAGAACATTTATTTTGAAAAGCAAATTGTTTGTGCAGATCCAGACTGAGGACACAGTTTCTTCAGGGGCTGGAATTTTTCCCAGCTTGTGGAGCATGTTCTGTGATTGACCCGTATTTATGTGTGACGGTCAGAAACAAAGCACTGGCAGCAGCTCCGGTGGTCCGAGGAAGTATCAAATGCTGCCCGAGGTGCCAAAGCGGAGCCCGTGTTGCGCCCAGCAGCGCATCGCAGGAATTTCGTGGCGCCGGAGTGCCCGGAAACTGCCTCTGCAGCCGCGTGGCGGACCCGCAGCTTTCCGCTGACGCTCGTCGCTCCAGCGGGGCTTGCGCGCCGAGAAAGCCGTCCGAGCGGGAGACTCGCAGCGCCCTCCCGGGGAGTCCCGGTCGCGCTCGGCCTGCGCAGGGACTCAGGCGCGGCTCTCCCGCAAGGACTGCGGGCCTCGGCGCCGCGCAGCGGGGCGCGCGTGCGGAGGTGCTGCCGCCGCCAGGCCTTCTGGGACGCCGAGGCGCGCGTCCGGCGCCTCAGCGGCGCTGCAGCGAAGCCTCTCCGGAGCCGGCGCGCTGCGGGCCAGTCCCTGCAGGAGCCTCGGGCGGCGTCGCAGGAGCGGCGGCCCGTGCGCGGGAGGAGGGCGCCGAGCGCGGGCCGCGGGGCGTCCCCCGTCCCGGGGCGCGTGCGGAGCGGCGCCGGGCTCCTCCCACTGAGCTCCGCCCGCGCAGGCGCGCTGGTGCCGCCCGCGCGATGGAGGCGGAGGAGCTGATGCCGCGGCTGCTGCCCGTGGGGGGCCCGGCGGAGGAGGAGGGGGAGGAGGACCCCGCCGCGCCCCCGCGGACCCCGCAGGAGTACCTCCGGCGCGTGCAGTGAGTGGGGGCCGGGCGGGGCGGGGGTCTCCGGGCGGGCCGGGCGCGCGCTCACCGCGGCTGTGGCGTTGCAGGCTGGAGGCGGCGCGGTGCCCGGAGGTGGTGGTGGCGCCGCTGGACCCGCGCAGGCTGAGGAGGGCGCAGCAGCGGCCGCGCACCGTCAGCGTCCAGGTGAGTCCCCCTCCCCGCGGGGAAGGGCCGCGCAGCGCCACACGCGGGTCGCGCGGCCCGCCCGCCCCGCCCTCGCGGAGCCCCTGCCGAGGCCTTCCTGCCCGCGCCCGCCTGGGGCTCGGAGCGCGGGAGGCGGCGGCGCCCGCTCCGCGGCCGGCAGGGGGCTCCTGGCCGCCCCGCTTCCCCCGGGGGCTCCGCGCGCTCCGCCGGCCGGGCCCGCGCAAGCGGCGGCGCGTGCTCGCTCCCAGCCCGCCCGTTCCGTCTCGTCTCCGCAGCTCTGCGGGTGCCGGCCCGCCCCCGACGGCTACTCTCCGGCTCTGGCCTGGCAGCGGCAGCAGGCGGCGCACTTCTCGGCCGTCCGCCAGGTACGTGTCTCCGCAGCTGCGGCACCCCGGGCTTCCCGGGACGGGCCCGCTGACCACGACCCTGCCCGAGGCTCGGCCCGGCCCGGCCGGAGGGGCTGCTGTGCCGCTGGCGCTGGAGGCCGCGCCTGGGGCTGCAGCCTTGGAACAGGTGAGCCTGCTTCTGGGCCGCGTCCCCCCTCGTGGTGCTGCGGGCACCTGCGCCCGCAGCGGAAGACTGGATAGATTGGCCCCCAGTCGTCTGCTGATGAGCTGGACACACTTCTCGTAGTCAGAGGATGTTTCAGATCAGTCGGCTGCTAAACTCTTTGGCCCTAAAGGAGTTCTCAAACTTTTAGCACCTGGACCCGCTTTTTAGAGAAAGAATTTGTGGGACCCACCTGAAGCAACGTCAGGGACATAATGGACCAGGGAAGTTTTTCACAATCCTACCCACTGCGGTCCTACCCACACTTACCCAGGACTAAGTCCCCTTTACTTTCAGTGTTAAAAGCATACGCATCAAACTTGTTATGTTACAAATAGAATATGATTCGTGAGCCACCTAGTGGGTCAATTAGTTTGAGGAACACTGATTTAACCTGTTTTGCTTGTTAACAGCTCAATCCTATGCATGTTTACTCAGAGGTAATTCCCACTAGAACCAATAGGGCTTTCTCCTAGGTATCTGTGCATAGGATTGCAGCCTAAGGGCCAATCCTATCCAAATTTCCAACACCAGGGCAGCCACAATGCAGCCCCAAGGTAAAGTAACAAATGTTTCCATACTTTGAGGAGGTCTCCAAGACTGCCTCCCCAACATAAGAAGCAGTGCATACCCTATAGGCACAGCAGCACCAGCACTGGAAAATTAGCTAGGATTGGGCCCTTAATCTTGTCATTTTAGGGGAATGTTCATATTTGGTTTTCATTTTAAATATTCCAGAGTGTGAACAGGCACAAGGATCACTGGAAGTCACAACAGCTGGATAGTAACGTTGCGATGGTGAGTAGATTTTCTTCAAGGGCCTTGAACTGGCTTTCTGTAACAGCCCAATGCAAAGTTTGAGAACTGCGCTCTTTAGGAATCTCTTTCCTTTTACTCTTGCACTAAACTGTGAGGCACAATGGTGCTGTATTAACTTAAAGTGTAGGGTTCAGAGGGGGGGCAGACACCACAGTCTGTTACTTTCATTGTATAGAAGATTTGACTTCCTTGTTTGCTTCCTGCAGCCCAAATCAGAGGACGAAGAAGGCTGGAAAAAATTTTGTCTGGGTGAAAGATTATATTTAGACACAGCGGGTGAATTATCCAGCAATGAACATGATGGAATTGATTATGTACAGGTGGGTATGACAGTTGGGTAATGGCAACAGAATGTATAAATACCACACACTGACCCAGGGTTCTGGCGCATGCTCTGATGTACGTATGAAACTCTTTCATACGTTTCATACATTGAGGTTACCAAGTTCAGTCTCCAGCATCTTCTGTTAACGTTTCTGAAGCAATGCAAGATGGGAAGGGCCTCTGCCTGAGACACCAGGAACGTGTTACCAGTCAGAGGTCACAGTTCAAGACTAGCAGGACCAGCAGTCTCACTTTCATTGGCCTGATCCCTTCCAGTGAAAGGATGTCCATGAAGTTTTCCTTTATCTTCTGGAATGAGCGGAAAAGCTACAATGACCTAAACTTGCAGATCTTTCCTGACTATCTCTCATTTCACCTTAGCAACAATTTTTTTTGCAGCAGGAAGAGTAGGGTCCACAAGAACTACTGCACCTATAGTTCCGTGTTAGTATTCTAACTGCTACATGTTTTTAAACATATTGGATCAATGGTTCTCAAACTGGTGGGTCGTGAGCACCAGCTTGTATATAGCTTCCCTTGTCCCTTTAAGGGACAGGGGAAGGTGGGGAGGTAGCGATGCAGTCCCCAGGATTGTACTCCTTATGGGGGTGGAAGGAAGCTATTTTTACTTACTGAGGGTAGCTGGCAGTTGCAGGGCTACCCGAGTAGCCCTCTCCAGGGCTCCCAAATGCTTAGAATGTTGGCATAGAATGTTAGTCTATAGAATAGTCTGCTGGTATAGTCATAGAATGTTAGTCTGCTGGTGTTCTTTTGCATCTATTTAGATTGTGAGCCTTTTTGGGACAGGGAGCCATTAGTTATTTGATTTTTCTCTGTAAACTGCTTTGAGTACTTTGGTTGAAAAGTGGTATATAAATACTGTTAATAATAATAACAATAATAATAGAATGTTGAGAAAAACCGGTCGCCAAGCAACCAGGAAGTGCTTAGCAACTGGTTCTTCTCAGCATTGGGGAGCCCAGCAACTCCTGCAGCTGCCAGCAGCCCTCAGTAAGTAAAACTAGCCCCCTTTCACCCCCGTTAGCAACACAATCCTGGGGATCGCGTTGCTGCCCTAGCCCCTCCCCGCAAAGACTTACTTAGGGAGTAAAACTCTCCCTAAGTTTGAGAACCATTGTATTAGATTATCATGTTCAACTTTTCCATAGTAGTTAATAGCACAGCAGCTTGGCAGATGGGATACTAGAACCCTAACATCTCTGTTGACAAGGAAGAAATTAAGGGTGCTGCTGCATTTGCCTGTAATCTTAGCTTTGCAGCTTAAGTACAAAAAATTATAGTTCTTTTCTTTAAACAGAAAACCCCCCTGGGATCACGTCATATAAACATATGTCTGGCATGCCATATCACAGGTTTTGAAAAAATCTAGCTATAGGGCATCACTCTTTGATAAATACACTCTTCCCTTGTTGTTGTACCTAATTTATTCATGAAAACGACCTTAGCAAAAATCTGGATAATAGGTACAACTGTTAATTGTACAGTTGCTCAATGGGAAACTGCCAATTCATTACAAAGCCATTCCAGGCTCACCCAAAAATGACCCTAAATGTGCCTTATACCATGAGGAAAAGGTTAGATGGCATGAAAAGATAGAACAAACAGCAATTAGTAACATGCAGCATCAGTAAAGCCTTCCAGTTGACAAAGTGTTTCAGAAGTGCTAACTTAATGAGGTTCAGCACCTCAAGTTTGAGTCACAAACTGTGAGCAACTCCCTTGCGTGTAGCATATTTTTCCCTTTTTCCCAAGAGTATTCACTTTCTGTCTTCAGGACCTTTCTTCACAGTGATTCATAGAAGCACAGCCCAAAATCTGATCAGCTGTAAAAGATAGTGTATAGCGCACAGACCTTGAAAGTGCAGAGCTCATTCCTGGGTATGCAAGGCAAATCCGCCCCCTTCTCTGTTGCCAGAGCTCAAAGTGGGGGGAAGGTCTCCACATGGGATGTCAGCCTTGCCTCCATGAGGGGCTTGGTCCTTCTCCCTCCCCCCACCATCTTGGTATGGATGAAGAGGGAGGTCTTAATATGCACATTACGGATCTGTGACAATCCTTAGAGTGGACATGCTGATACAGAGGGACGCATGTGCATTACACTGTTGCATGCCTGAACCAGCTTGCCAGGGGTCTTGGGATCCTGGGCAAAGTTGCTAAGAGGTGAGCTAGAATTTAGGAGATGGTAATAGAGGCTTCTTTTCAAAATTGGTTTGTCTTCTCACTTGCCCTGGAGTGCAGCTCCCTTGTGAGAAGCTCCTTCCCCCATGGAAAGAGCGTTGCACTTGCGCAAGGGGCCTTTCCATGCACAGAGCAGCCTCTGACAACTGTTGTGCATTCAGTGAGGAATGTGGCCCATCTGCAGGAAAGCGAAAGGCGCTCATGCTGGTGACATCCATGCCCAAAACTAAACTGATGTGTATTCAGCAAATATTTCTGTATTCTACACATTCATGTGTTTTTTTTTCTTCCAGATTGGCTTTCCCCCTTTGCTGACCATTGTTAGCAGGATGAATCAGGTAACTCTGCTTCTATAATTCTATAAAGGTGGTTGCTGGTAAGTCTTTTATAGCTGTAGGGTCCCTTACCAAAACTTTTCTCCATATCAGAGGAAATGGTTGTCTTCACACACGTAATCCATTGGAAGTTTTGTTATGCTCGCCTCTAGATTTATTGGGATCTAACAACAAGAAAACATGCTTTTACACTTGCATGTAAGCATGTAGGAATACTGATCACTTGCATACTCCGGTTTATTATGCTAGCATAAAAGAAGCTTCTCAATTACTTCATGATGGTTAGCAAAATAAACTACCTGTACATAATATCACAAAAATGAAATTACATTGACATTGGGGAGTAGCTTTGCATGTGTACTCAAGTTGTGATGGCTGCTAATTAATCTAGTTGGTTGTCCGTCCCTTGTGTTTCTGCAAAACATCCCATCGGTGCAGACCAGTGGTTCCCAAACTTGTGGGTTGCGACTCGTCGTCGGCTCCTTAAGGAGCAGGGCGATGCCAGCGTCGCAGTCCCAGGCGTTGTGCTACTGCCAGTGAGAGAAAGGTTTGTTTTACTTACTTAAGCGAGTGCTGGCCTCTGCGCAGGGGGTGCAGGGAGCTCTGTGAACACCTCCGCAGGGCTCCCCAAGTATCAGAATGACTAAAAAATAGCATTCGGAACTCCCTTCTGGTTTCATTATTGAAAACTAAAAGTGGATTCCGATGGCTGTTTTTAGTCATTCTGAGGTTTGAGGAGCCCCATGGAGGCATCTGCAGGGCTCCCCGCACACACACCCCCAGGCCTGCATTTGCTTATGTAAGTAAACTCCCACTTCTGCCCTCGGCAGCGGCGCAATCGTGGGGGTTGCATTGCTGCCATCCACCCGCCCCTGCAAAGATTTACTGCGGTCCCAAAGTTTCAGTAGAACTTTAGGAACTGCTAGTGTAGACTTTTCCTGCTAAGGCAGGGACAGTACAGAAGCGCCAGTTATGCAAGGTACAGACAACAGTTATTCCTCAGCACTTTTCTTTCTCTTAAAAGGTAACCGTAACCAGTGTCTTAGAATACCTGACAAATTGGCTTGCAGAGAAAGAGTTTACTCCTGAACTGGTAAGTCTCTTTTGGTTCATGTTGAAAGGCAGAGCAGAAAATTTATACTTTTCTGGAGTTAGACTAAAGGTGAGTGAGAAACAGATGCATAAAACAGTCGTGTGGTGGATCTTTTCTAACTAACAGTCTAAATACTTGCTTGGCAATTAGCAGTCATGCCCCAATTATGATCCTGTGGGCATTATCCATCATCATCATCAGCTGTATATACAGCTTTTCAACAATAAAAGTTCACAATGTAGTTTATAGGCAAAGTCAGATACCTAATGGCTCCCTGTCCCCAAAGGACTCATAGTCTAAAAAAATGCAGAAACGCCAGCAAACAGCCCCTAGTAAAGACACTGTGCTGGAGTGAAAAGGACAGTTACTCGCCCCATGCTAAATATAACAGGAAAACCACTTGAAAAAGTTAGCAGGGGACATACCACATGCCACTCTAAAAGGGTTAGCTTTTCTGTATCTCTGCTTTCACCATTCTAGGTTGGTTTGTGAGAATGGACGATGGCCGGATCACAAAGGATCTCCTCTGTGGAGAACTAGGGCAGGAAAGCACCCCACAGGCAGACCACAGCTGCAATATGAGGATATTTGAAAGAGGGATCTGAAGGCCTTGGGAATGAACCTCATCCTCAAGGGAAACCTTGGCTTCTGAGCATCCCACTTGGAGGCAGGCTGTGCAGCATGGCCTCTCCCAGTTTGAAGAGACGCTTGCACAACTGACTGAGGCAAAGAAGGAGGGCTCAGGGAGACAGACCAGGGACAGACTATATTTGCTCTCAGTGTGGAAGGGATTGTCACTCCCAAATCGGATTTTCCAGCCACACTGGACACTGTTCCAGAACCATTATTCAGAGCACGACACTATAGTCTTCTGAGACTGAAAGATGCCAGTTACGTGTGCTCCTTTACTTGTAGTTACTGTGGTTGCCACAGTTTTGTAAGAAGCTAAGCAGGTGCTATAGGCTCCAAAGACGAAACAAAAGCTTTGTATTCGCACACAGTAGAGGGTCATGAATAAGAAGCCCCTGGTCACCCTGCGTGCAGTCTACCGTGTTCTATCACACATATTTGGGTAGATACCTGAGTAGGCTGGACTTGGCTTGGTAGAGTTCTTAGGAACATGGATAACTAATAACTAGGTATTTCTATACCACCTTTCTGGTCTTGAATTACTCCTCTGACTTTATTCAAGGCGGTTTACATAGGCAGGCGTTTCTAAATCCCTCAAGGGGATTTTTACAATCATGGAGGTTCTCTCTTTCAAGAATCAACAACATTTCAGAATGGATCTTCCTGGTTTGGTCTCCTGGCCTCCAGTTCTCCCACGCAGGCTGGCAAGCAGCTCCATCTCACATGGAGGGCAGCCAAGATGCTTCTTGCTCACAAGAGCAGGTGGAATCACTCAGCTTGGCTTGTCAGCTGCTTCAAGGTCTCGCCATTCTCAGCCGTTCAGGGAGCTGCCCATGTCCTCGAACTGCCGACCTTCTGATGTTATCTTCAGGCTAATGGAGGCTCTACTCTCTAGACCAGACCTCCTGCCCACTCAGGAGGTGGTTGCTGGTTGACTCAGACTGGCTTGTTGATTATGCTGGTTGACTCAGACATGAACCTGTCACATCTTGAAATAAATAACTTTCTGGGTGTAGGTTGACAAAATTGACAATACAGGTTGAGACTAATTATTCACGTGGGTTCTGGATGGCAAAAAATGCACTATAGCAAATCAATTTAAAAAACAAAGTTTCTTTGCTCCCTTAATTTCAAAACAGCCTTGCTGACCTTTGTGATGTAAGATAAGAATCATTAACAAGACAATCCATCAATCAGTCCTCCTCCAAGCGCTTACAAAGAGCTGAGGGCTTACACTCAGCCCCTCCCTTCACCAATGCAAAGGGATCACCTTTCTTTCACATGCTCAGGGGGAAGGGAGGGGTCGCCTGGAGAGAGAAGGATTGTCAGCCAGCTTGTCTTTGGCTGGCTTGGATTGTCCAGCCAAAGCCAAATGCAGCCAGCTTGGATTGTCAGCCAGCTTCCCTCTCTCCCATTAACAAGGCTAATGTTAAAGGACTGTTCAGTTTTTAAAACTGATTTTAAAGGGGTGCATTTTCCCCTTTTCCAGGGATCAGCACATTCCTTCTCATCTGCAGGGGCCATTCGTGTGGAGTCAAATCCGTGTATAAATAGGCTGGACCTGTAGTCCATTATTTTTTCCGTTTTGCTTAGGCACAGTATCAGTGGTTGCAGTCATCATGTTTAATGCTTAACCTTTGGTCCAATTTATCCAGGGCAGATGGCTTTATGCTCTGCTGGCCTGCCTTGAAAAACCTCTGTTACCAGAAGCTCACTCTCTAATTCGGCAACTGGCCAGACATTGTTCTGAAGCGAGAATCTTGGAGGTAAGCAAGATCTTCCGTCTAATGCAGCAGAACCAGCAGAAAACAAAGTAGAAAATGCTGCAGGAAGAGTTCTTAGGATTAATGCTGTGCATTGATCTGAGCTGTATTGTGTTTCTCTGACTCATTCTGAGAATCCCAGTTAGACATTGAAATTTTGGAATCTGTTACTGCAGCATTTCTCAGTGTTTGTCCCCCACTGGACCACTTTGCACTGTCCACCTATTGGAAGCACCACCGGAAGTGACTGGCAATGACATGGCCAGTTACTTCAAAATTGGGAGCCCAGACGCGATGCAACCAACACTGGTAAGAGGCTCAGGGTGGGTGGGAGGGCTTTTTTGAGCGTGTGAAAAGCACACAGTGGAAGTCTTCCTGTGGAGCCAAGCCTCCTACCACTAGTCATATTGCATTGCTGGTCTCGCTGCCAGGCTTGGGTCTGGGGGTCCCCTGAGTACTGTCAGACCCGTCAAGTAGCACTGGTGGTACGAATACTGCTGGTTGAGAAATGCTGTTACAGCAAATGTTGAAATTCATATGAATGCTGACAACCCCAGAACTTCACGAATGTCTGAAAATGTTTTTTCCTCCACCAAATGGTGGCAAGTGCATTTAGGTGACTTTCCAGATTCACTGATAATACAGATCAAGACTTCAGACAGTCACAAAACGTGCCTGGGATGTAAATGTTAACACACACCAGTTCTGGACATTTATTGTAACATACTCTGCTAACTCTTGTCTCCTCTATTGCAGGAGAACAAGAATGATGAAAGTGCGTCTGCTCTGAACTTGTTGATCTGTTTAGTTGGCAGGTAACAACTGCTCAGTTTGCTATTCACTTAACATCTATGTTGCTGTGCCTCGATTTCCTCTGCAGCTGGCCAAAGGATTTCGTACTCACATTCTGCCGCAGTAGTTTGGTGGCGACTTCAGGGGTAGAATTTAGCCATTACAAGCCTATGATCCACAGTGACGTGGATGATTATGGGAACATACCCTGCACTAAGCAGCACTAATGAGTCCTACTACTGCATTATAGGTTATTGCAATCATCTGGATTGTGAGTGTGCCACAGTGGAGTGTGTATATAGGCAGAGTGGAATTGAATAACATCACAGGATCTCACAAGTTCCTCCAGGATGTTTTGGCTTACAGTGCTAGACTTTTAACACTCTTGCATTATTTAGGAGAGGTCTTTGTTGCTTTACTTGCCTAGTATGACCACCTGTACTTTATTGTCCAGCACAATCCTAGGCATGTCTACTCAAAAGTAAGTCCCAATGTACTCAATGCGGCTTACTACCAGGAACGTGTGTATTACAGCCTTAGATGCTTGACAACTCTGGTTTCAGAGACAGTGTAGTACAGGGGTCTCAAAACTTAAGAGGGCCACATCAAATATCTGGCATGGTGTTAGGGGCCGGAAAAAATAAATACATTTTAAATATAAAATTTAAGTAAATACGTTAGAATGCCTCAGAAAGCCCAAGGCCTTCAGGCAGCCCAAAAATATCCCTTCTGGTTTTTCGGGAAAACCAGGAAGTGATGTTTTTAGACTTTTAGAAGGCATTCTGGGGTGCATGGCCTCCCCAGCCCTCAGAACACCCTCCAGATGAAACTGGAGCACAGCTTTGGCCACATTGAGTTGAGTGGGCTAGAGGCCTATAGGGGACCAGGCACGGGCCGTATCTGGCCCCTGGGCCGGAGTTTGAAGACCCCTGGTATAGTACAGTACAGCATTCTAGGCCAGGGGTGTCAACAGATTTTGGCAGGAGAGCCACATCATCTCTCTGACACTGTGTTGGGGGCTGGGGGGGGAGAGAATCAGTTTACATTTCAAATATGAATAAATTTACATAAATGAATATATTAGAGATGGAACGTCTGTTTAGGAATGTCTTGCAATAGCTCTGGGCCTATAAAAGGCCTTGCACTAAGCATCACAGACGTGAAACAGCAAGCAGTGGAGGGAGCCACAGCTCACACGAGAGGTTAAACAGTCGCCCTCACATTGAGAGCAGTTGTGTCGGGCCAGCACAGGCTCCAACAAGTCTCCGAAGAGCCAGAGGCTCATTGGAGACTGGGGGCTCCCCATAGGCCGGATTGGGAGTCCCTGAGGGCCACCAGTGGCCCCGGGGCCGGGGTTTGGGCATCCCTGCTCTAGGCAGATATGTGCTGTTTCTCCTTACACACTTGGGTCTTGTCAGATACGTTTTCTAGTAATTTATGCAAGTTTCATAGCGTGCGTGTGTGTGTGTTCTAATGTATTTTTTTGTTGTCTCAAACAGGTATTTTGACCAGCATGACCTGGCTGATGAGCCTTGCTGAGAGTCTGGGAAATATAAAGGCCAGTTCAAAGGGAAATGCCAGGGCATGTTTTCTTTCTCTCTTGTGCAGAACAGCAGCCGCACCTGCTTTCTGGTATGATGTCAGCGGGTAGGGGAATTGTGCAGCCTGGGAATAGAGGAACTTAAAAGTGATTTGAGCAGGAGTCCAAGCCTGGCTGCATAACTCAGTTTTTAAAAACGTCAGCCATAGTGGGCCTGAACATGTTCAATATGGTTCTGTATGCCTGTGGCAGCCAAGGAACACAAGAACTGCACAACTGCCAGAATGGAACAAGGCTCATTCGTTGTTACCACCTGCAAAAAATGTAATGATCCTTCCCCGCCCCCCTTAAGCCAATGTAAAGCTTTCAAAGACTTTTAACATTTTACAATAAAGTTTTCAAAAAGATATGAAGGTTTTGATGCCAAAGTCCATTTTTTAGACTAATCGGTTTTGGTTGATTCTGACTAAATTACCAAATACTGTTTTAGAGCTGTGATTTCCAAGTGTCAGGAAGGTCACGTATTGGATGTATTGTCAGAAAAACCCTGTTTTTTGCAAAGAGCCAAGTACTGCAAATCATACTATCCCACCTACCGGTTCATGCATTCATAAGAGCCACCCCACTGGATCAGGCCATAGGCCCATCTAGTCCAGCTTCCTGTATCTCAGTGGCCGACCAAACGCTTCAGGGAAGACACTAGACAATAGACACAACCTGCGTCCTGGTGCTCTTCCCTGCAGCTGGCAATCTACCTCTACCTTGCACATACCTATGATTTGTAACCTGTATAGGACTTTTCCTCCAAAAATTTGTCCAATCTCCTCTTAAAGGCACCCAGGCAAGATGCTGTCACTACTTCCTGTGGCAAGGAGTTCCACAGACTAATTATACACTGGGTAAAGAAATTCTTTTGTGTGTCCTAACTCCCCCAACACACAACTTTAGTGGATGTCCCCTGGTTCTGGTGTCATGTGAGAGGGAAAAGAGTATCTATCCAGCCCCTGTGTAATTTTGTATGTTTCAATCATGTCCCCCCTTGGGCACCCCTTTTCTAGGCTGAAGAGACCCAAACACTGTAGCCTTTCCTCATAAGGAAGATGCCCCAGCCCAGTAAGCATTTTGGTTGCTGTCTTCTGCACCTTTTCCATTTCCACTATGTCCTTTTTGAGACATGGCGACCTGAACTGGACACAATACTCCAGGTGTGGCCTTACCATTGATTTTTTTCAATGGTATAATATTAGCTGTTTTGTTCTCAATACCTTTTCTAATGATCCCAAGCATTGGATTGACCTTCTTTACTGCTGCCACACTTTGGGTCAACACTTTCATCAAGCTGTCCACCACCACCCCACGATCTTGCTCCTGATCTGTCACTGACAGCTCAGAACCCATCAGCCTGACCCTCACCAGTGAGTCATGACCCAATTTTGAGTGGTTCACAAAACTGACAGCAGATTAGGCTCTGCATCAAGGGTTAAACAAGCTGTTACTTGTGGGAAGCACTCCTGTCCATTCACCATTATAGTCACATAGCCCCAGCATCTATAAATCAGGCAGCAGCCTCTATGCTCCTAAAACACTTGGGAACAACTGCACTAGATGATTAAGTTCTTTCAGTTCACACCTAAGCAGCTCTGTCTGCACTTGGCACCCAAGGTTTACAGAGAACAGCCAGCAAATGCTGATTTGAGAAACAACCCCATTTGTTTATGTATGTTTACCTGGAAACGAAGCTAGGATTTCATGGGGTAGATTGGAAGGTTTGGCTCATGGAAAAGTACAGGCATCTTAGAGCATGGAGACAAACAGTGCAAGGGACTCATACTTTCCCTTGGAGAATACGGCCAAACATGGCCCCCCTGCCCAATTTTTATCCAAGCCAGCTGTTTCTGACATGCCTTTGATACTAAGCTCTGGATTCCCCACAGTTGGTGCTTTTACCATAAGCTTGTTGAAGTTGGGGTGAAGAGTGGTGAAGAGAGTCCCCTATGCCAAAGGGCAAGGCGAGTTGCCTCTGTAGCCAGTTCATCGCCTTTAATGCCAAAGCATAATTTGGAAAACACCGCCTCAAGCTGCAGCAACTGGTCCCAGAACAAGTCTGAGGTGGTAAGTGGGCAAAGGAACAAGCGGGCACCTGAAGGTGAACTGAGCACAAGTACAAGAAGACTATTTGTGGAAACAAATACAGGTTGAGACTAATTATTCACATGGGTTCCCCTCACTGCAGTGAGAGAGGTGCACCCAGAAAGCCCAACAGCACAATCGCCTCCTCTACTGGGACACATCACTCACCCCACAGCAGATGGGGGGGGCACTCTGCTGCAGGCAAAATGGCTACTGCTCTTGCTGCTTACATCAACCTTATGCTAGCTGTGGAACATGCAGAATTGTGCCAGTCAGCCTGTGCACACGTGGTGGACTTTTAAGTAGTTAGCTGCAGTGCTCTATTACATACCCAGATGTTGCCAACAGCATTGGATTTTTCTCAACTGCTTGCTTTGGCAGTTTAGAACAAATACTGAGTAATGACTCAGATACTAGCACTTGGCATTTAATCAAAGTTCTCGTTCCATCTTTACATATTTGAAAAATAAGCCTAGCTGGAAACTTACAGAAACTGCACATTACCAAAAATGTACATGGATTAATGAACACCACTATCAGTCACACTGGAAAATTTATGTTAGGCAAAACAGCAGTGTTATACTACACAGAAGGCTATTTAACTATGGTTATAAATACAATATACACATTTTATATTTTTACAGGACAGCAGATCATTTACATGTACGTTCTATAGCTTCTGTATCATCACTTGAAACTTACCTACAAAACAAAAAGCAAGTTATAGCATAGCCATCACACACTGCAAAAACAACTAGTTAAAGAGTGGATATCTAACTCAAGTTTTAATACTAGACTTCTATAAAATGCAAACTTTTAGTTTTAACCAACTAAACTTTTAGTTTTAACTAACCAACTAGCTTTCAAGGTTTTGCCTGGCTTAGAGTTGTAGCTTTTTTGTTTTATAGATTTAAGTACAACTTTTACCATACATACTCATCTATAAGTCAAAAAATGCCTTAAAATTGACCTTGAAAACCTGGGTTGACTTATACACTGGTCAATGTGGTAAGGCATCCTTGGCTTCCAAGAACAGCTGCTTGGTGAGGTGGGGGAGGGTTCTGAAGCATCACAGAAACAGAGCTATTCTCCAAACAGAAAGGTGAAGGAGTTTATGGGAGCTGTAGGCTTTGTGAGGGCTGCTGCTATGAAAGTACAAAACTCTTCACAAAGCCTAGAACTCCCATATTTCACCTGCTTCCTGTTTGGAGAATAGCTGGTGAGTTGTTTAGGCTGGTAAGTAATAATTACTGGTAAGTCATTTTTTCAGAATCTGGCCTTGGGTAAAAATCAAACAAAATTACCATAACCAGTTCAGATACTTTCATACATCCCTAAGTTTTACCACTGATTAATCCACAGGGCATAGCAAATTCCATGATCTTTGGCTTAAAACATGCCTTTGACTTATCCATGAGATCAACTTGTGCCCCATGAGTTTGAAGCAATTTCTGCCCAACATTGCGTATAGGGACAAAATGGTTAATCATGGACTTCAATTGACATTCTGCCAGACCAGATCTTTAGGCTCATGTTTGAGGGCATAAATTATATATGCTTGAAAGGCAGAGTTTGCAACATGAGCTGTGTATTGTTTAGAACAGGGGTCTCCAAACCCGGCCCAGGGGCCAGATGCAGCCCACACCAAGCTTCCTTCCAGCTCGTGGCCAACCTCTTGTCCCCTGAAAGCCTCTGGCCCACTCAACTGAACGTTACCAGAACTGATTGTGTCTGGAAGGTGTTCTAAGGGCCAGAGAGACTGAATGAATGAGCCCATTCATTCATTCATGCACTCACCTAAGTTCCATCTCTAATTTATTTATTTAAATTTTATATTCAAATTTTTTTCTGGCCCTCCACACCACACCAGATATTTGATGCGGCCCTCTGGCCAAAAAGTTTGGAGACCCCTGGTTTAGAAGATCATCAAACTGGATTGAAATGCACAGGAGGCTTACACGCTTATGCCAGTCCACATTAACACAAGGCTCAACTCTCTACATCCTGCAATGGAAAAGGCATCTCAGATAGAAGTTATACAGGCTATAAAGCAGATTATCAGTGCTAAGAGAGTGGGGTCACCATAGTCCTGCCTACATTCTCAGAGTTGTAACCATACTTGAGTCACTGACGCAGACAGAGAAATCAAAGCCCATCCACCTTCTGCGGCCTGGGAAGACCAGGGGAGCTTGAGCAGCATCTGGCATTGCTTTTCACATTTCTTCCCTGCTGACCACTGGAATTTTACTTTAAATACACGCACTTCCCTCCCCATAAAACTCACTCCTTAAACACGCTGCTGTACATAGTCATGCGTGCTGCTCTTATCATATAATGGGTTATGTGCTGAATGTTAATGACTGAATGGCTGAAGCGGAAAAGATACTAGCAAATAAACTTTGACTAATATGACACATACTCACACGCAGGCATTGCTGAAACCTCAGCTGTCACAATACTCTTTATTCCCAAATTTGAAAGCGCACCTCTGATTAATCCACAAGTGAACGCCAAATACTGAAATACATTAAGTTGGAATAGTCAGTGATGGTGTCTTACAAGAATAATCACTCTCAATGCGACAATAACTGCAGGGAATAGGTGACAGTCCTGGTTGAAGACCAGGAAGCAGAGTGTGGGTGTCAATGGGCAATTTTCAAGATGGAAAGAGGAGAAAAGCGGTGTGCCCCAAGGATCTGTCCTGGGACCGCTGCTTTTCAACCTCTTCATAAATGACCTGGACACAGAGCTGAGCAGTGAGGTGGCTAGGTTTGCAGACACCAAGCTTTTCTGAGTGGTGAAGACCAAAAAAGAGTGTGAGGAGCTCCAGAAGGATCTCTCCAAACTGGGAAACTGGGCAGCAAAATGGCAGATACAGTTCAATGTAAGTAAGTGTAAAGTCATGCACATTGGGGCAAAAAACCAAAGCTTTGCATATAGGCTAATGGGTTCTGAGCTGTCTGTGACAGATCAGGAGAGATCTTGCGGTGGTGGTGGACAGGTTGATGAAAGTGCCGACCAATGTGCGGTGGCAGTGAAGAAGGTCAATTCTATGGGTGGGGGCAGATTTCCCCAGGAGCTACAGACAAGTTGTCAATCTTGCAACTTGCCAGATGCAAGGGAGTGCACCAGGCTGCAGGTCTCATTGTCTGGTGTGCTTCCTGGGGCATTTGGTGGGCTGCTGTGAGATACAGGAAGCTGGACTATATGGGCCTGTGGCCTGATCCAGCAGGGCCGTTTTTATGTTCTTAACACCCAGCCAGCAGCCAGAGAGAGAAGACTAACTGTGCAGGGCTTATGCTGGAAATCTGGCGAAGCATCTCAGGCAGCAATTCCACACATCAATACTTGAGAACTCATCACATTCGACAGGGCTTATTCCTGATAAATGCACCACACTGCACTGCTTGTCACTTCACAGCCCGTGAACTTTCCAATGCGTACCTTAGGCGCGTGCTCCAAATACTGCTTTCCAACAGACATCTGGGTCAGGAGGCGAAATTTGTTGTCCTGAAGCACGTAAATGCCCTGCAGAAGGGACACCCAGCTGTGCTTTGCGTGCTTCCCCCTTCCTTGCACAGAACTCGAGACAACACAGAGTTCCCAGGCGCCTTCAGAACCCTGAGCGAAGCACACTGTGCCTGGACGGCAGGAGCAAAGTGTGCTCAGACCAGGCCCCGCCACCCCACCCGGAGCAGGCTCAGGCCAGGCCCCGGCCGAGGGCAACGCCAGCCATGCACCGGCACAGCAGCACCGAAGAGGTCCTCAACGGGTGGGGGAGCCCTTCAGGCGAGGCCCAGGGCGCCTGGCAGCAGAACCAGCAGCTGAGAGGAGAGGGCTTTGGGCCGCCTGCCTGCCTGCCGTGGGAGGGGCTGGGGCCCTGCCAGACCGACGGCTCCACCGCCGCCCGCGGGCTTACCTGGTGGTTGGTGCGCAGGTTGTCCACCTGCTTCCTGAAGACGGCGGTCCAGAAGTCCTTGCAGACGAACTTCATCACGTCCAGCTCGTCCTTGAAGCGCGCCGTGTCCTTGGTGAACCTGCGGGGAGCGCCGTCAGGCCCGCCCGCCCCGGGGCCGCGCTCCCCGCCCGCCCGCCCGCCCGAGAGGCCCGGCTCCGCGCGCTGCCGGCCGTGCCGCGGCCTGAGGGGCGCACTCACCGCTCGACGAGGCCCTGCCCGACGCGGAAGCCCACGTTCTCCAGCCTGGTCACGCCGCGCCCGTCCTCCTGCGGGCACAGCAGAGCGCACGCAGCCGCCGCTGCCTCAGAGCCCCGCGCCAGCCCCGCCCCGCCCGCAGCGCCCCCGCCTCAGAGCCCCGCCCCGCCCCGCCCCGCCCCGCCCGCTCGCTCACCCCCTGCTCGGCGGCGCGGTGCAGCCCCGAGACCATCTCGCTGTGCAGCAGCAGGAACAGCGCCTCGTCCGCCATCGCCGCCCGCGGAGGGAGGGAGGGGGAGAGGAGGCGCCGCCCCGCCCCCGCGCCTCGAGCGCGTCTCGCGGCCACGGGCCCGCCTTCCCCGCCGTGTGATTGGCAGGGAGGCGGGGCGGAGTCGCCGGGAGCCCCGCCCCTCCCGCAGCCTCATTGGCCCGCCAGGCGCCCGCCGCAGAGGCGCCCGCGGCCGTTGGGCGGGCCGGCCGTCGCTCGACGCCCGAGCAGCCGATTGGCCGGCCGTCTGGCTGGCGGGAGACGGGCGGGGCCTGCCGGCGCCACGTGACGCGGCCTCCCGTTCCCTGCGCTGCGCCGGGCCTGGCGGGATGGCGGTGGCGGTGCGGGCGCTGCAGGAGCAGCTGGAGAAGGCCAAGGAGAGCCTCAAGCACGTCGACGAGAACATCCGCAGGCTCACCGGGCGCGACCCCAACGACGCGCGGTGAGCGGCCGGGCGGGGGCCGGGCCGGGCTGGGCGGGGGCCGGGCCGGGCCGGGCTGGGCGGGGGCCGGGCCGGGCCGGGCCGCGCGCCGCCCGCGCTGACGACTCTTCCCTTGCAGGCCCGGCCAAGGCAGGCCGCTCCCCCTCGCGGGCGCCGGTGGAGGTAGAGGCCGCGGAGGCGCGCTGCTCAGGTGAGCGGGCAGGGAGGGGGGCTCTGCCGCCGCCAGGTCGCGTTGCCGGGCTCGTCGGCCCCGCCTCCGGCCCAGCACGACTCGCCCACGGCGCTCGCGGACAGCAGCGGGTTCGGGCCCCCGCTCCGCACCCGCTCGGCTGCAAGGCCCCTGCGGGCTCCCAGGCGGCCGGGGAGGCTTCGGCGAGTGCGGGGCCCGGAAGCGGGTGGAGGCCCCGCCGAGGCCTGGGAAGCGCCGGGAGCGGGAGTCGGGGAGGCGCGGAAGGAGGCGGACTTTCCCGGAACCGCACCCCCCAGCAGCGGGCCCGCAGCCCTCGATGCCCGATCTGCCCGGTCAGTTTCGCTACCCGCCAAAAATGGGTCTGGACCCGCTGGTGGGCCACAGACCCCCTTTGGGAACCACTGCTGCAAAGGGCGAAGTGGAGTTTGGACTGGAAGGCCTTCCTGGGGCAGGCCGTTCGCTGTGCTGACCTGACCGTTTGTTCCAGGCGTGGATTCTCTGACGGCGGAGGAGGACCCCCAGCTAAGCAGAGGGACCTGGAAGGGGCGACCAGTAGGTGGGTTGAAAATTGCACGTGGAAATAGGATCGGATGTTTGCAGCCTCCTGGTTCTGTAATGCCTTTTTTCTGCTGAGAAGCTTAATGCGTTTCAAAATAACGGTTTAATCCTAAAACATGTTAGGAGATAAAAAGGAAGAGTTAAACTAAGAACTGGATGAACCAGTCACCTTAAGTGTTCTGGGAGGGAAGGAGCCAAGCGGCAGTGGGTCCTGACACAGCCCGTGAGGGTGACTTGTCTCACTGTGGCATGCCTCATTGACAGAAGACAGGAAGACACCTGTGTCGAAGCCACGTAGAACTTGATTCTAGTTTTGTCAGGATTTTAGTTTAACTATTGCATGTTGATGTTGCGAATGTACTGTGTAGGCGTTGTAGTGCAACATGTACTACAGAAGCAAAAAAAATAAATGAGTTGTGAGGTTCTTATTACAAATTTAGCAGCAGTTGTGCTTTTCTAGTGTTGGGGCTGATTCACACGTTTCTGGGCTTCCTGTCAGTTTCTGTACAGAGCACTGTAAGTGCAGAGTTGTTTTTTCCCTTGCCTAATGAATGGAAACATCCAGTGAAATTGTAGTTATCAGACTCTGCAATTTAGGGCTCGTTAAGGGTAATAATTGCAGCTCCCCAAAGCAGTCATCAGAGGAAGTTAAGTAAGCAGCAGGAGTAGCAGCACACCCATGTGTTTGTAGGAATCCAGAAAGCCCCAACCTGATGAGTGAATGAGACCAAAGACCTGATTGATGTTGGTGCAGAATCCTGGGCGGGATAGTAGTCTTTGGATGTGTTCTCCGTGCGTCAGTCTGCATCTTCATCTTTGGTTGTTCTTGACACTTTGCCTCAAAATTAGACTGGCTGGGGAACGTCGGACCAGGAGAGAATCACGCCATGAAAGCGATGCAGAGGACGATGATGTTAAAAAAGTAAAGTATACCTGCAGTGGGGGGTGGAAGAGGAGGGAGAAGTCCCTAAATGTTTTATTTGATCTGGGCTTGTCCTGTTTTGCAGCCAGCGTTGCAGTCTTCTGTTGTCGCTACCTCCAAAGAGCGAACGCGTCGTGACCTTATTCAAGACCAGAATATGGATGAAAAAGGAAAGCAAAGGTGCTTGATGCTTTGTTAGAGGCAGTATTAAGGCTTTACCACTTCAAGCACAAGATACGAGTGTGAGGCAGTGAGCAGGGGACAAGGTGGAAAGCTCTACAACTGTTTGCTTAATGCTGTAGCATTCATGTGTCATAAGCACTGTGAAATTTCATGCTTTTGTGGCTTGTTTAGAAATTATGCATGTAGATATTGGTATAATGACTTGCGTGGTGAGACTGCACCACTACATGAAAGATACGCTGATACAGTGTAGGTCTCAGACCCGAGCAGCTGCTCAGTGCAACACTCTTTTGAAGTTGCTTTGCGTAATTCACATTGCGTGTTGTATTTGTAAGTCAAAACAAGGCTTTGGCAGAGGATGTTGACACTCTGATCTCAGGCTATTTCCTGTCGATATCGTGGAATTTAAAATGTTGCCAGAAACTAGTCTGTATCCCGCTAATGTGGACATCACCTCCCCCAGGTGTGTGTCTGTCGGCAGGGAGAAGGAGAACTGTGAGTTGAATGAATGTCTGTCTACTTTCTCTACACCCACAAGGCTGTGAAGAAAACCACTCAGAGGTCAAAGTTGGGCTTGCAGATTGTTTCCAGAGCCGCCTAGTGTTCTGGCTGTCAGCACTAGCAGCTCAGTGCTTAGAATGTGCAGAACAGCAAGACCTGTCACTGGAAAAGGATGAACGTAGAAAGACAAATGCACATAAGCACGTAGTGATGCATTCTTGTTGTAATATATGTTTTATTATTAATGTATTGTTGACTACTAAGTGCCTTGAAGACTGATAGAATTGTTATGGGAAGGTACCTCTGAAAGTATGTGGCGTTAATCAGACCTCTTCCCCCTTCTGTTGTCTGTCAGGAACCGGCGCATATTTGGCCTGTTGATGGGTACGCTTCAGAAATTCAAGCAAGAATCAACAGTTGCTACTGAGAGGGTACTAACCTGAATACCTGGCCACTTTTGAACTGTACGGGAGGGAACGTCTGTTACGTTGTAGGAAGAATCTTGCTCCTAGTGATCCAGAAGCTTTTCAGGCATACACCTATGCTTTCTTTTTGACTGCTGAGCCAATAAGAAAGCCACTTCTTAGGTGTCAATGCAAGCAGGACTAGAGCCTAAACTCATTTAATTAGAACTAAGTTTAATTAAACTTACATGGACACTATGATAAATATTGCTATTCTGGAAGTCGGCAGTTGATTGCATTTTCCTGCCATAGGAATCAGATCTTTAAATGCTAGAAGTAAAATAAGGAGGTAACACCATTCAAAATGGTGTCGAGCTTAGTGACAAAACCTTTGACTTGGCGTTTAGAAAGATATGTGCCCACCAACTGGCATCACTCCTCTGAATAATTCCCTCACTGGGTAGCTGCAACCAGGGCTTGTGTACAGTATGTCTGTAGAAGAAAACATAATGGCACTGAGGGTCATAGTCTCCTAAAAAGAACAGTTGCTACCAACTCAAGCTAAGATTTGTGGATTGAGATTGCAGCTTTGGACAAGGCTTTTCTTCTATCAGAATACCACTGCTGGCATCAATCCAGGATCCAGGTTTTCAAACTGTCGGGCTGTTGCCCCCAGAAGCCACAAGGCATTCTGGTGTATGTTCAGCTCCAGAATGCCTTGCAGCTTTGCACTTTGGGCTGCTACCCAGAAGCCACAAGGCTTTCTGGGGCACAGTGCAGCAGCTGCAGCTTAGTGGGTTGTGGCAGTGAAACATTTGAGAACTGCTAAGACACTAAAAACTCTGGGTATATGTTGAAATAGTCCTATTGAACCGTATGTTATTTCTGTCACTTGTGTACTTGAGCTTTGAAATAAATAGCATTTGAGGTGTGCAACTTCACTTTGAATCTGAACCTTGTGATAACAGTCCACAACTGTGATAACAGCTGGTATTAATGGTATTCTTGTGCTGCCTCTAAGAAAATCAAACTGTTGTCTTGACCTCAGCAAAAAAGGCGACAAGAAATTGAACAGAAACTGGAAGTGCAGGCAGAAGAAGAAAGAAAGCAAGTTGAAAATGAGAGACGAGAACTCTTTGAGGAAAGACGTGCGAAGCAGACAGAGCTGAGGCTGTTAGAACAGAAAGTTGAGCTTGCTCAGTTGGTGAGTTTGAATTGAGCAGCTTGTTTGCAATTTCTGCGCTGAAGATGGTATTGAAGAAAATAACGTTCTTTGTTTTAACAGCAAGAGGAATGGAATGAACATAACGCCAAAATAATTAAGTACATCAGAACAAAGACAAGGCCTCATCTGTTCTACGTACCTGGCAGAATGTGTCCTGCAACACAGAAGCAGTTTGATGATTCCCAGAAAAAACTAAATGGTATGTTGTGCGTCATGAAATTGATGCCGCTTTTTGTTCTGAATGTTTTAGTAATAAACCACAAGCACTGATTTTGGTAAGAGAGCCATTCAGAGTTGTGCTTAAGCTGGCATGAGTCCCTTGCGCTGGCTTCAGGGTGTTGCAAAAGGGGCTGTAAAGCACATTCAGGCCACTGAGAGTTAGGGAGGCCAGTGCAAAGATTCATGCTGGCCTCCCTGTGCCAGAGCAAGCCCCAGCAAAGGTAAGTTCACACTGGCAGCAGGCCATTGGGGAAGGTGTTTCAGGGGTATTCCGGGCTGGGTGGGCGGGCAGGCCAGGCTCAGTAGGGTGGGTGGGACCACCCTCAGGTATAGGCCACATCCTAACCCCCCTCCCGAGCAGCCCAGCCTAACATGAGGCTGCTTGGATCTGCACCACTAATTTAGCTGGTGCAAATCCAAGTGGCCCCAAGTTGTGCCACAGCCACCTCCAACCCTCTGCTGTGTGCAGCACAGGTTAGTCAGCTTGCCTGTTCCAGCACAGATTGGGATCGTGTCAGCTGAATCTGCAGTACAGTGTCTTAGAATTCTTGCTGCCAGTAAAGTACAGCTCGTCATACAGATGGGCATGGAAGGAGCTGGTTCCTGTAGCACATAGTTATTGCAGGATATGTGCATGTGTTTGTCCCATGGCAGCAGAGTACATACATGAAAGTGATAGTCCATGGAAGGAACTTTCCTTGAATGAAGCAGCTCTAAATGCATAGTTTCCAACCCTCCTGCTGTCCTGTTGGTCATAACTGAATTTCTAATGACATTTCCTACAAATTTTAAATGTGGGGTGGGTAAGGTTGGTGCCTAACTTGACTGTCTTTGTCTCAGAAAAGTGTTTCTGTTTGCTAGTAACACTGTTTACTTGAAGGCGTTCTGAAGAGAACAGGAGTATTAGTTGCAAGCCGAACGCCTTGTTCACAAAAGAGATTGGTAAGTACCCTGCCGGCCTCATTAAACCTGCCTTTTGTTGTTCTGTCTTTCTCCAGCACTGTTTGAAGGTAGGCGCATTGAATTTGCTGAGCAAATAAACAAAATGGAAGCCAGGCCCAGGCGACAGTCTCTGAAGGAAAAAGAACATCATCAGGAGGTGCAGAAGGAAGAGAAGAAGGAAGACCAGAACAAGGAGCAGGAAGAGGGTAAGGCGGCGGTTCAGCAGGTGGAAGAAGAGATGGAGACAGGTAACCAGAGCAATGATGTAGGCATGGAAGAGGCTGGGGAGGACAGGGAGGTAGCTGCCAGTCACAGTGATGGGGAGATAGAGCTGGAGGAGGAGGAGGAGGAGGAGGGGCAGAAAGAGGAGGTGGAGGTCAAGGTGGAGGTCGAGGTAAAAGAGGGAGACGGGCAGCAGCAGCAGCAGCAGCAGGCGAGGACTGAGGAGGAGGAGGTGGTGGTGGAGGGGGGGGAGAGTGAGAGTGCTCTGCCAGTGGATGGCGAGCAGGACATGCCAGGAATGGCTGAGGCAGACAGTGCAGAACCACTAGAAAACAAGGACTGCAAGGAGGTGGAGCCAGAGGTGCAGAGCAGAGCAGAGCAGGAGCGCCCCCCTCTGTCCCTGGAGAAGGAGGAGGAGGGCGTCAGGCCAGGCGGGGAGGCCGAAGAAGAGGAGGGGGGAGGGAAGGAGCCTGAGGCGACCACTCCAGTGTCGGAGGCTGAGCCCCCCCGGCCTCAGCCGGGGCCTGTGCTCTGGCCGCCCCCCCCACTGTCCCTAGAAGCCGCTCAGGACCAGGAGCCTCGTGCAGACAGAGAAGAGGCTGCAGCTCCCGAGGGCCAGGCAGGCCAGGCCCAGGCAGGAGCCACGGAGGGCAGAGGCAGGGTCAGGGGCAAGGCGAGCAAGAGCCGCAGCACCAGCAGCAGCACCAGCTCCACCAGCTCCACCAGCAGCAGTAGCGGCAGCAGTTCTAGCAGTGGCACCAGCAGCAGTCGGAGCAGTTCCAGCAGCAGCAGCAGCAGCAGCAGTGGGAGCAGCAGCAGCTCTAGCAGTAGTGAGAGCAGGAGTCGGAGCAGGGGGCGTGGGCACAACAGGGACAGGAAGCGGAGGAGGAGCCTGGACCGGAAGCGCAGGGGGGGCAACTCGGGCGTAGAGAGGAGTCACAAGTCTTCCAAGGGCGGGAGCAGCAGAGATGCCAAAGGCTCGAAGGACAAGAGTTCCAGGTCCGACAGAAAGAGGTCCATATCAGAGAGTAGTCGGTCAGGCAAAAGAACTTCCCGGAGCGAAAGAGACCGTAAACCAGACAGGAAAGACAAAAGGCGCTGACCGAGGAGCCCAAGCGCTTAGCCTAATCTCTGCAGCGGAAGATCACTTGATGGGGAGGGAAGAAAAGGCTGCCTTAATTGCATGCTGTATAAAATCTTTTTGGAGACGCGCAGACTCCTTTCCAGGCAATTCTAGTGCTTTTTACATGGTCTTGTAAAAGGTTACTTATCGGATTATGTGAAGATCCAGATGTGTACAAATAAATGGATTGATAACCTCTTCATTTTTAAAAACGTTCTCTTACACAGGAGTCCTGTATATTTGAATAGGTAAATTGTTGCGTTTGTGTGATGTCTTTCTGTACTTTAAGTTTTTTTGTAGAAATAAATGTGCATTTTACAGAGGTTTGAGAGCCTGTTGCCGCTTCATCTTGCATAGAAACCTTTTCTCGTTAATTACTTTATACAGAACTATAGTATTCTGAGTACTTCCCCTCTAATTACTAACAAGAAGGTGAATTCCCAGTCCTGTGAAGAAGCACACATCCTTACAGAATCTAAATAATTTTTTTCTGTGCTTTCACGCTACAAACTTATTCAAGCCTTTCCTCATGTTCCTTCATGAACTTGCTGCCTGTATATGGGAGCAAAGTAGGTGCATCAGCGTAGTTAAAATTGATCCAGACAGATGAACATGTGTGTAGAGGCTCATGTTTACACACAGTCTTTGCCCTTCCTTAGTGTTAGGGTAAGGCTTTTAAGTATTTCAGTTTTTTATTTTTGTATTTCCAATCTTGTTAGGCTCTGTGCTTTGCTGTATAGTGAAGAAAGCCTGTAGGTAATTTTCTAAACCAGATTATAATTGGCTAGAGATTAAACATTCAGATGCCAATGACCATTCAGTTCATGACTTGGATTAATCTGGGAATAAGATATATGTTATGTTTAAGAAAACCTGTTGAATGGGGAAACTGAGTGCAAACTTGAGATATCTGTAACAGCTAAAGCATGTAGATGGAGGTATTGCTGATGTAAAAAAAAAAGTGATGTACTGTTTTTAAATTTTCTATAAAATTGCAATGTATTCATTGAACTGTTATGTAAAAGTCAGAATAAAGGTGACTTTATATACTAGTTGTTGTTTTCTGCTTTGTTGCTGATGATCTTTTATACCTGCCAGTAGAATCTGGCCATGGGAGACATGAATTAGAATTTTCGCTACCGTCATAAAATGCACTAGATTAGGGGAAACGGTCCAACTTTTCTAATATGATGCCTTGAAATACCTTAATTTCTCATACTTGCAGGTGGGGTAGCTGGTAAATGGTATGTGATCGCTGATGGAACCAAGAGAAGGGTGTGTGTGTGAGGGCTGACACTTCCTTGTCTACAGATGTGAGATGTATCTACTCTGGTTTCTTTTTTTAGGCTTGCCCTCTAAAAAAAAAATTGCAATTCCCATCTAGGGTGTCCCGTCTGATATTGAAGTTGGTGCCTGGTGCCAGTGGGGAGGGTTGTTTTGGCATCGTTCTCTTACTAAGTAGCAAATAACTTTTTTTAAGTTATTTCAAAAAATAAGCTCCTATAATGACCTCATTAATTCCAGAGTTATATTAATTACAAATACTGTACTGACTGGCAAAGTACTGTGTTTCTACAGTCTTAAGTGTTTGATGTCATCCTTACTGTTCAATAAAGAATTTTGAGTGAGGAAAAGGGAAAACAGTGTGACTTCTCTTTCTAACACACAAAGAGGTTAGTGTGACTTGAGGTAGCATCCTGCATAGGATTTGATTACTGAGGTAATACCCAAATCATGCACATGATTAGAACTGCCAAAATCCGCAGAGCTGCAGTTGGTACAGGGGGGAGGGGTTTCTTAAATGTGCTGTCTGCTCCTGCTTAGGAGCTGTTTTAGGCATGGTGGGAGCATAAGCCAGAATTTTAAGCTTAATACAATCAAGGTGTTTTCCGATTGTGACTTCCCCAAGATGGGCTGATAGTCATGGCCTCCTATCCTGAAGTGATCTGTTTGTGCAGTTACCGCATCCTGCTGCTGGTACACGTGCAGGGAACTGCATGGGTACTGGAAACAGTGGTTTCAGGCTTCTCGGTGTCTTGCAGTCTCCCCATGGAAGCAGTGTGTCAGCTTTCAAAAAAAGCCCACATCTTGCAAAGCCTAGCAGAGCACCTGTAGGAGAGGAGCCAGAGCATGCCGCATCACATGCTGATTTAATCATTCCTGAAGCACTCTTATGGAAAGGTAGAAAGATGAGTGGGTAGTATGTACACTCATTTTGTTGTACAAAGCGAGATGCCACGAGACAAGTTTCGTGACCTTGTCATATGATGGTATTGCAGAAGTGGGCAACCCCAGGTTCAACCATCAATGTAAACTAGCTATGGGTGTTCAGTAAGTACTGAAATGATCTGGTGTTAGGCGGCAAAATAGTTTTAGAATAAAGTCAAAGGAATGGAGGGCAAAAAGAAATGCGTTCAGACTGTTGCTAAAGGGGAGCTGCTTAGAGGGTGGATTTGCTGTCTTTGTTCCAACAGCACTTTTCAGGAGCCACAAGGGCAAGTGGTTTGAGCAGGGTAGTGGTGCCTCCAGAGATGTGTTGGAAGAGATTAAGGAGTTGCAGTGGAGAGACAATGGGAGCTGGGGAAGTGAGTGAATGCTCTGAGCAGGCAAGAAGCCCTTTTTTGTGGTTCAACTGCTGTCATGGCTGCTTGTGGGACAGTAGCCTGGAACCTGGATCTCTTGCTTTGACCAATGGGAGGGCAGCATTGAAAGGAACTTTGGCTACAGAGGAATTGGGGAAAGGCAGTTGAGAGACACGCCGTTAGTGAGACAAGGCCACAGCTGGGAAGGAAGAATAAGAAGCTGAGCTGGTAGGGAAAGTTCAGAACCTGAGAGCTCACCTGCACACCACCCTGAAGCTGAAACCTGAACACGTGGACCTTTGAGTCAGCCCCAGATGCAGATTTAATTCCAGGTAAATATCCATTGAGTAGGAATGAGAACACGTGAAATACTCTGGACTGGACTGTTTGGCGGCGGCGGGGGGGGGGGGGGTTAAACTGTTGCTCAGCCTGAAAGTTAGCTGGGTGATCTGGGCCAAGTTGCTCTTCATGCTCATGTGCCTTACTGGGCTGTGGTGATAAAAACGTGGTAACTTCAAAGCGCTTGAAGGAAGGATGGGCTTTTCAAATGTGACCCTGAGACCTCACGTGCAGCACTACAAAGGCTTGGAAGGCTGTAAATCAGAAAATTCCAATTGAAAAAGTGAAGGTCTGGCAACTCTTCTGAGCAGACAGGGAAGATCCCAGACCATGCACTACTGGAGCGCCAATGGTCTGAGACACGTCACCTGTGAGGGCTTTCAGGCATGTGCAAATTCAGTTCCATAAATCTGTAGCTAGGTACCAAATGTCATGCAGAGGCTCAGAAGGTGAGTGGGGAACGGCTGCACTTGGTGGCCTTTGGCCAGTTGCTGTCTCTCCATTTCCTTCTCTGCGGAGTGGGGTTGTCATGACTTTCCTGGCCTAAAGGATTGTTTTAGAGATGGTTGAGGTGCTAATGTGTGAGATGCAGGTTGGGCCTGAACAAGATCTACTTAACAGCTAAATGTTATTCTTTGCGGTCTGTCTACCTGACAGAGTATTAACTAGTCGTGATAGCTGCACTCGGTCTTTGAGGCGTTCTTGTCACCCAGAAGCAATGGCAAGGAAGCGGGATGGCCTTTGTCTCCTGCTCTGGGGCTCAGAGGCATCTGGTCTGACACTGGAGAACATGGGATGCTGAACTGGGTGAACCTGTGGTCTGGTCAAGTTCCTATGCTCACTCACTGCAGCAAATGGGCAGCTGGCAGTGTACAAAAACTTCAGAGCAGACGGACTGCACCTGCACAAAAGTGTGACATGGCTGTCAGGTTGGGACATCTGTAAGACCATTGAGATACACATATAAAACACACAGGGTGCAATCCTAACCCCTTATGTCAGTACTTTCCAGCACTGGCATAGGATAGTTGGCAACCTTCAGTCTCGAAAGACTATGGTATCGCGCTCTGAAAGGTGGTTCTGGAACAGCGTCTAGTGTGGCTGAAAAGGCCGATTCGGGAGTGACAATCCCTTCCACACTGGGAGCAAGTGCAGTCTGTCCCTGGCCTGTCTCCCTGGCTATGGGCCTTCCTTCTTTGCCTCTTAGCCTCAGACTGTTGGCCAAGTGTCTCTTCAAACTGGGAAAGGCCATGCTGCACAGCCTGCCTCCAAGCGGGCCGCTCAGAGGCCAGGGTTTCCCACTTGTTGAGGTCCACTCCTAAGGCCTTCAGATCCCTCTTGCAGATGTCCTTGTATCGCAGCTGTGGTCTACCTGTAGGGCGCTTTCCTTGCACGAGTTCTCCATAGAGGAGATCCTTTGGGATCCGGCCATCATCCATTCTCACGACATGACCGAGCCAACGCAGGCGTCTCTGTTTCAGCAGTGAATACATGCTAGGGATTCCAGCACGTTCCAGGACTGTGTTGTTTGAAACTTTGTCCTGCCAGGTGATGCCAAGAATACGTCGGAGGCAGCGCATGTGGAAAGCATTCAGTTTCCTCTCCTGTTGTGAGTGAAGAGTCCATGACTCGCTGCAGTACAGAAGTGTACTCAGGACGCAAGCTCTGTAGACCTGGATCTTGGTATGTTCCATCAGCTTCTTGTTGGGACCAGACTCTCTTTGTGAGTCTGGAAAACGTGGTAGCTGCTTTACCGATGCGTTTGTTTAGCTCGGTATCGAGAGAAAGAGTGTCGGAGATCGTTGAGCCAAGGTACACAAAGTCATGGACAACCTCCAGTTCATGTGCAGAGATTGTAATGCAGGGAGGTAAGTCCACATCCTGAACCATGACCTGTGTTTTCTTCAGGCTGATTGTCAGTCCAAAATCTTGGCAGGCCTTGCTAAAACGATCCATGAGCTGCTGGAGATCTTTGGCAGAGTGGGTAGTGATAGCTGCATCGTCGGCAAAGAGGAAGTCACGCAGACATTTCAGCTGGACTTTGGACTTTGCTCTCAGTCTGGAGAGGTTGAAGAACTTTCCATCTGATCTGGTCCGGAGATAGATGCCTTCTGTTGTAGTTCCAAAGGCCTGCTTCAGCAGGACAGCGAAGAAGATCCCAAACAAGGTTGGTGCAAGAACACAGCCCTGCTTCACGCCGCTTCGGATGTCAAAGGGGTGTGATGTGGAGCCATCAAAGACAACAGTGCCCTTCATGTCCTTGTGGAAGGATCTGATGATGCTGAGGAGCCTGGGTGGACATCCAATTTTGGGGAGAATCTTGAAGAGGCCGTCCCTACTGACCAGGTCGAAAGCCTTTGTGAGATCTATGAAGGCTATAAAGAGTGGCTGTCGTTGTTCCCTGCATTTCTCCTGCAGTTGTCTAAGGGAGAATACCATATCAGTGGTGGACCTGTTGGCTCGGAATCCACACTGTGATTCTGGATAAACGCTCTCTGCAAGTACCTGGAGCCTCTTTAGTGCAACTCGGGATTGTCACTCCCGAATCAGCCTTTTCAGCCACACTAGATGCTGTGCCAGAACCACCATCCAGAGCGCTATACCATAGTCTTTCGAGACTGAAGGTTGCCAACACACACCATGCATGCATGCACCTCAAGAATAAGCAAACACAGGCTATCTTGTATACATGAAATGCTCCCAATGCGCTACAGGGATCCTTTTGCATATATCTCTTGTTCATGGTGATTTTGGGGGTTGTGGTGGCTGTAGAATGCATGGCCATATTGCAGCAACTCCAGAGGAGCAGACCTGTTGGTCTGTTGTAGCCAAAACAGACTCCTCTTCCATAGTTCACATAAGCTCCTGCTGAAATGCATTTGGTACAAGATGCCTTGCCCGTCATATGAGACCTTTTCTGTGCACATGCAGTCTTGGTGAGCAATGTGTGGGCACAAAACTGCTGTGTAAACCAATGCAATGACACCATGCTGAGCCTGTCTGGAATTCTCGTCTCTCCCCCTCAAGACCAGTAATGGAGGATTAGACAGCCTGGTGCCAGGCAAGTAGGGCCTCCAGGCAGGTGCACAGCAGCCTGTGTCTGCCCCTCCAGTTTCCACCATGGGTTTCCTGTCCGTGTATGCAAGAAAGTTACTGATTCATCAGCAACCACTGACTCTGGAGAAGAAAGTCCTCCCCTCTCCTGTAGGGTAACTTCTTATATGCAAATATAGGACCTCATATTTAAACTACGTGCTAATTTTAGAAACACATTATTATGACATCCAGAAAAAATATATAATCATCACAGATTGAAAGCTGCAGTGCTTCTGGTAGTATTTTTCCTACGAGCAGTTGCTTTTGCCCCGCAGCGTTCCATCAGGCGCATGGGTGACCTACTTGCATCTTCTCCTCCTTGTGTTGGAATGCCTGGGTTCAGTAGTTCAACTGAAATCACCTTTTTATCTCAAAATAAGAGTCCTGTTATTGAATGTAGTTAATCATTACACCTCTTAATCAGAGTACCTGACTGCAGGCTGATGAAAGGGCATTTCTGCGAGCAGATGGGGCAGGCGGAAGGACACTGGCATCACAAGCATTTGTCACATTTTTCGGCTAACTAAACAAGAAGCTGAATAATGTGGGCTACTTTTGGTTGGCAGGACACAATCACGTTTGTTTTTTATTCTACAATCACAGGATTACTGATTTAACTTTTTAGGATGTTGGAAGTTTTAGACAAGAGAATTTTGCTGTTGATTCTTTCTCTGTTAACAAATATTGAGACTACAAAGTTGTCGGATCAGAAAAAATGTGGTGATCCAGAATGTGAAAGTAAGTACAATGCTTTGAATCCTACTTTTCAAAACTAATATAAACGCAGCACCAAACTGTAAACCAAAGCGCACCAGGGAGCTGCAAATGTTAAGAGACAGACATCCACAAATTTTTGTCAAAATGTTTCCAAAGCTTTCTGAGAGAGTAATGTCTATATTTCCACTAAGAAGGCTTTATTTCTGAGAAGTCATTTGGTGGGATTGTTTTGTGAAAGGGCAAAGTTCATCAGAAGAACACCTGTGACCGCAGGGCATTCATGCTTCAGCTTCATTTTGGTTTGTTCCCCTCCCCCCCCCCCAAAAAAAAACCTCCTATCTTCCAACTTTATCTGATAGTGGGCACAATCCTAACCCCTTATGTCAGTGCTTTCCAGCACTGGCATAGCGATGCCAATAGGGCATGTGCTGCATCCTGCAGTTGGGTGTCACTCACGGAGGCCTCCTCAAAGTAAGGGAATGTTTGTTCCCTTACTTCAGAGCTGCATTGCCCTGAGGTCAGTGCAGGAAAGCACTGGCATAAGGGGTTAGGACTGCGCCCTAAGGCTGCAATCCTAATCACACTTTCCTGAGAGTAAGCCCCTCTGAACAAAATAGGAATTACTTCTGAGTAGACCTGGCTAGGATTGTGCCCTAATAGTTACATAATGTATTTTTAATTGCCAAATTTATTTTTTACCCTCCATTAGTGCCTGGCTTTGTTTTCCTGCACTTGTGTTTCTGTTTGTTTTCTTGCTGCGCTATGTCACAATTGCACTGTATAATATTTTAGCAAAATATCCATCATGACAACGGGGGGAGGGGCAGGCGGGTATGTCTGGAGGATACATAGTAAAGTGACCCTGGGAGTGGG
Organism: Tiliqua scincoides; assembly: GCF_035046505.1. NCBI lineage: Eukaryota > Metazoa > Chordata > Lepidosauria > Squamata > Scincidae > Tiliqua > Tiliqua scincoides. The sequence continues at coordinate 242,332 of NC_089821.1, read as the reverse complement.
GTCTGTGCACTGCTGTATACTTGATTCGCACAGAGACACCTTGCAAATACATTTCTGAGTTCCTCTGAGTGGAGATTGAGCCCTCCAGCAGCAGGGTGGTAGGTAGAGTTCATCCCATCCCTTGTGATTTCCACAAGAGATTTATAGTCATTTGCTTATATGGAAGAAAGAGGCTTGCTCTCCAACTCACCACTAGTGTGAAAGTGACACCTGTTTCCTGTTCCTCATTATCTCACTACCCAGAATGAGAAGCTGGTCTCCCCCCCTCCCCCCCACAAGTGAGTCCTAGATTGCACACCATACTGTTTTCTATAGAACTCAATGGGAGTTGCTCGGGACTGGGGAAGTTCCAGTCGCACTATAGCAGGGGTGGCCAAACTGTGGCTCACAAGCCACAGTGAAGAATGAAAAATTAAATGCAAAATTTTTCAAGCTTTATAATTATTTACCTGGTATAGTCCATGGATTAAAACATAAATTTAATGTTCATGGTGAGCAAATACGTTTAAGAATTCAAATGCTTCTTAAACATTGCAGCTCCCAAACATCTGAAGTTAATCGTAAGCAGCTCTTATGCAAGTTTGGCCACCGCTGCAATAGACTGGTATGGAACGTTGGGAACTGCTGGCTTGCTAGGAACTAGAATTTTTGAAAGTGACACCAACTAGATGTGCCCCTAAAGGTACAAGACCCAAAGAGGATTAGGTTAAAAAACAGAAGCTCATGGGGTGTTCACAAGTGAACCTTGTGAAACGGTGGTTGAGGAGGGTGGGTTTGTCCCCATTATGGTTTTGATCCAATCTCTGGGGGAATGAATGCCATTTCTAGTTTTAAAAGCCTTTCATTGGTTCCAGTAAATTTGATCTGATCTAATCAAACCTGGCTCACACCAGTGACCTCCCTGCCATTTTGCTGTTTCATTTTTTAAGAGGAGAAAGACAGGGTAAAAGAAAAGAGGTACAGAAGGAAGAGACAGAGAAACAGCGAGAAGGTGAAAAAGACAGAACATTCCAAGTGGACCCCATGTCGCAGGATGGGGTTAATGGCCTATCCTGGGTCTGCAAATGCAACAGGTCTCCTTGGACCTGTGCCAGCAGTTTTGCTGGTGCAAGACCGAGGAAAGAAAAGGGCCAGGGAGGCTGCTGCTGGAAGGGATAGGATCCGGTGCAGCCCTTTGCCACCAGATCCACCAACTCCTACATCCTCCCTGGCCCATTCCTCCTCCTCCACCAACGCCTCCCTGCCATGGTGGCTACTCAATGTGCTGCCAGAGCACAGACTGGACCGTTAGTTCAATCAATAGCTTTGTCCAGAATTTTTCTCCTGCCAACACTGCCGTGCAACTCTGATATGGGGTTGGGGTGGTCAAAAGGAGGAACGACAAGTCGATGCTCTTTCCCCTGATAATGCTGCCCCCCTCTCCCAATTACAGATTTCTGAACTTGATATTGCAATCCTTTCTTTGAACCAGTACTAGCAGCCCAATCCTGATCTGCCTGGGGCACATCGTTGCAGCAGTGCCAAAAATGGCTGCCACCGCATCCTGTGTGCTTTCCTTATGAGGAAAGGCTACGGCGTTTGGGCCTCTTTGGCCTAGAAAAGAGGCGCCTGAGGGGCGGGCATGATTGAGACATACAAAATTATGCAGGGGATGGACAGAGTGGATAGGGAGATGCTCTTTACACTCTCACATAATACCAGAACCAGGAGACATCCACTAAAATTGAGTGTTGGGAGAGTTAGGACAGACAAAAGAAAATATTTCTTTACTCAGCGCGTGGTCGGTCTGTGGAACTCCTTGCCACAGGATGTGGTGCTGGCGTCTAGCCTAGATGCCTTTAAAAGGGGATTGGACGAGTTTCTGGAGGAAAAGTCCATTACGGGGTAGAAGCCATGATGTGTATGCGCAACCTCCTGATTTTGGAAATGGGCTATGTCAGAATGCCAGATGCAAGGGAGGGCACCAGGATGAGGTCTCTTGTTCCCTGGTGTGCTCCCTGGGGCACTTGGTGGGCCGCTGTGAGATACAGGAAGCTGGATGAGATGGGCCTCTGGCCTGATCCAGTGGGGCTGTTCCTATGTTCTTATGACAGCTGGCAGCAGCTCCTCGGAAGAAGGGGACTTTTGTCCCTTTCCCTCAGGTAAAGGGAGTAGCCCTGCAATATGGCTACTCAATCCACCACCAATGAAAGGATCAGCAGAGAATCAAGAGCCTCTTGTGTAAGGTGTCAAGCCCAACACGGAGGCTCTGGATCCAACACCAGGCTCTGGATCCACTGGTCCCCCCTCCCTCCCCATGGCACGCCTCCCCCCTCCACCTCCCCGGAATGCCTCCTCCCAGCCCCCGCTTACCTCTCTGCTGCTCGGCAGACCACATGACTGCTGAACAGTGGAGGTCAGGTGCCCACCGGGCAGTAGCTTGGCACCAGCCAGTGCCGGGCTACCATCAGCACTTGCCCGGTGGTAGGGCCTGCAAACGTGCCTTATGGCACGTTTGCGTCTGCGCATGCTGGCAGTGAGCCCGCGTGCCGAACCCAAGTTTGAACTCTTAGAAGGCTACCGCATAATGGTTAGTGTTATTTTCAGCTGGTTGGATAAGTTCTTGGGTCTGACTTTGATTAACTTTAGATTAATTGTTATTGTGCTTAATGCACAACGAAATTTGATACACCATTGAGATATGAACATAAAAAACTATATTCAACAACCACATCAGTCACATGCCGCACACTTCCCCACACATTCACTACAACACGCATCATATAATATAAAAATAATATTAAACAAAACCATATTGCCCAGGAGCAGGATAACAAACTATGTCGCCTCTTTGGTGGTCATTTCATGTTCCTTATTCAATGTAATTATAGCTGTAGGATAAAAACTGTTCAAGAATCGTGTGCTGCATACTCTGATAGTTCTGTTCCAAAGGCAACAATTCAAAGAAATTCTGAGCCATATGAAAGGAATCTCTAAGAATACTGTATGATTTCTGCAAGCAGTGAGATGTAAAGGTGCCCTCCAAAGCTGGTAGATGGTTGATGATGTTCTGCTCAGTCATAATTCTCTGCAAAGCTTTTGTCCCCTGCAGAGCAGTTTCTGTACCATGCCAAAATACCTAAGATAAGAGAGCTGTGGACCTCTGCAGCCCCGCGCCCGGGGCAAAGCCCCGCAATGACCGCTGCCCCATGCATAAATCTATTCATGGAGCCTTGCACGACCTCCTCCCATGCAGGGGAAACTTCTGTGAGGTTCCCCAGCGCTATAAACGGTGCTTCTGGCAAACTGGAAGCAGTTTCACCCTATTGGCAGCCTCAGAGGCTTCTGTGGGGTCCCTGTGACTGGCACCTGGGGCATTTGCCCCAGGAAGTTCTATGGCAGGCACGCAACTGAGTCAGGACATTCTTGATGGTGCAACAAGAACAGGACACAGGCAGCTGCTGTGACAAATTTATCTTCCTAAGCCTTCTCAGAAAATATAGCCGCTTTTAAATTTACCAACATGTTGGTGTCAATACTCCATGAGAGGTCCTCTGTGATGTAAGTACCGAGGAATTTAAAACGTGCAACCCTCTCCACCTCCTCACCATTTATATATAATGGTGCATATACATCTTTCTTTTTCTGGAAGTCAATGATAAGTTTTTAGTTTTCTGGATGTTAAGTGTGAGATTATTTGCACAGCTTGAATTAATTGTGTCACAATTTTGCCTCTGGTTTTGTGTTTTCTTTGCATGCGCCAGCTGCCATGAGCAGAGTGCAAGCTATTAAGGATCACACCGGGCCTGACTGCCGCTTTCTGAACTTCAGAACTGGGGAAGAGATCATGGTCCACTTCAAACTTTCAAGGACAAGGGACGATTTGTGGGCAGGAAGTGTAAGTATTTCAAAAGGCAGACACTTCTCAAGAAGGAATTGGAATTTGGTGATATCCAGAACAGATTCGTACAGTTAGGACAAGTAACCAAGTTCAGTTGGTGGGCAAATGAAATGACATATTTTCTACGATAACCTAATTGTAACATGTCCACTGTCAGATGGAAGAATGCAGTGCTTGAAAAGCACGGCTTCAGGCTTGACTGCAGAGAAAGCCCTAAGTTCCATGCAAGGCTGGGTGGGCCCTTCCTTCATCCCTGTCGCACGTCCTGGAGTCCTGCACATGCCCAGCGCCAACCTTGAAAATTCCACAGCAGGTGAGGGAACTCCATGTACATCCATTTGCCTTGAGCTACAGGAGGAAGGAGACTCAGGAGGCAATGCCAGGCACAGTTTCCTGGGAGGAAGCCGCATTGGACACAGCGGGACTCACTTCTGAATAGACTGGGCATTAGTTCCTTTTTGACTGCTGCTGAAGCAGCATCACAAAGATTGCTTCCCTTTCACGCCAGGGCTAGTAAGTTGTCAGGTGGGGCATTTTGTGGGTAAGGAGGGGAGCAGGCCATAGGGAGTGGATCTCAGCAGAAAACATGCACACTGAATCTCATACCGTATTTTTTGGCCTACCCTGCCATCTTGCTCTCCTACGGTGCCAGCTGAAGAGGTCTGGGGAGACCCGGGAGCCATCAGCAGCCCTGCAGAGTGGTAATGGAAGCAGATTTTCCTTTACCTTGACTAGGCTCTTCTAGTCACCCACCACCACAGCATGCAATATGCCCCTCCATGGCTTGGCAGCACAGCGGGGGATAAGAACATAAGAGCCCCACTGGATCAGGCCAAAAGCCTTCTAGTTCAGGTTCCTTTATCTCACAGTGACCTACCAGATGCCTCAGGTAGCACACAAGACACCTGCATCCTGGTGCCCTCCCTTGCATGTGGCACTGTGAGGTAGCCTACTTCTGAAATCAGGACTTTGCACATCCCTATCATGACTTGTAACCTGCATTGAACTTTCCCTCCAGAAATTTGTCCCATCTCCTCTTAAAGGCATCCAGGCCAGATGCCATCAGTACTTCCTGTGGCAAGGAGTCCCACAAACTAATTATATGCTGGGTAAAGAAATATTTTCTTCTGTCTGTCCTAACCCTTCCAACACTCAATTTGAGTGGATGTCCCCTGGTTCTGGTGTTATGTGAGAGTGTAAAGAGCATCTCTCTAGCCACTTTCTCCTTCCCCTGCATAATTTTGTACGTCTCAATCATGTCCCCCTCAGGCGCCTCTTTTCTAAGCTGAAGAGGCCCAAAGGCCGTAGCCTTTCCTCATAAGGAAGGTGCCCCAGCCCAGTAATTATTTTTGTTGCTGTCTTCTGCACCTTTTCCATTTCTACTATGTCCTTTTTGAGATGTAGTGACCAGAACTGGACAGAATACTCCAGGTGTGGCCTTACCATCAATTTGTACATATTAGCTGTTTTGCTCTCAATACCTTTTCTAATGATCCCAAGCATAGAATTGTTCTTCTTCACTGCTACTGCTCATTAGGTCGACACTTTCATTGAGCTGTCCTCCACCAACCCAAGATCTGATCTGTCATGGACAGCTCAGAACCCATCAGCCTCTATATGAAGTTTTGATTTTTTGCCCCAATGTGCATGACCTGACACTTACTGACATTGAAGCGCATCTGCCATTTTGCTGCCCATTCTGCCAGTCTGGAGAGATCCTTCTGGAGCTCCTCACAATCTCTTCTGGTCTTCACCACTAGGAAAAGTTTGGTGTTTTCCACAAACTTGGCCACCTTGCTGCTTAACCCTTTCTCCAGGTCATTTATGAACAGGTTGAAAAGCACCAGTAGTAACTAGTGCCTGCCTGCAGGGTGCAGAAGTGCTGGCACAGGCTCTGTTGCATCATGAGGGCGGGCAGGTGTGAACCATGTGGGGGTGGAGAGGCTCTGCCATGCCCTGGACCTCTCTGAGTCTTCACTGTTCTGTGCCAGCTCTATAGCTGGTACAGCTCCAGGAGCCAAGGGACTGTGTCAAGGCCAGGTGAGAGAGGAGGATATTGGCTGTGCCACTGTTGCTCTCCCTCTGCCCATCTCTGCCATGCCTCGGAAGGTCTCGGTCCCTGCCCCATTCTGTTATCTCCCAGTGGCAGGGATAGCTGGGTTCAGTAGCAGGCCTCTTGCACTGCTAGGGTTTGCCATTTTATGACAGCAGAACCGTGTTCTGCCCACTGTTGTTATGGGCCGTGCAGTCCTAGTTAGGACTGGGCTGTTAGGCTGCAATCCTGTACACACTTACCTGAGAGTTATTCCCATTGGACTCAGTGGAGCTTAGATACACCTAGGATTGCACTGTTAATGTCATTGTCTTGATTCTTTAAAAATGGGGGTTCACATTTGGTAAGAAATGCAGTTAATTTTACCCTGAAAACACACTGCAAGATGGAAAGTGTTTTCCTGATCTTCTCTCAAGGTAGGTGGCCCATAGATGCTGCCTGAGCACACCTGTCACATCTCATCATTTGCCAATGGGCTGCACCCTGAATCAGAGCATCTGTCATCTTCAGACCACATTATCATTCAGGGGATAAGGCGATACCCTTTCTGATCAACAGCAGTCCTCATGAACTAGCATGAGAAGCCCTTGAGAGCCCAATCCGGAACTCCACGCACCGTCTTACCGCTGGCATGCTGTCAGGCATGTTTGCAAGCCCTAATGCCGGGCGAGTGCCTGTGCTCGCCCAGCACTGGCCAGCATTGGGCTAGCACCGGGCAAGCGTCCGGCCTCCACTGCTTGGTGATCGCACAAACCACCGAGCAGCGGAAAGTGGGGGCGTGGGGGGAGGCAGGGAGGAGGCATTCCGGGAAGGGGGGAGGTGAGCGGAGGGTTGGGAGAGGGCAGGGAGGAGGCGTGACAGGAAGGTGGGAGGCAGGGAGAAGGCAGGAGTGGCATGCCAGGGGGAGGGAGGCGGGACCAGTGGAGTATGGCTCCATCAGATTCAAAGCCTCCGTGTTGGGCTCACCGCCCGACACAAAGGCTTTTACTTCACCGCTGGCCTTTTGGTCGGAGGTGAATTGAGTAGCCCCATTGTGGGGCTACTCCCTTTACCCAGGGGAAGGGGACAAAAGTCCCCTTCTCCCGAGGGGCCACCCACGGCTGCCTTGAGCATGCAGGATGCAGCAGCAGCCATTTCACCAAAGGCTACTGAAAAAACTCCACAGTCAGGGAATTAGAGGACAGGTCCTCTCGTGGATTGAGAACTGGTTGGAGGCCAGGAAGCAGAGAGTGGGTGTCAATGGGCAATTTTCACAATGGAGAGAGGTGAAAAGCGGTGTGCCCCAAGGATCTGTCCTGGGACCGGTGCTTTTCAACCTCTTCATAAATGACCTGGAGACAGGGTTGAGCAGTGAAGTGGCTAAGTTTGCAGACGACACCAAACTTTTCCGAGTGGTAAAGACCAGAAGTGATTGTGAGGAGCTCCAGAAGGATCTCTCCAGACTGGCAGAATGGGCAGCAAAATGGCAGATGCGCTTCAATGTCAGTAAGTGTAAAGTCATGCACATTGGGGCAAAAAATCAAAACTTTAGATATAGGCTGATGGGTTCTGAGCTGTCTGTGACAGATCAGGAGAGAGATCTTGGGGTGGTGGTGGACAGGTCGATGAAAGTGTCGACCCAATGTGCGGCGGCAGTGAAGAAGGCCAATTCTATGCTTGGGATCATTAGGAAGGGTATTGAGAACAAAACGGCTAATATTATAATGCCGTTGTACAAATCGATGGTAAGGCCACACCTGGAGTATTGTGTCCAGTTCTGGTCGCCGCATCTCAAAAAAGACATAGTGGAAATGGAAAAGGTGCAAAAGAGAGCAACTAAGATGATTACGGGGCTGGGGCACCTTCCTTATGAGGAAAGGCTACGGCGTTTGGGCCTCTTCAGCCTAGAAAAGAGACGCTTGAGGGGGGACATGATTGAGACATACAAAATTATGCAGGGGATGGACAGAGTGGATAGGGAGATGCTCTTTACACTCTCACATAATACCAGAACCAGGGGACATCCACTAAAATTGAGTGTTGGGCGGGTTAGGACAGACAAAAGAAAATATTTCTTTACTCAGCGTGTGGTCGGTCTGTGGAACTCCTTGCCACAGGATGTGGTGCTGGCGTCTAGCCTAGACGCCTTTAAAAGGGGATTGGACGAGTTTCTGGAGGAAAAATCCATTATGGGGTACAAGCCATGATGTGTATGCGCAACCTCCTGATTTTAGGAATGGGTTAAGTCAGAATGCCAGATGTAGGGGAGAGCACCAGGACGAGGTCTCTTGTTATCTGGTGTGCTCCCTGGGGCATTTGGTGGGCCGCTGTGAGATACAGGAAGCTGGACTAGATGGGCCTATGGCCTGATCCAGTGGGGCTGTTCTTATGTTCTTATGTTCTTATTTTTTGTGCCGCCGCAGTCGCACACCCCGGACAACTCAGGACAGGGGACTCAGGCTCCTAGGTTCTGTGTCATTGCAAGGGCTGCTGATGTTTCTGATGCTCACACAGTCCAGTTCCAGCCCCTGACAGCCCAGGGCATGCAGCAGCACCATCACAGCCTGCATTGTATGCTGTGAGCCAGCTGGGGACCAGTCAGTTCAGGAGAGGTAATATTGTTACTTGCCTTCCTGTAGGCTGACTGGTCCCCAGTGGGTCTCCTCAGACCTGCACCTGCTCTTCTGCTGACCTAAACAGGAGACTCTGAGGGAAGATCCAGGCTAGGAAAGGACAATGGGATCCAGTGTGTGTGTAGCTGCTACTGAGATTCCCCCTCCCAACCCTGGCTGCTCTGCCCCTGCCTGCCAACGCTGAAGGTCTTCCACATGTGGCTTCTGCACTTCTACATGGGACCACAGAAAGCGCCCTGGGCCTTCCGCTGGCAGATCGTGTCACACGATCCACTGGTGCATGTGGCTTCCAACATTTTTGTACATCAACAGTGACTGTTTCAAATCATCTTGCCATTGAGCATAATACTGGGTTACAAAATTTCACAACAGAGCTGCAAGTGAACCTAAAGAGCAGCTGGCACCCCATATTACAGTGCTTGGTGTATGTGAAATAGTGAATTTTTATTCCTTTTATTAGCCATTGGATCCTGTCCCTATTTACTTAGTGGAAAGGTTTGCCAGAGCCTCTGCCAAATGGTGCAAGGCCACCACTGCACACGGGCCAAGCCGCGGCTGAAGGTCAATGACTATAACACGCAAGAGTGATTCTGATGGTGTGCAAAGCAATACAAAGGGAGGTCAAAGAGCCCTGGTGCAGCACAGTGGCTGCACGGCTGAGCTGTGAACGAGGCTCGGACCTGGCCTCTGCCACGAACTCCCTGGCTGGCCGTAAGCAAGCCACTCCCAGCTGCAGCATGGGGGCAAGAATACGTACAGCCCCGTTCAATGCTGCCTTCGTGCCAGCACTGCGGCTGGCACTGGGTGTTGCAAACATGCTGTAAGGCACATTTGTGCCATCCAGGAAGCAGCCAGTGCTGGTGGGGGGCCTGCACCACCCCCTCAATGCCACAGTTGGAGCCCTGGCCACCAACAGAGAGCAGGTGAATGCTGAGTGGCGCAGGGAGTGAGGAGGGCAGTGGAAGAGCATAGGAGAGGTGTTTCTGAGCGGGCAGAGGGTGGAGCAGGGGTGGGACAGCTCCAGGACACAGATGGGACTGGTGGAGGACTCCCCTGCCAAATTCTCTCCCCCCTCCTGGGCACAAAAGCCCAGCATGGGCTTCTCGAGTCTGTACCGCCTAAATAGCTGGCACAGATCCAAGAAGCCCTATTGAACAGGTTGGGATGTTACTCAGGGTAAGTAGACAAATGCCCCCTTACTCTGAGGAGACCTCCAGCCTGCTCGCATTCAGCATAGGCTGCAGCAACTGCTGCTTGGTGCTGGTGCTCCTATGCTGGACTGGGCTGGGCTGTTACTTTACGGGGTTGTTGTAAAAACAGCATCAAGATAATTCCTGGAAATAATTCTGAACACTCAAAAACATCTTGCAAATGCTGCTCTTATTAACTTCTTCTATTAGTCATGGAAAGGGAGGGAATTTTCCGAGGACAGATCAGAGATTTTGCTAGCCAGACTCGACAGGCGCCCAGTTCTGCTCACTGCAGCAGGTCTTGAACCGCGGCTGTCAAGTACAGAAACACTTTAGCTGCATGTAATTGAAAACTGACTGTCCCGCTTTTATAGAAAGGTCAAGATTTTGGATATTTCCCAGTGGATGCTATCCGGGTCGAAGAACTGTTAACCACAACAGAAGTAGAAGTGCCAACCAAGGTAAGAACATAAGAACAGCCCCGCTGGACCAGGCCATATGCACATCTAGTCCAGCTCCCTGTATCTCACAAGGCCCACGAATGCCCCAGGGATCCTGGTGCCCTCCCTTTCATCTGACACAGCCCATTTCTAAAATCAGGAGGTTACACATACACATCATGGCTTGTAACCCGTGATGGATTTTTCCTCCAGAAATTTATCCTATCCCCTTTTAAAGGCATCTAGGTCAGATGCCATCATCACATCCCAGGGCTTTTCAGACTGGGGTGTCGCGACGCATCAGCCTGTGGGCCCTGTAATCTGCCCCCTTAAGGGGTGGGGGGGCAGCCTGAAGGCAGGGGGGAGGCAGCAGCATGATCCCCAGGATCGTGCTGCTCAGGGGGCTGCAGGGGCTTGCGTGCACTTACCCAAGCCTCCTGTGCCCCTCCCCCGGGTACGGGGAGCCCTTATGCATGGCTCCCTGCAGCTGTGAAAGTGAAAGCGGAGTGATCGCACTCCACTTCTGCTTTAGCAGCTAATGAGTTCCTAACTGAGAAAAATGCTTACTTTTTGATTATGACCTGTTTAATGACATCAGTTCCAGCCCTCAGCAGCCATCATTAATGCTATTCAGCTCTCTGTTTGAAATGAGTTTGACACCCCTAAAAGAGAGTGTCACAAATATGCTATAAAGCACACTTGAGCTTACTCTAGTTCTCACATATTTAGCACTGGGACCCACTTTTTAGAATGAGAATCTTGTCAGGACCCACCAGAAGTGATGTCATGACCAGAAGTGACATCATTAAGCAGGAAAATTTTTAACAATCCTAGGCTGCAATCCTACCCACACTTACCCAGGAGTAAGTCCCAATGACAATCACTGTTAAAAGAATATACGCGGTATCTTGTTAAAAGTACAAGTCTGTTACATTTCCCAAATGCAGTCGCATACCATGGGAGCATCAAGTCTCAGATATTAAAAATAAAATATTGAAATGAATGTGAACCCACCTGAAATTGGCTCACAACCCACCTAATGGGACCCGACCCATAGGAACATAAGAACAGCCCCACTGGATCAGGCCAGAGGCCCATCTAGTCCAGCTTCCTGTATCTCACAGCGGCCCACCAAATGCCCCAGGGAGCACACCACATAACAAGAGACCTCATCCTGGTGCCCTCCCCTACATCTGGCATTCTGACATAACCCATTTCTAAAATCAGGAGGTTGCACATACACATCATGGCTTGTACCCCTTAATGGATTTTTCCTCCAGAAACTTGTCCAATCCCCTTTTAAAGGCATCTAGGCTAGACGCCAGCACCACATCCTGTGGCAAGGAGTTCCACAGACCGACCACACGCTGAGTAAAGAAATATTTTCTTTTGTCTGTCCTAACCCACCCAACACTCAATTTTAGTGGACGTCCCCTGGTTCTGGTATTATGTGAGAGCGTAAAGAGCTTCTCCCTATCCACTCTGTCCATCCCCTGCATAATTTTGTATGTCTCAATCATGTCCCCCCTCAGGGGTCTCTTTTATAGGCTGAAGAGGCCCAAACGCCGTAGCCTTTCCTCATAAGGAAGGTGCCCCAGCCCCGTAATCATCTTAGTCGCTCTCTTTTGCACCTTTTCCATTTCCACTATGTCTTTTTTGAGATGCGGCGACCAGAACTGGACACATTACTCCAGGTGTGGCCTTACCATAGATTTGTACAACGGCATTATAATACTAGCCGTTTTCTCAATACCCTTCCTAATGATCCCAAGCATAGAACTGGCCTTCTTCACTGCTGCCACACATTGGGTCGATACTTTCATCGACCTGTCCACCACCACCCCAAGATCTCTCTCCTGATCTGTCACAGACAGCTCAGAACCCATCGGCCTATATCTAAAGTTTTGATTTTTTGCCCCAATGTGCATGACTTTACACTTACTGACATTGAAGCGCATCTGCCATTTTGCTGCCCATTCTGCCAGTCTGGAGAGATCCTTCTGGAGCTCCTCACAATCACTTCTGGTCTTCACCACTCGGAAAAGTTTGGTGTCATCTGCAAACTTAGCCACTTCACTGCTCAACCCTGTCTCCAGGTCATTTATGAAGAGGTTGAAAAGCACTGGTCCCAGGACAGATCATAAGAACATAAGAACAGCCCCACTGGATCAGGCCATAGGCCCATCTAGTCCAGCTTCCTGTATCTCACAGCGGCCCACCAAATGCCCCAGGGAGCACACCAGATAACAAGAGACCTCATCCTGGTGCCCTCCCCTACATCTGGCATTCTGACTTAACCCATTCCTAAAATCAGGAGGTTGCGCATACACATCATGGCTTGTACCCCATAATGGATTTTTCCTCCAGAAACTCGTCCAATCCCCTTTTAAAGGCGTCTAGGCTAGACGCCAGCACCACATCCTGTGGCAAGGAGTTCCACAGACCGACCACGCGCTGAGTAAAGAAATATTTTCTTTTGTCTGTCCTAACCCGCCCAACACTCAATTTTAGTGGATGTCCCCTGGTTCTGGTATTATGTGAGAGTGTAAAGAGCATCTCCCTATCCACTCTGTCCATCCCCTGCATAATTTTGTATGTCTCAATCATGTCCCCCCTCAAGCGTCTCTTTTCTAGGCTGAAGAGGCCCAAACGCCGTAGCCTTTCCTCATAAGGAAGGTGCCCCAGCCCCGTAATCATCTTAGTCGCTCTCTTTTGCACCTTTTCCATTTCCACTATGTCTTTTTTGAGATGCGGCGACCAGAACTGGACACAATACTCCAGGTGTGGCCTTACCATAGATTTGTACAACGGCATTATAATACTAACCGTTTTGTTCTCAATACCCTTCCTAATGATCCCAAGCATAGAATTGGCCTTCTTCACTGCTGCCGCACATTGGGTCGACACTTTCATCGACCTGTCCACCACCACCCCAAGATCTCTCTCCTGATCTGTCACAGACAGCTCAGAACCCATCAGCCTATATCTAAAGTTTTGATTTTTTGCCCCAATGTGCATGACTTTACACTTACCGACATTGAAGCGCATCTGCCATTTTGCTGCCCATTCTGCCAGTCTGGAGAGATCCTTCTGGAGCTCCTCACAATCACTTCTGGTCTTTACCACTCGGAAAAGTTTGGTGTCGTCTGCAAACTTAGCCACTTCACTGCTCAACCCTGTCTCCAGGTCATTTATGAAGAGGTTGAAAAGCACCGGTCCCAGGACAGATCCTTGGGGCACACCGCTTTTCACCTCTCTCCATTGTGAAAATTGCCCATTGACACCCACTCTCTGCTTCCTGGCCTCCAACCAGTTCTCAATCCAGGAGAGGACCTGTCCTCTAATTCCCTGACTGTGGAGTTTTTTCAGTAGCCTTTGGTGAGGGACAGTGTCAAACGCCTTCTGAAAGTCCAGATATATAATGTCCACGGGTTCTCCCGCATCCACATGCCTGTTGACCTTTTCAAAGAATTCTATAAGGTTTGTGAGGCAAGACTTACCCTTACAGAAGCCATGCTGACTCTCCCTCAGCAAGGCCTGTTCGTCTATGTGTTTTGAGATCCTATCTTTGATGAGGCATTCCACCATCTTACCCGGTATAGATGTTAGGCTGACCGGCCTATAGTTTCCCGGGTCCCCCCTCTTTCCCTTTTTAAAAATAGGCGTGACATTTGCTATCCTCCAATCTTCTGGTACCGTGGCCGTTTTGAGGGACAAGTTGCATACCTTAGTCAAGAGATCTGCAACTTCATTCTTCAATTCCTTAATAACCCTTGGGTGTATGCCATCAGGGCCCGGTGACTTATTGATCTTTAATTTATCAATGAGGTCTGAAACATCTTCTCTTTTAACCTCTATCTGACTTATCTCCTCGGTTAGGAGGGGCCGTTCGGGCAGCGGTATCTGCCCGAGGTCTTCTGCCGTGAAGACAGATGCAAAGAACTCATTTAATTTCTCTGCCATCTCTAAGTCTCCTTTTATCTCCCCTTTCCCTCCCTCACCATCCAGAGGGCCAACCGCTTCTCTGGCGGGTTTCCTGCTTCTAACATATTTGAAGAAGCTTTTATTATTCCCCTTAATGTTGCTGGCCATGCGTTCCTCATAGTCTCGCTTGGCCTCCCCTATCACCTTCTTACATTTCTTTTGCCACAGTTTATGTTCCTTTTTATTCTCTTCATTAGGGCAAGACTTCCATTTACGGAAGGAAGCTTCCTTGCCCTTCACAGCCTCTCTAACTTGGCTGGTTAGCCATGCGGGCACTCTCCTGGATTTAGTGGAACCCTTCTTTCTTTGCGGTATACACCTCTGCTGGGCCTCTATTACTGTTGTTTTAAGCAGCCTCCATGCACTCTGGAGAGACTGGACTCTTTTTACCCTCCCTTTCAACCTCCTTCTAACCAGCCTCCTCATTTGAGGGAAGTCCGCCCGTCGGAAGTCAAGGGTTTTTGTTAGAGATTTGCCTGGTATTCTTCCCCCAACGTGCACGTCAAAACGGATCGCAGCATGATCACTGTTCCCCAATGGCTCAGTAACGTTTACATCTCTAACCAGGTCCTGCGTACCGCACAAAATTAAATCCAGAGTCACCTGTCCTCTGGTGGGCTCCGTGACTAGCTGATCTAAGGTGTGATCTAAGGTGTGATCCTTGGGGCACACCGCTTTTCACCTCTCTCCATTGTGAAAATTGCCCATTGACACCCACTCTCTGCTTCCTGGCCTCCAACCAGTTCTCAATCCATGAGAGGACCTGTCCTCTAATTGCCTGACTGTGGAGTTTTTTCAGTAGCCTTTGGTGAGGGACCATGTCAAACGCCTTCTGAAAGTCCAGATATATAATGTCCACGGGTTCTCCCACATCCACATGCCTGTTGACCTTCTCAAAGAATTCTATAAGGTTCGTGAGGCAAGACTTACCCTTACAGAAGCCATGCTGACTCTCCCTCAGCAAGGCCTGTTCGTCTATGTGTTTTGAGATCCTATCTTTGATGAGGCATTCCACCATCTTACCCGGTATGGATGTTAGGCTGACCGGCCTATAGTCTCCCGGGTCCCCCCTCTTTCCCTTTTTAAAAATAGGCGTGACATTTGCTATCCTCCAATCTTCTGGCACCGTGGCCGTTTTGAGGGACAAGTTGCATACCTTAGTCAAGAGATCTGCAACTTCATTCTTCAATTCCTTAATAACTCTTGGGTGGATGCCATCAGGGCCCGGTGACTTATTGATCTTTAATTTATCAATGAGGTCTGAAATATCTTCTCTTTTAACCTCTATCTGACCCAAAGTTTGAGAAACACTGATCTAGAGGCAGCAGTGACAGCAGGATGGCCTGGCTGGCCCACCAGCACTGTAACTAGCCCCTGACCTCTAGTAGTGGTAAGAAAAGCGCTGAGCAGGCAGGGGCTTGGGGAGAGCCCTACAGAGGCAGGGAGGGGTGTTCTGGATAACGGACGGCAGAATGGGGGGGAATCGGGTCAAGAAAGGAGGCCGGATCGGTGGAGGAGGCCTCTGCCATATCTTATTCTCCCTCCTGGGCCTGAACACCCTATTGCTCAGACTTGCTGCTCAGACTTGTGCAAGCGATTTAACTGACACAGATCCGAATAGCTCCACTGGGCAGGCTGGAATGTTACTCAGGGTAGGGGGAAAAACATCCCCTTACCTCAAGAGGTCTCCAGCCTGCTCTTTACCTGTTCTGCAAACACCTAGACCAGGGGTGTCCAAAGTTTTTGGCAGGAGGGCCACATCATCTCTCTGACACTGTGTCGGGGGCCCGGGGGGAAAAATTCATTTACATTTAAAATTTGAATAAATTTACATAAGTTTACATAAATGAATATATTAAAGATGAACTTATATGAATGAATGAAGGTCTTGCAATAGTTCAAGACCTACAAAAGGCCTTTCACAAAGCAAGGCCAGCCTTTCCTTTGCTGTTGCTACTGGATCACAGACGTGAAACAGCAAACAGTGGACAGAGCCCTCATCCCACAGCTCACGCAAGAGGTCAAACAGTCACCCTCACGGTGAAAGCAGTTGCGTTGGGCCAGTGTGGGCTCCAACAAATCTCCAGAGGCTCACTGGAGACTGGGGGCTCCCTGAGGGCCGCATTGACAGTCCTTGAGGGCCGCAAGTGGCCCCAGGGCCGGGGTTTGGGCACCTCTGACCTAGTCCATGTGGCCTGGCTGTGCCAGCACAGGTTAGGATTGGGCTGCCTGCCAAATTGCTCAAATGTGAATATTGCCTCAAGTGTTTGTCCATGTACCTTTCATGAAGTAAGACTTTATTAGCTTGTCCCATTTATGAGTCCCTTTGTGACAGAGAAGTAGGACCAAAGACTCTTCACCGAAACTGTATACAGCAGTGTTTCTCAAACTGTGGGTCTGGGCCCAGAAGGTAAGTCATGAGCCAATTTCAGGTGGGTCCCCATTCATTTCAATATTTTATTTTTAATATATTTGACTTGATGCTACCATGGTATGTGACTGCATTTGGGGAAATGTTACAGGCCTGTACTTTTAACAAGTCACTATGTAAATAATTTTAACAATGATAGTAAATGGGACTTGCTCCTGGCTAAGTGTGGGAAGGATTGCAGCCTAGGATTGTTACAAATTTTCCTGCTTGATGACGTCACTTCTGGTCATGACATCACTTCCAGTGGTTCCTGACAGATTCTGACAAGAGAAAAAGTGGGTCCTAGTGCTAAATGTGTGAGAACCACTGGTATACAGTATACATTATTACATGTGTGATGACAGCACACTTATGCATGTTCTTATTCTTAGGAAACTGATTTCTTTTGCCTTGATGGAGAGCAGTACATTTTTGAAAATGAAGATGGCGTATTTAACCACGATGAGGAAGAAACTGAATATATGCCCCTTGACACAGATGAAGGTGATTCAGAATCCGAGGCCCTGAAACAGAGAGAGATTTCCTTCAGAAAGGAGTTTAAAGAATCTTTTTCTGACAGTGGTGAAGGTGACAGCAAATCCAAAGACTGGCATACTGTGGAGATTGCAAGTTATGGCGACTCAGAGCTCGGATCTAGCAAGGCTGGGCAAGATGAGACTATACAGCAAGAAGACCCAGGGAGTCAGAGTCAGACACCAGTCCCGACACAACCTGCCTGGACTGTTACTAGCGTTGCTGGCTGGCTTGGTTTGGGAAACAAGCAAAATGAAGAAGCTGCTTGGAAAACCTTTGAGGTGACAGGACCAACTGTATTCAGGCACAGAAAATTAGCCGTAACTGACGACAGTGATTTAAAACAACTGACTAATGAGGATTCTGAAACAGAGCCAAGGGACCCTGGCTGGTTTCCGAGCAGCCTGCCAGATTTCCTCAGCTTTGGCAGTGGAAAGTCAGGACTTGGTGTGCTGCACAAAGAAAATGATCCTGCTCCACCGCTCCAAGACAGCTCCATCACCACTGAACACTGCAGCGCTATAGCATCAGAAACCAGGAAAGAAGGGCCCGTGGGGTCTGAAGAACCCTCCCCCAACTGGCTCCGTTTTGACTTGCATGATGTGTTAACTTTTGGGTACTCTACAGAAAATAAGGTCAGAAGAGAAAAGTCTGCAGGTGAAACAGCAGCAGATCCAAAAGAAGAACCACAACCTGGAAGTTCACTCTTGACTGAAACATCAGCGGACGAAGGCTCGAGAAAACCCACGACTGAATCAATGCTGCACGAAGAACAACACAAAGCAAACCACAGTCAAGAAGCTCCAGGCACAGAGGCTGAAAAAGCAAATGCTGAGATGCAGTCAGCACATCAACTGGACACAGACTTCAAGACTGCAGCAGACACATCACTTCCCACTGAACCCGATGACAAACAACTCCAGTCTCAGTCTGCAGAACAGGATTCAATATCCGACAATCAAATTATGCAAAACAGTCATGTTAGAACTATAATGAAGGAGTCAGGAAGAAACACTGGTCAGTCAGGTTGGTATGAAAGTATCTATAGTAGCATAATATGATTTTACTAAGATTAAGGGTCCAATCCTATCCAACTTTTCAGTACTGATGCAGCTGTGCCAATGGGGCACGCGCTGCATTCTGTGCTGGGGAGGCAGTCCCGGAGGCTTCCTGAAGGCAAGGGAATGTTTGTTCCTTCACCTCTGGGCAGCATTGCAGTTGCATCAGTGCTGGAAAATTGGATAGGATCGGGCCCTTTATCTAATAATCAACCAAGCCAGTCCATAACTCTTCAGAATACAAAGGAACCAGCTAAAGATCAGTTTTTACCTTTTCAGTCAAGGTTCTGATCAAATAGATATCCAAACGGCAAGGGAAGAAAACTGTAAAGGACCAAAAAAAAAAAAAAAATCAGATGTCTTTTTTCCTTTAGTCATTGATGATGATGATGATGATGTTGCTGAATATTTATATACCACTTTTCAACAAGAGCAGTTCAAAAAGCAGTTTACATAGTAAAATAAATCAAACAGCTCATTTTACAAATGTACTACATTGTCAGGGTTTTATATCTAAAAGAGAATATATAAAACACAGAAGATGACCTAAAGCAGGGGTGGCAAACATAAGGCCTGGCGGCCGAATACAGCCCCCGGAAGCTTTTTATCAGGCCCTCAGGCTCTAAGCTACTGAGCAGTGCTGAGGTGTTACTGCTGAAAGGGCAGCCCACATGAAAATTGGGCTCAGCCATATCCTGAAATATGATCAAGATTTGCATATTTTCTCTTCTGTCATTTGAAGTTAATGAGAACAAAGTGCTGATTTCTGCCATCAGCTGCTTAATGATGTCACTTTCTGGTTAATGACGTCACTTCCAGCCCTCAGCAGGCAACCTGAATGCTAACTTCGGCCCTCTGAATGAAACGAGTTTGACACCCCTGATTTAGTCTAGTGAAGAAAACCTCCAATCTAGAAATAGTGATGAAGTATTACTGTACACATAGGTGAAGACAGTAAAACAATAATTGTGAATCAGAAAGCTACTGAAAAGGTGTTAGAAAACAAAAATGGTGCCAGAAAACAAAACTGTTTGCAGGAAAATGTTCTGTTGTCTTTTTTAGCAGCAGAAAGCGATGAAGACAGCAGAGTAAAAAAAGTGAGACGTAACACACCGAATATTCTGCCTGTAGAATCTAAATCACAACACAGATTCTCTTATGATCTGCACGTAAATTAAGCAGGGAAAACCTGAGAACCATTGTTTGGAGGGTATGAAAATACGTATAGGATCATTCCTATACAGAAGTAAAAATGATGTCCCTGTCCCAGGGACCAGACCACTATCTTCTTTAGTTAGTAAATCCAGTTGCACCAACATAACATGCTAGGAAACATGTTTGTACCCTTGCAGCCACAATGGGTCAACTTGGACCTGTGCCAGCAATATCACTTGCACAAGTCTCCGTTGATCTGTGCAGGCAGATTAAGCCTGGGAAGGGGATTTGGATACAGCGTGCACTAGTGCTTCTGATTCCACCCCCTTCCTGAGCCCAATTTGCTCACACCCATTCCTGCTGCCACTCCGTCCTCCCCTCATCCCGCCCCGTTCAACTTCTTCCACCCTCTGCCACCCCTGTGCAGGACTTACCTGTTCCAGCAGCTCAGTTGGCAACCTTCAGTCTCAAAAGACTATGGTATCACGCTCTGGATGGTAGTTCTGGAACAGCATCTAGTGTGGATGAAAAGGCCAATTCGGGAGTGACAATCCATCCACACCGGGAGCAAGTGCAGTCTGTCCCTAGTCTGTCTCCCTGGCTATGGGCCTTCCTTCTTTGCCTCAGTCTGTTGGCCAAGTGTCTCTTCAAACTGGAAGAGGTCATGCTGCACAGCCTGCCTCCCAGCAGAATGCTCAGAGGCCAGGGTTTCCCACTTGTTGAAGTCCATTCCTAAGGCCTTCAGATCCCTCTTGCAGATGTCCTTGTATCGCAGCTGTGGTCTACCTGTAGGGCGCTTTCCCTGCAAGAGTTCTCCATAGAGGAGATCCTTTGGGATCCGGCCATCATCCATTCTCATGACATGACCGAGCCAATGCAGGCGTTTCTGTTTCAGCAGTGCATACATGCTAGGGATTCCAGCTCGTTCCAGGACTGTGTTGTTTGGAACTTTGTCCTGCCAGGTGATGCCGAGAATACGTCGGAGGCAGCGCATGTGGAAAGCATTCAGTTTCCTCTCCTGTTGTGAGCAAAGAGTCCATGACTCGCTGCAGTACAGAAGTGTACTCAAGACGCAAGCTCTGTAGACCTGGATCTTGGTATGTTCCATCAGCTTCTTGTTGGACCACTTTCTCTTTGTGAGCCTAGAAAACGTGGTAGCTGCTTTACCAATGCGCTTGTTTAGCTCGGTATCGAAAGAGTGTCGGAGATCGTTGAGCCAAGGTACACAAAGTCATGGACAACCTGCAGTTCATGCGCAGAGACTGTAATGCAGGGAGGTGAGTCCACATCTTGAACCATGACCTGTGTTTTCTTCAGGCTGATCGTCAGTCCAAAATCTTGGCAGGCCTTGCTAAAACGATCCATGAGCTGCTGGAGATCTTTGGCAGAGTGGGTGGTGACAGCTGCATCGTCGGCAAAGAGGAAATCATACAGACATTTCAGCTGGACTTTGGACTTTGCTCTCAGTCTGGAGAGGTTGAAGAGCTTTCCGTCTGATCTGGTTCAGAGATAGATGCCTTCTGTTGCAAAGGCCTGCTTCAGCTGCCCATTCGTTTCCAGGCCCAATTCAAGGTGCTGGTATTGACCTTTAAAGCCCTATACTGCTCTGGGCCAGGGTATCTTAGAGATCGCCTACTCCCGTACAATCCGGCTCATCCTCTTAGGTCATCAGAGAAGACCTTTTTACAAGTGTCGCCGCCTAGGGAGGTACGTGGGGCGGCAGCAAGAAATAGGGCCTTCTCAGTAGTGGCACCAACGCTATGGAACTCCCTTCCCCTTGATTTGAGAATGGCTCCCTCTCTTGAGACCTTTCGGCGAGGCCTGAAGACCCTTCTGTTTAAACAAGCCTTCTGAGTTCTCGGCCTTTTTAACATCTTTAAAACATCTTTTAATATTTTTTACAGGCCTGATTCTTTTATGACTTGCTACTGCTCTACTGCTCTTTTTACCTATTTTTTTTATTCTGACTGCTGTTTTTTATGATGTGTTAATATGTTTTTATTTGTTTTTAAATTAAGTTTTTAATCTGTTGTAAGCTGCCTTGAGTCCCTTCGGGGACAAAGGCGGGGTAAAAATAAAGTTATTATTATTATTATTATTCAGCAGGACAGCGAAGAAAATCCCAAACAAGGTCAGCACAAGAACACAGCCCTGCTTCACTCCGCTTCGGATGTCAAAGGGGTCTGATGTGGAGCCATCAAAGACAACAGTGCCCTTCATGTCCTTGTGGAAAAACCTGATGATGCTGAGGAGCCTGGGTGGACATCCAATCTTGGGGAGAATCTTGAAGGGGCTGTCCCTGCTGACCAGGTCGAAAGCCTTCGTGAGATCTATGAAGGCTATAAAGAGTGGCTGTTGTTGTTCCCTGCATTTCTCCTGCAGCTTTCTAAGGGAGAATACCATATCAGTGGTGGACCTGTTGGCTCAGAATCCACACTGCAATTCTGCATAGACACTCTCTGCAAGTTCCTGGAGCCTCTTTAATGCAACTCAGGCAAACAACTTTCCTACAACGCTAAGGAGAGATGCCGCAGTAGTTCTTGCGGTCACCCCTGTCGCCTTTGTTTTTATACAGCGTGATGATGTTTGCATCCCTCATGTACTGAGATACTCCACCTTCTCTCCAGCAGAGACAGGATTTCATGCAGCTCAGTGACGATGATCTCTTTGCAGCACTTTAGGACTTCAGCAGGGATGCTGTCTTTTCCAGGTGCCTTGCCAAAGGCAAAGGAGTACAGGGCCACGTGAAGTTCTTCTAGGGTTGGTTCACTGTCAAGCTCCTCCAACACAGGCAGACGCTCAATGTTGTTGAGTGCTTCTTCGGTGACTACATTTTCTCTGGAATATAGCTCAGAGTAGTGCTGCACCCAGCGTTCCATCTGCTGCGCCCGATCCTGAATGACCTTGCCTGTGGCAGACTTCAGAGGGGCAATTTTTTTCTGTGTTGGACCTAGGGCCTGCTTGATACCATCATACATCCCCTTGAAGTTGCCCATGTCTGCTGCTATCTGTATCTGGGAGCAGAGCTGGAGCCAGTAGTCGTTAGCACATCTCCTGGCAGTCTGCTGGACTTTGCTGCGAGCAGCTTGGAAGACCTGCAGGTTGCGCTTACTTGGACAGGCCTTGTATGCTATTTGAGCTCTCCTCTTTTCCTCAGTGACTGGTGTCAACTCCTCAGAGTGGGCTTCAAACCAGTCTGCCGCCTTGTTGGTCTTCTTGCCGAATATTGACAAGGAAGTGTTGTAAACGGCATTCTTGAAATGTTCCCATCTGTGGGATGCGTTTGCGTTGGCTGGGCCTGAAAGAGATTCCTCAAGCGCTCGTGCAAATTCCTCCACTTTTCTCCGATTCCGGATCTTGCTGGTATCAATGCGAAGTCTTCCTTCCTTTTTTGTGTGATACAGTCACTTTGTTCGCAGTTTCACTCTGCTGCACACCAGGGAGTGGTCAGTGTCACAGGCAGCACCCTGATAACTGCGTGTGATCTTGATGCTGGGAAGGCTGGAGTGTCCGGTGACAATCAGGTCGAGCTGGTTCCAGTGCTTGGATCTTGGGTGTCTCCAAGAACGTAAGAACAGCCCCACTGGATCAGGCCATAGGCCCATCTAGTCCAGCTTCCTGTATCTCACAGCGGCCCACCAAATGCCCCAGGGAGCACACCAGATAACAAGAGACCTCATCCTGGCATTTTGACATAGCCCATTTCAAAAATCAGGAGGTTGCACATACACATCATGGCTTGTAATCCATAATGGATTTTTCCTCCAGAAACTTGTCCCATCCCCTTTTAAAGGCATCCAGGCCAGGTGCCATCACCACATCCGGTGACAAGGAGTTCCACAGACCAACCACATGCCGAGTAAAGAAATATTTTTTTTTGTCTGTTCTAACTCTCCCAACACTCAATTTTAGTGGATGTCCCCTGGTTCTGGTGTTATGTGAGATTGTAAAGAGCACCTCTCTATCCACTCTGTCCATCCCCTGTATAATTTTGTATGTCTAAATCAAGTCATGCACATTGGGGCAAAAAAATCAAAACTTTAGATATGGGCTGATGAGTCCTGTGCTGTCTGTGACAGATCAGGAGAGAGATCTTGGGGTGGTGGTGGACAGGTCGATGAAAGTGTCGACCCAATGTGCGGCGGCAGTAAAGAAGGCCAATTCTATGCTTGGGATCATTAGGAAAGGTATTGAGAACAAAATGGCTAATATTATAATCGTTGTTGGCAACCTTCAGTCTCAAAAGACTATGGTATCACGCTCTGGATGGTGGTTCTGGCACAGCGTCTAGTGTGGCTGAAAAAGCCGATTCGGGAGTGACAATCCCTTCCACACTGGGAGCAAGTGCAGTCTGTCCCTGGTCTGTCTCCCTGGCTATGGGCCTTCCTTCTTTGCCTCTTTGCCTCAGTCTGTTGGCCAAGTGTCTCTTCAAACTGGGAAAGGCCATGCTGCACAGCCTGCCTCCAAGCGGGCCGCTCAGAGGCCAGGGTTTCCCACCTGTTGAGGTCTACTCCTAAGGCCTTCAGTTCCCTCTTGCAGATGTCCTTGTATCGCAGCTGTGGTCTACCTGTAGGGCGCTTTCCTTGCACGAGTTCTCCATAGAGGAGATCCTTTGGGATCCGGCCATCATCCATTCTCACAACATGACCAAGCCAACGCAGGCGTCTCTGTTTCAGAAGTGCATACATGCTAGGGATTCCAGCTCGTTCCAGGACTGTGATGTTTGGAACTTTGTCCTGCCAGGTGATGCCGAGAATACGTCGGAGGCAGCACATGTGGAAAGCATTCAGTTTCCTCTCCTGTTGTGAGCAAAGAGTCCATGACTCGCTGCAGTACAGAAGTGTACTCAAGACGCAAGCGCTGTAGACCTGGATCTTGGTATGTTCCATCAGCTTCTTGTTGGACCACTTTCTCTTTGTGAGCCTAGAAAACGTGGTAGCTGCTTTACCAATGTGCTTGTTTAGCTCGGTATCGAAAGAGTGTCGGAGATCGTTGAGCCAAGGTACACAAAGTCATGGACAACCTGCAGTTCATGTCCAGAGATTGTAATGCAGGCAGGTGAGTCCACATCCTGAACCATGACCTGTGTTTTCTTCAGGCTGATCGTCAGTCCAAAATCTTGGCAGGCCTTGCTAAAACGATCCATGAGCTGCTGGAGATCTTTGGCAGAGTGGGTAGTGACAGCTGCATCGTTGGCAAAGAGGAAGTCATGCAGACATTTCAGCTGAACTTTGGACTTTGCTCTCAGTCTGGAGAGGTTGAAGAGCTTTCCTTCTGATCTGGTCCAGAGATAGATGCCTTCTGTTGCAGTTCCAAAGGCATGCTTCAGCAGGACAGCGAAGAAAATCTCAAACAAGGTTGGCGCAAGAACACAGCCCTGCTTCACTCCGCTTCGGATGTCAAAGGGGTCTGATGTGGAGCCATCGAAGACAACAGTGCCCTTCATGTCCTTGTGGAAAGATCTGATGATGCTGACGAGCCTGGGTGGACATCCACTCTTGGGGAGAATCTTGAAGAGGCCGTCCCTGCTGACCAGCTCGAAAGCCTTCGTGAGATCTATGAAGGCTATAAAGAGTGGCTGTTGTTGTTCCCTGCATTTCTCCTGCAGTTGTCTAAGGGAGAATACCACATCAGTGGTGGACCTGTTGGCTCGGAATCCGCACTGTGATTCTGGATAGACGCTCTCTGCAAGTACCTGGAGCCTTTTTAGTGCAACTCGGGCAAACAGCTTTCCTACAACGCTAAGGAGAGAGATGCCTCGGTAGTTGTTGCAGTCACCTCTGTCGCCTTTGTTCTTGTACAGCGTGATGATGTTTGCATCCCTCATGTCTTGAGGTACTCCACCTTCTCTCCAGCAGAGACAGAGGATTTCATGCAGCTCAGTGACAATGATCTCTTTGCAGCACTTTAAGACTTCAGCAGGGACGCTGTCTTTTCCTGGTGCCTTGCCGAAGGCAAGGGAGTCCAGGGCCACGTGAAGTTCTTCTAGGGTTGGTTCACTGTCAAGCTCCTCCAACACAGGAAAGAACTCAGTGTTGTTCAGCACTTCTTCGGTGACTACATTTTCTCTGGAATATAGTTCAGAGTAGTGCTGCACCCAGCGTTCCATCTGCTGCACCCGATCCTGAATGACCTCGCCTGCTGCAGACTTCAGAGGAGCAATTTTCTTTTGTGTTGGACCTAGGGCCTGCTTGATACCATCATACATCCCCTTGAAGTTGCCCATGTCTGCTGCTATCTGTATCTGGGAGCAGAGCTGGAGCCAGTAGTTGTTAGCACATCTCCTGGCAGTCTGCTGGACTTTGCTGCGAGCAGCTCGGAGGACCTGCAGGTTGCACTCACTGGGACAGGCCTTGTATGCTGCTTGAGCTCTCCTCTTTTCCTCAATGACTGGTGTCAACTCCTCAGAGTGGGCTTCAAACCAGTCTGCCGTCTTTTTGGTCTTCTTGCCAAATATGGACAAGGCGGTGTTGTAAACGGTATTCTTGAAATGTTCCTTGTCCATATTATAATGCTGTTGTACAAAACTATGGCAAAGCCACACCTGGAGTATTGTGTCCAATTCTGGTCGCTGCATCTCAAAAAAGACAGTGGAAATGGAAAAGGTGCAAAAGAGAGCGACTAAGATGATTACGGGGCTGGGGCACCTCCCTTAGGAGGAAAGGCTATGACGTTTGGACCTCTTCAGCCTAGAAAAGAGGCACCTGAGGGGGGACATGATTGAGACATACAAAATTATGCAGGGGATGGACAGAGTGTATAGGGAGATGCTCTTTACACTCTCACATAACACCAGAACCAAGGGACATCCACTAAAATTGAGTGTTGGAAGAGTTAGAACAGAGAAAAGAAAATATTTCTTTACTCAGCTTGTGGTTGGTCTGTGGAACTCCTTGCCGCAGGATGTGGTGATGGCGACTGGCCTGTACGCATTTAAAAGGGGATTGGACAAGTTTCTGGAGGAAAAATCCATTACAGGGTACAAGCCATGATGTGTATGCGCAACCTCCTGATTTTTGAAATGGGCTATGTCAGAATGTCAGGTGCAAGAGAGGGCACCAGGATGAGGTCTCTTGTTATCTGGTGTGCTCCCTGGGGCATTTGGTGGGCTGCTGTGAGATACAGGAAGCTGGACTAGATGGGCCTATGGCCTGATCCAGTGGGGCTGTTCTTATGTCCCTCCTCAGGAGTCTCTTTTCTAGGCTGAAGAGGCCCAAATGCCATAGCCTTTCCTCATAAGGAAGGTGCCCCAGCCTAGTAATCATATTAGCTGCTCTCTTTTGCACCTTTTCCATTTCGAAACCAAAGAGACTCTATGTTGGGGCTTCGTGTTGCTGACGCAGAGACCATGATGACAGCAAAGCTCTAGCAGGCGTTGGCCATTGTCGTTCATCTTCCCAATGCCAAACTGGCCTAAGCAAGTGCGCCACGAACTGTGATCAGCACCAACTCTAGCACTGAAATCGCTGAGGATGAACAATGGCTCTTTTACGGGGATCTTCTTGATAGTGGTGGCCAGGTCATGGTAGAATTTGTCTTTGGCTTCTGCTGGAGACGACAGAGTCAGTGCATAAGCACTGATGAGAGTGACAGGTCCTGCTGATGACTGGAGCTGCAGGAACAAAATTCTTTCACTTCCCACAGTAGGTGGGATGATGGATTCCAGCAGGGGATTTTTGACCGCCAAGCCAACTCCATGTTCCCTGGTTTCGTTTGGTGGTTTTCCCTGCCAGAGAAATGATAAATTTCTCTCCTTGTCAGATCCGGAATCCAGCAGCCTCGTCTCTTGAAGGGCGACGATGTCCATCTGCAGTCTGCTCAGCTCCATGTCGATGACAGCTATTTTGCATGTGTCGTCTATTTCAGGCAAGTCGTCACAGAAGCCAGGTGTCATTGTCTTTACGTTTCAGGTGCCCAGCTTTAGGGCAGGCGTTTTCTGTTGCATGGTGCAGAGTTGTCGATCTGCTTGTCGGTTTTAACCCTAAACCCCATGCACCCTGTGAGGTTTACGGGCCGTGGCGAGGCAACTCCTTACTGGCTGGTGACTGTCCAGCTTAAGGAGGGTGGTAGCTGCCCAATGAGATGCAATGATCTCTCCCACCGTTGGTAGCAGCCCCTGGCATCACACTCTATGCCAATCGAGCGAAGACTTATAACCGATAAACTGCTGCTTCCCGTGTTGTGCCAACGTTGTAAGGCAAAGTTGTCCTCTCCAATGTGTCCTCTCCAATGCGCGAAGCCTGGGTAAAGAAGTTATGGAGGATAGGCTGTTACCCATATAGCAAATCTCCCCTCTCCACGTTGCTGGAATGGTCCAATGGATAGGCAGAAGCCAATATGGTTAGTTCCAGCGGCGTTGCAGGAGTTGCCAGAGCGTGATTGTATACAGCCGCGAACTGCCTCAGGGACTCCAGCTCCTGATTTTGCCTCGAGGTTGACTCCTGAAGCCTATTCCACAACTGGATATAGTGACAAGGCAGTGGAGGTTTGAGGTCAGAGTTTCTTTCTTTTAGATGAGCTGCCTTTCCAGGCTGACGAGTCCCATCTACCCAGATGGTAGATCTTGTTCTAGCAAGCCTCTCAACAACCACCAATGCCAGTGGGAAGGCTCTAGTTTTGTGCTGTCACAAAGTGCTTTATGGCACCTTTGTGACAGTGCACCAGCTGAACATGCATTTTAACGGTGTGGGCCCTTGTTTAGATTGGACTATAGATCAGATACTCCTAAACACAGGTCATGGTTCAGGATGTGGACTTACCTCCCTGCATTACAATCTCTGCGCATTAACTGGAGGTTGTCCATGACTTTGTGTACCTTGGCTCAACGATCTCCGACACTCTTTCGATACTGAGCTAAACAAATGCATCGGTAAAGCAGCTACCACGTTTTCCAGACTCACAAAGAGAGTCTGGTCCAACAAGAAGCTGACAGAACATACCAAGATCCAGGTCTACAGAGCTTGCGTCCTGAGTACATTTCTGTACTGCAGTGAGTCATGGACTCTCCGCTCACAACAGGAGAGGAAACTGAACGCTTTCCACATGCGCTGCCTCCGGCGCATTCTCGGCATCACCTGGCAGGACAAAGTTCCTAACAACGCAGTCCTGGAACGAGCTGGAATCCCTAGCATGTATGCACTTCTGAAACAGAGACGCCTGCGTTGGCTCGGTCATGTCGTGAGAATGGATGATGGCCAGATCCCAAAGGATCTCCTCTATGGAGAACTCGTGCAAGTAAAGCGCCCTATAGGTAGACCACAGCTGCGACACAAGGACATCTGCAAGAGGGATCTGAAGGCCTTAGGAGTGGACCTCAACAAGTGGGAAACCCTGGCCTCTGAGCGGTCCGCTTGGAGACAGGCTGTGCAGCATGGCCTTTCCCAGTTTGAAGAGACACTTTGCCAGCAGTCT
This sequence comes from Tiliqua scincoides, assembly GCF_035046505.1. Taxonomy (NCBI): domain Eukaryota; kingdom Metazoa; phylum Chordata; class Lepidosauria; order Squamata; family Scincidae; genus Tiliqua; species Tiliqua scincoides. The sequence goes on along the minus strand of NC_089821.1, from coordinate 213,605 downwards.
GAGGCAAAGAGGCAAAGAAGGAAGGCCCATAGCCAGGGTGAAAGACCAGGGACAGACTGCACTTGCTCCCAGTGTGGAAGGGATTGTCACTCCCGGATTGGCCTTTTCAGCCACACTAGACGCTGTGCCAGAACCACCTTTCAGAGTGTGATACCATAGTCTTTCGAGACTGAAGGTTGCCAATACAAGTAAAAGATCAGATTGAAAAAAAGAGAATTCACTTTTCCAAGCCACTGAAATATATGTAGTGGGGGTATCAAAAGAAATCATGACTGAAAGAATAGAGGATGAAAAAGAAAGTAACTGGGAAACACAGAAAACGGATTTTAAAGAATATTCAGATCATTTTTCCACAATTGAAGGACACCCCAGCTGAAGATTAGGGGATTCTTGATAAATCAGATAAATTAGTTATACAAGGGGCCAAAAAACAAATTTTATCAATTTACTAGACCACGGCCATTAAACTCGCATAACTTTATTAATAGCAACACTGGCCACAGTAGTTGGCAGCGTTCAGTCTCAAAAGATTATGGTATCACGCTCTGAATGGTGGTTCTGGCACAGCGTCTAGTGTGGCTGAAAAGGCCGATTCGGGAGCTGGCCACAAAAGCTTCAGAATGTATGCTAAATTTTATCAGAGTTGAAAGAACAGAAAACAATGTAGTAAAAGAGATAACTAGCCAGGCAGATAATTATGGAAATATTTCTAGTGAAGGTGATCATAATCTTTTTGTGATCAAAAAGAGGACACTGTTATTTCTCACAAAACTTAGACCAGTTCATATCTATTTCCTACTCCTGTCAAAATATAAATAGAAGATCTGAATTCAGAAGAAGAGAAGGTCAAAGAGGTTGAAAAACCTCAGTCTTTCTTCCTGCCACTATCAACCAGGGCTTTGTTTTCAAAGCTATGTAGCCAAAACATATGTATGACATATGTATGTCATATGTATGACATATTTATGACATATGCAAAACATATGTAGGAAAGTATTTGTAAAGCACCTGAGGAAATGAGCTCTAAGGATGAAAAGAACCAGTTGAAATGCTGAATTACTACTGAGGAACAAAGAAGTAGAAAAAAAAGAAAAAGCCAGGGTGGTGTTGCGGTTCAGGAGTTGGACTGAGACCTGGAAGAGCCAGTCCAAATCGCTTCTCAGACACAAAGCCTCCTAGGTGACCTTGGTCCAGCCACTCTCAACCTCACCAACCTCATGAGGTTGCGGTGAGGACAAAAGGAGGGGAGGAACTATGTACACCCCCAACATCCTTGGAGGAAGCTTTGCACCAGCCCTCCCAACTCCGGAGCAGTCGTGAACATGCTTCACAGCACGTTCACAATAATGAGGATTGCGCTTAGTTAGACATTGTGATTTTTTCAAGCAGTGATTTTCATGACACGCTGGTGTTCCATAAGCTGTTAGCAGGTGTGCTGTGGGATTGGGGGGGGGGGGGTCATACTGAACGGCTGCCTGGCTGTTCCTGTCCTGGGAGAGACACTGCATCTGCCCACAGCTCCTGCTTTAGTTTTTGCGCCAACTGCAGTGTGGAGAAAACAGACATTCTCCTCATCTGCAGTTTCCCAAACGACAACTGGCAAGCAAAGGGCGGAGGGGCAATCAGGACGTGGCCAGTTGGCTGCAGAAACTGGCAATAACGAGACACCTTGACTGTTGCAGGTGGGCGCAGGAAGGCGGCCGCGCCCGTCAGCGCCGCTCGCGAGAAACGTCCTCCGGAGCCCGGCCAGGGCCTGCGTTCCGCAGCGCGCAGAACTCCCGCGGGAGAGGCAAGCACTTCTGCACGGAAGCGGCAGCGGGACTCGAGGGAGCCGCTCCGGGGAGCCGCGCCGCAGCCGCCAGCGCCGGTGAGTGGGCCTCGGGCAGCCAGAGCCGCGTTCTGCGGGGGAGGGGCACCTGGGGCAGAGAGCCGCCAGGCCGGTCGGATGCGGCGGCTGCGCTTCCTCGCCAGCGGGCAGCCCAGAAGCAGGGAGCGCAGCGGCCGCGGAGGGGCGCCCCGAAGGCCCCTGGAGGAGGAGCCCTTCGCGCTCGGACGCGCTCGCTCCAGCTGCCGCGAGGGACTGCGGTCCGGCAGCGGCTCAGGCCCCGCGCGCAGGGCCGCCTTTCCTCTGCCCGCGCAGCGCAGCGCAGCGCAGCTCCGGCCGAGGCTGAGAGGGCGTCGGGCCCGCGCGGCTCCCGGGCCAGCGGCGCACTGCAGTCCGGGCGGGCCGGGCCGGGCCCCGCCGCAGGCCCACCTCTCTCCCCGGAGCCGCGACGCTGCCGGCGAGCGGGCGAGTCCTGCTGCCGCGGCCGGGCGCAGCGCTTCGCGGGAGGCCGGCGGACGAGCACGGGGGCCTCGTCTTCCGGGCGCCGCGCATGCGCACGCAGCTGGAAGGAAAGAGGCGCACGCGGCGCCCGGCCGGAAGGGGCGTGTCGTGGGCGGGACTTCCGCGGCGCAGCTGCCTTCCGGCTGCGCACAAGATGGCGGCGGGCGCTGCCGGTGACGCGGACTCGGCCCCGGCGGAGGAGGCGGGCGGCGGGGGGCTCTGGCTGGGCTGGAGGGCCCGCGCGCCGCCCTGGGAGGGCGCCGGCAGCGTGAGTGCGGGCGGGCGGGCGGGCTCCGCAGGGCCGGGCCTGGCCTGGCGCGGGCTCGGCGGCGACACGTCTCCTCTTCTCTGCCCGCAGGCGGCGGCGACGGCGACGGCGGGCGCGGCGGCCCTGGCCCTGCTCGGCCTCCTCCTGCTCGCCTGCAGGGGCTGCCGCTCGGTGAGTACGCGGGGCCCTCGGGCGCCTCCGGCCTTCTGCCGCGCGGGCCTCGCTCCCGCTGGCGGTCCTGGGACGCTGCGACGCCCAGACGAGCCAACCGCGCTTGTGCTCTCTTGCAGGTGCGGAGCAGGCTGGACGCAGGTAAGTTCCGCCTCTCGGGCCTGGCGGGGGGGCGGGCGGGGGTCTGTCTCACCGTCTCCCTCCCCCAGGAAGAGAGCGGCGCCTGGCCGCGGAGGTCGCCCGGCTGCTGGAGGAGAAGAGCCGCCTGCTGGACCAGCTCAGCCTCTGCAAGCAGCAGGTGACTGCCGCTTCTTCCTTGTGGCGCAGCTGGGGCGGAGGGAGGGCCGCCCGCCCTGCTCAGGGGGCCTCTGTGGTCGCCCTGCGGCTGTGGCGGGCACCGGCGCTGCTTGCGGAGTGGCAGGTCTGTGTCCTGCACAGCAGTCGGGAGCATGAGGGTCCTGCTGCCTGCGGGCGGTGACAGAGCCACAGTCCCTGCAAGGGGCCACTGCTGACAGGCGCCCTGTGAGCCGTGGCTGCAGAGCAGTCGCCAGATGCAGGACTGGGATCCGGTTTGTGTCACGTGCGCAGAATAGCACGTGTGGAGTAAGGGGACTGGAAAGTGCAGCTCCCCTTGCGCAGATGCGCTGACGGGGCAGGTGGAGAGATCTAGACCTTGCCCAGCAAACAAGTGGCAGCCTTGCTTATGGAAAGAGAGCTGTCCCTTCGCGTCCTGCTCTTCGGAGAACGTGCTTGGGAGCTGTCGCTCTTCCAACCTGCTCGTAGTTTTTGTTCTGCTTTGGTCCTGATCATGGCTATGAGCTCACTGGAAGTGGGCAACGGATGGGATCAGGCTGGAGCTGCAGGACCTTCTGGGGCAGCTTCCAGCAGGTGAGTGGCTCCAGCACCAGTTGGAGTGCAGCTGAGCCCTTGAATGCTTCTCTGGCCCAGCTCCCCATTCCAGGCTCCGCCCCTTCCTGGCATTGTGGTGGTTCTCACCAGGTGCTTCTCCATAAACACCTGCCTGCTGCGTGGTCTCAGTGGAAGGCAAACACCTGCAGGGAGCGCAGAGGCCACAAGGGGATCCATTGGGTGTTTTGGGGCCTTTTGGTGACTGGAGAGGCCATGGGCAGCTCTTGAAAGACATCCTTTTTCCTTGGGAAGGCATTGCGGGAAAATGGGTGGTGGGGGGGTTGCAGTGTCACCCTGGGACGTTTGTACCCCTTGACCCCACTCCAGGTATGTTAGTGTCCAGTTTGCTGGAGGAGGTATGTCTTGTGATGGGGAGCTGCTGCTGGTATTCTGGCCTGGGGGCCTCTGTCTGTTCATCTTGGCCTTTGGCTTAGACTTGGGACCTGGGCAGCTCTACTGCAGCTCATATCTTGTGGGCCTTCCTGGCTGACTTGGCTCCTTCTCCTCTTCTCTGTCAAAGCGTGAGACTTGTCTCATAATGCCCCTGTTCTTGACCAGTCTGATCATCAAAAAGCAGGAATGGGTGGCGTTTGTGCTTGCGCAACAACTTAACAATAGGTTTTCTTTGTTCCTTTTTTTGTCTTAATTTTAATGTGGAATTTCCTTTTTAGTATGAAGAGTCAGAAAGCTCTCTGAAAGACGCCACTCTTCTGAGAGGGTTAACTACTACATTGGACATTAAGGTAAAAATCTGAATAAGGTTTGGGGGAAAGTACTTTTCTATCATTATGTCATGTAAAATGGTTTTTAAAATTATTCATCTATCAGGTGCCTAACGTTGTTATAGATTCACAGCCCAATCCTATCCAGTTTTCCAGTGCTGGTGCTGCTGTGTCTATGGAGTATGCACTGCTTCCTGTGTTGGGGGTGTAGTCACAGAGGCCTCCCTAAGGTTTGAGGACATTTGTTCCCTTACCCCAGGGCTGCATTTCGGTTGTGCTGGAAAGTTGGATGGGATTGGGCTGTCAGTCAGCAAAGGAAAATTGACAGGTCCCTTTCTCTGGCTTATAGCTGATTTCTTTTTTAATTAAGCACATATTTGCTAAACATTTAGACTTTGTCAGTACCGTAGATGTTTATTACACTAAGTTAATCTTACGTGAACGTCAATTAACATGAACTTTGGTAACAATTAAAATTGAATTTCTCACGAAACTTAATGCCTTTTTTAAGATTTGATGCAGTAGTAAAGTTAACGATTTTTGTCATGCAAGTACAGGATGAACATTCTTTAATAGTCCCAACTCTTATGTTACCTGTGCAAGTAAGCTAGATAAGATGTAGAAATGCCTTGTGACACATCAGAAGAAGTGGGTGGGGCCTGAAGGAAGGCTTGAGTGGTCAGAAAATGAGAGGTTCCGATTCTGCACGGACTCTTTTTCTTGCCCCCCAGTGGAAGCCAAGTGGAGTCCAGTCCACCAAATGGAGCGAGTGATGCCATCTTGAACTGGCGTGATTTGCTCAGGTTTCAGAATTTAGTTTTGGATGGTACAAAACTTGTGTCCTGGATTTTGGGGGTGGATTGGGGTGGGTAGCTGGTGTGCAACCTTCCAGTGTAGTCTTACCTGAAAAGCTGCTTTTTATGCTTCTGCAACTCATAATTAAAATTAAGGTCATCAGTGACTGTAGCTGTGCTGTAGTCATAAATGCCTTCAGGTAATATTTTGCAATGTGCTTATTTTAGACAGTGCATGAAGAACTGATTAGCTCCAACTCTGCACTCAAGAGTGAAATAGAATGTTTAGAAAAAGAATTGGAAGAGGAGAAGGTGAAACAATCGGAACAGGATGATTTGGTTTGTTTTCCATTTCAAGCTATATAATGCGAAAAAGTATCTTCTAAAAATATACTTGTTAAATTGACAATCTCCAAACCCTTTACAAGGCCTTTGTTGTATTAAATTGGGGGGCACTATGTTCTCACAGTTTTTTAAAGTGGACAATATCAGGGTATGAAGGGTCAGTTATTCCCACTTAAAAATTTTTATTCAAAAACACAGTATGCGTTTTTCAAAGGGAGTGATATTTAGCGTAACTGATTTTTTGAACTTTCAGTGTATTGAGCTATGTTCAAAATACACAGGTAGAAGAATTATTTTAATTTAATGGTATGGAAAAAGCTGTTAGTAAAAAGAGTATTTGTTCTTATGCAAGTTTTTGGGTATGCATTAGTTTGTTGTTTGCTTTGTATTCCTAACTAACTTTCCGTGTTGTGATGCAACGGTACTGAAATGGCCTCTGCTGCATTCAGTGCAGGAAGAGAGGCTGCTGGAGGTTTCCCTGAGGCAAGGGAGGTCACCCTGAGATAAGGGGACATTTGTCCCCTTCTCCAGGAGTAAGTTCCATCAGCTGACACGGAGTTACTCATGCTTGCAACAGCAAAATCGCTGGTGCAGGTCTGAGCAGTCCCATGTCAGGAAATCAGGCAGCTGAAGAGGGATAGAATACAGTGGGAGCCCCTGCCACTGTTCCTGCCGCCTCCTGCCTCTCTGCTGCCTGGATGACTTTTGTGTTAGTTGCTCCACTTGGATCTGGCACTGGGAGGCTGGTGGAGGTTTTGGTGCTGATGCCAGGGCATCTTTGCTGTTGCAGTGTGCTTTCTGGCATGTTTGCAACAGTGTGCATGCATGTTCCGCTGATGCTAGGCCAGTTAGGATTGCGCTCCAAGTCTAATCCCATCTTAACTTCTAGCTTATTCTATGCAAAGTACATTCTCTTGAGTTCAGTGTAGCAGACTACCAAGAGAGTCTGTTTAGTTGCAGCTTTGTGTTTCCATGGCAGTCTCTTTTTTTTCTTTAGGATTGCTGACCTTGCCGTGTATTACAGCAATTACAGTAGCATTCTCTACATGGGGTTGTATTTTGAAGAATAAAGGTCTTTCCCAACCTCCTCCTCCCTATGACCCACTTCTGAACACCCTAAAAATAGCTCCCAGGGGTCAGGGGCCCTTGGGTATTGCGTGAGCTGAGGCACAGGAGGCTGTTTTGGGAGAGACTAAAGATTGGACAAAGGGTGGCTTTTCTGAGTGCACCTCTGCTCAAGGGAGGAACTTCCGCACGATTTCTAGCCATTTTCTTGTCCCTCAGCAGCCCCCAATGCCACACCCCACATACCTGCAGGTATCTTAAAACTTAATTTCTGTCGAATTTGTAAGACAAAATAGGTTTTCCACTTTTAAAAGAAATAAAGTATCAAAAGGAAAAGGTTATGGTGAGCATCCCCACTTATAGAACACTCAAAGTGATGTAAGAAGAAGAACAGCACTGCAAGGTTTTGAGTAGGGATAGATCTTCAAAGCAGTCCTCTGATTTTGCAAGTAACGCAGCAGCATTTGTCCGGAAGACAGGCAGATGTTTTGCTTGGCACATGGGAATTTGTGCTGCTTGCTGTTGTGAACAGAGACGTTCTGTGGAGGCATATAGGAGTGTTTCCTTCCTGGCAGCCTCTCTTTGGCTAATGGCCTGTTCCTTTCAGCCTGTGCTTGCTCAGGCTCGCTCCAAGCATGGCTGATTGACGTTTGAATATGCCGTTCTCCTGTGTGTATGCATCCTGAGGGAGGCTGCTTCATTGGGATGGGCAACCCCAGTGTCTGTGTGTGGGCACAGCAGTAGGGCCCAAGTATGGGAAGAGATCTGGGACAGTTCCGCCTCTCCCCCACCTTACTTTGCCCACCTCTGGCGTCGTTAATCCTGTGCAAGTTCACGTGCTCTTTGGTAGCGTCTCACATTAAGTTTGTGTGATGATGTGAGAGCTCTCTACTGAAGCACTCTTTCATGTTAAAGGTGGCCATTATATTCTGGCAGCAATTAGATTATATCTTGCAAAGGTCTTGTCCCAACTTTTGTATGGAACAATTCTTGGTTCCTCTTCTACTTCCTTTGTCTCACTTGAACGTGTCCAATCCAAATTTTTAAGATCTATATTTCCAGTGTCTAGCTGTGTGTCTAATGCAAGCTTACATCTTGATTCTGGTCTGTTAAAGGTCGAGGCCAGGATTGCCTTAGCATCCATTCATTTGTGGCTCAATCTAAATTTTAACACCCAAGGCCTAACATCTTTGGTTTTAATTGATAATTTTCAATCTACCTGGCTCAAGGTGGTACACACGAAGCTGAGACACTAGGGATTTTCACCAGAGATTGTTCTGGCAATGGATTTGATTCAGGCAAGAGTGACTATAAAACAGAGACTGAGGGACATCGAACGACAAGAAGATGTCAGCAGGTCTCCAGATTTTCTTGCCTCTGATGACACAAGGTTTATAGCTGCCCGGGCCACTTATCTTTCATTATTAGAGCTTCCTGGACAGAGGAGAACTTTCTTCCTAGCTAGGTGGAGAGCTCTTCCTTCAGCATTTATTGAGGGCTGTTTCAGAAAGATCCCCATCTCCGAAAGACTGTGTCCCTGTGGTTCAGGGGAGGTTGAGACACTTGAACATGTCATGTTCTGTTGTCCATTTTATCAGGGGATCCAAGATAAGTTTATTATTCCCCTGAGCAGAAAAGTTTTGGGCTTGTCACAAACAGAAATGGCCAAGAAACTTCTTTCAGGGGCTAATTCTCAGCTTTTAAGACCAACTGCAAGTTTTTTGGCTGCTGCTTACAAAACCCGGGAGGGCATTATTAATAATGAAAGGAAATTTTAATTGCTATTCCCTCTTATTTGATGGCTATTTTATTGTATTTTAATGTTGTATTTTAATGCTGAATGTATTTTAATGTTGAAATCTTAAATTCTGTCTGTTGTAGGGTGGTATTGTATGTTTGTTTTTGCTGGTCTTTGACCGTAACAATAAATATCTATCTATCTACTGAAGCCCTTGAAGACATTTTTGACAGCTGGTGCTCCTTCTGCCTGTGTAACTGGATGATACTGCTTGGCTTGTATCCACAGACACATGTGCCCAAGGAACACACATGTGGAAAATCAGCTATTCCTCCCTAGAGCTGCAGCCCACAGCACCTTCTGTGCTGTGTGGCCTAAAGCCAAACCCCTTTCCCTGACCAAGATAGGGAGAAGTCCTCCAAGCGTGTGTCGAGTCGGTCTGTGCACCATTCCCAGGAGGCTCTCTGTGCCCAATTCTTGCTCAGAGGCTCCAGCTGGACTCTCTTCTAGGGCTTAGAGACTTTGCCCTCTCCACAGCTCCTGGGGATTGCAGTGCAGGCTAAGCCTGTGTCGGTCTGGCTTCCTCCCCCCCTCTGTTCTACAGGTCCTCTTCTCTTGTGCACCTAGCAAGTCCCTCAGATATAAAAAAACCATTGCCATATTTGGGGCGCTCCATTTTGCTTTTAGTCTCTTAAACTGCCTCTCTGCAATTCGAAAATGGACCCCAGTTTTTATTGAGTGTTTCAGAAAATAAAAAACACACTCACTCATAAAATGCTATATCAATTTGTCAAAATACCCATTTTGTGCTTTTGTGTTGCAGGGTGGCTTGAACACTGTTCTGTGGTTGGAAGGAATTTTTCTTTGACCCAGATCAATGGTCAGCTGGCTACCTGTAAAGCCAATTGTATTGTTTATACATGTAAAATGAAGTACATGTTGTTATTATTATTATTATTAACAAGAACAACAACAGTACTTATATACTGCTTTTCAACTAAAAGCTCACAAAGCGGTTAACAGAGAAAAATTCAATAGCTAATGGCTTCCTGTCCCAAAAGGGCTCACAGTGTAAAAAGATGCAAAAGAACACCAGCAGACAGCCACTAGAACAGACAGTTCTGGGGTGAGGAGGGCCAGTTACTCTCCGCCTGCTAAAAAGAGGAGCACCCACTTGAAAAAGTGCCTCTTACCCCAGTTAGCAGGGGTTTACAATTAACAAAGTAAACTGGAGAGGCATCAAGAGCATGGCTGCAGGAGTGTTTATGCGAACTTATATGCTAACAACTGAAATGATGGTTTAAAATAGTATCTTGTGAAAATGATCTCTTGAGAAAGATCAGGTTGATAACCTATATTTTATTTGTCTCTGGAATCTTTGTCTGCAGTTATTTTGATGAAGTGGTTTCTATCAGCCTTCAAGTAACAGCTATATAAAAGTTATTACTGCTTTTGTAGATGGCTGAACTACAGAAAAGAATGGAATTTTTGGAGAATGAAGTACACTCTGTCGAACTGCAAGGAGCTGAAGTAAGCCGACATTCAGATCAGTTATGCAAATATCTTTGTGAAAGTGTTTCATCTTCCTGGTGGTGCTGCTGACTTTGCAGAACACTCCAGCCCCCCCCCCCCCATGGTCCTTCAAACAGATCTGACTTGGTTGTGTTGCTTTCAGTGGATGGCCATGGTTGGTTCTGGGAGTCAGTGGTTGGGTGACATCTCTGTGGTTTTTATGTTGTGGATTGAGACTTGACTGAGCTGCTTTTTTGTTTTTGGATCATCTTGCTTATTTTGTATTTTGTTGATCCTGAGCAGCATTGAGTTGCATATAGGCAAGATAGATGGGATGTAAATGTCTTACATAAACAGCCTGCACTGTAGTAATGTTTTGGACCTCTTGATCAAAGTATTTCATTGTTCTGGGCATGACTTATTACTAATTCGTATACAAAGATAACCACAATTATAGATCTGGGTCATTTTTCCCTACTACAGCAGTCAGCTGCTTCCATTTTGTGGCGACGCTCTGTTGACTGTTTTTGCACATTAGCTGTGTTGCAACACAGCCCTAATCTCACGTGGTACAGTTTTGCAATGTTGAGCAATATGCACTCGAAAGCATCCTTCTGTGGCTTGGCCCATAAACCCACCAAATGCAGCGGTGCTCACAGAGCCCCTATTCTAATGGTTCTCCAAGCTTTTCAAGTGGGTTCTCAAGCCTTGGCCTACAGGGCAGTTGGTCAGGGCTCCCCATTAGGGACACGATGCTATATGTTATACAGGGCGGCAGGTTTTTTCAAGAGGATTCAGCAGCTCCCCTGGCTGGTTTCCACAGCTCCCCAAGGAGCCATGCTCACAGTCTGGAAACCACTGCCCTGTTCCCCCACCCAAACAGAGGGAGCTCTTGGGCTCAAACTGCAGATTTGAGAAACAGTGCATTCAGTCGCAGAGGCTGGAGGCGGGGGATTTGCCTCCTGTAGCACCATATGAAATTAGCGTACATGAAATAGCATTACATACATCAAGCAATCTACGCACGCAAACCTTTCGATGGAGACTGAGCTGCATGGCACACTACATACAGGAGGGCTCTTCCACCAGTAAATACGACACACTGCTTTTTGCCTTTCTCCAGTTCTCACAATGGAGAGAGGTGAAAAGTGTTGGGCCCCAAGGATCTGTTTGGGACCCGTGCTTTTCAACTTGTTCATAAATAACCTCGAGTCGGGGATAAGCAGCAAGGTGACCAGGTTTGTGGATGACATTAACTTTTTCTGTGTGATGAAGAGCAAAAGGTATTGTGAAGAGCTCCAGAAGGATCTTTCCAAACTGAGAGAATGGGCAGCAAAATGGCAGATGCACTTCAATATAAGTGTACAGTAACGCACATTTGGGCAAAAAATCAAAACTTCACTTATATGCTGATGGGTAATGCTACATCTGGAGTACTGCATCCAGTTATGGTTGCCACACCTCAAAAATAATATAGTGGAACTGGAGAAGATGCAGAAGACAGCAAACAAAATGATTTCTGGGCTGGGGCACCCTCCTTATAAGGAAAGGCTACAGCATATGGGGTTCTTCAGTCTAGAAAAAAGGTGCCTGAGGGGGAACATGATTGAGACATACAAAGTTATGCATGTAATGGAGCGAAGTACTGGGAACTAAGGAACAGCCAATAGATGTGCAACAGAAAAGTGTCTGAGCTGAGCAGGCTGTAAACATGGTCATATTAGATAAGTAGCTTCACACCAATTAGATAAGTGGCTTTACTTTTTCCCATTTTGTAGGCTAAGACCACATTAAAAGTGTATGAAATTAGCAGAGAGAGAGCGGAGAAATCTATTCAAGATGCCAGAGCAGAGAATGGCCACCTTCGTGAAAGTGAAAAACAGGTACATTCTTTTCAGTGTGTGGAATTGCAGAATGTTTGTTCTTTTAGGAATGTTTGTATTCTGGTCTTCCACAGTGTATACAATTTTAAATGCTTTTTGGTACTGTTTATGTTTAAATTATTGTGCAGAGCAGTGGCAAGCTATACAACAGCATGACTGAGCACAGGCTGCTGCTGCTGCAAGTAGCTCAGCTGTGTGAGTTCTGGTGGATGACTCGGTTCAGCATTTCTTCCTGTCTGGGTGTGAGGCTTCAAGCTTCAAAGTGTCTTCGGGCATCCATTACTTCTTACCTGTTTGTTTTGCCGCTTGCCCGCCCCGCTGATCCTCCCTGCCATGCTGGGCGCTCCGCCCCCCTCCAGCTACACCACTGCCTGGGAGTAGCCCTTGACCTGATGGAGCTTCCCTCTGAGGAGGCAGGCAAGGCCCTGGGCCGTCGCTCCCTGGGGCTCTGGCCAGAGGCTCCCTGCCCTCCATGGCGCCCACCGTGTGGAGCAGGGAGCACCTCTGCTTCAGAGACAAGAGTGGGTGGGAGGCAGAGCCTCCTCACTTGAGCCCTTTGGAAAGCGCCACCGCCATCTGAGGCACTCCAGTATTTGACCTTTGCACGTAGTCTGTGGGTTGAGTGTGCTTGAGCACCTCAGGCGGTGGTGCTTTTCAGGGGGCTCCGGTGGGGAGCCTCTGCCTCACCTGCCTCCCCATGTCCCTGCTCCCAGGGGCACGATCCTACCCAGCTTTTGTCTGCCTCACCTTACATGGCAGTGGCGCTTTTCAAAGGTCTCCAGTGGAGAGGCTCTGCCTCACCTGCCTCCCCACCCACCACATGTGAGGCACAGGGTGGGGAGGCAGGCGGTGCAGAGCCTCCCCACCAGAGTCCTACGAAAGGTGCCACTCTGTGTGTGGATTGTGAGTGCTTGCACACCGCACAGGGTAGCAGTGCTTTTTGAAGAACTCCAGTGGGGAGGCTGTGCCTCACCTGCCTCCCCACTCACTGTACATCCCTGCTGTGCTCCCACAGCTTAATGGTGCTTTGTATGCAGGAGCTCCCAGGCTCTGTTTCCGGCATCTCTAGTAAGGGGGGATCTTGCTTGGTGGAGCTGGGAAAGGCCCTTTCCTGTCTGGAGAGCTGCTGGTGGCCTCAGTAGGAGTGATGGGCTGAGTGGACAAGACAGGCTTCACGTGTCGTTGAAAACTGCCTGCAGTTCAGTGGCAGAACAGATGTTTTGCCTGGGCGTAAGAGAAAGGTCAGGCCTGGCATTTTCGCTACCAGGAGGCATCTCGAGGAAATGTCTGTCGCATGCTACAAGCCATGAAGGGTGCAGCCTCCTGATTTTAGAAGCAGGCTACCTCAGAATGCCTGGTGCAAGGGAGAGCACCAGGATGCAGGTCTCTTGTTGTCTTGTGTGTTCCCTGAGGCACCTGGTGGGCCGCTGTGATACAGGAAGCTGGACTAGATGGTCCTTTGGCCTGATCCAGCAGGGCTCTTCTGATGTTCTTAGGTTCTTATTTTTTTGCCCTTTGATAGTATTTGCATAATTCTATTTGATTAAAGCTCTTCTTTAGCCCCCCCTTTTGCTTTTCAGTTGTGTGATGGAGGTTACTGGTTCTACAATTGTAATACACCCCTTCTCCCATCTAAAAAATACCTGTGTAGACAATGTTGGTGTGTGGAAGAAAAGTTAATGCTGCAACCTGTTTTCCGTGACTTGCTAGTTCCATTTGTGCAGCCAAGTGAATGAGCAGTGGGAATATTCAAACATTTAACTTCCTCACCTGCAGTCTGAAATGAATACAGCCCAGCAAACATTTTTCCTCAGAGCTGCTCTGTTAGTATTTCATTAGATGTATTCATTCTTTGAAGCTGCTCGCAGCAGTGCGCATCATGTGTCCACGTTGTCTCCTGCGCATGTACTGCTATTCCCCCCCCCATTTCAGCAGTTCCAAAGATCATCCTCTGATGCCTTTTCTGGTCCAGCGTTCTCAGTTTTTAGTAGTCATAACACTCTGTTCGCTGACTTAAAATGCTCAAAAAACTTTGACTTTAAAGGTCGTGTCTTCCAGATTTCCCAAGCATCGCATAAAGGATGTCAATAAAAGATAAAATTATTGGATGTTCAGGGTGGCTGTTGTTGCGATGCAACTGACCTGGCCTTAAGGATACAGATGAGACCTTTTACAGTTAATGTTGCCTTAGTAACTGCTTGTTGTACGTTTAATTATTAATCTTACAACTTCTTCCTTTCAGCTGTTACAGGAAGTGGAAGGGTGGGGGGAGCGATTTGGTGAACTGAGCGAACAGACAAAAATGTTGGACTCTTCCAAAGCGGATATGGAGGAAGTGCTCAAGAACAAGGAGAGCCAAGTCAAGGTCAGTGGTGCGTGTGGTGACTGTGTGGGTGCCCTCCACTCTTCCTTTCATCGGTCTGCTCTCCCTGTGAATAGACGAAACTCCCAGGCAAGAAGGGCCATGGAATTCCATTAGTCTCTTATTAATTCTGAGTGTGGCCCCCCCACCCCCAAGTTCTCACATTGGGCCTGAGGTGCTTCAGCAAGTTCTCTTGAGGAGGAGGGGCAAAATCAAGGAAGCTACTGCGGTTTTTTCTAGTTTTTCCTCTTGACTGGCTTTACGTGAGGGAACATGGGCTCATGTAGGTGCAGTAGGAGTTGTTAAGGATGCTAATATACTGGTGGCTTTTTTTAAAGTTTTGGGCAAATGAATTTTACTGACTTTTTAAGAACCGTAAGAGAACTACTTACATTTCTAAAAGTTTTGGAGTCTTGAAGATTGTGAGACAGGGCTGTTGCCAAATTCCCTTAAAGCAGCGGTTTTCAAACTCTCTAGGAGAGTTTGAACTGCTCTAAGTCATTGCGGGGGAGGGGGGAGGCAGTGATGTCACTCAGGGGGCTGCAGGGGCTTGGTTGCACTTACCAGAGCCTCCTGCATCCTCCTGGGGGTGCAGGGAGTCCTGCGCGACTGTCTGCAGGGCTCCCTGATGCTACGAAAGTGGAACAATCACGCTCCACTTCCGGTTTAGCGGAGGTGGGGCGTGATCACTCCACTTTAACTTCTACTGCATTGGGGAGCCCTGCAGACACTCGTGCAGGGCTCCCCGCACCCATGGGAGGCTGCAGGAGGCTCTGGTAAGTGCAGCCAAGCCCCTGCAGGCCCCTGAGTGGCGCAATCCTGGGGTTGCATTACTGCCTCCTCCCTGCCTCTTGGCTGTCCCCGCCCCTTAAGGAGAAAGAGACCAGGGCTCTCAGGCTGGGGCATCGTGACACAACAAACTGCGATGTCTCTGTGCCTCTTATTTTGACTGTTTGCATCTGACGTCATGTGGACTTTAGAGGAGCTGTTGTAATGGTCATGTGATTTCATTCATTTTTTTTAAGAAAGTGTGCAGAGAGGCTAGTGATGGAGGTTTAGCCATGTGGCCTTTATTATTTCACTGTCAAAATGCCTGACCTCATGATAGCTGGGGCGTGTGTACATGGATGGAGGACTTATTTTGCAAGGGTTATATTGCAGGGAGACATATTTTGCTCCATCCCTGTCTTCCTTTTCCAATCTAGGTAGCTGCTGGGGGCTGCTAGTGTTGGGGGATGCTCTGATCTGTTGGGGAATGACTAATTTGGATGCAGTAGTAAAATGGAGTTGTCTCTGAGTGTGTGCAGAGTGCATCTCCTGCGAGTACTAAACCCGTTTTGTCACGTGTGGTACAATCAATAAGACAGGATAGAATGGCACTTCTTAGTACCAGGACACACTGTTTGTTTTTGGACTCTTTCGTTACGAGGAACAACAACAAGGGAGTCAGTCCTCTTACTGCTTAAAGTCACTCAGGCTGCCTGCATATGTTCAGTTCAGTGATTGTGAAACAGAGATGGGGGGCCCGAGGAGGAGTGGGGAGAAACCGCAACAAAAGCAGTGGAATATGTGTTGGGGGGGCTGCTAATCTGGGGGATGCTGTCTTTGTGCAGAGGCAGAAACTTGTTGGGGGATACTCTGAGGTAACCCACTTCTACAATCAGGAGCTTGCTCGTACCTTATCTTGGCTTCTAACCAGTGATGGACTTTTTCTCTAGAAATTTGTCCAATCTCCTCTTAAAGGCATCTAGGCAAGCCAGGGTTGCCCACTGCTGCCACCATATCACCCCAGTCGTGGCCGCTGTATTGGGAGCGGGGGCAGACTACCACCCCTTCTGCCGCCCTGCAGCGTGGTTCCCAGGGTTGGGGACCTCCTCAGCCCCTGTGTTTGTATGCCATTGGGCGTCATTGCATCATCATGTCACTGCCAGTTCTTTCTGGAGTAACGTGATTTTGCAGCCAGTTGGAGGCGTGGGCAGCTGGGAGGGCCACTAAACAGATTACAGAACTCCATTTGCTGGCACCGCGGTAAGTATGCGAGACTCAGGCAGCCCATTCCAGTCACCCATCTGGAGCACTGCGTCTGGGGCGGCCCTCCCAGTCTCCCCACGATGCCTCTGGGGAGGAAAGTTGTCTATAAAATACTTGATATGATGGCTGCTGATTGGCTTTGCGTATTCCCTGAATGAACTTTTCAGCTTACTTGGATGGAGTCCAAGGGTCATACCTGCCGTGTGTGTGTTTTTAAATCCTGTGTAGTCACTGACCGAGTGCTTGTTGAAGATGACAGACTGGAGCCGTGCCACAGGGGAGCATGATGCTGCTGAAGGCAACCATTTCAGTAATGATAGAAATGCAGAAACAGAAAATGGGGAGTACTCAGGTGAGCTGATATCTCTTCTAGGCAGAGGGAAAAGAAAGGAGGAATCGTTTTATTTTCAGGTTTTATAACTCTGTAAATGTTAGTTTGTTGGCAAAAAAGAATGGGGGAAGCCTGTCAACTTGTACTGCATCATACTCTGGATGAGTATGAGTACATTGAGAGGGCAGCAGCCACTTCCGTTCAACGCAAAAGGCAGATTTTCACCTCACCTTGTGTTGGTGCACCCTGGACATTAACAGAAGTGCCCGTTAGAGTTCATAATGGTTCCCACCACAGGCCACCAACATTTAAATATATTGAATCTTTGAGACCCACCCCTCACCCCTTTCTGTATATCACTTGTCAAAATGCAGATGGGCAAAACAGCCAGAACTCACTCTTGTCCTTAGCTTGCGGATAAGCAGGCCAGAAGAAAGTGTCTGGAGAATTAAACTTTGGCAGCAATGCCTATTCATTTAATGGATTAAACCTGCCAAACCTGTTTCAGAAATGCCACTGTTGATATCAAGTTTAGTCAAAGGAGTCCTCTTTCTATCTCTTCTTCCGCACTCCCTACTTTCTTCTTAAACCGCAGAAAAGAGCTAATATTTAATTGGAAAAATAGATTTTTAGTACCTAGAAGTAGTAGTTTTTTCAGCCTTCAGTTTTTTTTTACTTTTTAGTTTTATTAAAAGCAAACACACACACACACACAAAAAAAATTTTTTAAAAAATGTTACAAGGTGTGGCAAGTGTGGAGATCTTGAACTACATTTCTTTGTTCTACTACAAAATCATACAAAAATTATCAAATCTTAAACAGTCTACACCTATTATATAGTACATTTTCCACACAAATAGAAAAATAAAAAAGCATAAAAGTTAACTCCTATCTACTCATCAAATCCATAGATCACTTGGCCCACTTTCCCCTCAACATGCAGGTAGTCCATGAATGGTTTCCAGTTGTCCATAAAAGATTTTACTGACTTGCCTTTAAGAAGAATTGTAAGTTTGTCCTTTCTGCCAAATCCAATACCTTTAACCATTGTTCCAATACTGGTATTTCGGGAACTTTCCAGTGTTTTGCGTACAGTATTTTTGCAGCAGTTGTCATACATAAAAATATAGTTTCATAGTCTTTCTGAATCGAGTCATCCAGTGTTCCCAACAAAAAAGTTTCTGGTTTCATTTGTAAATTTACCTTCAATATCAACTGCTGGTATATCAAAGTCCAATATTTTTTCGTTTTTGTACAGGTCCACCACATATGATAGAACATTCCTTCTTGTCTTTTACACTTCCAACATCTGTTCGGTACATTTTCATACATTTTTGCCAATCTACCTGGAGTTAGATACCATCTATATATCATTTTATAAAAGTTCTCTTTAAGGTTTACATTCAAAATAAATTTCAGTCTTTTAATCCACAAGCTCTCCCATTGCTCCATGGATATCTCATGACCAACATTTCTTGCCCATTGTATTATATACTCCTTAACCTGTTCCTCCTGTTTCATATTTTAACAATAACTTATACATTTTAGTAATGACTTGTTCTTCTATCAGACGTAACTGACTCTCCAATAGAGATATACAATCTTCAAAACCATACATTTTCTTATCCACTCTGAATTTCTCCAAAAGTTGTATATACTGAAACAACTGAAAACTATATCCCTCCCCTAAAAGCTCCTCTCTTGTCCATTCTATATTCAGTTTGTGTAAAAATTATTAAATTTCTATATGATATCCAAATTTCTGTAGAACCTATATGACGTCCAAAAGAAGCTTCTTGCGGAGAGATCCATAATGGTATTTTTGTATAAAATCTATTTTTGTATTTACTCCATACTCTCAACAAAGCATATCTAACAGAGTGATTTTCAAATTTTTGATTTGCTTTTAATTTATCATACCATAAAAATCCATGCCAGTCAAACCTTATGTCTGAACCTTCTAGATCCAACAATCTCTCATTTCGTAACAACTATTCTTTTAACCAAACAAAGACACATGCTGCATAATAAGTCGGATCAGGCAAGGCTAATCCTCCTCTCTCCTTCGCATCTTGCAAAATCTTAAATTTGACTCTAGGCTTTTTCTCTTGACATATATGTTTTGAAATATCTCTCTGCCATTGCGTAAATGGAGCATCAGATAATATACCCGGTGTTGTCTGAAATAAAAACATTTTTGGAAGGACATTCATCTTAATTACAGAAATTCTTCCCATCAAAGATACCGTATTTATCGGCGTATAACACGCACAGGCGTATAACACGCATCTTCATTTTAAGAGGGGGTGTAAATTTGCATTCTGTACAACGCCAATCATAAGTAGTGAGGCATTTCCCAAACGTCAGTATTTCTTTGCCCCCACCCCACCTCACCTCCATCTCTTCCCCCACCCCACCTCACCTCACCTCAATCCCTCCCCCTCCCCTCCCCAAAGAAAGGGTCTCCACTTACCATATTCATCAGCTGCCAGCGGCTGTGATAATATGCGGCGGGCGCAGCGCTGACATCACGTCACGACGCTGCGCCGCCGCTAGGCACTATTGGGAACGGGATCCCTTAAAGAGGATTCCGTTCCCTGGACATCGGCGTATAACACGCATACATCATTTGCCCCCTATTTTCAGGGGGAAAAAGTGCGTGTTATACGCCGATAAATACGGTAATTTCAATCTTTCCCATCTTGTAAAGTCCTTCTTAATTTCGTTCCATATTTTAACATAATTATTTTGAAATAGCATACAGTTATTACTTGTCAAATTAATACCTAAATACGTAACTTTCTTTTCAACCATAAAACCTGTCTTATTCATCAACCCTAGCTGATCTTGTGTACTCATATTTTTTGTTAAAATTTTTGCTTTCTGTTTGTTAGTTTTGAAACCTGCTAGAAGTAGTTTTTTATGAAATCGAGATTGCTTATTTTTTCCAGTGACCTACTGTGTTTTCCCCTCTATCCCTTTAACCAGATGATCAGGAAAAGCAAATTATAAGGGAGCTGATATGTGCTGCTAAGGTAATGGAACAATACTATGATTTTTAAAAAAAAGTTTTAGAAACCTTTTAGGGGAGATAAACCTGAGAAAGTGTTTAGTGTATGCAGTCTTGCCACCTTGTGTATGTTATGGGAGTGATGGGACTCTATTCATATGGTGCATTTTTACATAAGTAACTTTGTGCTTACTTCTACAAGCCACTTTCTAAAGATACAGTGCAGCTGTAGTGTCCTACACCAGAAGTCCCACTGAGCTCCTTCTGAACAAATGTGTCTCAGACTGCACTACACATGGTGGTGTTTGTTTTTTGAAGTGGCATGTATCTCAAAAAGGGGGGTGGGTGGGTGGCTATCCTTCAGTTGTAGGATGCTGTCTGGCTTTCCTTTGCCATGAGTTGACTACTGCTCCAGCCAGCAGATGATTCAAGACCAAATGAGGATTTATTATACCAGGGAAGCCATACATCAGGAGTGTCTCTCACAGTGACTGGCTTTAAACAGTGTTGTTTCTTTTCTCTTTCATATAGCTGAGTGCTCGCCTAAAATCCTTGGAAGCAGAAAGGAGTCAAGTATATTCAAAGCTAACTGATGAAAACAAAGCAAAAGAGGAGCTTGCAGGTAAACCTTAAAATGATTATTGACAAAACAATATTTATTAATTTAAAAAACTTCTACGTCACCTTTCAAGGGGTTATCAGAGTGCCTTGCAGCATTCAGTATAACTTTAGTAAACTGTAACAAAATATCTAATAATTAAACAGAGCTAGTAACCAAAATCAGAACAGCATGACATAAGACAGGGGAAAGCAAAATGGAACAAGATTTTTTTTTTGGGGGGGGGGGTGATCCACAGACCGAAAAATGATGTAAAGTTGCATAAGTTACGTATTCAGAATTTAGAGCAGTTGTGTTGTATCTAGTACATTGGTTCCCAGCCTTGGTGTCACGACCTCAAGGGGATCGTGGAGAGCTTGGCACCGCTATCTTGAAAGGCAGAGCTTGAGAATGTGAGGTGGGAGAGAGAGAACACAGTGACCCTGAGCATACGTGCGTGGGCGGGTGGTGTAGTCTCTCCCGGGTCCCTCGCCAAGCAGGCGTGTCGCACCTTCTCTATACATGTCGAGGTGATTCACAGCATGCAGGGAAGAGGAAGGGCTCGGGATGCTGAGGGGGCATGGGGAGGGAAGAGGTACGGGATTGCAGGCATAAATGTTAGCAGCAGCCTTGATCTGGAAGGTCTGGGCCTTGAAGTTTAAATATTGGGGGAGGGGCAAGGCTAGGAGTGAGAGTCAAGTTCTGTATTTAAAGATGGTGGTAGAGAGGGCTTTTGGAGTAGGCTATTGCTAGACCTTCATTCCAACTCCTTTCTTCCTTCTTGTGTGCCCTTGCAGCCTGATCATCTGCCTAATTTTCATTCCGTTCGTGCAGTCTTCCCCTCCATCCTGAAATCAGTTTGGTGCTGTGTATAGCTGCAGTGTCTTTTTCACTGTATCCCTTCCCCATTCCTATCTCTCTGCCTCATTCTGCATAGCCTTGTGCGTGCGCACAGGTGGTGGGGTGTTTTGCTTACCACTGATTGCCTGATATGGGTTGGCAACAGAAGTGTCAGGTTGGGGTTGTGAGCCTCCACTCCTTAGCTGCAGAAGCTCACGCAAGTGGCTGTCGCTGTGCCTCCACTGCCCGGCTGCGGGACGGAGACACAATAATATGCATTGGTGAGGGTGCCCCCCCTCTGTCTCTCTCTCTCTCTCACACACACCCATCCATTTGTGCAAACGGGGCTGCTTATGAGCACAACTTTAAAAATGTGATTCTTTTCCAAAATTGTGGTTGGTTAGAAACAAGGATTTCAGTTCCCGCTTGATGTTGTTGCTTCTGGCCCTGCCAGCACAATGGCGTCACTTCTGTTTCTTGCTTAATAACATCACTTCTGGGGGTCTTGATAGGCTGTCACATCTAAAAGGGGTCCTAGTTAAAAAAAAAATCAGTGGTGGGAACTACTGATTTTGTTTTCATTCTGTGAGCTGAGATTATTCACTAATGTAAGAATGTTCTGAATTATTTGCTCGCAAAGAAACCAAACAAATCTCAATTTATGTTCAGTAGAAAGTACTCCTGTTGGAGAGGACTGCAACCTTATTTCAATCTGATGCCTCAGGAAGGTGTTTTCTCCTTCCTGTGCCATGGTTTGCACTAACTGTAGCTTGACATAATGTCCAAATAGATAAATAGACAAAGATAGCTGCTATGCCATGGAGAGAGGAGTGCATTTAAAGTAGTAATGTATAATTCAGTGGGGCTTGATAATTTGAAAAAACAACCAGCTTTGGGGTTGTATGATGCAGGAATGCCATGAAGTTTCCCACAAATGCTGAAATAATTCAAAATCAAGTCTTTTTCTTTTCAGGATTAGCATGTTCAGGTATAATGGGTTTTTTGGTATGGCTTTAACTGTGTTAACTCTCTTATCCTGGTAGAACGCGTTGAAAGTCTGCAGAAGGAACATGTGATGCTTCAGTCTGAAAATGCACACTTTGAAAGTGAAGTTCAGAAGCTTCAGCAAAAGCTGAAAGTCATGACGGAGCTGTATCAAGAAAACGAAGTGAACCTGCACAGGTATTGGTGGCCCTGGATGCTTTTCTTAATGCTGAACTCTTTCTGGTGACTAGATTTCTGGTTCAAACACCAAGAATATTTGTGTTAGAATTTTATATGCGACTCAAACCTGCCATATTGTTCTAGCCAGTGTGCCCTTCTGCTGGCACAGGAATCCTGCTGCCAAATCCTCTGAGCTGCCCTGCTTATCCAGAACCATCTTGTGCAATTAGCCTATATATTATTTTCAAGAGACACACGTTGAATACTTTTTGCTTATTAAAGCATTCATACCTTTCTTTCCAGAAGCTCAAGGCGGCTTACAGTAAATAAAATTAGTAAATATGTAAAAAGTAAGCTTGAAGTATACACATTCAAAGAATTTACAAAGTATATAAATTCAAAATTTAAAATCTGAAGCATAAACCAGATCAGGAAAATTACAGCAGTGTTTAAGTAAAAGCCCATAGGTAGTGATAGGTAAAAACTCATTACCAGCTGAAAAAAAAAATTGAAGCAGCAAGAGCATAAAAAGGCCTATACAATTAAAAAGAACGGACAAATGAAGGCAGTCGGATATTGCACCCTCACCCACCCCAAACACCAATAGAAATAAAAATGTTTTTAATCTTTACTGAGGAGGCAGATTTTAAACTTTCAGGTAATGAATTGCATAAAAGTGGTGCCACAACTGAGAAGGTCCTGTTCCTTGGTGCTGCACTGTTAACTTCTACTGGCGATGAGCTCTCAACAGGGCCTGAGAGACGGAGCTTTCAGCAATCAGAGAAGATGACCTGAAAAAGTTTGTGAATCATTTTCTTAACTGGCAGCTCCCTTGACCTACTGGGCCATTGGTCCACATTAGGCTCCCCATTAGAGCTACAGTCCTATATATTGTATAAGGTGGAGGTTTTTCGTGAGGATTCTGTGACTCCAGTGGGTGGTTTCCCTAGCTCCCTGGGGAGCCACAGCTCACAGTTTGGGAACCACTGATTTAAGAGAATGGGCCAGATTATATGGGAGTAGTTGGTCCTTCAGACACCATGGTTAAGGAGTGTCTCCCTCCCCAAAGGCCAGGCGAAATAGGTGGGTCTTCAAACTCCACTGGAAGCCGTATACTGTAGAGGCTGCCCTCAGATGTTCTGGCAGCTGATTCCAGAGGCATGGTGCCACAACTGAGGAGGCCCTACACCTCACTGCCATCCCCCTGGCTTCAGATGGTGGAGGTTCCCTAAGAAGGGCCCTCTCTGATGACCGCAGGGGTCATGCAGGAATATATGGGAGAAGGCGGTCCTTGAGGTATCACGGTCATATGCCATATAGGCCTTTAAAGGTCATATCCACCTTGAATTGGGCTTGGAAAGGAAAGGGCAGCCAGTGTAGTCGCCGGAGCAATGGTGTAGTGGATTCTGCATGCTGAGCCCCAGTGACCAACCAATCTGCCACGTTCTGCAGCAACTGCAACTTCTGAACCATTTTCAGGGACCACTGGAGTCACAGGATCCTCACAAAAACCCTGCCCTTATACGGCATACAGGACTGTAGCTCCACATAGAATGTATTGCAGTTGTCTAGCTGAGATGTCACTAGGGCGTGGACCACCATCACCAGATCCGACTGACACAGGTATGGCTGCAGCTGGTGTTCCATTTGAAGCTGGGCAGGAGCCCACCTGCCTACAGAGGCCACCTGAGCATCTAGGGACAGCTGCATGTCTAGGAGGACTCCCAGGCTGTCCTTTCAGAGGGAGCACCGCCCCATCCAGAGCAAGTTATAGGTCTAATACCTGTGTAGGCGCCTTCTGGATCAGGAGAACCTCTATCTTGTCCAAATTTAATTTAATTTATTAGCCCTCATCCAGGCCTCAACTGCTTCCAGACAGTGCCCCAGAACTTCAACAGCCCCCTTGGAATTTGTTGGAAAAGAGAGATAGAGCTAGGTGTCATTCGCATATTGGTGGCACCCAACTCCAAATCCCCAAATGACTTTCCCTAGTGGCTTCATGTAGATTTTAAACAACATGGGGGAGAAGATGGATCTCTGAGGGTACCTCACAAGTTAGGGGCCAGGGTGTCGAACAGGTGTCCCCCAGTCTCACAATCTGGGTCCGATCTGTCAGTAAGGAGCGGAACCACTACAAAGCAGGACCTCCCACCCAGTCAGCCAGTTCAGGACACCATGGTCGATGGTGTCAAAGGCCACTGAGGTCCAGCAAGACCAACAGGAACGCACTGCCCTGTCTAGTCCCCAGCGCACGTCGTCAACCAAGGTTGTCTTCATCCCGTGGCCCGGCCTAAAAGGGGTCTAGACTGAAAGGGGTCTGGGTAATCGACTTCCTCCAGAATTCCCTAGAGCTGAGATGCCACCACCCACTCAGTCTCCTTGCCCAAAATTGGAAGGTTGGACACAGGTTGGAAATTGTCCAACATCATTGGGTCTAGGAAGAATTTCTTTAGAAGAGGGCGAACGTCCACTGCCTTTAAGGCTTTTGGCAGCACTTCTCCTCCCTGAGAGATGAATTTGCCATCTTCCCCACCCAGTCCACCAACCCACCGTGGGCAGAACATAATAGCCATGGTGGGCAAGGGTCAAGAGGACAAGCAGCAGGTCTCACACTCCAGAGACTCCTGTCCACATCCTCAGGCTGTATAAACCGAAAAAAAATCCCAAATAACTGGACAGACAGTTGGCTGAGGGACATCTATAAACTGTCAGAATGGAGTCCAAGTTGAGTTGATTCTGAGCAATCCTATTTGCAAAGCGCGTTGCGAAAGCGTCATAGCGGGCATGAGGAGAACCTGCCTGATTCTCCTGTGGTGTTCCATGCAACGAGTCCCAGACAATATGAGAGAGCTCCGCTGGCAATGGCAGCCGAGAGGAAATCCTTGTTTGCCGCCATCATTGCCACAGAATAAGCATTAAGTTGTAAATTTGCCTGGGTTCGGTCAGATTTGTCCCGAGTCTTTCTCCAGCACCTCTCTAGATGTCTGTTGAGTTGCTTCATTGCCCTAAGCTTGTCAGAAAACCAAGGAGTCGACCAGGCTCTACAACCCAGCTGAGGTTGCAGAGGTGCAACTTCATCCTCTGCTCTGGCCATTTCCTCATTCCAGAGGTCAGTCAGACCAGTGGGTGAATCACCAGCCTTAGTGGCAGGGAAATCCCTCAAAGCCCTCAGAAACCATCCACCATAAGCCTACACTTTACTAGGACCCAGTAAAGGACCATAAGCCTACACTTTACATATGCCCAGGACAGGGGTGAAACCCTAATCTCCTCTGCCGCCAGGTCATCCTCCCTCTGCCCAGCAGTGAAGTTGAGGTCCAATGTGCGCCCATCCACATGTATTTGGACCTCCACTAAGGACGTAAGAACAGCGCTGCTGGATCAGGCCATAGGCCCATCTAGTCCAGCTTCCTGCATCTCACAGGGGCCCACCAAATGCTTCAGGGAGCACACCAGATAACAAGAGACCTGCAAGGCTTCCTGGGAATTGTAGTTAAGAACATAAGAACAGCCCCACTGGATCAGGCCATAGGCCCATCTAGTCCAGCTTCCTGTATCTCACAGGGACCCACCAAATGCCCCAGGGAGCACACCTGATAACGAGACCTGCAAGGCTTCCTGGGAATTGTAGTAAAGAACATAACAGCCCCACTGGATCAGGCCATAGGCCCATCTAGTCCAGCTTCCTGTATGTCACAGTGAACCCCAAATGTCTCAGGAAGTACACAAGACAAAACGAGACTGGCATTCTGGTGCCATCCCTTTGCAGGAGGTTGCAAATACATAAGGACTTCTAACCTGTGATGGACTCTTCCTCCAAAAATTTGTCCAATCCCCTTTTAAAGTCATCTAGGCCAGATGCCATCACCACATCCTGTGGCAAGGAGTTCCACAGACTAACTACACGCTGAGTAAAGAAATATTTTCTTTTGTCTGTCCTAACTCTCACAACACTCAATTTTTGTGGATGTTCCCTTGTTCTGGTGTGATGTGAGAGGGAAAAAAGCATCTCTCTGTCCATTCCCTGCATAATTTTGTATGTCTCAATCACGTCTCCCCTTTTTATAAGACTGGCCTGGTGTCTTTTTTATAAGACACAATGTGGAACAGGACAATGACTGACATGGTAGGCAGGAAGTCCTGAGTTGGACCTACTCTGGGAGCCTCAACACGGATGTTGAAATCCCCCAGCACAATCTGCTATGCGAATTCCATCGCCAGTGCCAAGACCACCCTGGCCAGCTCAGGCAGGGAATACGCTGTTCAGCTAGGAGATTGCTAGATTAGCAGGATCCCTGTTCTGTCCAGCCTTCTCAGTGCCCTGCCCAGGCACCCGACCCCCACACACTGCTGGGCAGGTTGCCTAGTAAGGGAAATGGTCTCCTGGTAGACCAAAGCGACACCACCACCCTGTCCCTTCTACCGTGGCTGCTGCAATACACAGAAACCTGGTGGGCACAACTGGGTGAGATTAATCCCCCAACTTCAGCCAACCAAATCTCCGTGATGCAAGCCAGATTGGCACCCTCCTCCACGATCAGGTCATGAGTCAGGCTAGTCTTGTTGTTTACTGACCTGGCATTCAGCAGCAGCAGCAGCAGCTTCAAGCTCGTGGGGCTGCCACTTTGGCCCAAGGGAGGAGGAAGGGCCAGAAAAAGGGATGGTCTGCCTTTGACCAACCCTCCTCCTCCTGTAACGGCCTGCCCTACCACCATTGCCATATCTCCCTTTGCCCCCACCCCGTAAATTGTGGCTCCACCCCTGAAATCAAAACACATGGTACAACTGTTTTATTGTCCTCTTTTATTTAGCAGGGGGAGAGTAACTGGTCCACCTCACCGCAGCAGTGTCTTTTCTAGTGGCTGCCTGCTGGCGTTGCATCTTTTTAGATTGTGAGCCCTTTGGGGACAGGGAGCCATTAGATATTTGATTTTCTCTGTAAACCGCTTTGGGAACTTTTTGTTGAGAAGCAGTATATAAATACTATTATTATTATTATTATTATTATTACCACCACCAGTGGGGGGAGGAGCGAGGATAATTAAAACGAGATAACTCTCCAGGACCCCTTCACAATTGCAACAATTCTCCGACACGAGCACAACCAAAATCAGCCTTAAGTCAGCTCTCACCCTTCTTACTCAGAATACAAACAAGGGCCAGCCCCCCTCGCCCAGCTTCCCCCCACCCCCTCTCACCAGAGCTGCAGGAAGTAGGATGGTGCACCCTCGCCACCCCCCAACCGTCAGAATTGTGTGCAGTTGTCCTAGTTGCTGCTTCAGCTGCTCGTCTGCTCTTCTCTCCCCTGACTGAGTGATAAGGGGGAAAATGATCAGGATATTGTAGGGTCCGGGTGCCAGGAAGGGCTCCCATCTTCCGGACAAGATCCCCTTCGCTAAGAGCCCTTTGACTCTCGCCCTTTGGCACGCCACAGGCTCCAGTACGTGGAGGGAGGGAGGCAGCATCCTCCCAGCCCCAGCAGCTGCTGCTTGCTGTCTTCGTCTCCCAGCATGCATTTGTTGTGTAGCCTTTGGTAAATCAGTGGCTTAACCCAAAGATCCTTCTTAGCCAGTGAGGCTCTGGGTGCAAGTCTGAACATGCCTGCTGATCAGATGGCTGTGCTAGCAAGTTCTGCTTACCCCAATCGCCCCTTGCAGGCATTGAGAGTGGGTAGTGGAGGTTGGGATTCAGTCCTAGTCACCAGTGTTGGGGGAGAGGGAGTGTGTAGACCACTTTCAAACAAAAGAACTTTGCAAATAAAATTTACCTACGTATTTTTCAGAATTGCTAAATTCTCAGACGTTTGGGAAGCACCAAGTCTTTGTGGGGATGCGGAGAAGATAGTGATGCGACCCCCAGGATCACGCTGCTGACGAGGACGGGAGTTTCAACTTGCCTCCCCCTGTGCCGGCCTCCAGATGGTGTGGGGAGCCCCGCAGATGCCTCTGCAAGACTCCCCAAGCCTTAGAAACGTTATTACTGATCAGTATTTCTAACATATCTAAGGCTTTTTAACATTTTAACATATTTTAACTATTTTACCCTAGCTAAGTCAATCGTTATTTTTTACATCTCTAAGGCTTGGGGAGCCCTTCAAAGGCTGGCACAGGGGAAGGTAAGTTGAAAACCCCTCTGTCTCTGGCAGCAGCGCAATCCTGGGGATCGCGCCACTGCTTTCTCCCCCTCCCTGCCCCTTACAGGGCCAGCAGCAAGTGCTTCCCAGGCTGGTGGGTCTGGAAACCACTGGCTAAATCCATTCCTTTTAAAATGGACAGTTGCCAATGGCAAGGCCTCTTATAGCCCTGGTCACTTTTCTGCATGTTTACTTGCAGAAAAGTACTCATTCCTAAATACGTTGCAGCTTTTAACATACTGGTATCCCCTGCTCTTTGGCAGTTTGCTTTATCATGGAAAAGTGATATTCAGATCTGCTTTGATACTAAATTGAAGATCTGAAGAAATAGAAGTTCTGTGGGCTGTTTCAAGGGGAACAACTTTCCAGCTGTGAGACTGGTTATGGCCATGCCAGTGATTGGGAATTTAAAACATGTGAGCTTTATGCTGGGAGGGAGTAGGAGTGAGTGCCTGAACGTTATATGATCCTTTGGGAAGTTTCCAGGTGGTGGGGCTTCTCATTGGCTGAGTGAGTTCATCCATCCATGAAGTCTCCCTCTGTTAGTGAGGGAGCAGGCAGCCTCTATGGCAGTCATTTTCAACCACTGTACCTGGCACACTGGTGTGCCGCGAGTGGTCCTCAGGTGTGCCACAGGAATTTGGGGGAAGGTCATTTATTAAAAGGGCCAATGGGAGATGTGAGCCCCCACTGGCAGTGTGGTGTGCCTTGTCAATTGTCAAAAGCCTGGTGGTGTGCCTTGACCATTTTAGTGCCTTGTCAGTGTCCGTGAGATTAAAAGGGTTGAAAATCACTGCTCTATGGACTTGCTGGATTTTCTTGTCAGTTGCTGGTCAGGCTTTATCAGGACACTTGCCTGCTGGATACAGCATACTGGGCTAAAAGAGCTGCTCCGTGGCTGTGATTACTAGTTTTTAGGAGTTTTAGGGGCGGGTTAGGACAGACAAGGGCGGGTTAGGACAGACAAAAGAAAATATTTCTTTACTCAGCGTGTGGTCGGTCTGTGGAACTCCTTGCCACAGGATGTGGTGCTGGCGTCTAGCCTAGACACCTTTAAAAGGGGATTGGACAAGTTTCTGGAGGAAAAATCCATTATGGGGTACAAGCCATGATGTGTATGCGCAACCTCCTGATTTTAGAAATGGGTTAAGTCAGAATGCCAGATGTAGGGGAGGGCACCAGGATGAGGTCTCTTGTTATCTGGTGTGCTCCCTGGGGCATTTGGTGGGCCACTGTGAGATACAGGAAGCTGGACTAGATGGGCCTATGGCCTGATCCAGTGGGGCTGTTCTTATGAGTTTTGTTGTTTTATTCTGTTAGTGTTTATGTTGCATGCCTGTTCTTACAGTTCTGCCTTCTTAATCTGTGTAACCAAGAATACCTTATTTAAATAAACTATACACCTGTCATTAGGATTGTGTGTTGTTGGAGGACTTCAGGTTCATGAAATCCAGACTGGCTGCTAGCATGCTGCCTGTGTTCCCTTGGGGCCTGGATCTCAAAGAGGATGGCCCCAGGAGCTGTGAGGATTGGTTAACAGCCATTAGATGCCTGGGCTAAGTTGGGCTGGCTAATACCTAGGGTGGTGAAACAGACATTGGTTAATGCACGAGAGCATAAGATCCTCAGACCCACCCTGTTTCAGCTGATGGGCAGGTGGTGTGTGTGACACTGTTCTTCCAACACTTTTTATTTTTAAGTGGAAGCCATACATTTGATGCATGCTCCACTCTTCCAACCTCTTTTGTCAGGTTTCCATGACCTTCTGCGTGCTTCTGCAACCTGCTCTGCTTCTTCATTTTACTGTACTTTTGTGTGTATATAGTGTGTTCAGCTTTTGCATGCATTCACAAGTAATTTATATTGAGCTATTTATGTGTTTTGGCTTTAAAAATGCATTTGCAAACTAAAAATAGACTGGGTTCCACTTTTTCACTATTCCTGGTTTTCTGTAGTGCTCAACCTACTGAATATGAAAGAGACGCTTGGACTGAGAATTTTAACACTATTGCCCCCATTGGTTGCTGTTGATTATATGAATATCTGTAAAATATTGTAAATTGTGCAGTGTTTGGAAAAGTAACTTCATTTTTTATGGTTTTCACAAGAAAACAAATTGAATTGCGACTGATTAAATGATTGTTCTTAAAGGAAGTTAACTGTAGAAGAAAAAGAACGTTTGCAGAAAGAAGAAAAGCTTTCTAAAGTGGATGAAAAAATTAATCATGCTGCTGAAGAACTGAACACTTATCGGTAATGATGGGTTTTGTATCAATATTCTTCTATTTAATACACAAAATTTCAACAGCAAATTAGGCCAATCAGCTTGCAACCCTGTGAAATCATCCCAGCATGCCTCGGCAGAGAATGGACTTTCCATCAGAGAGAGACCTTTAAGCAGAGGTGGTATAGCCACCTACCAGGATACAGTATTTGTGGGCTGCCTGCATTTACAGAGATTTGATCTTGAAGACCCCTTCCAATTCTGTGAGACAAAATGTTAGCAGAGTATAACAACAAAAGAAGAGATTGTTGTAGACATCCTGGTGTTTTTGTATTTAGTAGTTGAAACTCTGAAGCAGACATGACTGCAGACTTGTAGGGCTCTACTGATGGCTGCAGCTCATGTGACTTGCCGCTGCTCCATCGGCAGGGTTTGCTATTTATTTATTTATACCGGTATTTATATACCGCCTTCTTGGTCTTTATTCAAGACTTTAATCAAGGCGGTTTACATAGGCAGGCTATTTAAATCCCCATAGCGATTTTTACAATTGAAAGAAGGTTCTTTCTTTCAAGAACCACAACATTCAGATGTTTCTTTCTGATCTGGTTTCACATTCTGGCCTCCATCCTCCCACGCTCAGAGCAGATGGAATAACTCGGCTCAGCTTGTCAGCTGCTTCCAGGTCGCACGGTGCCAGTGGCCTCGAACTGGTGACCTGCGGATGTTATCTTCAGGCAAATGGAGGCTCTACCCTCTAGACCAGACCTCCTGCCCTATTAGGCTGTTATTTTTGAATTAACTGGTTTACCACTGAGGTTCACTGATGAGCCTTGGTAATAATATTCTTCTTCACCAAGCCCTCATACAAAATTACCCAATGTATGCAATGATCCTTTTACAGACAACGGGCAAAAGATCTAGAAGAGGAGCTGGAAAGAACTGTTCGCTCTTACCAGAGTCAGGTACACCTGTTCTCTTGGCTTGATGGTCACTTCATGTATCTGGGCTTAACAGTGGGTTTGCCTTTGGAGAAGTAGCAAGCCTGGAAGAACGGCCCTCGCAGCCCTGCCTGAACCATGTTTGCTCCCATGAATTTCAGTTGGACTTGCTTCAAGTTGCGCAGGCTTGAGGTTGCAGCATGATTCTAAGCATGTATACTCCAAAGTAGGTCCTGTAGAATTTAATTGCACTTACTCCCAGGAATGTTACACAAGATTACAATCTTAGTCCTTTTTAAATCACTGTTACAAAGAGCACAGTCCAGATTAATTATACAACACCTCACACAGTTTTAAGGGCTCATTGACTTTGTAGTGCTTGAAGTAGATCAAAGCCTGCTGTGGATGTCCAGCATCAGGCTTACTGCAGCCCTGTCAGAGACCTCCGGGCACCCATGGTTCGGAGCCCTTTCCTAGCTCTTTGTAGGAACACCCAGAGCCCACTCGTCCACCAGGAGGGGCAGGAGACTGCCTGCGGTGTTACCTCTGCTTTGCTGCTCCTCTTAGTCCCTCTTAGCCTGAGAAGGTTCTAGGGATCTCTCCAGTCATGTGAGATTCTTTTCTTGGTGTGAGTTCCTGGGAAAGTAAACCTCTTGTGTGCCTTTGCAGCAGCACTTGGCTTGGGGGTGGGGGTGCAGAGATAAGGTGGGTGGGAAGAAATTGAGCAAAAGAAAGAACTGGAGGAGCGTAGAAGCAAAAGTGGGAGATGTGCGGAGGGGGGAGTGCAGGCAGACCTCTTGTGGTTCAGGAAGACGTGGGACACTCTGCTGGGGTCCTGAGGCAAAGGGAAGCAATAATGGAGGCTGCTTAGAGCTCTGCGACAGGTAGGGGAGAGGCTATGGAGGTTGGGTGGAGAACTAGGAGGTTGGTGACAAGTGAACTGGAGAGAGAGAGGCCTTCCTGGAGCTTCCTGGAGTAGATGGTTAAGAGAACAGGATTCAGATTGGAGTGAATATACCAGAGGCAGAGAGACTGAGTTAGTTTAAAAAAACAAAAAACAGTTTAAGATCTGACAAGATTTTCCATGGTTAAGATTTCTGTGGTTTAAGATTTTCCGTGGTTAATGTAGGCATTTGTCCTCCTGATATAATACAAAGGTCAAATGGTCCTTGGAGTGATTTAAACTGTACAAGTCTGATCTACTGGGTTATTGTCTCTAACAGATTATGTCACATGAGAAGAAAGCACATGATAATTGGGTAAGTTGCAAGCACCAGAGCTCTTCTGTCTTTCAGAGGAAGGTTGTGCGAACGTTCACAAGGTGCATTCTGTCAGGGTAAGGACAATCTCTGTGTGCATCTAGACTTAGTTCTGAGATGTCGCTGACCAGAGAGGCGAATATGCTGTCCCCAAACAGAACATAAGAACAGCCCCACTGGATCAGGCCAAAGGCCCATCTAGTCCAGCTTCCTGTATCTCACAGCGGCCCACCAAATGCCCCGGGGAGCACACCAGATTACAAGAGACCTCATTCTGGTGCCCTCCCTTGCATCTGGCATTCTGACATAGCCCATTTCTAAAATCAGGAGGTTACACATGTACATCATGGCTTGTAACCCGTAATGGATTTTTCCTCCAGAAACTTGTCCAATCCCCTTTTAAAGGCGTCCAGGCCAGTCGCCAGCACCACATCCTGTGGCAAGGAGTTCCACAGACCAACCACACACTGAGTAAAGAAATATTTTCTTTTGTCTGTTCTAATTCTCCCAACACTCAATTTTAGTGGATGTCCCCTGGTTCTGGTGTTATGTGAGAGTGTAAAGAGCATCTCTCTATCCACTCTGTCCATCCCCTGCATAATTTTGTATGTCTCAATCATGCATAATTTTGTGTGTCTCAAACAGCTCTTGCATTGATCCTATAAATGACAAATTTTAGCTTTTGTGACAAAATAATTTAAAAAATAGTTTGAAGGTTCTCTGGAACCTGCTGAAAACCTAGATGTGCACATGGATGTTATCCACCCCTCTGACTTTTGGTCTTGACCATTTGCTGAGCCATTATTGGTTCCTAGAAATTTTGATCCGTTGTGTTTAATCCAACCATCTGTAAGAGTTCTCCTGTAATAGATGCAGCCCATGTCTTCCATGCCCTGTATGTAGCTAGGCGGAAGATACGCTGCAGTGCTCTAAGTATTGGGGGGATGCACGTAGGCTTTCGCCAGAGATGACTGCCATACAGGCGTGGTGCAGAAGGGATGGCATTAGGTGGGGGAGATGGAGAGGGAGCTCAGGTTTCCCATCAGTGCAGATGGAGGACTGTAGGAAGTAGCCCTTTTTCTGGTGCCAGAAACAGAAAGCGGTAGACCTCCACATCTCTGCCTCATTTGTGTCCAAGAGAGAGCTGTTCCAGGTGCACACTGTGCAGTGAACAGGCTCCAAATGAGTTCGTGCGTGCAGATGCTGTACACATTTTTTTAACTGTGACACTCTCAAAATCTTTCTGAATAATGGTCATTGTCTTCTAAAAATAAGGCCTTTAACCCAGACTTTACAAGTCTCTTTCTGGCCTTGTTTCAATGCCGCTTTCATCAGTTCATCTTCTCTGTTGCTTTCATTTCACAATAAAACATTTTGTCCTGGGATGACATGGCTGGCAGTCAGTGGAACAAAATGTTCTTGCAGCACAAGTGTTTCAGTCCAGACAAAGCCCCTGCAGCATTAGAGAAGGTTTGTTGTTTATATTGCAAGTAACACAAACAGTAGATGCAACTTAGTTTATTGTGGCCATGAAGGGATCCTATGCAGATGTCCTATGCAGCTGACCCTTTTGTGAACTGCACCACCTGATGGACCTGAGCAGTCTGTTTTCATAGCAGCAACATAGTTCCTGCGTGATTTGCAGGTATTGTGCAGTGCTGACATTCAGTAACTGCTCCACCTGCAAACACCCAGACAGGGCACTCATATTTCTAGTGCATTTATTATTTGCCTGTTGAAATATGCTTCAGATGTGATCCTATATAGAACTTTGAAATTTGATTTGTTGCAGTGCCCAAGGGCAGTTCTAATGCTACATTGCAAGAGTTGTTGCCCTGATCTAGAGATCCTTCTTTATGATGGCCACCTGTGTCTGTGGTCCGTCCTCGTTTTGGTGCAGAGGACATAGTTGTGCCTGAATTTGCAGTTTGGATTCTTCCACCAAAATAGATAGAAAAGTTTTTAGGAGGACAGGGTGAGATCTCCCTTGCTTATAAATAGTCTCTGAACCAGAATGCTGAGGAGAGCTGCATCAGTTTTAATGTACTGATTCATACATTTTTTAAATTTTTTTAATTTTCCAAAAACAGCTACAAACAAAAACACAATATGTAACACACAACAAAAGAAATCACTGCACACACACACAAAAAAACAAAGGGTGCAGGAAATCATACATCACCATCGTATATCACTAAAACTAATTAATTATTACATATCTTAATCAATTTCCTCTTATAAATTTACCTCTCAAAATCATTTTTCATCCATAATTTATGTATCATATCATATCAAATTTATATGTAATACAATCATCTAAATGCCCTATCATATATTTCTAAAACTTCATTTTCAACCAAGTATAAAAGGGTTTTTCCATTACTCAAACCAAAATTTCTGAAAGCCTGTCCATCTCTGCCACATTCATCACTTTCTCTATTAATTCATTTTTCATTGGTATTTTAAAATCCTTCAAATGTCTAACATAAAATCCTTGCTACAGTTAAAATCGTAATAACTAGGTATACATCGTTTTCTTTATCTATAATATCTAAAATAATATAAAATTTGCTACTCTAATAAATTTATTGTTATGCTTCCTGATCTGTTCCCATTGATCTAGTAGTTGGCAACCTTCAGTCTCAAAAGACTATGGTATCGCGCTCTGAAAGGTGGTTCTGGAACAGCGTCTAGTGTGGCTGAAAAGGCCAATCCGGGAGTGACAATCCCTTCCACACCGGGAGCAAGTGCAGTCTGTCCCTGGTCTGTCTCCCTGGCTATGGGCCTTCCTTCTTTGCCTCTTAGCCTCAGACTGTTGGTCAAGTGTCTCTTCAAACTGGAAAAGGCCATGCTGCACAGCCTGCCTCCAAGCAGGCCGCTCAGAGGCCAGGGTTTCCCACTTGTTGAGGTCCACTCCTAAGGCCTTCAGATCCCTCTTGCAGATGTCCTTGTATTGCAGCTGTGGCCTACCTGTAGGGCGCTTTCCTTGCACGAGTTCTCCATAGAGGAGATCCTTTGGGATCATAGAGGAGATCCATTGATCTATTGTGATATTATTACCTATATTTTGTGCCCATTTTATCATGCATTGTTTTACTGTTTCTTCTTGCATCTCAAAATGCAATAATCCATCTTGTAATGCATATGTTTATTTTCATCTCATACTTTCTTTAACTTAAATGGCAACACCTCTTTTTTTCATCTGAAGCCACAAAAACTTCTAATTTTTTATTCACCAACTAAGCCCTATTCATTAGACATCACGTTTCTTTTTACTAGTCTTCCTCTCTTTTTGTCTTTTTCTTTCTGCTATTGGTGAGCGCCTCTTACTCGCTCCTCTAGGCTCTTCCCTCTCTGATTCATCTGTTATTCCTAAATCATCTGATTTCTTTTCATCCGATTCCATTTCTGGTCTATATTCTTCTAATTCTTTTCTTCTCGATTTCTCTTCCTCCTTTTCTTTCTTTCTTATCTCGTCTTTCATCACTGTACTAAAGAAGTTTTCTGCTTTCATTATTGAATTTATATTATATCTCTGTGTCTGATATTGAAAAAACATACCTTCCGGAGAAAGCCATCTGTATGCTATTTGCTTTTCTCTTAAGAATTTTGTCAGGTTTTCATATTCTTTTCTCTTCTTCCTCATTCTCCATGGAACATGTTTCAAAATGTTGACTTTGTTATCATCAATTGTCCATTCCTTTTCCTGTGAGGCCTTCAGTAATTATCTCTGTAAAAGGTTCTGATGAATTTCACATGGATTTCTCTTGGTAATTTGTGTTTTCTCAGATAAAAAGTGCTCACTCTTCTCACTGAGTCCAATTCTTTAGATATCTCCTCCATCGGTGTATCAGTCCATTCTGATATTAATCTGACAATCTGTCGTGACCTATCTTCTCCTTTCTCTTCTGGTATATTTTGTATCCTCACCACTTGAGCTGCACTATCCATTTGAATTTCCATTTATGGTGTCTCCGCGTCATGCTGATTTTTTTCTATCTACGATATTTAACTTGATCTTTTCTGATCTTTTTTCCCAATCTTTCAATCTTTTGTTTATTTTCTTCTGATGTAATTTTCATCTCCATCAGTTGTCCACTAAGTTCATCTGATTGTTTGGTTAAAGCATCCACACTAACTTGAGCTGGTACAGATTGGTTTGTTAGTTACTGTACCATTACCAACAGTTTTTTTATTTTGTCTTGCACAGTCTGTTTCCAGTCTTTCCCTTTCGGATCCTCTTGTGCTAATTTTCCAAGTCCCGTCTCAGACGCTGGTGAGCCTCGGACTTTCACTGTTTTGCCCACCATCTTTGTTCTTCCTTCCTGTAAAGCTCAAATATTTGTTATCAAACAAATCACTTTCACTTTCTCTTTCAATTATCCATACATCACATTGCATCACATCAACAATCAATCCTCTAGTCACTCATCAACAATAACAGAAAAAAGTTATAAAGCCTGCTTGCAATGTTCTTTAAGGCCACTAGATGTCCTCAGCTTCCTTCAATATAGACACAAATCCAATTCTTGCAATGTCTTTTTAAATCCACTAGATGTCACTAGAGCACTGTTCTTATTTTGTTTACATTTCTCTTATCTTGTTTATAGTTGTAGCCTTGGCAATGCCATTCCTCAATCCACAGGAATGTCAGATTTTTCAGCCAGCTCTTTCAGGCAATCCAGCCGCTCTTTCAAGCAATCCCAAACAACAGCATCGAACCAAGGCAACAAACAATCCACAAACTTTCCAAGGACAGTTAATTTGCAATCCACCGAAATTCAAAGTTGTATATTTTCATATATCCATAACAAGCTTGGTAAATCTCTTCTACGATTTCTCCTCACACCGATATACAACTGGGGGGGGAACCTTCCCCCCTTCTTCTCTTCTCATGGCAAGAAAACAAATCAGGCAATCAATTACTCAGTCCACACCAGGCATACACAAACTGAATAACACTTACTTAAGGCTTTCAACATCTTTCCCTGCTGGGGCCTTCAGCTTGAATTCAGCATGAATTCTCCACCATTGCTGCCAAGACGGCGGGATCTCCTGGGAAAGCCCCTGGCCAGGCCTTATCACCTCAGGAATCGTGCCATCATGTGAAGGAGTTTCTCTCCTGACAAACAATCCTCGGATCTCCTCAGATCCGCAGTTTTTGGGAAAAAACAGAGTGCCTTTCAAGAGTTCGAGAAAGACACATCTGCTCAGCTGTTGGCTGGCCCCTCCCTCTCGATTCATATATTTTCAAAAGAGCAGATAAGAGAATGCTTAAGACCCTAAATTCAGCCACAGGAACAGGCTTATGCTGCGGTTTACAGAGTGTTGTGTTATGTGTGTACCTTACCCACAGTCTAGAAATGTGCCAGTCATGCTTGGTGCCATTTAAACTACTGTAGGAGGCTTCTACTTTGTTAGGCTGTAAATGTAAAGGTTTTGTATTTTAAGGAATTTTGGTATTCAACCTGGATTTTACTTTTAAAGCTAGCAGCCCGGGCAGCTGAAAGATTCCTCAATGATATGAAAAAGGAAAATTCAAACAATAGGCAAAAGTAAGTATCATAGTGCTCAAACTGGAAAAAAAATGACTTGGTTGATGGCTACATAATGTGTTGTATTGTCACTACCTGGAATCAGGGTTCAGGTTGTCATGCCCCCTTATGCTACCCTGATGACTTCTTGGCCATCACCAAAGCAGCAATCTGGGTTCGGCTTTGCCCAGTTAAAATGATAGTAGCAGGTTCTGATGGGATTGACTAACAATTGCAGGATGGGATCTTATCCTGGGATGCCACAGACTCCACTGTGGAAGAAACCATTGTGTGTTGGCAGTTTGCCTGTTTCTGTGTGTCTGTAGCAGTGGTTCTCAAATGCTGAGGGAGTTTTACTCCCTCAGCAAGTCTTTGTGGGGGAGGGGCCAGGGCAGTGATGCAGTCCCCAGGATCTTGTCGCTAAGGGGAGATGAAGGGGGTGCTTTTGACTTACATTATGTAGGCAGGGCTTCAGCAGGCTGCAGGAGACATGGGGATCCCTGCGCAGTCCTCCACAATGCTTCCCAAGGCTTGGAACGTTCAGAAACAGCAGGAGCAAAGCACCTCCTGCAAACAGAGGGCTGCGCAGGGCTCCCCACGTCTCCTGCAGCCTGCTGCAGCCCTGCCTACGTAACATGTCAAAAGCACCCCCCTCGCCCCCCATAGGGACGCGATCCTGGGGATCTCCCCTTCCCCTTAAAGGGACAGGGGAACCTTTATATGAACTGGTGGGTCGTGACCCACCAGTTTGAGAACCACTGGTCTATAGGATCAAATTGCCTGAAAACATGATTTATGTGGCAGTATTTTATTTATTTTTATTTTTCTCATTTTTATATTGCCCTACCTCCAAGGAGCTCAGGGTGGTGTACATGATTTCTCCCCTTCTTTTTGTTCTCACTACAACCCTGTGAGGTTGGTGAGGCTGAGAATGACTGGCCCAAGGTCACCCAGGAAGCTTTGTGGTTGAGTGGGAATTTGAACCTTGATCTTCCAGGTCTAAGTCCAGCACTAGAACCACTACACCATCCTGGCTCTCATAGTAGTAAGCACAGTTAATATGAAGTACAGAGGGCCTCGGTATCCATAGGGGATTGGCTCCACAAACCCCCATGGATACCATAATCCACAGATGCTGGAGTCCTGAGGTGGGGGCAGGGTTGTTGTGCTGCAGTAACATTCATAGGTCACACTGGGCCTGAAGTCCACTTCATTAACCTTCCCACCGCCTCAGGGCCTGCCCAGAAGTGACTTCCATTTGCATCCAGAAGGTGTTCTGAGGCCCAGGGAGGCATCTGCTGTTGGAGGGCCCACTGTACGTTCTGCTAATTCATGGGATGAGTGTCCAAGTAAATGTGTTTAGGATTGGATGGTAAGTCTTATGCTTCAGTGAAACCTTAAGTAAACATCCCTTGATTTATCTGAAGCTCATAGTCCTGCTCATAGATTGTTGAATTGATAGCATGTGTGAGAACATGAACTAATGTTAAAATTCCCACCTGCCTTTCTAAACATAAACCCGATGTATCTGTAGCATAGGCATGACTAGGATTCAGAACAGTCCTGCCTGTGAGTGGAGGCACTTGCACTCCTGCAAGCCCCCCGCCCCATTCCAAGAGAATGTGGGGCAACCCTTTGTGCTTCACATCTCGTGTCGGTCTGGCAGTTCCTTGACCTGGCGGAGCAGCTTCTGGGGAGGTTCACCGGGCTGGGAGAGAGAGAGGGTGGAAGAGGAAGTCCCTGTGGCATGAGTGGAACACAACCTGCAGGTCTTTTCTCTAGCCCAGCCATTTTCAGTCACTGTGCCGTGGCACACTGGTGTGCTGCAAATGGTCTCCAGGTGTGCCACGGGAGTTTGGTGGAGGGTCATTTATTAATAGGGCCATTGGGGATATGAGCCTCCCACCAACAGAAAGGTGTGCCTTGACAATTGTCCAAAAACTGATGGTGTGCCTTGACAAATTTAGTACCTTGTTGTTGTGCCA
Organism: Tiliqua scincoides; assembly: GCF_035046505.1. NCBI lineage: Eukaryota > Metazoa > Chordata > Lepidosauria > Squamata > Scincidae > Tiliqua > Tiliqua scincoides. Next base: position 173,459 of record NC_089821.1, on the reverse strand, counting down.
TGAGATGAGACGATAAAGGTTGAAAATCACTGCTCTAGCCTAAAGATGTCCTGGTTTGGGAAACTACATTGTATCGCCAGTACTTATGGTATTACTTGATCCACAGGATGAGATCAGTGTTCTATTTAAACAGACCACTTATAATTAACAACTAATATTTGTAAATCTGGTTCATTAGATTTTGCATGTTTCTAAAGTTGAAAGTTGAGTTATAGGAAAAGCCATGCTGTATGGCAGTTGGTATTCATGATGAAGGTTGCATTTTAAGAATTGACGACATTTTACCTGTTCTTTTAGACTGACAGAAGCAGAATTTAAATACAGTCTTTTGGAAAAAGACCCTTATGCTCTTGATGTTCCAATTAGACCGTTCGTCAGAGGTACAGTACCTTTTTACATATTTATTATTTATTTATACAGGTATTTATATACCGCCTTTCTTTGGTCGTCAGATTTCTCCTCAGACTTTAATCCCAGGCGGTTTACATAGGCAGGCAGTTCTAAACCCCCGCAGGGATTTTTACAATTGAATAGTTCTAGTCTTTCATAGAACTCCTAGTTCCAGCTGGATTCCTTCCGGGTTTGGCCTCTCTCTGACCCTTCGCCTCCCACGCTCCACTTGACTCCACTTCCACATGCATCTTAATTTCCAGAATTACTTAGCTGGCTCTTTTTGCATTTGCACTTCAGTGCAATTGTAGCACCAAAACTATACATTTGATACTTAGTAAAAATTTTCTTTTTTATTTTCAAATTTCTAAAAAATGAAGGATTATTTAAAGATTCCTAAAGATGACTTGTGTAGCTATCTTGTTGTAGAATGGATAATAAAGTCAACAGATCGACTTTGTTGTGTTCCAAGTTAGTATTAAACACAGCCCATGAGTAAACTGTGTTCTTCATTGATGCCAGCTAACACGGATCTTGTGAATTTTAGTATTTTGTTTTAATTATTCCAGAGCATTCCCCATATGGACCCTCGCCAATGGGCAGACCTTCATCTGAAACGAGAGCTTTTCTTTCCCCCCCAACCTTATTGGAGGGGCCCTTAAGACTCTCACCTGTGCTTCCAGGTGAAGGAGGAAGAGGTACAACTCTTAAGTTTGAAACCTTAACTATCACACATTCTCTCTCCTCTTCGTCTATCCCTCCTTTCTTGTTAATGACCTGTGAAAGTGTTCTTAAAAAGATCCCTTCAAAGTTTAAATTTAATCTTTTGCTGTCCAATGTATAAATTGGGTTGCAATCCTATATTCACTTTCCTGGGAGTAAGCCCCATTGAACACAATGGAACCTACTTCTGAGTAGAAATGCAAAGGATTAGGCTGTTAGGGGTAATATTGGCAATAGTATACTGTCTGAGGGTTTTATGCTAAAATTAAGAATTTTTATATACTGCTTTTCAACAAAAAGTAGTTCACAAAGTGGTTTATTCAACAAAGTAAATCAATAAATGCTTCATGCTGATTAGTGATTTTGAGATTGAGATGCCTTCTGTGTGTAGGTGATGTCCTCTGCTCATGGACAGGCATATTTCCCCCTTGTGCTAGAATTTTTTGTGAGAAAAGTGAAACAAAGTCCCAAGGGGTTCTTCCACTGGTGTGAGTACTTGTAGAAGCAGAAGACAGCTGAACTTGCCTGTTAATGGTATTGGGCAATCTCTTCCACTAGTGCAAGCATTTGTGGACCAGCGCTAGTAGCTGTTTTTCTTCTGCTTGTGATACTTTGGCTTTACACCTTTCCATTCATTTCTGAATGAATAAACCGTGTGCAGCCTACAGGTGGGCCCTTTTTATCCACAGGTTCAGAACCTGCCAATTTGACTCGGCCTGGGTTCTGAACCTGCACTGGGGGGTCCCGCTTGACCTCCCGGATGTAACTGGAATTGACTTCTCCCAGAGGTGTCAGAAAGGCACACCTACGAGGGGAGCCTCAGAGCACCTCTGGACACAACCAGAAGGCGCTTCTGCTTACTTTCTGAGGTCAAGGGAGCGTCCTGACCTGCTGATTTAGAGATCCACAGGTTTTGGCATCTGCAGGGGTTCCAGCAATGGAACCTCCATGGATTCAGAGGGTTGACTGTGTACACTAGCGGTTTTCTTTTGTTTTAATGGTTTTAGTGGCTAGTTTATGATGATTACTAACTGGATAAATTTATAAAGCTTATTTCAGTAATGGTGGCTTTAAGGTCTTAGAATTTAAGAACAAAAGCACATTTGACAGGCAGCTAAATCAAAACAAAACAAGAAAAAAAGCCAAAGGTGCTTTGACTCAGTTTTTAAAAGCCAGCACTGACTATTCCCTTTGTTAATTAAAAATGAATCCCATGGCACTTCCTAAAATCTGGGAAGGCGGGAGAAGCAGCAGCACAGGTCTTGCCACCCCTTTTGTCATAGGAATGCCTGACTCTCTTTGAACCTTGGCTTGTGGACCTCAGCAGAAGACCAAGAGGAAGTGTTTTGGTTTTAATAAGTGAAAATTGGCCATATGATGTATGAGGGGTGATTCCATTTTTTCCTGGCTTTTGTTGGTGAAGGTAGATGGGAGCTTTGAAGTGCAACTGTATTCTAATATTGCTGTGGTTCAGTGTCTGACTTGGTACAGTTGAGCATCCCTTACCCGTAATGCCAAAATACAGAATATGCTGAAATATGGAACTTCTCTGAGCACCAGCATGATTCTTTTTTCTCTTTTTTGCCTTGTTTCATACACAAATTTGTTTAAAAATATTGTATAAAACTACCTTCAGTCTATGTGTTTAAGGGATATATGAAACATAAATGAATTTTGTGTTTAGACTTGGGTCCCACCCCCAAGATCTCTCATTATGTATATGGAAGTATTCCAAAATACGGAAAAATCAGATATCTAAACTGGTCCCAAGCACTTTGGATAAAGGATGCCCAAACTGTATAACCAAATAAGTGAGACCTACTCTTGCTTGGGAGCTAAAGAATGAGCCAACAGCCTCAGGGCTGTCCAACTTTTGCTGCTGAGGGGGCCGCAGTACCCTGGGGCCACCCGGTGCAAATGCGGAAGTAATTGGTGGTGACATGACATCAGCAGCAGGCACGTCCAGGTTCTGAGCTACCGAGGAGAGCTGCTGAGCAGCAGGAGAAGCAAGCAGTGGGTACGGTAGGGTTTCTTGAAGGCTGCCAAAAGAGGCTTTATGGGCCACATGTGGTCCATGGGGTGTGTGTTGGACCACCTGGCCTGAATCATTGGTTTTTTAAAAAGTGCCTTCAGGTGTCACCCTGTCACCTTCTTTGCCAGGTTTCTTTAAATTCTTGTGCTCTTCTTCAAAATGTGTTTTTGAAAAGAGGAAGGAGAAATTCCTCTTATCTCTTTCAGCTATCTTCTTTCGCTACAATGAAACAAAATACTGATTTAGGGGCGAAAATGGTTGAGAAAATGACTGCATCCCCAGTGGTTGAATAAGCTGCTGGGAACAGAGCAGGAAGGCTTGGAGGAAATGATCCTTTTACCAGCCCGTTGCCAGCACTGATCAGGGTGCATTTGACGCGTGTCCATTCGTTCTTTTTCAGTGAAAGGAATCAGAATATAATATGGATTCTGTTGCAGGGCTAGTTCTGTTCTGTTCTTCTTTTTCTTCCAAATCAGTGCTCACAATACATGTTGTGAGTGATGGAGCAGCTGCCTCCCTCCTGGAAAGAGCACCATTTTGCAGTGAGGCCCCCAGGGAAGGGGCTTCTGAGGCCGCATGTGGTGATCTTTCCCCCTCAAAGTGTTGGACTGTCCCGGCTTTGATACTTGCAGGTACAGTGAAAAGTGCTCCAGGAAATGTCTCCACTGACTGAATTCATTGCTGGCTTGTTCCATTAGGGTCCAGAGGACCAGGGAGTTCTGGCATTAATGAAGCTGGTAATCCAAGAGGCGAGTTGAATTCTGACAGGTTGCCTGATCCCCACCGACCACCTTCTGACACTGGGTCTTTGTCACCTCCCTGGGATAGAGATCGCAGGATAATTCCCCCTCCTGCAGGTATCTGAACGTGATCCATCTTTGTTTGGCAAACATGGTTTTGTTTTATGAAATTGTAGTTACTAAATGAAGTTTGCCCTGTTTCATTTATGTTTCATGGATTTTACTGGTAAATCTAGAGAGGGTCGTTGACCTCTCTGCCAGCTGTGTTTCAGTTCAAGTGCAGAATATGACAGATACTGGGAGAAATAAAAGTATGTGTGTATTGTAATGGGATGGACCCAGAGCAGTGCAGGTGGGAATCTGCTCACATGCTAGGACTTTCCTCCTCCCTCCCTCAACTGCTGCAGTCTCTGAAAAGGTACTCTTGATTGCTGGAAGACCCACAAGTATGGAATGTGCTGTAGGGAGCTGCTGCAGGAGGAGGGTGGAATTGGCAGAAGAGGGGAGTGGGTGGGTGAGTGGAAATCCTTTCCACTTGTTCGGGATCACAGCCTATTTCAGTAACTCTACTTCAAGACTCCTGTGCCATGGTGTGCCATGGTGCAAGTTTTCCATAAATGGAAGTTAGATGGATTTCTCTTATCCAATTAGGGTAGGCACTCTAGGTTGATGTCCCCCAGTATCCTTGGGGGGGATACATTCCTGCCCCTTGCTGCAGATAGTGGACACTATGGATAAGGGTTAGGGTTACACTAAAATATACAATCTAAATAAATAAAATCATTAATAACTATAAAACCATTGGGGGAGGGCAACTATTAAACTAAAACAGGCACAGATTGATTACATTCTTCCTAAGTTATAAGGTGTCTTGCTTGAACAAATGTTATAAACACAAGGCTTCCAGTCAGATGAGCAGGCAAGCAGCCTGCAGCCTAGAAGGGAGACTAAAAGCAAACATTCACTTTGTGCTGCTGTTAGTCTCGTTTCTAGGCCGCTAGCTTGCCTGCTCCTCTGTCTGAAAGCCTTTTGGTCAGGGGTGCTCACACTTTTTTGGCTCGAGAGCTACTTTGAAACCCAGCAAGGCCCGGAGATCTACCAGGGGGGAAGGAAGCGTCTGACAGACACCCCCTTTAATATATGGAGCCCCTGCTGGAGTCTAGTCAGTTTCATCAGTTTTGTTGCTGCATGCCTGAAGAGCAGCTAAAGTGTCAGTTTCAGTTTAGTGTCAGCTAAATATGTCAGTTTCGTCTAGTCACTAGACAAACTGACATATTAACAGTTTGGAGAGACAGGGCTCCGCGATCTACTCATTTTGCCTCATGATCTACTGGTAGATTGCGATCCACCTATTGAGCACCCCTGCTTTTGGTTATAGCTTTTGTTCAAGCAAGACACCTTATAACTTAGGAAGAATGTAATCAATCTGTGCCTGTTTTAGTTTAATAGTTGCCCTCCCCCAATGGTTTTATAGTTCTTATTAATGATTAATGATTATCACTTCAGGGGAATGTACTCAACATAACCAAAGGTAATGGGACAGGGATCCGTGGGTCCTGGGGGTCATCTGTGTCAGTTAAGACACGAGTGACATGACGTGAGGAATACAAGGTGAAAGTGACTAATTTGCATAGTTAATAAGGATATCTACTGAATTGCACTTTTTGTTAAATGGTAGGTCAGCTGTATAATGAGCCGTCACTTCCTTTTCGAAGACCAGAAAGATTTTATTCTGCTCCTCCAAACACTGGCAGGCTTTCAGGACCAGCAGACCTTGGAAGTTACAGCATGTATTCTTTTGACAAAGCAGGTAGGAATGGCTGCCTTTTTAGTGTTTGAAGGCATTCATTGTGAAATTGGCTGCAGCAGTAAGTAATCTTTCAGATTTGTCAGGGCTAAAACGCAGAGAACTTGAAATCCAGACATTCAAGGACTTTGTTCCCTGGTTAGCAGCATATCGACCAGTGCCAGCAGAACGGTAGCATTTTTGCTAGGAATGTTCTATGTCATTCGGGGTTTGTTTGCTTTTAGATTTCTAATTATTATAAGTTGTTTTAATGATTGTTTTTAATGTTATATTTTAAATTGTTTGTAAGCCGCCTTGTGTGCCCGTTGGGCAAAAAGGCAGGGTATAAATTAATAAAATAATAATAATAATAATAGCTGTAATCCATGCTCATGACACTCCCCCCCCCAAGCCACATGAGAAGTTTAGAAAATTATTATGAAAGTATTATATTGGAAAGAAAAAATAGAAAGAAAAATACTATTAAGAAAGTTCTGTCCTTTTTGTATTTTAATCAAACTTGTATCCTGTACTTAATGTAGGTAACACCATTAACTTACCTGTACATCTGCTGTGGTCACACTTTAAGGAAAATGTTCTTAACCTGCATTTATGCAACAAAATCCCTTTAGCCAAGACTCTTGACTCAAAATGCATGAAATGTTGGTCTGTCCACATGTCACAGGAGCCAGTTTCACACCACAGGAAGAATCCTCCAAGAACTGCAGATCCTTCCACTCCTATCACCCCTCTAGTTGCGAGAGGGAGAAGTGTGAAGCTGGCTTATATGCCAGGCAAGACTAAGTGGTCTGCCCAGGTTTCTGTGGTCTGTAGTGACTGGCAGATGCTGTTGGGCATTTCAGAGTGGAGTCTTTCCAGGCCGTCTGGGGATGTCAAGGATTGAAGCTGGAGCCTCCTGCAGGCACAGGGATGTTCAGTGCTAACAATCAAGCTTAAAATACAAAGCAAAACAAAATACAAATGAACATTCAAACAGAACAATTAAAACAAGATAAAATGCAGTCAGCAGATAAATACACATAGTAAAAGACATAGTTTATAAAAGCAGCCCTTATAGGGCCTCAAAGGCATTCCTAAATAAAAAAAGTCTTCAGACCCCGCTGGAACGTCAGTAACGAAGAAGCTGTTCTCAACTCAAAGGGGAGTGAATTGCACAGTGCAGGCGCCACCACCGAAAAGGCCTTGTTTCTGGCTGCCGCCCCCTTCACCACTCTCAATGACAGCACAACCAACAGGGCCCCTTCTGATGACCTCAGAGAATGGACCGGACAATACGGAAGAAGGTGGTCTCTCAAATACGCTGGTCCCAAGCTGTTTAGGGCTTTTAAAGGTCAAAACCAGCACCTTGAATTCAACTCAGAAACGAATGGGCAGCCAGTGCAGTCGCCAGAGCACCAGCATGACAGAGTCAAACCGATGACCTCCAATAATGACACAAACCGCTGCATTCTGCACTAGCTGTAGCTTCCGGACTGTCTTCAGGGGCAGCCCCACGTAGTGCGTGTTACCATCTAATCTTGATGTCACCATGGCATGGACCACTGTGGCCAGATCTGCCCCAGACAGGTACGGTGCGGCTGGTGCACCAGCCCAAACTGGGCAAAGGCACTCCTGGCCACAGCCAACACCTGGACATCCAGGAGGAGCTGCGAGTCCAGGAGAACCCCCAAGCTGTGAACCTGCTCGTTCAGGGGGAGTGCAACCCCATTCAGAGCAGGGCGATAGTCCAGCACCCGCATTGTGGATTTCTGCACCAGGAGGACCTCTGTCTTGGAGCTATGGCTCCATCCTTGTGATCATCTGTTGTTGTTTGGTATCCTGGAATGTCATAGCACTTGTTCACAAAGTGCAGTTACCCCAGAATTGGAGATAACTTGACACTGCCTTTCGTTCCTAATGTGAAAGCAGAAGCGTCCAGTCACCCTGTTGTGCACAGTAGAGGGGAGTGCATGGGAGGCTGTGGCTCGACCAGGCTCGTTCTGTCGCAGAAGCCACATCTTCCTCTTGCATGTGGGTCTAAAGATTGAGTCAGGCTGGAAAGCAAAGCTCACTAACTCGAATGGCCCCAGGTGAGGTCTGTAGCAGAGGAGCCTTGCTAAACTAAGCAGCCTCGGTCTGGTCAGCCCCGGATGGAAGACTGCTGGGAACCCCTCCCCCCACGTGCACCACCTGGGCTCCGCAGAGAACAGGAAACTATAAATGTCCTTTCTGCTTGGCAGCCACCATGGCGCCTAAACAGTATGGCCGGTCCTGGTTATTCGAAAGAAGGAACGCCTTGGAACGTAGCCGTTCATGTTTTCTAAAGTAGCTTTGTGTGACCTTAAAACTTATTTAGTTCCAGTAGGAAGGCAACAATTCAAATGGAATCTGATCAGGGATGCAACTGTTTTCAAAGCACGCGGAAGTATCAGTTCATACTCACTCAGCAGTTATGTTAATAAAATGTAGGAAAATATGGCATTTTACCACGTTGTGTTACCAGATTGTGTCCAGAAATTATTACACAGCCCTATTGGAATATTGGGATCTTAAGACTGGATGTAAACCAGCATTCTGTAGAAATTTCTTTTATTTAAAGAAGAGACTGAGAGAAATCTTTCAATAAATGATTACAGCTTTATTAAAAGGGACACAAAATAGATACCCACAATAATTAATAGAGAACTGTTGTAATACCCTAACCTGAGTGGCGTATAATGGTGTGTAGTGCAAGTGTATTTGGTGCATCTGAAGGAATCAGAAAAAAAGGGAGGTTGTAAGGTTTCCCTGCTCTGCCAACCTCAGCTGCTAGCTAAAGATGGGGAAAGGTAGAAAAATGGGGGGTGAGAGAAGTGAAATTTCAAAGCACAAAGTTTGGCTGTCTGGTTCGTGAGCAGCAGTTTCTGTGAGCAGTGAGTAAACACTCAGGGAGTGACCATTGGACAAAATTCTAGTGAAAAATACTCTGTATTGGTTTAGGAGAGTTGACTAGGTGCAGAGTTGGAAGTAAGCATGGGTATCTGTGATTGCTGGGTGCTAAACAGAGCTTGAGGGATTCTGGTTTCATGTGTAGATGTGTACCTGAAGTTTGAATGAGGATCAGGATGTAGGTATCAGCTTAAAATGCAAATGTCATCAGGGGGTTGATAGCTGGCATCCTGAAGGAGGCACTTTACAGTGGATATGTGCACAATACAATAAATCAAATGCAAACAGGGACACCAGTGTCAGCTAAAGTACAGATTAACCCCCTGACACCAGAGGATGTCTGGCAACTTAAAATGAGGTTTACATAAATTAATGTAATATATAGGTAATTCAGTGTTTCGGTACAAAATACAGAAGTTGCTGGATTGCATTCAAGAGAACAAACACAAACTTTAGATTCAATGGAAACATGCCTGACAAGATTACCAAACTGAATTATTTTAGAGAAACAAAGTAAGATTATAATTTTCCTTCTGGGATGTGTGACTGGTGATAGAATGTACTCGTATACCAAAAAAAGAGTCTGAGACTTGACCACAGTTGAAATAAAGCCTGTAGGGAAGAACATCTTGCATGCTGGCATCCATATATGAAGGCCTGTGAATTGTTTCTTGATATAAAAGTAGCATGACCAGAAATACAATAAAATGGGGGGGGGGGAGTTTTCTCATAACCATTGTTTATTTCTACACCTACCTGTTCCTTGGAGAAAAGGAGGTTTCCTTATCCTAAAATGTAAATTGGGCTTTTTCCTCACTCTTAGATGGACCAGTATCTGAGAATAACTCAAGAATGGACTTGAGCGGAAATGGAATAAAAGATCATCTGAATGAGAGTGTGAGTAGTTGATGAAATGAAAAGACTGAAAAAAATGACCTCTATTGAATTCCTTCTATTGCAAAATCAGATATTATGAAATTCGTACTGACGTTCTTAAAATGATTCATATCTGTTTTACTACACTGTATTTTACTGTTGCTTTAGTACCTTGTAGGTATTTCCATATACTGAATGTTAAGAAATCCTATAACTGGCTGAGTCTGCAGACTTGAAAGAGCATTCAAAGTGAAGGGACTTTTTGTCTTGAATGACTCTCAGAGCTGTATTTGAAGCACAGGAACGACGCTGTCTCTTGCCTTAATGCAGTCCTTTCTGGTTTTCACTCACCTGTGTGCAGGGTCCAGCTCATTCCTGTTGGCTCACATTCCTGGTTTGGTTTGGATTAGGCTACTGCTTTGATCTGCCCGTTTGAAAGTGGTACCTTACATGTTGGCAACCTTCAGTCTCGAAAGACTCTGGTATCGCGCTCTGAGAGGTGGTTCTGGAACAGCATCTAGTGTGGCTGAAAAGGTCTAGTGTACCTTAGTAGCTTGTAGAAAAATAATCTCCCCATTCCACAGAATGTGTCAGACCAGCCTCTTCCAGCTGAAAGCGAGAGCTTTGGACCCGGGATTGCGCCTCCTCCGCTCCCCTTGCTGAGAGCTCCTCTGATGCCAGTGGACCCGAGAGGGCCGTTCCTGAGGCGAGGCTCTCCCTTCCCACCAGTGCCTCCTCGTATGATATATGGACCTCGTGAATATTTCCCAAGAGACTTTGACAGCACGCCACGTTTTCCTCTGCCAGGTATGCATGTCATCTGCGCATGTTGTTTTCCCCCTAAACAAGTCACTACATACGTTCAGAGAAATAGGTGTGGAAACATGAATAACTTGGAGGTGGGCAGTGATTTCAGTGGAACTCAGTTGCACTTCTGTTCAGTCTTGTTGTCTTGCGTTCCCCTTGAGGCATCTGGCAGACTTGGGTGAGAGGCAGGAAGCTGGGCTAAGTGGGACGTCCTTGGCCTGATCATGTAGGCTGATGTTCTTAATGTTTCCTGTACCTTTTTGGGGGGACGGGGGACGGGCACTGCATGGAGCTGTGGGAGGGCAGTTCTGGAACACTTGGTGATGAGGTTGACATTGACATCAGACTTCAGTGTGTGACGGAAGCTGCCTGGGGCTCCCTTGTGAGCTGCTCAGCCACGCCACTTAGAGCAGGGCGTAACCCTTCTGCCCCGTGACTGGAGCTTACCATTCCATCAGGCCACCACATGACTCTACTGAGATCGGGGGACAGGGATGCTCTGGGCAGCCACGTCTTTCTGGACGTCCTGTTGCACAGCCTGCTGGGACACAACTGCCCAGTATGTCACTGTCCTTTGATCTCGGTAGAAGTCATGCGCAGCCAGGTCTGAACAGGGACCGCCTTTTCGTTATTCAGTGATCGCGAGTTTGGTGACCACTGACTTAGAGGGAATGCTGCTCAAGGCCCGTTCAGTTGCTTTCAGTAGGACTTAGTCCCAAGTCGTTTGCTGATTGTCATCCCATAGCTATTAAGAGGCACATTATTTCCATTATTCAAAGCATTACAAAAATGAAGCTATTTTTTGTGGAAGATTTAACTGAACTTTACACCACATGTCTGTTGGGCTCAGGTGCTAAAATGTCATTCCTCTCTTATTTCTGTTTATAACTGCTATTGATTTCAGTGGAAATCAATTGTAGTTGTGGTGGTGATGGTGGTGGTAGTGGTAGTAGTAGCATGTAAGGAGTTTTGTTTTGTTTGTTTAAAAAAATCTCTTTTGTTCTGAATTGAAGTTTGACTTTTAATCTTTCCTTGAACAGTGAGAGGTCCAATTCCAGTGAGGTCTTTTTCTCAATATCCACCTCCAAGGGCTGGATTTTTTCCACCTCCACTATTTGATAACAGAAATGAACTGCCTGTTGAGTTAACACAGCCATCAACAGTGTCCTCCGCAGATAATGAAGAATCCCAGGAAGAAACTTGAGGCTCTCTTGAAGTAATTCTTTCAGTCTCAGCTGAATTATTTGCTGTGAAGTAACTTGTTACTTAAGTAACTCTGTATTATTGCTCAAATTGAAGCTTCATAAAATAATTCTCAGGAGAGTGCTTTGTAAATAATGGTTTAACTGTGAATAAATTGATTTTCATTGTATAGTAACAATTTTAAATTATTTTTAATTTGCGTATCTGGGAGATGTAAGAATTTATCCCATGTAAGAACTATTGAGATGTGTTTGGCCACATCCAATCTCATAGAAAGTCATTGCATGTGAAGAGAACATTTCTAAATAAGGTAGATGTGGAAAAATTAAAAGATTTAATAACTTGTGAAATGTTGACTATATTGAATGCCTCTTTTCTATCAAGTCAAGAAGTAGACCTCATGGCAGTGGTTCTACATTTTCTCATGGCCTGCTTAGTGTGATATGTGTGTAGACAACCTGAAATCCAAATGTGCCTCTGTACTCCACACACCAGGTTTCTGAATCTTTCTGGGAAAGGAAATACTTAGGAAGACATTGGGCTCTGGCGAGGGTATATACCAGGGGTCGGCAACCTTAAACACTCAAAGAGCTGTTTGGACCCATTTTCTGGAGGAAAAAAAACCTCAGGAGCCACAAAACCCTTTTGACATCTAAAATGAAGATAATACTGCATATATAGTTTTTTTTAACCTTTATGCTCTTATAGGTTCCATTTTTATAACGTATCCCCCTCTTGTAGCTTTTAGTTAGTTTTGTCATACATTCTTGTCCTGTGTTTTCAGATGCCTGGTCCTCTATGGTGTTTTGCCTGATTCCAAGGCCATTCTCTGCCTGGAGAATTAGGCCCACTTTAAGCAAATTAGCTCCCCTTCTTTCCCCCAACAAATGACCCTGGTTCTGCCCTGCAGTCCTGCTGGACCCCACCTCCAGGGTAGCTCGCCTGTTCAACCTGCAGAGGTCCTCTCTCCTGCCAGCAGCCTCCCACCACTACAGCAGACCCTGGGTCCTCAGCAGGTCTTGGGCACAGCAGCCACACACCAAACTCCAGTATCAGAGTATCCAAGTCAAAGTCAGGAAGCCAAGCCAGTCCATCTCCTACCTCCAACCTGCACTCCTACAACCCACACCCCCTTCCTCAGGTGCTCCTTATATCTCTGAGGGCCCTATTGCCTTCAAGTGGCTGCAGCTGTGCAGCACAGTCTGCTGGATGCCCAGGCCTTACCCTTAAAGGGGCCACTGCTGACACCACATCTACCTCCTCACCAGATCTTCCTCGATTCCAATACATATGGTGGTTATGACATCTGCTTATCTTACATGGATACTAAAGAACTCCCCCCACCTTCCAGAGGCAGCCTGCTGGAAGGAGAAAAGGACACAGACTCCAGAGAAGAAGCCAGAGCTGGGGGGGGGGAAGGTGGGGGGGAACCACAGGCCAGCTTCTGCCCTGCCTGCCCGCCCTCCCTCCCTCACTCACTCACTCAGGCTGCAACCCTCTCCACACTATCCTGGGAGTAAGCCCCATTGGCTACAATGGGACTTCTGAGCAGACAAGTTGGTTGGAGCTCTCAGGCTGCAGTCCTCTCTACACTTTCCTGGGAGGAAGCCTCACTGACTACTTGTGAGTAGACCTGCATAAGAGGGGGCTGAGGCTGCAGCCCTCCACACCTTCCTGGGAGGAAGCCCCACTGACTACAGCGGGGCTTGTGAGTAGACCTGCACAGGAGGATGCTGAGGATACAGCCCTCCACACCTTCCTGGGAGTAGCCCAGGGACTACATTGGGGCTTACTCTGGAACAGACCTGCGCAGGCTCCCACTCACCCATCCTTGCACTTGCCCTTGAGCAGGCTTCAAGGCTGCCATCCCAGGCACCCTTTCCTGGGAGTAAGCTTCATCCAATGTAATGGGGCTTACAACTGAGTAGACACACAGGATGTCTTCTCTGCTGTGGAGGAAAAGCTTCTCCTTGCACCGAGTGGGGACCTGCTCAGGGAAAGGCGGGCTGCAAGGGCTCCCAATGGCTGAGCAGGAGGGCGGCTCAGGATTGGCTGGTGGTCAGCCAGTGAAGGGCCCTGAGCCATTCCAACAGAAAAAGCCAGGAGCCTGCTGGATGCTGATTGGCTGAGCCAGCTGGAGAGTTGGGAAAGGGAAAAACAGGGACCTTAAGCCTGCAGAGCGGGCAAAATTGAAAAGGGAAACCAATGCGGGGCAGGTGGGGGCGAAGGGAGAGGAGGGCAGTGAGCTCAGGGGGCAGATGGAAGCAGCCTGCCCTCCCAACACAGGTGCCTCCTCTCACACTCTTTGCCACTTGCACCTGGAGGACCCGCAGCAGACAGCTGAAAGAGCCACATGCGGCTCTAGAGCCGCAGGTTGCCGACCCCTGGTATATACAGTATAAAAGTCTCACCTCAGTGGCGGTCTGTAACATGCAAGACCAGCACTGCTCTCTCACCATGTCTGTTAAGTTCTGGAGTGAGTGCATTTAATTTTCAGAGAGAAGACAGTTCTCAGTCACACAAACAAATAATTGCTTATGTGCCTCTAGTAGTTTTTTTTTGGGGGGGGGGATTACTCATGAGCACTACCATCTCTTTCTGCAGCACTGCCCTGCTACTTGTCTGAAATCTATGTCGTCGTCCTCCACAGTATTGCAGCATGTGTGCATTTGCAAGTGTTAGGCAGAACCTGTTCTGGCCAGCTGTGGTATGTGAATGATTGTATTTCATGGAATTAATTTGTGTAGTCTATACTTAAAGTCATGCTCAGCGTGAGCTAATGGTAGATCTATAACTGGTTCAACCACCAGTTTAAAGGTCCTGGGTAGCGGAACAGGCACACGCTTGTTCCTATGGCAGCAGTGATCAAACTAGCAACCACTGTGGGCTTGGAATGTGGTCCCCATCCAGATCGCATCCAAGCATTCCTCCTGGGGGCCATGTGAATTCCCCCTTAATCAGGGGACAGAGACGCTCTGGGCAGTCGCATTGTTTGCCTAGTGTCCCAGAATGCTGTGGGACAGGGCTTCCAGGAAGATGAGACTGCCCGGAGCATCCTCATCCCCAGATCAAGGGAGACTTCACACGGCCCTTGGGGAGAACTGAGAGATCTGACGGGTCTGTGTCAACGTCGGATCTGGCACCCAGGCTGCGGTTTGAGTGGCCTGGCCTATGACATCGGCTATTTGGAGTGAAAGTAGCTAGTACTAGACTAAATGGGTTGACTCAATATAGAGGCAGGCTCTGCAGAAATGCTCCTTAAAAAACCAGCTGGAAAGTCCCGTAACATGTAATTTAATGTAATAAACTTCAGTTCAAGAGTGATAGTATCTGTGTGCATGTGTGTTTTTTAATAAGCTTAGCACTGGCAACAGTATTGACAGCAATAGAAAATTTATTATTATTATTATTATTATTATTATTATTATTATTATTATTATTATTATTATTAACGGTTTTTATATACCACTTTTCAACAAAAGTTCACAAAGCGGTTTACTGAGAAAAATCAAACAATGAATGGCTCCCTGTCCCGAAAGGGCTCACAATCTAAGATGCAAAACACCAGCAGACAGCCACTAGAAAAGACACTGCGGGGGTGAGGTGGGCCAGTTACTCTCCCCCTGCTAAAAAGAGGAGCACCCACTTGAAAAAGTGCCTCTTACCCAATTAGCAGGGGTAGCTAAAATACGTCTTCTGCCAACTCTGCAGGAAGAGCTAATTTGAAGTGACAATATAAAATATTTTTAGTTAATTGTAAACGAAAAGTAGAATGCCCAAACAACATTATGGCATCAGGAATGTACTACTTTGACACTTTAATTGCATCAGAGGATGGTGGGCAATGGCGTCACTAGGATTTGTGTCACCCGGTGCAGGAGGCCTGCGTGTCACCCTGTGTGGTGGGCGGGGCAACGCCCCAGGTGCACGTGGTGATGTACCATCGCCCTGCCCCCACCAATTTTTTGACTGTACCTTTTGTTAGAACACAGATGTTTCATTGTATTCTGCATGAAATTAATAATTTATCTCTCTAACAGAATCTGATAAATCCACACTTTCTTATATAGGGTGTGTTCATTCTTCATGTTCATTCTCCTTGTTCCAACAAATTTTGTGATTTGTGCACTCCTGTTACTCTGTCCATCTTATCTTTCTTGATCTTCATCAGCGCCTCTTCTTCATCCTGTTGATTTTCCTCCTTGTCCGCTTTTTCACTCCCTTGTTTATCTTCTGCTTGTTTCTTCACATCTTCCAATTGTTCCTTCCAGACATCTATCTGTTGGGAAAGAGTCTCCAGACTGGCTTGAATCTGTGAGGACCAATTAGCTGTTGTCGCTCCATAACAAGCAATCTCTCCGTATTAATCAAGATTTTCTGTATCCACATTTCTGGAACAGAGTCCATTTTGCAATTTCTCTCTAATCCACTTGATGTCCACAACATATTATTCTCCTCACTTCCACCACGTCATTACTACTCTGCTACCCACATTCCTTACATACCTCTTGCAGATAACAGTCCAGTGCAGTTAACGGAGAGAAAAACAAAAGAAAACAGTCTCACCGTCTCTGGTGCAAAGAAAACAAAGCTCTTTCAAATCTAATGAGAATTATATTTATATCCAATTATGTCCAAGAATAATTCTGGATTTTAGTTCACACCCAGGTTATAGTTGTAATTATAATCCACCATCAGTTTATTCCACGATAGAGAAAAAGAGCACTTTCAACCTCCTTAAAAAGTGTCTTTTTAACGCCTCCAATATATCCAGGGCTTTCTGCCAAATCAGTCACTCAGAGCCGGGGACAATATTAACATTTGCTTATCTTAAATTTCCAGTTTAAACGTTACACTTCACGCTTTTTTTTTTTCTCCATATGGCATCTCAGCACAGAGCCAGCAATTTGATTGCAGATCACTGCACCTCCCCCAATACTGTCACAAACGGTTAGATTCCTCTGAGAAGCCCCCCCCTCCCAGTTGGGCTTTCAGTTTTTCAGATACCTGCACCGACGAAGATCTTGTCTCTCCTAACACAGATCTTCAGGTCCTCTTCAGACCTGCAGTATTTGGGGGAAAACAAAATGTCTCCCAGGAGCTCCTGGGGACATGTCTGTTCATCCACTGTTGGCTCCTCCTCTGGATGAGGACCATTCTGACATCCTTGGAGCCTCTCAGCCTGCCTTGACTAAGGCAAGTCCACCTACTCACAAGTAAACACGGCCACGTGGCTTCGTTTGTGGGCTCAGACTCGCAGCTGGGAGGGGGAGCTTCTCAGGTGTTTTTTTGGGGGGGGCTGCATTCATTGGATTGGAACCATTCTGGTGTCGTTGAATTGCTCTCAGCCTGCCCTTTCCAACGTACTACGGCAAGTGCGCCTACTCGCAAGTAAATGCATGATACGGCTCACTTTCCATAGGGCTCCATGCATTTTTTCCTTCCAGTTTTTTGGCCATAACTGCATGGAAGGAGCGACTTCAATTCTGTTTTTTGCACCGCACTCCGCTGGCCATTCCTCATCCAACGGTGTATGCCGGGGTAGCTCCTAACCCCGTGATGTTAGCGCATCTTCCCTCCAGGGTGCGTCACCCCCCCGCGCATCACCTGGTGCGGCCTGCACCTCCCTAGCGACGCCAGTGATGGTGGGTACTGTATGTTTTTAAAACTGCTAGTTATAAGAGAAACACAACATGTATTGGCTTATGTGGTTCTGAAATATAGAGTGTTTTTTTGCAGCATGACCTCTTTCAGTCCATGCATAGACAGGTCTGCATCTAGGCTGAAGAGGCCCAAATGCCGTAGCCTTTCATCATAAGGTGCCCCAGCCCAGTAATCATCTTAGTTGCTCTGTTTTGCACCTTTTCCATTTCCACTATGTCTTTTTTTGAGATGTGGTGACCAGAACTGGATGCACTCCTCCACATGTGGCCAAGCAGAGAACCCCCAACAGGAGCTTAGGAAGAAACATGGGGAAGAGGAACAAATTTAATTGGGTTCTGCATCGCTTGTGAATGAATGTCTGAAGCAGGGAAGTTTGTCTCCCGAGAGGGGAAACCCAGAATGACTTTGTTGATGACCAGGCCAAGTCTATCTGTTGGTGTGGCGTGAATGAGCTCTTTTCCTCGCTCACTGTAAAGCCGTGTCTGCACAAGCAAGCCAGTTTCACTTGGAGGACTTCCCTCCATCATGTCATTCATACATGTTAGTAGGAGTACGTCTAAACTAGCTCTGATGTGCAGTGTATGTTGCAGCTATATTACCAAGGGCACCATTATAAAATGCTTAAAAGCAGAGTATGATTCTGTAATTGTCAAGGCATTCCACTATTCCTTTTCTCTTATGTTCTCAACTTTATTTGCATTGGAACTTTCTGCCTGCTGGACTCTGTCTCATAGGTCCCTTCCAACGCTATGATTCTACCTTTCAGCCACACCGACCCATTCTTTTCGGGGATGTAGGTTTAGGACCCCTATATTAACTATTATTAACTCCAGGCTGACACAAATTTAAGGGTAAAAGTTTTAGTTTTGTCTATACTCTGGTAGGCTTTCAAGACTCTTTATGGCTAAGGACACAGTTAAACTGGAGTCATTGTTCTCCAGAACAGTGCTATCCATCTCACAATCTTCTCTCTGGGGCCATCTTGAAGGCAAACACATGTTGTGTTGTCCCTATATAACTGAGCATCAAAACCAGTTTATTTAATGAAAAGCTGCTTTTGGCAAAGGGGAAAAGCAGCAGGAAAGAGTGCTTAATTAACCTGATAATTTTTCTTTAACAACCTGATGATTTTCCACTCTGGAATCAACTGGTGACTTTTACCCCTGCAGAATTTTTAAAATGGTGCCATGTTGGTACATTTAATGTGCACTTAGCCTTTTATTGACCTCAGCAGTAAATACTTAGGTATGCCAATGGAACACAAAAGCATTAAAACTTTGGCTGGACTAGTTCTCAAATCTGTTGTGAAGGGCTGCAGTAAATCGAAGGGAAGGGAAGAAATATATTGCAAGAGAACATGACTTTGTCATGTAAGACAAGCTGTTTTCTGTCTGTCTGTTTTCATTTTCAGTATACAGTCAACCAAAGTGTGCAGGGTCATTAAAATTAACAAACAGATAAAATGTCAAACCAAAAGCGTGATCAGTGTTCACAATCTATTGAATAATGGGTTATGATATAAATTCTGCACATTAGATTTTGAAATAATCAACTACTGCTGGAGAGATTTGACTTTCTGTATTCTCTATTTAAAGAGTTTATCTGCTAGTCTAATCAAGCACTATCAAGTTACAGCAGCTCGTCTTTGGCTTAAATTAGTTGCCTAAAATGCTCACAAAGTATTAGCCAAAGAAAGGGTTTGCAGGGCAATTTCAGATTGTAGGGCTCGCTGGATGTGAAAGAACCAGGGGAACCAGCAGTGTGATTACGATGACAAGGGTGATTTAAATGCTACAAAAACTATCATGCTGATCTAATGAAATATTTTAACCATGATCCATTTTAATGCTTTATTCATTGATTAAAAGAATATACATTTAACATAAACCATACAACATCAGTCATCAAGTCAAACACTCAGCTGGTTTCCTTACACTTTCTGTCAGGAGTTACTTTAGTCTGATCACATTTATAAGATAAAATCTCACCACATCTGGCATTTACACACACTGTGCCAGTGGATTCACTCTACTGATGTACATATAAAATCCGCATGGTATGTGCTCACTGGAGACAAAACAGTGCACACCTGTCAAAAGGTCATTTTAATATAAGATGGTAAAACCATTTGTAAAACACATATAAACTTTTCCATAAATAGAATCATATCTGGACATCTGTTGCATAAATTGTGTTTTCCAAAGCTTACAATATGGCAGCCAGGTCTCAGCACTGCTGGGCACCCGCGTTGGCCACTCACTTTATTATTGCAGACTGTCCTTTAACATTAAATGCACAACATTCGTACCACTTAAAACTTGGGTCAGGTGGAAGTCTCACAGAGACCACGTCTGTACCGCGGTTGCCCTGAAACAGTTTAAATCGGCTTTTAAAGCCTCTCAGATATAACAAGATTTTAAAACATACTTCATGGAATGTTCTTCATGCATCATAGCAGCTCATACCTGTGATAGAACCAGGTTTGCATCTGTTTTCCTTTCCTTCCTTTACATTCACTATTCACAGTGAAACAGGTGCATGTTCAAGAGTTCTGAGGTTGCTGACTGAGCCACAGCACAGCTGTGTACCACAGGTCGAAATTCGACCTTATATATTACAATCTAGCAGTATCTGGCTAGCCAGAAATTGGCCGGCCCTGCCAGCATGTGGGCACTTCTTCGTTTTAATCTATTCTTTGGCAGCTGACACAGGCGCTGACAGAGAAAATCCAGTGACTTAGTTGCTAGGGATTTCACGACTAATGTTTGTTTGCAAGCAAAGCAGACTTATAAATTTATATCTAAACTGTTATGGTTTTACCCCATCGGAGTGTATAGACTTAGCATTTCATTTTAAATCTGGGCCCAAAGCTAACTTGTACAGAGAAGCTGACAGACCACGAGAAAAAGAAGCTACAATTCATTTACGATGAAGCTACAACTTAGAGCTTTCAGAGTCGGGTAAACATCTGAAGAAGCTACACAGTGCAAGAGACGACAGCTTCATATTTAAGGAGGAGATTGCAGAGTGGTGAAATTCCATGCTTCAGATATTGTACGCAAAAAAAAGCAAAAGGTTTACAATAAATGGTATTGGATAGTCTTGATTTCCTTTTAAAGCCTAAGTAGCATGCTACCAGATTACATGACAATGACTGCATTCAGATCCACTGGGCTATGGATAGTAAAAAGATTATTGGCTCCTGAGCACAAAAACTCCGACAATAGTAAAATCAGTGAAGTTGCAGAGTTACTCAGTACAAAAAGAAAGTGAGCCGGCAACCTCAGACAACCTTCGGCCACAACTGAGTTTTGTTTTTTTAAGACAAGTTCATTAACCGTGAAAGCCCTAAACGTTGCCACTTTCAGCTTCTAAACCAATACCCGACTACGTTCTTTGATCAAGAAGTAGAATATACATCTATATAGCTAATACTGATTAAACACGGCACAAGAGGGGTTAATTCACACTACTGAAAAACATAATAGGACCCTACTTGCATATGTAACCACAGGAACTGTAAATCAAGAGAGCTAAATGCCTTCACTGAAGCTTTGCATTTCTCGGTAAAAATGACGTGTTGGTTCAGTGAAGACACTGAGTAGTTCTATGTCCATGACTGCATGCCAAGGTCGACCCAGTCCAAGGGACACCTGCTCAATGAGGTTATGCACTGGGTCTACGTCCTGATCGGCCAATTCGCCCTGGTCAAAATCAATGCTTTCTTCTGTGACTTCAAGCACTTTCAGATCAGCGCCACGAAGACGGGCAATTGCAATCAGGTTGTGTGCCCAAACTGTGTAACCTGGAACACAGAGCCAAACATTAATATTCTACTCCAGACTACCTGTACCCCAGAATACATTAATATTCCATCCCAGAGACTACCACTGTACAGGTAATGCTGCCCTGTCTCCTCTTTCTACCTAGCAGTTTCATGGAAGAGTTTCTTGTGAGAAACCTCTCCAATAAGTGATTGGTTATTTCCTCAAAATTATGGATGTCCTATACCAACAAATAGTTTTACTATTTAACTTCCATGGAGCTGCCTCTTTGTCGTTCCCCAAGATTTTTGGGTAGTTGGGGAAGCAAGCACCCTTATCAGAAATACATTTGCATAGCACATCTCATAACATTCCTGACACCATAAAATTTCAGCTGATCAAAAGAATCTATTGGAAAATACAATTACTATAAATGAAATAACAGAAGTGATCAAAAGGCAAAAACTCCAAAAAATGCCAGGCCCTGATGGATTACCAGTCAAATATTACAAGAAATTTGAAGTACTGTTGTTGTCATTCAAAAAAGTGATTGATGATATATGGGAGACTGGAGAAATACCTATCTCATGGAAGGAAGGAACAATTACTTTGATACATAAATCAGACATGGATGAAAAAGAAATTAAAAACTATAGACCTATTTTGCTTTTAAATACAGATTATAAAATTTTTGCTTCGATTTTAGCTACAAGATTTTAAAAAATATTAAATCAAATAATTAAAGAAGATCAAACTGGTTATTTACCAAAAAGACAACTGAAAAGCAATGTGAGAGCTATAATAAACATACTGGAATTTTCTGAAGTGCATCCAGATAAGAAATTAGCTCTAGGGTTTTTAGACACCCAGAAAGCCTTTGACAATTTACATTGGGACTTTATGATTGACTGTCTTCAAGAATTACATTTTGGTCCAAAATTTATTAAGATAATAGAAGGAATATATTCAGATCAAAAAGCAAAGATAAGAGTAAATGGAGAATTGATGAGCAAGATCAACATTCAACAAGGAGTAAGACAAGGTTGTCCACTTTTACCACTGTTGTTTATTTTGACACTAGAAATGTTGAATAATGTAATAAGATAACAGGATGAAACCGCTTAAAATTAAAAGTAAAGAATACAAATTACAAGCGTTTGCAGATGATTTGGTATTTATCTTGGAAGATCCACTTAACTCCATAGAATTTTTGATAGAAAACTTAAAAGAATATGGGGAAGTGGCAGGTTTAAAAATAAATTACCAGAAGACCAAAATGATACTTAAAAATATAAAAGTCAATGATATAGAACGATTAAAAGAATTTGGACTACAAATAACAAACAAAGTAAAATATCTAGGAATTATAATTACCAAAAAGACAAGTACATTAATGGAAGACAACTATATTAAATTAATGAAAGAAATAAAAAAAGATTTGGAGAAATATAATAAACTACAATTATCCCTAATGGGAAGAACAGCTCTATTGAAAATGAAAATATTACCAAAATTAATGTTGTTATTCCAGACTATTCCGATTATTTTGAAGAGAACCTTTTTTGAAGAAATGAATAAAATTACTACAAAATTCATCTGGCAAAGTAAAAAACCGAGAATAAGACAGAAATTACTTCAAGAGGATAAAAAAAGAGCAGGATTTGGATTACCAGACTGGGAATTATATTATCAAGCGGCAGCCCTAAACTGGATAAAAGATTGGGGACTCATACCAAATTCCAAAATTTTAATTTTAGAAGCACGTGATTTACAAACAGGCTGGCACGCACTCCTGTTTTATGATAAAGTCAAACAGCATGGATATTTTAGACAACACATTTTAAGAAGATCTTTAATTTAGATATGGGAACAGATAAAATACAAGATATACTCTAAATTACCCAGATGGATAAAACCGCTTGAAACAGCAACTAATCCGAACTGGATTAAAAAAAAACAAAATAAATCATACAACGATCTGTTGAATATTAAAGGAGAGATCTTAAGTAAGTTTGAGTTAGAAGAGAAAGGAATAAAATTGGACTGGTGGAATGAAATGCAAATAAGAACAAGATTACGAGAAGACCAAAAAATAGGTTTTTATGAAGAATATATAAGTTTTGATAAAATATTTTTTTTATCCAAACTACCAGTTTTATCCAAACTACCAGTATTATTTTTCACCTAAGAGATGCCTACCATGCACTGCTAGAAGAGAGAGCCTTGTGCACCTCCAGGCCAACAAAACCAATGGATCTTCGGTCCTGTTGTCGCTGAGATCTGGGAAGCCAGACATATCGATCACATCATTCATGAGGATGAAGTGGGTGAGGAACTTGTCATACTGCCTAGATATGAGATCAACCACAGCTCCTGAAACACAAGTGATGTAGCTGTCAAAGTGAATCCGCTCCAGAGGCATACCGGGCTTGAGAATCCTTAACATGTCATCACTCTTGATGTCAAAAGCCATGATATAGACCCGAAGATTAGCGCTGTGGCGTGTCAGTGCCTTCCAATCGTCATCTTCTGGCATGCTTTCCAAGGACTTGTGCATGACAGAAATATTGTGGACCAGAAGAGAAAGTCGATGCAAAGGCACATGGTTACTGGCAGCCAGGACTCTTGCCATCTCTGCTGTAAAGTCACAGAAGTCCAAGGCGAGCGAGCGGAGACTGACAAAGCGCTCCAATTCGACTGCGGTGATCAGAGTGGTATTGCCAGGGATGTGGTTGTCCAGCAAACTCAGGTGTTCCATTGTGTTGGCAATAGGATTGGAGAGAGATGACAATGACGTGGGGGTTACGATCTGCAGCATGAACCCACAGGACAGCCATTTCAGTTGCCTGCTGTTACCCAGTATTTCTTCAAAAAGCTGCTGTATTCTACAGGAAGAACATAAGCAACAACATTTCACTAAATACAGTTTCAGCTGTAGGAGACATTTTTAATTCAGAGTTCAGATCAGCAAACAAGCAGCTGGCACTCTTCGCAGCAAGAACTGCTTACAGAATTCAGTATCCATTTCACACTGACAAAACCACGTTAACACTAGTTGCAAATTCTAGGGGGGATACAGAAATATATCTCTAATACCTGCATTCCTTAATTTTGTTTTTAAACAAATAAAATGGAAATGTCACTTTGAAGCTGTGCATGCAAGATAACTTGTAGCTTGCTTTGTTTCTGTTCTTTTGTAGTTAGCACATGTTCAGCCCAGCTGTCTTCGTCACTAGAAATCCTGGAAAAAGCTTCCTATAAGGAACCTAGCTGTGTTCACATCCATTCCCTGTATTAACACTTTGCACATCTCAAATGATATGCTAAGTCAGGACTGATCCATACATGCAGGTCTCTGACAGCCCCCTCACTGGCTCCCCATTCCGTTTGGAAATAAAGAAGGAAGACGATGGTTGAGGAATGAAAGTGCCTGTGGTCACAGTTCCATATTCGCCACTCCCTGCGTGCCAATCCACCTGTTACTGCAGTCCCAGTGATGAATGGACCTGTGTGAACTCGTGCGCATACTCTCTGCTAAGGGTTACTCGTCAAGCCGCACACAAGGCTGTAACAGATACTACATTTTGATTAGCATGTGCAGTTTGGAGAACGACAATGGAAGGAAAGATACGTGCAAGCCTATGAATTACCATTTGAAGAATGACTTGGGACACCCAGCCAGAGGGAGGACAGCAGGTTTACAAATGCCAGTTCAGTCACTCCAAAGAGTGTCCTTATCTTAAAATGTTTTCCAGTTCAAACACTATGCAGTGGTTCTCAAACTTTTAGCACTGGGACCCACTTTTTAGAATGAGAATCTGTCAGAACCCACTGGAAGTGATGTCATGACTGGAAGTGACATCATCAAGCAGGAAGAGTTTTAACCATTCCAGGTTGCAATCTGACCCACACTTACACAGGAGTAAGTCCCATTTTCTATCATTCTTAAAGGCATGTATCTGAGGACTTCCTGGACACGACATACACAGAACTTCTCCAAAGGCAAGAATCAGAGGATACCACTAGGAACAATGAGATCTCCACAGCAGAAGACTCTGCATGGACGCCAGTGACTGTCAGAAGGAGGGAAGTCAGAAGGCCTGCTGAACCACTGGACCTGCACAACCCATGCCAGTGTCTCTCAGATGCCGGCACTACTGAAGACCCTCCTCACGGACACCAACAGCTGGCAGAACCAGGAAGTGTGGGCAAATCCTGACATGAGAAGGGAAGGTGGAGAAAGGCGGTGGTCATTGGGGATTCCCTGCTAAGGGGTGTTGAAGCTGCTGTGTGCTGACCTGACCCACTGGTTCGAGAGACGCCCTGTCTCCCTGGTGCCAGGATCTGGGATGTGACAGAGAGATTGCCAAGGCTGGTCAAACCCACAGATCACCATCCTTTCTTGCTCATCCACGTAGGAACGAATGATACTGCTGCTGGGCACAGCTGGTTGGTTGGCAACCTTCAGTCTCGAAAGACTATGGTGTAAGCCTACAGCACCCAGTATTCCCAGGCGGTCTCCCATCCAAGTACTAACCAGGCCTGACCCTGCTTAGCTTCCAAACTCAGACAAGATTGGGCACGTGCTATGAGCAGATCATCTCAGACTACGAGGCTCTGGGCAGGAGGATGAAAGATCTGGGGGCCCATGTGGTATTCCCATCTGTTCCCCTGGTAACAAGCAGAAGACTTCAGAGGGAGAGAATAAGACTCCAGGTGAACGACTGGTTACATCACTGGTGTTCTTGGGAGGAATTTGGCTTCTGGGACCACGGACTGCGCTTCTGAATGGACCTGCTGGCTCAAGATGAACTGCATCTCACAAGGAGGGGAAAGAATGTTTTCAGTGGAAGCATGGCGAACCTGATCAGGAGGGCTTTAAACTGAAGGAGGAGCGGGGTTGGAGACATCAACCAGAAGCTTATTTCACCAGTAAGTGCTCTGGATGGGAACCCTCGGGGCACCACTCTAACTAGGGAATATTTGAAGGGGCCCTGAGGGGAAGGGGCACTGAGTTGTAACCTCCAGGGCTTACCCTGCATATATACAAATGTACAGTGTATGGAAAATAAATAAGATGAGCGTGAACTTCTATCAAGTGAAGGTTAATTTGACTTGCTAGGAATAACCAGAACCTGGTGGGATGACTCTCATGATTGGAATGCACAAATGGAAGGCTACCAGTTGTTCCGGAAAAACAGATGTGGTAAAAGGGGAGGGGGTGGCACTATATGTCAAAAATGTATACACCTGCTCAGAAATCCAACCAAGTGGTCCAGGTACCCTTGTGGAGAGCATCTGGGTGAACGTCGGGGGAAAGCAAGCAACAAGCACAACACTGTGTTGGGTGCCTACTATAGACTGCCAAGACAAGGGGAGGAGGTGGACGATGCTTCCTTGAAACAACTGGCAGGC
This sequence comes from Tiliqua scincoides, assembly GCF_035046505.1. NCBI lineage: Eukaryota > Metazoa > Chordata > Lepidosauria > Squamata > Scincidae > Tiliqua > Tiliqua scincoides. The sequence goes on along the minus strand of NC_089821.1, from coordinate 147,131 downwards.
ATTGCAAGGAAACATGAGGTAGTTGTAATGGGGGACTTTAACTGTTTGGACATCTGTTGGGAGACTAATTCAGCCAAGCATGGGAGCTCCAATGAAATCAGGTTGTGCCTGGAGGATAACTTCATCTTCCAGAAAGTGGAGGAAGGAACGAGGGGAGGGGTCATCCTGGGCCTGATCTTAAGCAATAAGGAGGAGTTTGCTGATGAGGGAAAAGTAGTGGGGACTTTAGGGGAAAGTGGTCACGAACCGCTGGAATTCTCAATCTTATGGCAAACAAAAGGAACACGCAGTGAAACTTGTACACTGAATTTCAGGAAGGCTGAATTTAATAAGCCCAGAGAAATGATAGGTAGGCTCCCAAGGCTTGATGAAGTAATGCAGTAGTTCTCAAGCTCTCTGGGAACCACTTTAAGAGCCACTAAGTCTTAGCGGGGGCGGGGAGGAGACAGTGGGAGCGGGGGGGGGGAAGCAATCGCTCCACTTTCACTTTCGAAGCTGCGGAGAACCCTGCAGAAGGTCACGCAGGGCTCCCTGCATCCCCGGGAAGCTGCAGGAGGCTTGGGTAAGTGCACCCTGCAGCCCCCTGAACGGTGCTATCCTAGGGATCGTGCCGCTGCCTCCTCCCTGCCTCCTGGCTGGTCCTGCCCCTTAAGGGGGCAGAGGCCAAGGCTCACAGGCTGGGGCGTCACGACTCCCCAGTCTGAAAAGCCCTGAACTAGTGGGAAAAGGGGCCCAAGACGGGTGGAGCTCCTTAAGAAGCAGCTTCTAGAGGCACAGTCAGAGACGATTCCTAGGAAAAAGAAAAGGGGAAAAACCTGGCGGCTGCACAGACATCTTTGTGGCAAGTTGAAGATTTAAAAAGACATGTTTAGGAAGTGAAAGATGGAACTGATCACCAGTACAGACAGGTAGCCCAGTATTGCAGGGTGAGGGTCAGGAGAGCGACTAAGATGATTCCTGGGCTGGGGCACCTTCCTTATGAGGAAAGGCTACAGCGTTTGGGCCTCTTCAGCCTAGAAAAGAGGTGCCGGAGGGGGGGACATGATTGAGACATACAAAATTATGCAGGGGATGGACAGCGTGGATAGGGAGATGCTCTTTACACTCTCACATAACACCAGAACCAGGGCACATCCACTAAAATTGAGTGTTGGGCGGGTTAGGACAGACAAAAGAAAATATTTCTTTACTCAGCGTGTGGTTGGTCTGTGGAACTCCTTGCCACAGGATGTGGTGATGGCGTCTGGCCTGGATGCCTTTAAAAAGGGATTGGACAAGTTTCTGGAGGAAAAATCCATTACGGGTTACAAGCCATGATGTGTATGCGCAACCTCCTGATTTTAGAAATGGGCTATGTCAGAGTGCCAGATGCAAGGGAGGGCACCAGGATGCAGGTCTCTTGCTGTCTTGTGTGCTCCCTGGGGCATTTAGTGGGCCACTGTGAGATACAGGAAGCTGGACTAGATGGGCCTATGGCCTGATCCAGTGGGGCTGTTCTTATGTTCTTAACTATAGCAAACATACTGGCTGGTTCTCTGAACCAAGTAAAGATCCAAGCAATTTTCAGCCACAGTCTATTTCAGGCCAGGGAATGAGATAAATGTAGTGGGTGACTGTTCACCATCTCTTGCATTCAGCTTCAGATAAAACACAACAACAGCTCTCTGCACTTTACAGAATAACAGTCACTGACCACACCTCTGCTTTTCCACAGCTCATTGGTCCAGACTTTACAAATTCTTCTTCTTTTTTTCTGAACCTTCGGAGACATCACTTCATGCAGCTGATGAAGTGGACTGCAGTTCACAAAAACATCTTGGCTACTCCAAGGTGTCAAATGTTTGTTTTTAATCAGCAATTCTTTGCTACCTGCAATTTGGTTCAGAAAATGCTCTGGGGAAATAAATTTGAATTTATTTGCAAATTCAAAAAGACAAACTCTAACAATAACATCCAGTAACCAAGTGTGCCACTGTAATTAAGCCCTGGCTTGGTATTTAGACATAGTAGTCCTGCTCTAGTTGTGATCACACTCAACTAGCTTCTGCGTCATCACAAGAGGCCTCAGACATGGATGTGCACCCCATTCACGCCACAAGACACATCCAGTCAGTTCATTAAGGTCTAGGTGAGCACTGAAGTCATGCAGGCGTACAGGAGAGGCTGCTTGTGCATGCAGACCTCTGGCCGGGTCAGGGTGACAATCTCCAAGCACCTGTCTGGGGGCCTCTGCTCGGCTTTTTTGCCAGGATGGCACAAGGCTCACTGCTGGAAGGCTTGGAGAGCCTCGCAGTTCGGTTTTGCTTCTCTCTCTTATGGAACCTGCCACAGTGAGTCTCTCGACTGGCGCATGCCTCATTTTGTCTGACAAAGAAGCGCTGCTTGCAGCAGAAACTGTGACAAATTCCAGTCAGAGGCTGCAAAGTCAACAACAACCCGGTACAGACCACTCCATGCCCAGAAGAAAGAGACTAAAAGGCCAAGGGGAGCCTTTGCTACTGAGCCAGCACATTTCCTTCACACCAGCTGAGCTGAAAAGCACATTCTCCTTCTCTTCAAAACTCCCACAACATCCACCGCTCAACTTACTGCTTAATCTTCTTGCCATCTGGATCCACTTTGCTGAGGTATGTATTTGATATACTTCCATGCTGCTGCAGGATGCTTATGTCACCAAAGAGACTCAACTTCTGGAGATTCCTGTTGGCAGGAAAGGACTTGGTCAAGGCAAAGGCAACACAACCAAACAAGCAGCTCCAGCTCTGCATTCCCTGACAGGAGCCATGGTGGCCACAGGGACAAGGCAATCAGGGCGCTGAGAGGGAAAACGTCACCTTCCAGCAAGGGCGGCCCATCCATGAGGCAAGGTGACGCAGGCTGCATCCGCGACAGATTCTGGGAGAGGGCGAAGAGCAGCAGATTGGAGTGCCTCTCCCCTGAATCTGCCACCATCACTGCCTGCTTCCAGCTTGCCACAGATGCAACCTGCACTGACCCACTTTCTCCCACTAAAAGCATATGGGGCGTGGGTCACGCACCTCCTTGCCCTGCTCCTTGCACAGCTTCTTCTGTTAGAGAAATAAACGCAGGACTCAGTTTCACTCACAGGGACTGTGAACAAGTTGCTCCTCCGCTTACGCAGGCGCCTGCAATCGAATGTGGAAGCCCTGCATTTCAGCAGTGGATGAAACCGTGTGAGGAGCACAGCAGGGGCAGCTTCCCTCCATGCTAATTGTGTGGGGGTGGGGTGGGGTGGCGGAACTGAGGTGGCAGCAGGTGGCCTGCTGGACTGCACTGCTGCTGCCACCATCCAAGGCACAAAACAAAAACAGCTTCTCCAAGTACATGAAATCCAGGCCCATCTAAGGTGGGTGTCCTCTTTTCAACAAACAGTATTTCAATGGTTCCCAAACTGTGGGTCGGGACCCACTGGTGGGTTGCAACCTGATTTTTGGTGGGTCGCCAAAGGGTGATGGAAAGATCAGATAATTAATTTCCTTCAATCCGGAGACTATTGAAAAATCAGATACTGTACCAGCTAATTACCCTGCAAAGAGCTGAGCACCTGCAATTTGCAAGCATGTGTAATATAGAGAGCTAAAGTTTGAGGGTCTTTCTCTGGTCATTATTTCTTATAAATGAATAAATAAATAAATAAATAAATAAATGGTGACCTAATCATCCACTGATTTTTCACCTGCGGTTTTATCTCAATGGGATGAGAAGGGCCCTTTAAATTAAAGGAAAAAAGTCATTTAACAATAGCCTCGTTAATGCTTTGTTACTGTTAATTTCTTAATGTTAATGTGAGAAAGGGTGGCTTGCTGACAATCCATCAATCATTCTCTCTCCAGGCACTTAGAAGAGCTTCATTTGAAGGCAAGCAAAGGTAATAACTGTGGAATGGTGAAGGGTCACTGGCTCGAGAGTGAAGCATTGCCAAGTGCCTGGAGAGAGACTGGTTGATGGATTGTCTGCCTGATGACTCTATCCTAAATCACAAAGGTCAGCAAGGCTGTTTTTAAATTGCCTGGCATTGTTTTCTAGATGGATTTGCTTTAATGCGATTTTTGCCATCCACATGAGTTCTGAGAATGAAACCCTCGTGAACAATGAGACTCCATCTGTCTTTCTTTCTAGATCTACGTCTTCTAAGGTGGGTCCTGATAGAGTGTCCTTTTAAAAAGTGGATCCTGTTGCTAAAAAGTTTGGGAACCACTGCAGTATTTGAATGACCGTGCTGAAGCTCTAGAACAGGGGTCCCAACCTGACCCACAGGGAGCCCCCAGTCTCAAATGAGCTTCTGGCCCTCTGGAGACCTGCTGGTGCCTGCGCTGGTCCAACACAACCGCTCTCAGCATGAGGACAACTGTTTGACTTCTTGTGTGAGCTGCAGGGTGCGGGCTCCTCCACTGCTTGCTTTCATGTCTGTGATGCAGCAGCAGCGAAGGAAGGGCAGGCTTTGCTATTGCAAGACCTTCTTTCATTCATATAAGTTCCATCTCTAATATATTCATTTATGTAAATGTATTCACATTTTAAATGTAAATTAATTCTTTTTTTCTCAGGCCCCCCAAAACAGTGTCAGAGAGATGATGTGGCCCTCTTGCCAACATGTTTGGACACCCCTGCTCTAGAGAAGGGGTTGCAGTCTTGTTCTATACAGTGGGCCAAACACCTTTGATTATGCCTGCTAAGGGCCAGAAATGTTGTCATTAAGCAGAGCATGACCAAAAACAAGCACTTTATTTTCTCTCTTAGCAACTTACTAGCTGCAAATGACAAGAAAAAACGTGCAAATTTTGATCAAACTTTCAAGGTACGGAAGAGCCCAATTGTCATGCCGGCTGCCTTCCAGCAGTGACACTTCAACACAGCTCAGCAGCTGATGGTAGTGCTGGGAGAGTCTGAGGGGCGGAAAAAGAGCTTCTGCATGCTGCATCCAGCCAAACGGCCTTAAGGGTGACACCCCTGCTCTCTAGGACAGTTTGCCAAACGTGAGAATAGAAGACAACATTTAAATTCAGAAGTTAATTGAATCTCAGTCTCACTTATCTCTCAGGACAGCTGATGCATATGCGCCACTTACAAGAATGGGGCCACAATAATGTGAGTGTTGTAATTAGAGGTTACAGAGTCTACAGAGCTTGCGTCCTGAGTACACTTCTGTACTGCAGCGAGTCATGGACTCTTCGCTCACAACAGGAGAGGAAACTGAGCGCTTTCCACATGCGCTGCCTCCGACGCATCCTCGGCATCACCTGGCAGGACAAAGTTCCAAACAACACAGTCCTGGAACGTGTGGGAATCCCTAGCATGTATGCACTACTGAAACAGAGATGCCTGCGTTGGCTCGGTCATGTCGTGAGAATGGATGATGGCTGGATCCCAAAGGATCTCCTCTATGGAGAACTCGTGCAAGGAAAGCGCCCTACAGGTAGACCACAGCTGCGATACAAGGACATCTGCAAGAGGGATCTGAAGGCCTTAGGGATGGACCTCAACAAGTGGGAAACCCTGGCCTCTGAGCGGCCCGCTTGGAGGCAGGCTGTGCAGCACGGCCTTTCCCAGTTTGAAGAGACACTTGGCCAGCAGTCTGAGGCAAAGAGGCAAAGAAGGAAGGCCCATAGCCAGGGAGGCAGACCAGGGACAGACTGCACTTGCTCCCAGTGCGGAAGGGACTGTCACTCCTGAATTGGCCTTTTCAGCCACACTAGACGCTGTGCCAGAACCACCTTTCAGAGCGCAATACCATAGTCTTTCGAGACTGAAGGTTGCCAATACAAATGTAATTAGAGGCAGCAGCACCTAAGAACACCAGGCAGCACTGCTATTTTTAGCTTTGCACCCTGACGTACCTTGCCTCAGGTACCGCAGTTGCTCGGAGAACAGCACTGCCATTGGAAAGTTTGCGTACAGTCGCGCAATCTATGCATATTGCGCAGTTTAAAGCCAAACTAGATGTTCTTAGAGATCCAGAGCTACCATCACACTCTCCCTTCCTTGCAACATCTAACACAAACAATGCTCAGTGTGAAGTCATTACGCGGTGCTCTCCCCATTTCAGCAAATCATGCATGGCAGAAAGATGCAGAGTGCAATGATGTGCTATCACATGGTTTTGCAGTTGGCCTTGCAAGGAGGAGAGAGAAAAAAGTCATGGAGCGATGGCAGGTCAGAGTCTCTTAAGACCCAATCCTATCCAAGTGTACTCAGAAGTAAGTTCCATTATAGTCAATGGGGCTTACTACCATGTAAGTGCAAAGAGGATTTCAGCCTTATACGAGCTACTTTGGCCCTCAGCTTCATTACACAGTTGTTGTGCAATGCTCCTATTTGCAGCTCAGTCTTAGTTTCCCTAATTCCATGCAAGATTCTGAAGAACCAGGAGCTCCTCTCTAAAGGCAGAGGCATCCCCACACTTAACACAACTGATTTTTCATTATTCTGGCTGGTCTTCCTTCACAGAATTTATTATCAGACACTATTAATTGCACCGAAGCTACACCTCAGGTCACTTATTACTGGTGACCTTAGTATCTTATTTTCCTGCCTTTCCAAGTTCTATCCTGGAAACCTCCCACTAGCCTCTGCCGTGTGGCAGTGAGTTCACTGTTAGTATTTGCCATCCCTGTCTCATCACACAAACCTGCACTACACGTTCAGCCTATTTATACACGGATTTTTTATACACAGATTTGAATCCACACGAATGGCCACTGCAAATGAGAAGGAATGTGCTGATCCCTGGAGAAGGGGAAAATGCACCCCTTTAAAATCAGTTTTTAAAACTGAACAGTCCTTTAACATTAGCCTCATTAATGAGGGGGGGGGGGTAGCTGGCTGACAATCCATCAATCCTTCTCTCCAGGCCACCCCTCCCTTCCCCCCAGAACCTGAAAGAAAGGTTATCACTTTGCATTGGTGAAGGGAGCGGCTGAGTGAAGCATTTGGAGGAGACTGATGGATTGTCTTCTTAATGGCTCTTATCTTACATCACAAAGGTCAGCAAGGCCATTTTTAAATCACCAGAGCAAAGAAACTTTGTTTTTCAAATTGATTTGCTATAGTGCATTTTTTGCCATCCACATCAGTGCTTGCCAAGCAAATAATGAGGCTCAACCTGTACATCTTTGTACATCCTAGAACTGAATGGCAGATGAACTGGAGTACAATCCACTTGGAGCAGGGAGGACAGCACACACTTGATGCAACAGACTGAAAATGACAGATATCTGCTGCTATAAAAAGTAGTTAGGTATGTTTTGTGCCTACACTGACAGTAGTGGGTGCACAAGGTTATGAACACATTCTGATTTAAGGGATCTTTGGCACTGAGAGTCCCCCTCCCCGCTTAGGCCCAATCCTGTCCTCAAGAGAAGCTGGCATATCTTCACACCCACTTGTGAAGTGAAAGCCCTACTGATGTAGATGTCTGCCTGCGGATGGGTACACCACAAGCGCCAGTGGGCCACTGGAAAACAAGGCAACAATATCACTTGGATGTCGCTTGTGCACCAGTGCAACTGTGCTGGCAGAGAGGCCAAGGCAGGAAATAAATGAGGGCACCCCTGATGTGGGAGGGGTGGGCCAGAGTCCATGGACACAGCATCCTAACCTCCCTTCAGACAACGGAAGCCCTGGGTGCAGCCAACTGCAGTACACCAACCAGAGTACTACAGCTCAGAGGCAGGGCACGCGGCACTGGTCTCCCAAAGGGGCAGTTAGTGATGGGAGTCCTGGTGAAAGGGCACTTGGCGCACCAAGGGAGCGCATACATCCCTCCAAATGTGTACGGCAAGGCGGTTTGTTAACTCTTGGTGGTCCATTGCAGGTTTCCCGCCCCAGGAGGTTTCCACAGACCACGCACTGGAACTCCCTCCTTGCCACCCCAAGAGTGGAACAGCAATGCACCCCAGCCAGGTAAGCGGGGGGGGGGGGGAGAAGAGACTCCCATGTTGCAATGTATTGACGTTGCATCTTCCTCTTATGGCTCTACCCCCCCCCCCACTTCTGACCCTCCAGATCAGGGGTGCTCAAACTTTCAACTTTAGGGATGCTGGACCTTTAACAAGTGTATAGAAGAGAGAATTGCAGCAGGTGCAACTTGTCATCCCACAGATGACAAGCTACACCTGCTGAAATTCTCTCTTCTATACACTTGTTAAAGGTCCAGCATCCCTAAAGTTGAAAGTTTGAGCACCCCTGCTCCAGATGATCGAGTGTGTCTCCGCTATCAACCGTGTTGCTTTCCTTCAACATCAACAGTGTTGCCATCCCTTCCTTCTGCAACAGCTCGGAAGAGTCTGCTCCCTTATAGGGAATGCCGAGAACACCAACCACTGCAACTGCTCGTCAAGCGATGATCAATTGCTTGTTTCTCAGTGCCACAGTGGGTTGGACAGCAGTACATGGCAGAATTCCACTCCCACCCCTGAGAAGGAGAAGTCACGTCCCAAGCCACTACAGCCCTGCCCCCTACAGGGCCCCATTGCATGTACACTTGGGTGGCACCCTTTTCCCTCCCTCAGTCACTGATTGTGCATCTCAAGCCAGAGACCAGGTGTGGCTGACGATGCTGTCCATGCCTTGTCACTTGCCTTGCTTCCCACAGGCAGCTGTCCCACAGGTAGGGCGTCATGCAAACCCCCAAGGGATGCCTATAGCCTCCCTGCCTGCAAAGACCAGTGTGAGCCCAGCTGTTGTTTGTTAGGTTGCTGACCTATTCACCCCCGCAGAGTCTTTTCTAGTGGCTGCCTGCTGGGGTTCTTTTGCATCTTTTTAGATTGTGAGCCCTTTGGGGACTGGGAGCCATTCCTTGTTTGATTTTTCTCTGTAAACCGCTTTGGGAACTTTTTTTGTTGAAAAGCGATATATAAATACTTATTGTATTGGCAACCTTCAGTCTCGAAAGACTATGGTATCGCGCTCTGAAAGGTGGTTCTGGCACAGCGTCTAGTGTGGCTGAAAAGGCCAATCCGGGAGTGACAATCCCTTCCACACCGGGAGCAAGTGCAGTCTGTCCCTGGTCTGTCTCCCTGGCTATGGGCCTTCCTTCTTTGCCTCTTAGCCTCAGACTGTTGGCAAAGTGTCTCTTCAAACTGGGAAAGGCCATGCTGCACAGCCTGCCTCCAAGCGGGCCGCTCAGAGGCCAGGGTTTCCCACTTGTTGAGGTCCATCCCTAAGGCCTTCAGATCCCTCTTGCAGATGTCCTTGTATCGCAGCTGTGGTCTACCTGTAGGGCGCTTTCCTTGCACGAGTTCTCCATAGAGGAGATCCTTTGGGATCCGGCCATCATCCATTCTCACGACATGACCAAGCCAACGCAGGCGTCTCTGTTTCAGCAGTGAATACATGCTAGGGATTCCAGCACGTTCCAGGACTGTGTTGTTTGGAACTTTGTCCTGCCAGGTGATGCCGAGGATGCGTCGGAGGCAGCGCATGTGGAAAGCGCTCAATTTCCTCTCCTGTTGTGAGCGAAGAGTCCATGACTCGCTGCAGTACAGAAGTGTACTCAGGACGCAAGCTCTGTAGACCTGGATCTTGGTATGTTCCGTCAGCTTCTTGTTGGACCAGACTCTCTTTGTGAGTCTGGAAAGCGTGGTAGCTGCTTTACCGATGCGCTTGTTTAGCTCGGTATCGAGAGAATGAGTGTCGGAGATCGTTGAGCCAAGGTACACAAAGTCATGGACAACCTCCAGTTCATGCTCAGAGATTGTAATGCAGGGAGGTGAGTCCACATCCTGAACCATGACCTGTGTTTTCTTCAGGCTGATTGTCAGTCCAAAATCTTGGCAGGCCTTGCTAAAACGATCCATGAGCTGCTGGAGATCTTTGGCAGAGTGGGTAGTGACAGCTGCATCATCGGCAAAGAGGAAGTCACGCAGACATTTCAGCTGGACTTTGGATTTTGCTCTCAGTCTGGAGAGGTTGAAGAGCTTTCCGTCTGATCTGGTCCGGAGATAGATGCCTTCTGTTGCAGTTCCAAAGGCCTGCTTCAGCAGGACAGCGAAGAAAATCCCAAACAAGGTTGGTGCAAGAACACAGCCCTGCTTCACTCCGCTTCGGATGTCAAAAGGGTCTGATGTGGAGCCATCGAAGACAACAGTGCCCTTCATGTCCTTGTGGAAAGATCTGATGATGCTGAGGAGCCTGGGTGGACATCCAATCTTGGGGAGAATCTTGAAGAGGCCGTCTCTGCTGACCAGGTCGAAAGCCTTTGTGAGATCTATGAAGGCTATAAAGAGTGGTTGTCGTTGTTCCCTGCATTTCTCCTGCAGTTGTCTAAGGGAGAATACCATATCAGTGGTGGACCTGTTGGCTCGGAATCCACACTGCGATTCTGGATAGACGCTCTCTGCAAGTACCTGGAGCCTCTTTAGTACAACTCGGGCAAACAGCTTTCCTACAACGCTAAGGAGAGAGATGCCGCGGTAGTTGTTGCAGTCACCCCTGTCACCTTTGTTCTTGTACAGCGTGATGATGTTTGCATCCCTCATGTCTTGAGGTACTCCACCTTCTCTCCAGCAGAGACAGAGGATTTCATGCAGCTCAGTGACGATGATCTCTTTGCAGCATTTTAGGACTTCAGCAGGGATGCTGTCTTTTCCAGGTGCCTTGCCAAAGGCAAGGGAGTCCAGGGCCACGTGAAGTTCTTCTAGGGTTGGTTCACTGTCAAGCTCTTCCAGCACAGGCAGGCACTCAATGTTGTTCAGTGCTTCTTCGGTGACTACATTTTCTCTGGAATATAGCTCAGAGTAGTGCTGCACCCAGCGTTCCATCTGCTGCGCCCGATCCTGGATGACCTCGCCTGTGGCAGACTTCAGAGGGGCAATTTTCTTCTGTGTTGGACCTAGGGCCTGCTTGATACCATCATACATCCCCTTGATGTTGCCGGTGTCAGCTGCTATCTGTATCTCGGAACAGAGCTGGAGCCAGTAGTCGTTAGCACATCTCCTGGCAGTCTGTTGGACTTTGCTGCGAGCAGTTCGGAGGACCTGCAGGTTGCGCTCACTGGGACAGGCCTTGTATGCTGCTTGAGCTCTCCTCTTTTCCTCAATGACTGGTGTCAACTCCTCAGAGTGGGCTTCAAACCAGTCTGCCGCCTTGTTGGTCTTCTTGCCGAATATGGACAAGGCGGTGTTGTAAACGGTATTCTTGAAATGTTCCCATCTGTTGGATGCGTTTGCGTCGGCCGGGCCTGGAAGAGATTCCTCAAGCGCTTGTGCAAATTCCTCCACTTTTCTCTGATCCCGGGTCTTGCTGGTATCAATGCGAGGTCTTCCTTCCTTTTATAAATACTACTACTGCTAATAATAATATTCATTATTCACTCACCTAGCCCAGCTCCCTGTATCTTAAAGTGGCCCATCAGATGCTGTGGGCAACACTCAAGACCACAGAAGACATTGATCCTGGTGCCCTCCCTTGCATCTGGAATTCTGAAGTAGCCCATTTCTAAAGCCAGGAGACTGCACAAACCCATCACAGCTCTGATGGATTTTTTTTCTAGAAATCTGTCCAATCCCCCCTTAGAGGCATCTAGGCCAGATGCTATCACCACATCCTTGGCAGGGAGTTCCAAGGAAGAGTGTGTGTGATGAAGTTTTCTTTGCCAGTCTCCTGCTGCAGCTGCACAGTTGGGCAGCAGCTTTGTGGAGTGGTTGATATGGGTTCTGGATCTGCCTCCCCCTCTTTCTGTCACTGCCATGGTTGTTTCTGGCTGTCAGAAAAAGAGTTTTGCTGGTTATAGGACAAGCCCTTCGGTCAAACTCAAACCCTCTTGCTTGGCTCCCAGACTCTGTCCTGCGCAGTGAGCTTGGCCTGAGTGCTGTTAAGGCTCCCCCTACAGTTTGTGCCTGCCCCTCCCTTGGCAAAACGCTCCATCCAGCTGGCAGGTACTTGAGTCCTGGCCACAGAGGGGCTTGTTTCACAAGGCTGCCCTCTTCCCAGGGAGCTGTCCTCCTACCTTTCCTCTGCTCTGCTCTAGATATTCCAAAAGACGTGGATATTTGTGTCAGTGGGTTGAAGGACTTGAACCCCCAGTGAGGAGCAGGCACCTGCTAGTGGTTCTTGGCGCTTGGCACCACTGTCACTCCTGCAGGAGTCGGAGTTGCTGTGACATCCGTGCAGGCTGTCCTTGAGGCACCTCCACCCACGGCTGGAGCCAGTGCCCTGCTGCCATGCAGCTCATGCCTAGTGGTTGGCAACAGTGCCTATCCCCACCACTGGCTGGCTGCTCAGTCCTGCCTGGCCGCGCTTCTCTGGTTCTGCCAGTGCTGCGAGTCACTGACAGATGGGGTGACGGCACCTCGGACGTTGTACTCGTGATGCACCAACCTCATGGTGACGACACAAAGGTGATGTGCCAGCTTTGTGGCCACGACACAAAGATGGCTCACAGATGTTGAGGTAACTCCACCATGATGACACCACAATAGCACAGCGGTGATGCACTGTCATCAGGATGCTGCTCCACGGACAACAACAGGTTGCATCAGTATTTCTGTGGGTGTTGGGGGTGCTACTGGGAAGGGCTGCACCAGTGTCTTTGCCAGGACAGGCTTGCCACCTGGCCTTTGCTCCACTGGTGCACTGTTAGTGTGGCACTGCCAGGATGGGCTCAGGATACAACAGCTGTTATGCTGGCATCTGTGCAATGCTGGCGTGGACCTTTAGTCCATTAAAACGAGCTGGCACTGTGCCACGCTCTCCCCTTGGGAGAGGTAAAGGAGGACGTGCACTTCTACAGTCTTCTTCATACTTTGCCTACTGCTGGCAAGGCAGTGGCATGGTAAGGCTTTGCCACCACTGCGCCCAGAATCATCATTCTGGTGCACCTCGGATTGCAGTTTGACAGCCCCTGCTCTGCACCCTGTAACATGCTTTTGTGGATTCAGGGTCCTTTCCCCTGTCCAGAGTCGCTAACCCTCTTACTGATTGGCACGTGCTTGCCAACTGGGCAGCCAACCCTGTTTATCCAGATAAAGGGATGGGATGGAGAGATCAGGTGGGCTCCACTCTCCCATACAGGTAACTGTAGGGACATCATCAACCCTAGGTGACTTAAGTTCAAGCACTGGAAAGTTTGGGTGTGTTCTGTCAGGCCTGCCACAATATGTAATTTTGGCTGCAGAAGTCACACCTACTTACTCTTCTGTAAGCCTCGGGAACTCCTGGGAAAATGCACATAGCTAGAAATAGGGACTGTATTCCTAGCTAGCTGTGGTCAGGAATTTCTTTGCCTACACTTCCCACTCCAAGCTAACCTATGAACCTCACCAGCTTAGCAATGTGCTGATTGAGCTTTTGTGTGCTTTACTCTTGAGTAGAACTGCACCTGAGTTGCATCTGCTGGGCGTTCCAGATCCACTGCCTAATTTGATCAAGCTTTTCTTTGCATCCATACATCTTAGTTTGTGTATTTTCCATCAAACTGCATGTATGTTTCCTACCTGCTGCTGCAGCCCCATTTCTTCCCCTATTTGCATATTGTCAACAGTCATAAAACAAGTTCCCTTTCAAACAACGTAGCAGCGCCCTTGACTAATATCACACCATCCCATGTGATACTGACAAAGTTGTGCGGCAGTTGATAAAGCATACTTCAAATCTTCTAAGACACCGATTCCAAGTACTACCAAAGCACAGTGTTTCTCAACCAGTGGTACAGGTACCACCAATGGTACTTAGAGGTGGTGTCTGGTGGTACTTGCAGGACCCCTGAACAGTTGCCGTCCAGCAGCAAGAGCAGGAATGCAACACAACCAACAGCAGCAGAAGGCTCGGCTCAGCGGGCAGAGCTTCAAAGCAGGCTTTTCCACACTCGAAAAAGCCCTCCTATCCACCGAGTCCCTTACTGTTGTATCGCATCCGGCCTCCAAACCCAGAAGTAACTGGTGATGCTGTCAACACCAGTTACTTCAGCTGGTACTCTGAATAGGTGGACCACGTGAAGTGGTACGGTGGAGGACAAATGCTGAGAAACGCAGCTCTAGGATGTTATGGAGCTGTCTTTTCTTTGGTCTTCCTCTTGATCTTTTCCCACTACTTTCGGCATCGTATACTTGCTGGACTAGACCAGTTGTTCAGGCACATTATGTGGCCAAACCAGCGCAGCCGACTTGTTAAAACCTGCAGCAAAGGTGGTTTCTCACCTGCCACATCTTCATTTCTCCACTGCTGCCACCACCTGACTTTCTTTATTTTATGCAGACAGCAGGTGCAAAGCTTTTTGTTGATGGTGTTTCTGTAGAATCTGTTTCTGCTCTCGTAGCCAGATAGTAAAGTTGAAATGACTGTAGTCTTAAAAACTTTAATTTTCATGCTTCTTGGAGGTGCCTATTATGCCCCACTGTTTTGATCAGATTTGCATATGTAGCTGTTGCTACGCCAGTTCTAATTATTTCCAAGCTACATAATGCATCAGATATTTACTCTTCCTTCTATGTACCTACTTCTGCAATGGGTTCTCCACCCACTGCAATTTTACTGCTGATGTTAGGTACTTTTTCTTTGATTTTTTTTAACTGCTGTGGTTATAGTTTTATCTGTGCTTATCTTTAGTTCCAATGGTCTGGCTCCATTGCTAATAAATTCCACTAAGGCTTGTATAGGTGTCTGTACCATACTATTGTTGGCAACCTTCAGTCTCGAGAGACTATGGTATCGCGCTCTGAAAGGTGGTTTTGGAACATCGTCTAGTGTGGCTGAAAAGGCCAATTCGGGAGTGACAATCCCTTCCACAATGGGAGCAAGTGCAGTCTGACCCTTGTCTGTCTCCCTGGCTATGGGCCTTCCTTCTTTGCCTCTTAGCCTCAGACTGTTGGCCAAGTGTCTCTTCAAACTGGGAAAGGCCATGCTGCACAGCCTGCCTCCAAGCGGGCCGCTCAGAGGCCAGAAATTCCCACTTGTTGAGGTCCACTCCTAAGGCCTTCAGATCCCTCTTGCAGATGTCCTTGTATCGCAGCTGTGGTCTACCTGTAGGGCGCTTTCCTTGCATGAGTTCTCCATAGAGGAGATCCTTTGGGATCCGGCCATCATCCATTCTCACAACATGACCGAGCCAACGCAGGCGACTCTGTTTCAGCAGTGCATACATGCTAGGGATTCCAGCACGTTCCAGGACTGTGTTGTTAGGAACTTTGTCCTGCCAAGTGATGCCGAGAATGCGTCGGAGGCAGCGCATGTGGAATGCGTTCAGTTTCCTCTCCTGTTGTGAGTGAAGAGTCCATGACTCGCTGCAGTACAGAAGTGTACTCAGGACGCAAGCTCTGTAGACCTGGATCTTGGTATGTTCCGTCAGCTTCTTGTTGGACCAGACTCTCTTTGTGAGTCTGGAAAACGTGGTAGCTGCTTTACCGATGTGTTTGTTTAGTTCGGTATCGAGAGAAAGAGTGTCAGAGATCGTTGAGCCAAGGTACACAAAGTCATGGACAACCTCCAGCTCATGCGCAGAGATAGTAATGCAGGGAGGTGAGTCCACATCCTGAACCATGACCTGTGTTTTCTTAAGGCTGATCGTCAGTCCAAAATCTTGGCAGGCCTTGCTAAAATGATCCATGAGCTGCTGGAGATCTTTGGCAGAGTGGGTAGTGACAGCTGCATCGTCGGCAAAGAGGAAGTCACGCAGACATTTCAGCTGGACTTTGGACTTTGCTCTCAGTCTGGAGAGGCTGAAGAGCTTTCCATCTGATCTGGTCCGGAGATAGATGCCTTCTGTTGCGGTTCCAAAGGCATGCTTCAGCAGGACAGCAAAGAAAATCCCAAACAAGGTTGGTGCAAGAACACAGCCCTGCTTCACTCTGCTTCGGATGTCAAAGGGGTCTGATGTGGAGCCATCGAAGACAACAGTGCCCTTCATGTTCTTGTGGAAGGATCTGATGATGCTGAGAAGCCTGGGTGGACATCCAATCTTGGGGAGAATCTTGAAGAGGCCATCCCTGCTGACCAGATCGAAAGCCTTTGTGAGATCTATGAAGGCTATAAAGAGTGGCTGTCGTTGTTCCCTGCATTTCTCCTGCAGTTGTCTAAGGGAGAATACCATATCAGTGGTGGACCTGCTGGCTCGGAATCCGCACTGTGATTCTGGATAAACGCTCTCTGCAAGTACCTGGAGCCTCTTTAGTGCAACTCGGGCAAACAGCTTTCCTACTACGCTAAGGAGAGAGATGCCACGGTAGTTACTGCAGTCACCCCTGTCGCCCTTGTTCTTGTACAGCATGATGATGTTTGCATCCTTCATGTCTTACCATACTTATGGTCATACTTATGGTCATACTTATAGTATTGTGTCTGTACCATACTATATCATCCGCATATTCTAGCCTTTTGGTGTGTAAATCTTACAGGCTCCAATGGTTGATACATTTTTTTTTGACAAAATAATCCAGGGGTCTCCAAACCCCGGCCTGGGGGCCAGATGCAGCCTGAGTGAGCCTCTATCTGGCCCATGGCCAGATTCTGGCCCACTTGATCAAACACAACCAGAGCTGTGCTCTGGTCATGCCCAGGGGGTGTTCTGAGGGCCTAAAAACATCACTTCCTGGTTTTCCTGAAAAATTGTAAGTAATTTTTTGTACTCTCTGAAGGCCTTAGAAGGACTTCTGAGGGTCAGGGAGGCCTCCCTGGCCCTCAGAACATGCAACGGGTGTTTCCTGTAATGTGCTAGTTCTGAGATATTTACTCCTGTATATTTAAGTAAGCTGTTTGGGAGGTGGGGGAATGGGAGCCCATTTAAGAGTGTGCTTTGTTTAGTTGCTGACTGGAGAAATCCTGGAAACTTGAGCCCATTCATTTATTCATTCATCTAAGTTTCACCTTGAATGTATTAAATTTTATATTTAAAAAAATTTTTTTTTCCAGACCTCAACACTGAGCCAGATATTTGATGGGGCGCTCTGGCTACAAAGTTTGGAATCCCCCGAGATAATCTATTGTTCTGTTAAATACTGTTGATTTCAAAAAAGTTACCATGAATATTTCCTATTTTAACTGACCTGGAGTCAGCATAAAGCTGCTTAATTAATCTAATAATCTTCCTTTTGAATGCCGTAATGGTCCTGGGCCCAGTTCTGTCCAACTTTTCAACACCAGTGCAGCCTCAAGGTAAGAGAACAAATATTCCCTTACCTTGAGGAGGCCTCCATGACTGCCCCCCACAGCAGGATGCAGCACATGCCCCATTGATACAGCTAAATCAGTGCTAGAAATGTGGATAAGATATGGCCCTTAGTAAGGTCCACAGATTTTCCTGTATCACGGAGTCAAAAGCTTGCTTGAAATGTATGAATGCCATGACACAGTCTTGATTATACTGATACATTTTCTCAACTATTTGTCAAAATCCAAAGATACTGTCAATAGTACATCATCCTGATCTGAAACCATTTGTGTTTTGTTCCAGATTTTTCATAAAGTAATGTTAATCCTATTTTGTATTAAGGGACACAGATGTTTCCAATAACTGGCAGCAGAGTTATACCACAGTAATCATTACAGCTAGTTGGAGCTCCCTTTCTGAAAAATGGAATAATGATACTGTGTTTCCATTTGGAAGGGATTTCTTCACTATCCCAAATGATGTCAAATAGTCATAAGTTATTTACCGGTGGTTTCAATGTCCCCTTTGATTCATTTTGCCACTATATTGCATATGCCTGGTGCTCTGTTGTTTCTGAGCCTATTTATGGTTTCTTCAACATCTAACTGTAAAATGAACAAAATACATACATGTTGGAATTTTGTCCATTTGGTTTATTCATTTTCTCTTGGATTTTTAATAAAGTAATAATCTTTTAACACTTGCCTGCCTAGTCCATGTGTTGTACAGTAAGTTGTCATGTCTGATCACTCTCAGATGCTACTGTGGTGTTGATTTTTAATATGAATGAATGGGTTCAGTGCTCTCCTGGGAGGGAGGTTTTTTCCAGATTTCCAACCCACCCTAGGTCTCTTTAGCCTTGGATGATGGCAGCAGATAGTAACTACCAGTTTCCTCCCCCCGCTCAGCTGCTGATACAATAAGTGCATGAGTGCCAACCACTAGGCACTACTCCCCTTGAGCAGCCTACCTTCTTCCAGTATGATCCCCAACCTTTAGTTGCACCTCCTTTGAGAGAAAGTGGCTGAACGTGCCATGGTGTCATTTGTATGGAAGGGGCTGGTGCACAAAGGCCAGGTGGAAAGCCCCTGGAGGTCAGAGTTGGTCTCTGGCCCCTGGGTGGCCTCTCTCTATAGGTTTCTCAGAATGACCAGTGCTATATTTCCTAATCACAACAAACAGAATCTGTTCACAAGAAATATTTTACCACCTAAAGTCACATCCGTTGCCTAATTAAATGCTCTCATGTCACCAAATATGTACAAGGTCATATACTCTGCACTGTGGTTTTAGTTTTGTGATGGGAAGTGCAACATTCAGCAACAATCCAGATGACAACTGCATCACACATACAAGCCTCAAGCTCGTCAACTCAATATTTCAAAGACACGTTTATGTACAATGTGGTTTCCATGCAACACAATTTCTGAATCGCGCACAAAGCTATACACCAGAGAAATAGCTACTCTACTCTAGTCATCAGAAATACACACAAGAGAATAGGCAAATTAAACCAATCTAGAAAAGCAAGTATGACAACAAATGTCAACTGGACAAAACTTCACTCCATAAGATAGAAAGGTGCATCATCATCATCATCATAAACTTTATTTGTATCCCGCCCTTCTCCCTAAAAGGGACCCAGGGCATAAAGCCTTTATCAGCACATGTTATGAAGCTAATATGATTGAACTCAAACAAACAACACATTTAGAAAGGCGTCCACATGTAAAATGTAGCCTAAAAATATTAATAACCATGAGACAGCTGTCATGTTTGGGACAGTGAAAGTAAACTGTTAGCCATTTCCCATATATTTTTTTTAATGATAGGGTGATTACTGCCTTAACCAAGTTTTTCCTGAGAATATACATTACAATAAAATTTTAACAAATATAACAAAATGAGATTTTGTGGTTTTGGTAATACTTGAGCTTTGTGCATAAACATTCAGGGCATGACCCCCTCTACTCTGTCTGGCAAAGGCAGCTCAAAGGAAAATACAAACTTTGGGGGGAGGCTTTTAGCTAGGGCTGTAATTGGGGTGTGTGATTTAGGGCCCAATCTTATCCAATTTCCAGTGCTGGTGCCAATGGGGCATGTGCTGCATTCTGCAGTGCAGGGGCAATCACTGAGGCCACCTCAAGGTATGGGAACATTTGTTCCCTTGCCTCAGGGCTGCACTGACAGCTGCTCTGGTGCTGGAAAGTTAGATAGGATTGGGCCCATACTCCCTTTCTCCCATGCTGTGGTCCTGATCACAAGATCAGATGCTCCCCAGCTGGTATTAACAAAAGAAAAAAGACAAAAGCATAATGATGTCATCAGCTGTGGTCGTCATAAAGAACATAAGAACAGCCCCACTGGATCAGGCCATAGGCCCATCTAGTCCAGCTTCCTGTATCTCACAGCAGCCCACCAAATGCCCCTGGGAGCACACCTGATAACAAGAGACCTCATCCTGGTGCCCTCCCTCGCATCTGGCATTCTGACATAACCCATTTCTAAAATCAGGAGGTTGCGCATACACATCATGGCTTGTACCCCGTAATGGATTTTTCCTCCAGAAACTTGTCCAATCCCCTTTTAAAGGCGTCCAGGCCAGTCGCCATCACCACATCCTGTGGCAAAGAGTTCCACAGACCAACCACACGCTGAGTAAAGAAATATTTTCTTTTGTCTGTTCTAATTCTCCCAACATTCAACTCTCCCATGACACTCATCATGTCACTGCCCTGTGCTACCTGAACTTCCAGTCAGCCATACCTCACGTTATGTCTGTGATGGAGCTCTGTCCACTTCTAGTAGCAATCTGTGTTCCTAATGTGGACCATCCGGATGCCACTGCATGATGTGGGTTGTGTGTTAACTGCAAACTGCAAACAGGATGGTTTGCTCAAGGTTTGCTGTCAAACAAAGATAATTATAAAAAACACAATCATCAGCCAGAAGCATTAGTACTGAACTCAAGTCAACGGGCATTTCTATTCCCAGACAGGAGAGCCAGCATACTGTTCTAAAGGGCTTCAGTTCAGTTCTCAATAAAGCCCCTCCCCAGCTCATTCCAGATTTCAACTCAGAATTCAAAAATTTTGGACATTCAGTTTATAACAACAAGCATCTACTTCCTAGCGTGCTGCTTATTATGCAGGTGCAATTGCCAACGCTGAGCTCCTAGAACTCCTCCCAACTGGAAAAACATCCAGACAGTGGGACACTAGGATTCGTGTCACCCGGTGCGGGAGGCCTGTGCATCACCCCATGCAGTGGGCGGGGCAACGCCCCAGGTGGTGGGTGTGGCGATGTACCATTGCCCCGCCCCCACTGCTTTTTTGGCTGTACCTTTTGTTAGAACACAGATATTTCAATGCGGTTTGTTTCATTGCATTCTGCATGAAATTACGCATTGATTGATATATAACATGATGGGATTATTCCTCCAAACTCTGATTTTAGTGATTTTGAAAACTTGTAGAGTCTCTCTCACACACACACACCCTCCTGTATCAACTTACTAACACCTTATTGCAGCAGTTCTCAAACCTTTAGCACTGGGACCCACTTTTTAGAATGACAATCTGTCCAGGACCCATTAGAAGTGATATCATGGCCAGAAGTGACATCATCAAGCAAATTAAATTAAATAATTATAAATATTAAAATAAAAGAAATAATTAAATAACAGGGAGCCAGTCCTGTTCTACCAAGTGAATCTACTCTGAAGTAAGTCCCATTGTGGTCAATGGGGCTTACTCTCAGGAAAGTGTGGGTAGGATTGCAGCCTATGCATGTCTACTCTGAAGTAAGTACCATAGTGGTCAATAGGGCTTACTCTGTAGTCTGCTTGCAATAACAAGCCCCCAAAAAGAATCAGTGAGACTTCCAGCCCTCCCCAGTGCCCAGTTAAAGTTCTTCTATTTCAAGCAGATCAAGATAAAGACCCACCTGGCTTTGCAAGTGCAAAATAGAAAACTTCCCCTTACCAGCTGTAGTCTCTTTTTGGTTCTTTTTAGGGGGGGGGGCTGCCTTCTGGAGCAGCTCCATCAGATCAGGACCATTCTGGTGTCCTCACATTCCCCTTTGCCTGGCCTGACCACCAGCCA
The DNA here is from genome assembly GCF_035046505.1 of Tiliqua scincoides. Taxonomy (NCBI): domain Eukaryota; kingdom Metazoa; phylum Chordata; class Lepidosauria; order Squamata; family Scincidae; genus Tiliqua; species Tiliqua scincoides. The sequence goes on along the minus strand of NC_089821.1, from coordinate 125,927 downwards.
AGGCCCATCTGCCTACTTGCGAGTAAACGCAATCGTGAGGCTGCTTCGCTTTCCATAGGGCTCAATAGGGCAGCTGGGAAGCAGGGACCTCCTTCTCGGGTGTTTTTGGGAGCTGCAGTCATTGGATCAGGACCATTCTGACATTGTTGGGAGTCCTCTCAGCCTGCCCTTTCCAAAAGACTAAGGCAAGTCTGCCTACTCGCGAGTAAACGCAGCCACATGGCTTCGTTTCAATAGACTCGCAGCTGGGAGGGAGGGACCTCCTTCTTGTGTTTTGGGGGGCTGCATTCATTGGATCGGGACCATTCTGGTGTCATTGGAATCCCCTCAGCCTGCCCTTTCCAACGGACCATGGCATGTACGCCTACTCGTGAGTAAACGGGCAATACAGCTCACTTTCACTTTCTATAGGGACCCATGCATTTTTTCCTTCCGTTTTTTTGGCCATAACTTTTGAACGAAAGAAGCGATTTCAATTCTGTTTTTTGCATTGCACTCTGCTGGACATTCTGCATTATAAAATGCAGGGTAGCCCCTAATGCCGCGATGTTAGCGCGTCACCCCCAAAGCACATCACCCCCCAGCGTGTCACCCAGTGCAGTCCGCACCCCCTAGCAACACCACTGCATCCAGATTGTGCATTTGAAAAGTGTGCAAAAGCTTACAACTTTTCAAGAGAGAATTATATAAAGTTTTATCATTGCCTGTTATGTAATTGAAGGATAAAAAACAAGAATAATTAGCAGAAGACTCAGGTTACCAATAGCCTGAGCACAGTAACTTCTGCTTTATTTTTCCATTTCAACCCTACATGCAGAGATTGTTTAGCTTGCGAGCTATTTTAAATAACCAGCCAGTGTAATAAAATATACAATTTTATGTGAAATCATTTCACAGACACAAACACAGCTAACCTTCTAATTCAACAACATCTGAGAAAATGGAAATTTGCCTTCCACAACACACCATACTGCTATGTTTATTATCAGTCAATGTGCTTCTGGTTTGTTCCCAGAGTTCAACGACATAAATAAATGCCTTAAACTTCAGAAGCCTACTGACTGCATAGTGCTACATAAGAAGAGCCCCGCTGGATCAGGTCAAAGATCCATCTAGTCCAGCTTCCTGTATCTCACAGTGGTCCATTAAATGCTTCAGGGGGCACACAAGACAACAAGACACCATCTGCATCCCGGTGCCCTCCCCTGCATCTGGCATTCTGAGGTAGCCTACCTCCGAAACCAGGAGCTTGCACATACCTACCATGACTTGTAACCCACGACGAACGTTTCCTCCAGAAATTTATCCAATATTCTCTTAAAGGCATCTAGCCAAGATGCAGTCACTACTTCCTGTGGAAAGGAGTTCCACAAGCTAATTACACGCTGGGTAAAGAAATATTTTCTTTTGTCTCTCCCGACACTCAACTTTAGTGGATGTTGCCTGGTTCTGGTGTTATCTGAAATGGAAAAGAATCTCTCTCTATCCATCCCCAGCATAATTTTGTATGTCTCAATCATACATGTCGTCCCCCCAACACCTCTTTTCTAGAATGAAGAGCCCCAAATGCTGTAGCCTTTCCTCATATGGAAAGTGCTTGAGCCCAGTAATCATTTTTGTTGCTCTCCTCTGCACCTTTTCCATTTGCACTGCATCCTTTTTGAGATGTAGCAACCAGAACTGGACACAATACTCCAGTATAGCCTTGCCATCAATTTGTACAATTGCATAATAATATTAGCCATTTTATTCTCAATTACTTTTCTAATGATCACAAGCATGGGATTAGCTAAATATGCCTGGTCAGTCTTCTTGCCCAACTTACTTGATTTTATTAGACAATTGTGCTTAATAAGTTAATATTACTAGATAATTCATCTGAATAGGCTAAAACCAGGCACATTGGCCCAGAAACCAAATGCAAACAGATAATTATCAGCACGGAGTTTTGGATGAAAAAAGAAAATGAAACAATAACAAGATCAATTTTACTATCCAAGTTTGAGTACATGTGAAATTAGAAGAGCCACTCAATGATCCAGAGTAACCATTCACAGTTTCAGTCACAAACAAAACAATTATGGGTTACAAGCCATGTGTATGTGCAACCTCCTGATTTTGAAAATGGGCTATGTCAGAAAGCCAGATACAAGGGAGGGCACCAGGATGAGGTCTCTTGTTATCTGGCGTGTTCCCTGGGGCATTTGGTGGGCCGCTGTGAGATGCAGGAAGCTGGACCAGATGGGCCTATGGCCTGATCCAGTAGGGCTGTTCTTATGTTCTAATTTTGCCAGTTGCAAAGAATGTAATTATGCAAATCATATGGTTCAAGCCAATTGTTTTCTCTGCAATTCAAGATGCGATAGAAAAATTTGTTCAAAGTCTCAGAGAACTCGGGTTTTCATCTATTAATTTTCTAGTACCCAGCCTTCAACGTATTTACATGGAAAGTCAGACTCTGGATCAGTTCACAAGTAACGATAATGGTTTGGCAGTAAAGGGTCATCCCCTGAGATTACGCACTCGTTTCTTACCCACACACTTGAAATCAAACAAGTAGACAGGAAGCTGCCTTGTACTGATTCAGACAAGGGATCTTCAAACATTTCAGTATGAGAGCCACATCATACATTTGACCCATTTTCGTGGTCTGGGGAAAAACTAGTTTTATAAATGAATGAATGAAATTTATCTAAACAATGAAAAGATTAGAACAGCCATTTTCAACCACTGTGCCATGGCAAACTGGTACGCCAGGAGTGGTCCACAGGTGTGCCACAGGAATTTGGGGGAAGGTCACTTATTAGTAGGGCCAAAGGGGGATGTGAGCCCCCCATTGGCTGCATGGTGTGCCTTGTCAATTGTGAAAAACGTGATGGTGTGCCTTGACAATTTTAGTACCTTGTCAGTGTGCCGTGAGATGAAAAAGATTAGAAATCGCTGGATTAGAACTCTCTTTTAAAATTCTTATGATTAAGATTTGTGCAAAGATGATTGTCACTCACAGAGATTATGAAAGAAGCAGGGCCTGATGTGAGTCGTGTATACAGGGCAGAGTAGAGTATCACATGGCCTGAAGTCTGTGCCTGATCCGTTGCAGAAACTCGGTTTGTTGTGATTTGTTCACACACAGGCAAAAATGATGCTGTTTCCTCACGGCTATCATTTTATGGTGCTGCTGTGAAGTCAAAATGTGGAAACCTAATTTGTTTTATCAGCAGGACTAAGGTTAACTGAATAATGACAGTTTGAGGGACTTAAAGTCTCCGCCCCAGGTGGATGAGATTGAGGTTAGCTAGGCCAACACCACCCTGGTCATCTTGAAAGGAACGTGGGGGGCAAAACTGCAAGTTCTGACTGTCCGGTTGCATGGCTGGGGACAAAATATTTAAGTTGCTGCAGGCTGAATAACATCTGTAGGCCATGGCTTGGAGACCCCCATCATGTTCAGGGCTCCTGACCGTTACTGAGGTGACTCTCTGTGGCTTCGGACACGGGCTTTCCTGAGCTGGTCTAGAGACAGGGGGCTGAAGTATGGAGGTTTTGCGGGTGCTCCTCCGACCAGTCCAGGTCACCCACCTAACTCTCCACATTACTTCCAGGTTTGTGTTTGGTTGAGACTCCTAGCTGTTGCAGAAGCAGCAAGAGAGCTGGACTTGTCCTCTAAGCAATCCTGCAGCCAACCTCAGACCAAGCACAAGCCGCAGTGCATCCCAGACCAGGGCACAGCTGAAGGACTGGTCTGAGCCATTTGGTGCCGAGCCACGTGCCCCACGTGTCGCTTCCGAACAACGCTGCTTGAACTGCCCTGCAGCTCCAGCCCGCCAAGGAAGTCCCTGCGCAAGAGCTGCCGCAGCTGGAGCACTGCATGTTCAGCTGCCCGGATGGGGAACCTGCCTGCAGCACCCAGCTGTGGTCAGGTACCCAAGCGCATAAGCGCTGCCTCTGCTCCAGAGGCACACCTGGTAGAGAATGCCCGTTGCCCTTGTCTGGCGAGACCCCCATACACTCAGTTGCTCATTTGGCCTTGCAAGGTGCTCCCTGCCTGGCCCATACAGTCCTCACTCGCCAGAGGAGGATATGGGGACAGGTGGGCAGATCCTCTGGGGCTGAGTGGGGCCGCTCGCACCCAGGAGTGGTGCGGGAAGGGGAGTTCCCATCCACGGCCGCAGCTGAACCAGCAGTTCCCCAGCGTTCTTTTTGAACCTGCCTCGTCCTCCAAACGTGACTGACCGTCTTCCACTGCAGCCTGTGCTCCTTGAGAGCTCAGCCTCCCCACAGCAATCCTGAGAAGCAGGCAGGCAGGCAGGGGCCTGCTTGCTGCTGAGCTCAGCTGCCTCTGGGCGCTCCGATGGCTGCTGCGGAGACCTTCTGTGGCGGGGAAGGCCAGGAGAACCGGGGCTCTGAGCAGGGCTGCCCGACTGTCCAGCCAGCAGGGAAGGGCGAGCGCCGGTGGAGCGGGCGCAGGGGACTGGCTGGAGAGGAGCCCAGATCAGGTCCGCCCGCGGAGGCGCCCCGCTCAGCTGGGCCTGGAGCAGGGCTCCCGCCTGGGGCCTCCGCGGCGCACACGGCTGCGCGCTCGGGAAGGGGGTGCAGCGCCCCAGGCGCGTTCGGAGCCGGGCCTTCCGCGCTCCCGCAGCGGCCAGCGAGTCCTCCTTCGCTGGCGCCAGCAGGCGCTGCCGTCCCGCGAGGGCGCCCGCGCAACAGCGGCGCAAGGAGCGGCCTTGGCGGGCCGGCCGGAGCTGCCGCCGCATCTACAGGGTGCGGCCCGGCGATGCGGGCTCCGCACACAGCAGGCGCTCCCCTCGCCGCCGCCGCCGCCGCCGCCAGCCCCTTCGCGGGCGCCCAGGACGGACTGGCGGCGCCTCTGCCCCGGCTCCCGGCCAGGGCGGCGGCGGCTGCTCCGCCTGCGCGCCAGCTGCGGGGAAGGGAGCCGGCCGGGGCGGCGCTGCGGCCTCCTACCTGTTGTTGCGGAGGCTGCTCAGCACGCACAGCACCAGCTCCAAGTAGGTCCGCAGCAGCTCCAGCCAGCGCGGGCATAGCGGCGGCGGCGCCTCCCCGCCGGCGCCCGCGGGCCGCGGCCGCTCGCGCTCCTCCTCCTCGGGCGCCGCGGCCTGGTCGCGCCCGGGGCCGGGGCCGGGGCCGGGGCCGGGGCCCGGGTAGTTGTCGGCGGCGAAGTGCAGGCGCAGGTCGCGCACGAACCAGCCGCACTTGCGCATGAGGAAGTCGAGGCGCGGCCGCTCGGCGGGGCTCACGCGCAGGCTGAGCCGCAGCCGCGGCCACAGCGCCGGGTAGAAGAGGCAGGAGCGCCAGTGCGCGCAGGCCGCCGAGGCCCGCAGCCGGTCGGGCGCGCCCAGGAACGAGAAGATGTGCACCACCAGCTCGCTGGGCAGCGAGCCCGCGCCCGCCGCCCCGGACATCGCGCCCGCCCGCCAGCCAGGCCCGGCCCGGCCCGCCGGCGCAGCCCTCCGCCGCCGCCTGCGCAGCGCCCGCGACAACAACATCGATGACGGAGGGCCGCCCGCCCGCGCATGCGCCGCGCCCAGGCCCCGCCCCTCTCCGGAGCCCCGGGCCCCCGCGAGCAGTCCCGGGCCGGAGCGGCGTCAGCCCCCGCCGGGCAGGCGGGCGGGCGGGCCTCGCCCCGAAGCGCAGCAGCGAGCCGGGGCGGCAGCGGGGTGCTGGCGCAGGCAGGTCGCCGGGGAAGCGGCGGAGGCGCTTCCGCAGGGCCCCGGGACCGAGCCCTGGCCGCCCCCGCCGGCCGCGCTCCCGCGAGGAAGCGTCCGGCGCCCCGCCCGGGAGAGACCCTGCGCACTCGGAGCCGCCGGGCCGCCTGGTCGGGCTCCCTGCGCGCCGCGGGCCCAGCAGGCGCCCAGGGAGACCTGCGCCGGGGCCCCCGCGGCTGGCGGTCGGAGCGACCCGTGCCGGGCTCCTCCGGAAGCCTTCCAGTCCCGCCGGGCAGGAGGCGGCACCGCGTCCCGCGCAGGGAGTTCCGCAGACGAACTCCTGAGCGGAGAAATCTCCGCGCCCGCGGCTGCCCGGCAGGCAGGCGCCCGCCCGCCCCGCGCCTCGTTCCCGGGCCCAAGAGCCCAAGCGCCGCGCGGCCCCCTCCCGGGGAGCGTCGCCTCGGCCGCCCTCCCGCGCCGGCCCGGCCCGGCCCCGGCAGTCCCGGTGGAGACGGGGCCAGGACCGGGCGCGGCTCCTAACCCTCAGGGTGGCGCAGAAGGGCCGCCGCTCCGGCCCCAGGGCAGGCCGCGCCCCCTTTCCCGGGCGGGCGCCGCGGCGTCCCCGGAGCCTGGTGAGGCCCGGCGGTGCTGGGAGCGAGCGGGCCCGAAGCACCGCGCCGGCCGGCGCCCCCGCCCCCTTCTCAGGCTGCGGCGTCCGGCGCCGCGTGTCGCCATGACGACGCCTGCCGGAGGGAGGGGGAGGGACTCCGCAGACTGGCACCCGGCAGGCGGCGCTCGCGGGCGAGGCGGCTCCGCAGGGGGCCGGTCGCCTCGCTCGTCCCTGCCCAGGCCGCGCCCCGCTGCTTCCGCGCGAGGGCTCGGGACGGGCGCCGGGGCTTCCGGTGCGCGTCACTTCCGGGCGGCTCTGAGATGCCGGTAAGGAGCCCCGTCCCGGGAGAAGAGGGCGCCCCCCGGGGGAGCGCCGTGCCGGGCAGCGGCTCCCCCGCCTGTCCGCAGTCGGGGCCGCGCCGGGCTTCGCGGGCTCTCTGCGCGGCCGGGGCCTGCGTGCGGCTCTGGCCGAGCGAGGGCGCGCTTCCTGCCGGCCCCTCGCGGGGTGCCCTCGGCCGCAGGCCGGGGCGGGGCCGTCTCTGGAGCGCCCCCAGAGCAGACCCGGGGCCGTCGCTGCCGGGCGCCTGCGGCCTCCGGCCGGCCTCGCGACCCCCCAGAAGCAGCTGGGACCCTCCGGCGTCCCCTGGTGCGCGCGCGGGGCTCCCGCGGGCCGCCTCCCTCGCGGGGCGCTCGGCGGTTGGTCTCCGCAGCTGCTGCCCTGCTTTCCCTCCCAGGTGGCGGCGAGCGGCTGCGCTCCACGGCTTCTTCCCGGAAGACCCCCGCAGGGCCGGGAGGCCTGCCCCGGAGCCCGCCCGCGTGAGCGCCGAGCCTCCTGCCTCCGGTCTGCCTGGCGGCTGGGAAGCTGGAGTCGATGTTATCGGATGAGCTGGAGTCCAAGCCAGAGGTAGGGCCAAGGGCTGCCCCGCAGCCCCCTTGCGCCTGAGGCGGCTCTGACCCTCTCCCTGGTCAGCAGCACCAGAGTCGCACCCGCAGGAGGTCGCTCGACTTCGCTGCGGAAAGTGTTCACGGCCCTTGAAGTCCTCAAAGTCGGGTCCGGGCTCAGCAGGCCTGCTGTGGCTCTGGGAGTGCCCACGAATTGAGGAGAATGTTCTGCAGCTTCTGATGGTAACCCTGCAGATGCCCGATCTCATCTGATCTCAGAAGCTAAGCAGGGTCAGGCCTGGTTAGTCCTTGGATGGGAGACCGCCTGGGAATACTGGGTGCTGTAGGCTTATACCAGAGTCTTTCGAGACTGAAGGTTACCAACCACTCTGATGGTCTGGTGCTGCCAGATCTTTCTAGGCCAGGGGAAGGAGGGAGAGAGGCCAGGCCTGCCTGTGCCCAGGTGACCCGCGGGGAGGGCTGTGTGCTCCCTGAAACACCTGCTTCCCAGGACAGAAGCTCCCTCCCAAATCAAGCCCCTCCCGGCTTCCTTCTCTGTTGGCGACCCTCTTTCTGTGCCTCCCCTCAGCTTAACAGCTTTTGCTACTTTGATGTTTGGAGGACCAGCTGCTCCAGCAGCGAAGACAGCGGCTGTTGTTGTTGTTAACTTTATTTCTATCCCACAGGGACCCAAGGCGGCTTACAACAAAGGTTAAAAACATTAATTAAAAACATAATTTAAAAACAAGATAAAACATATTTGCAGAACACGTCTTAAAAACAGCAGTCAGATAAAGGTGTAGAAGAGCACAGAGCAGCAGTTCCAGATCTGTAACCAGGTATTAAAAGATGCTTAAAAATGATGCTAAAAAGGCCAGGAACTCAGAAGTTTTATCTAAACAGAAGAGTCTTCAGGCCTTGCCAGAAAGTTTCAAGAGAGGGAGCAGTTCGTAAGTCAAGGGGGAGGGAATTCCATAGCGTTGGTGCTACTATTGAGAAGGCCCCATTTCTTGCCGCCGCCCCACATACCTCCCTGGGTGGCGGCACTTGTAAAAAGGCCTTCTCTGATGACTTAAGAGGATGAGCCGGATTGTATGGGAGTAGACAATCTCTAAGGTACCCTGGCCCAGAGCAGTGTAGGGCTTTAAAGGTCAGAACCAGCACCTAGAATTGGGCCTAGAAACGAATGGGCAGCCAGTGCAGCTGCTGGAGAAGCGGGCTGACAAAGTCAAACCACCTACCTCCAGTAACTATCCAGGCCACAGCATTCTGCACTAATTGTCCTCCATTTTAAGCTGCAGTGTTGGCAGGCCCATGACCCACCAGAAATGGGTCACGACCCACAGTTTGGGAACCACTGATCACTGGCATTCCTGGCCACCCTGCCACCCCAGGCAGTGCATAAAAATACCACCCCCTGACCAGAAGTCAGTGGCATAGCTGGAAGGTGTGCTGCCCTGAGGCACACCTTCGTGGACTGCTCCCTGATTGGGCTGCCCCCTCTGAACATGATCGAAGCTGCGCTGTGTGTTCTGATCATATCACCATAATTACTTCCAGAATTAGCACTGACCTGAGGGATGCCCTCTTCTTTCTCCTTTTTGAAAAAGGGGCTCTCACAGCTTCTATTGCACGATTATGCTCCTTCTTCCATTTTAAGAAAACTAGAGGAAGGCAATCAGATCAGCCTGGATTGGCGCAAAATTTAAGATCTGTTCTACTGTATATTATAACAATGGATAGTTGTGACTTAGGCAAAAAAACTGGATTGGTAACATGACCTGCCATTACCATGAAACGTAAACGTGGTGTACATACCATTACGTAAACGTGGTGTAGCAGGATAGCAAGAATTCAGAATTTGAGTAATGAGGAAGTAACTGACATACAGAGTTGGTGGCCTCTTATTGTATGTATGTTGGGTCCCAAATCCAATCTAATTTGATACCTTTTATAACTAAATGCAAGACTGATACTGATTCTTAAATTTATTGAATGGGATGAGAGAAAAATTAACAAAACGAATCGACTAGCTTACAGGGGGCCCAATCCTATCCAATTTTCCAGGGCCAGTGCAGTGGTGTCAATGGGGTGTGCACTGCATCCTTTAGTGGGGTGGCAGTCACAGAGGCCTCCTCAAGGTAAGGGAACATTTGTTCCCTTACCTCCAGGCTGCATTGCAGCTGCACCGGTACTAGAAAGTTGGATAGGATTGGGCCCTAAGTGGCCATGCTACAGAGCTAATGATTTGCTATGACCTTTGCTTTTTTTTCTCCCCCCAGCTGCTGGTTCAGTTTGTTCAGAACACATCTATTCCACTAGGACAGGGGCTTGTGGAATCAGAACCTAAAGATATTACTTGTCTGTCTCTCCTTCCCATTACTGAATCTCCAGAATGCAACCGGCTGATGTTGCCAGGTAAAACCGGAAACTGACCAGTAAAGAAATGGTATCTTATGACACAGGGAGAACCCTGTATTGAAACCCTAAACCAACAATGAAAGAATGTGGTGGTGTAGCTAGAGTGTTGATTTTGGGTGTGGGAACCTCCTTTTGTATACTATGAGTGAGTTTGCTCCATGGATGAATTGCGAAATATAAAAGTAATAAAGGTGGGAGAATTCTGGCCAAGTTGTTAGCAGTTTTGTCCTAAACACTACATTTACTGTTGAAGATGCTGCGTTTGTTATTGGTTTTCAGTCTTTGTTCTGAATGATGAGCTTCATCCCTTAAAAGTTTCATTCTCTTCATCAGATGACTCTCCAAGTCACACCAGCCTCTCCAAGGACGTTTCCTCTTCTGCTGTCTTGCGAAGCCTCCAGGTGAATGTTGGCCCCGATGGCGAGGAGGCGAGGGCACAAACCATTCAGAAAGCGCCTGAGCTTCTACCCAACGCGGATACTTCAAGCTTACTACAAGACCTTCAACCCACTGATAGCACTTCCTTTATTCTCCTCAATTTAACACGAACAGGTATGTTTGTTTCTGCTCCAGCATTTAGTTTAAATTTCCATCATTTGTTAAAATGCAAAGGTTGCATGTCATCCATGACATGTTTTTTTGAAACGAATGGGATCATTTAACGATACGTAGCTGGAAACTTTCGCTGCAGATATTGTAGGAAGGAAGAGGCGTAAGCTTTTCAGCATCCAATGAAACCACCTCTTCTCTAGGCCTAGGTTCTCCTTCGGAGCATTTGGTGTTTGTCCAGGATGAAGCAGAAGATTCTGGAAATGACTTCTTCTCCACTGACAGCACAGACAGCAGCACCCCCTGGTTTCTTCGTGTACAAGAACTAGCCCACGACAGCTTGATTGCTGCCACTCGAGCACAACTTGCCAAGAATGCCAAAGCAAGCAATAATGGTAAGAAGTTTTGGTCACTTCCATCAGGTTTTTAATTCAAGGAATCAGTTAAATTAGTTCAAGCAATTGTATGAACCTTTTCTGTTTATGGAAAACTAATGTTAAAGTTTTCAGTCTGAAATTTAGGAACAGCCAGCATAGCGCCGCTTGGGTTTTTACTGTATTGATACTTTTATTGCTTAGCGATCTTCCGCCTAATGAGGAGGCTCTTAATGAGACAATCAGTGGGTCTCCAGTAGCCTGTGCAGCAAGCGTCTGTTTACACAACAAAGAGCTTCTTAATGAGGCAATCAAGTCATCCATAGCCTTCAGCAGAGTGTCTATTTATGCAACAAAGAAGAGGTTCTTAATGAGGCAGTCCCTAATCCTAAGTCTCCAGTAGCCTGCGCAGTGAGTGTCTGGCAGGGCGTGTCTATTTACACAACAAAGGCACTAGTTGGGTTGAATGTTTGCATAAGGATGGGGATCCTAACCCTATCCCTGTAAAGTACAACTGGTACTTAAAAAAAGGTCCGCAGACAGATACTCCATCATCCCCTTCCGGTTGTGCATGGTTAATTGGTTGGGACAGAAAGTAAGACAGCTTTGAAAGTACTGTGGTGTGTAGGTGAATGATGCCTGCTTCAGGATGCAGATCTCCTCCACCTGCACAACATTGTGCTCAACAGGTTTTGCATTGCAGTCCATGTTCTAATTAACGATCCCTAGATTATGTGAGAATAGAGCTAGATCAGGGCAAAAGTCTTGTTGGACCGTGTTGGTGGCTGCTGAGCCATCAAAATAAATAAAGACTATAAACAGTCAGCCCAGCAAGGCAAGATGAGTAGCATCAGCCTTGTTGCTTGGTCAGTGGAGATTTTTCCTTTGTGTGATGCACACCACCTTCCTCCATGGTCATAGCAAGAACACTATGAGGGCTTTCTTAGTTTCAAGTTATTTATCTTTCTTGTTGGCATCCTTCAGTCTCGGAAGACTGTGGTATCGCGCTCTGAATAGTGGTTCTGGAACAGAGTGTCCTCTCCAGTGCGCGAAGCCTGGGTAAAGTAGGTATGGAGGATAGGCTGTTACCCATGCAGCAAATCCCCCCTCTCCACGTCGCTGAAATTGTCCAATGGAAAGGCAGAAACCAATACGGTTGGTTCCAGCGGTGTTGCAGGAGTTACCAGAAGTGACTGTGTTCAGCCATGAACTGCCTCAGGGATTCCGGCTCCGGATTTTGCCTCGAGGTTGACTCCTGAAGCCTCTTCCACAACTGGATGTAGCCACAATAATAATAACAATAATAAACTTTATTTATATCCCGCCCTTCTCCCCAAAGGGACCCAGGGCGGCTCACAACAGATTAAAAACATAATTTAACCACAAATAAAAACATATTAAAAACACATTAACATATACCCATAAAAACCCTAGTCAGATAAAAAGTCAGATAAAAAGAGCAAAACGTAGCAAATCAGAGGAATCAGGCCTGTAAAAATACTAAAAGATACAGAAAAGATGTTTAAAAAGGCCATGCACTCAGAAGGCTTCTTTAAACAAAAATGTCTTTAGGCCTCGCCGAAAAGTCTCAAGAGAGGGAGCCATTCTCAAGTCAAGGGGAAGGGAGTTCCACAAGGTGCCACAAGGCAGTGGAGGTTTGGGATCAGAGTTTTCCTTCTCTCAGATGAGCTAATGAGTCCCATCTACCCGATGGCTGTTTAGTCGCCTCTTACGACAAGTACAGCCAAACTGAGGGCCTATTCTTATCCCCAGCCCCAGGGGAACAGTTATTAGTTATTTAGAATAGTTAATTATTTATCACTGTGTTGAAAATTCCTGATTTCCCCCCTACATTTCCCTCCCTGTTTTGGAGCTTTCTAACCCCTGAGAGGCTTTAGTGAGCTGAAAGGGCTGCTGGACCATTGAGTCCCACATGGCTACTAATCCTGTTACTAACCCTACAGCTAGTGCTGCAGCAGTTCCCAACCTTTAGGGGACCATGGGCCACTGAGACAAACATTGGAATTGTCGTGGACCACATGCAACCTCCTTCATCCCTATCACACAAAAAGTACAGTTCAATTTGGTAGCCCATAGGGGAGTGCTCGGCAAGACACTGGAAATGTCATTTGCAGGGGGAGTCCATTCTTTGTGGTGGTCCATGGGATAGCATCTCGCCTAGTGAGTACCAGAAAGGGTGGAGAATGGACCCTCCCACAGCTGGCACTTCAGCAAGCACTGGACCGTCAGCGAAGACGGAGAATGGACTATCTACCGCCACAACCAAAACTTGGGGAGTGCTAACTTGGGGAGACACTGGAATTGATCAAAGGTGATCTTTTTTTTTCCTGAGACCTCGGGGATCACTTTTCAGGGTCTCACAGACCACGTGTCCGCCCAGACCACAGGTTGGGAATCACTGCAATAGGGGGACCACAGTCATGTGGTTGTACATGCACATCATGGCTTGTAACCCATAATGGACTTTTCCTCCAGGAACTTGTCCAATCCCCTCTTAAAAGCATCTAGATCAAATGCCATCACCACTTGGTTTGTGGCAAGGAGTTCCACAGACCAACCGCACACTGAGTAAAGAAATATTTTCTTTTGTCTGTTCTAACTCTCCCAACACTCAGTTTTGGGGGATGTCCAAATCTGGCTTCATGGTGCTATGATGCCATGTTCTGGTGACTGCAACAACTACCGTGGCATCTCTCTCCTTAGCGTTGTAGGAAAGTTGTTTGCCCGAGTTGCACTAAAGAGGCTCCAGGTACTTGCAGAGAGCGTTTATCCAGAATCACAGTGTGGATTCCGAGCCAACAGGTCCACCACTGATATGGTATTCTCCCTTAGACAACTGCAGGAGAAATGCAGGGAACAACGACAGCCACTCTTTATAGCCTTCATAGATCTCACAAAGGCTTTCGACCTGGTCAGCAGGGATGGCCTCTTCAAGATTCTCCCCAAGATTGGATGTCCACCCAGGCTCCTCAGCATCATCAGATCCTTCCACAAGGACATGAAGGGCACTGTTGTCTTTGATGGCTCCACATCACACCCCTTTGACATCCGAAGCGGCGTGAAGCAGGGCTGTGTTCTTGCACCAACCTTGTTTGGGATCTTCTTCGCTGTCCTGCTGAAGCAGGCCTTTGGAACTACAACAGAAGGCATCTATCTCCGGACCAGATCAGATGGAAAGCTCTTCAGCCTCTCCAGACTGAGAGCAAAGTCCAAAGTCCAGCTGAAATGTCTGCGTGACTTCCTCTTTGCCGACGATGCAGCTATCACTACCCACTCTGCCAAAGATCTCCAGCAGCTCATGGATCGTTTTAGCAAGGCCTGCCAAGATTTTGGACTGACAATCAGCCTGAAGAAAACACAGGTCATGGTTCAGGATGTGGACTTACCTCCCTGCATTACAATCTCTGCACATGAACTGGAGGTTGTCCATGACTTTGTGTACCTTGGCTCAACGATCTCTGACACTCTTTCTCTCGATACCGAGCTAAACAAACGCATCGGTAAAGCAGCTACCACGTTTTCCGGACTCACAAAGAGAGTCTGGTCCAACAAGAAGCTGACGGAACATACCAAGATCCAGGTCTACAGAGCTTGCGTCCTGAGTACACTTCTGTACTGCAGCGAGTCATGGACTCTTCACTCACAACAGGAGAGGAAACTGAATGCTTTCCACATGCGCTGTCTCCGACATATTCTCGGCATCACCTGGCAGGACAAAGTTTCAAACAACACAGTCCTGGAACGTGCTGGAATCCCTAGCATGTATGCACTACTGAAACAGAGACGCCTGCGTTGGCTCGGTCATGTCGTGAGAATGGATGATGGCCGGATCCCAAAGGATCTCCTCTATGGAGAACTCGTGCAAGGAAAGCGCCCTACAGGTAGACCACAGCTGCGATACAAGGACATCTGCAAGAGGGATCTGAAGGCCTTAGGAGTGGACCTCAACAAGTGGGAAACCCTGGCCTCTGAGCGGCCCGCTTGGAGGCAGGCTGTGCAACATGGCCTTTCCTGTTGCAGTGACCCTGCACCACAGGACAGAGCAAGGATAGCTCGAGGGATTCTTCTGCTGTTAAATTCTCTGACTTCGTGGCCTGGCGAGCCATGGCTTCCATGAAGGAGGGTTGTCTAATGTTTGGTGGTTCTTTTTGCTCTAACAGAGCTGGTGCAGAAGGGGAAGGAGGAGAAATACAAGGGCTTTTAGAAGGAGCATTGTTACTCTACTGCCCTGGTGGCTCTGGCTTTGGAGTGCAGCTTTTGACAGCATTTAAACAAAGATGCCACAAACGAAGAACTTGAATAGAAGCCCGGGGTTCTTTATGTAAAGTTTCTCCTATACGTTCCCAATCGTGTACCCTAAAAGTGCCTGCCTCCGGATACCATGGGCATTGTTCTCCAATTATGCGCACTAAGTCTGTGACCTCCTGCGAGGAAACAGAATGCTGTGCTTTTCGGAGGAGGAACCGTAAGTCATTGCGATGATGCTCTTGCTCAGCCGAAAGGCTGGAATCCATACTCACCTGGGATCCCGAAGGATGATTGACGCGTCTGTAACCTGTGCAAGGCGAGGTGAGCGGGCTGTAGTCTGCGTGGCCCCTGTTTCAGGGTCAGATGAAGCAATGACTGGGAGGTAACCAGGGACAAGCTGCTTGATATAGAAAAGAACAAGGCAGCTTGTCTACTGTACCTGACTGTTGCAGAGGGTCCCTGTTCGGGCGCCAGATGTTGCAGTGACCCTTGGGGGAGCAACCAAGCCCCCAGGCTAGGTTGCTGAATAAGTGCAGGAAAGAATCAAGGAGCCAAGGAAGAGACGAGAGACAGACTTTTAGATTCAAAGCAGAGAGAGAGAAAAAGCTGATTCTACTAGCCTCCTCCTGCGTTTTTATTGTACTTGCAACATTAACAGCTACGTTCAGTTCTCAGATAAAGCCACATTAGAATCTCATACAGGGGTGAGAACAATGGGTGCTTCTTTTCTCAGAGTGCTCTATCAGCTATTGTCACACTTCAGCTTGGGAACTAGCAGCCTTGTCGGTTTGGCGTTTAACAAGGGGGGTTTGCCCGCAATTGCCATCGCACCAAGGCTTTCTGTGTGCTTCTGCTTAAGCACTTGAAAATACCACACTTTCCCAGTTTGAAGAGACACTTAGCCAACAGTCTGAGGCTAAGAGGCAAAGAAGGAAGGCCCATAGCCAGGGAGACAGGCCAGGGACAGACTGCACTTGCTCCTGGTGTGGAAGGGATTGTCACTCCCGAATCGGCCTTTTCAGCCACACTAGACGCTGTGCCAGAACCACCTTTCAGAGCGCGATACCATAGTCTTTCGAGACTGAAGGTTGCCAACTAACCTAACCAATGCCATGTTCACTATGGGATTCCTGATTGGCTGAGACTCTAGAGCAGGTGTGCCACAGGGCCAGGTGAGGCAGGCAGCAGGGGGGGGAGGAGAGAAAAGCAGCTGCTTTGACCCTCATGCTGCAGCCGGCAAAAAAGGAGCAGCCGCAGTTGCTTTGCATCTCCTGCTGCTGAGAAGAAGGTAGCAAATGAGAGGATCCTCATTTACCTGGGAGTAAGCCCTGTTGACTATTATGAAGCTTACTTCTGAGTAGACATGCCTAGGATTGGGTATCAAGTCCAGGCAGAGAAGTCCCGAGTGAGAACGAGGGAGGCAGGAGCAGGCAAGCAGGTAGGAAGGGAGCGAGTCTGCTGAGGCCACCAGCCCAAGAACTGGCTGGCTAAAAGGGTCCTGGTGCCACAGTTTGCCTGCAACTCCCCAAAGGCCCTCCCTGCCTTGTCTTTTGCCTTTTAGGGGAAGGGCGTTGGGTCACAATCCTATCCACACTTACCTGGGAGTAAGCCCCATTGACTATAGTGGGGCTTACTTCTGAGTAGACATTGCCTAGGCTAGGGCTTGTGGTCGCACTCTTTTTTCTTAAGTACAGGAGCAGGCAATTGGCACTTCTCCCCACCCCACTCCCTCCCACAGGCACATCCCCCCAAATCTCATAATCGCAGTTAGCACCTCTCGTAGTGTCCCTCCCTTCACTCTTCTGCACCTTTCAAAGGTCCACAGTCACTTTCCTCACATTCTGCCCCCGCCCCCATTCTAGCTGAATCCTGCCCTTCTTTCAGTCATGTGTCTTCTTTGCCCCTCACCCCACTATGTACTCAGTCTGACCTCTCTTTGCCAGCACATTCTGGCATTACACTTCAATAACAACATTTTTCCTCCTTTCCAGAATCACATATACTCCAAACTTCATACTCCCCAAACTTCTTGTGAGTCTTTGGCTGCAATCCTAACCACACTTCCCTGAGAGTAAGCCCCATTGAACAAAATAGGACTTACTTCTGAGTAGACCTGGTTAGGATCGTGCCCTTTGTCATGCAGTGATTTAATTGTATTAATGGAAAATAAATTGTAATGTGCTGCAGACACCCGACCATAAGTTGACCCCACAGATAAGTCGAGGGAAGGTTTTGAGCCAACACCCTCGGATAAGTCGGGGGTTAAACTTAGGGGGGTGTCTGACTATAGTTTTGTCTGATTTTACCCAAGGCCAGATCCTGAAAAATAACCTACCACTAATTGTCTCTAATTTATTAAAAACATAGTAAAAGATCATAAGATACATTTTTATTCTTTTTTAAATTCTGGTCTTTACCACCTTTTTGTAAACACTATCAGAGTAAGTGCACTGTAAACTACATACCAGTAAAACAGTGGTTCCCAACCTGGTATTCACATACTCCCAGGGACACTCAACAGGACCTTTAGGAGTACTTGAAAAAGAATGGCAGAAAAAGGCAGGCCGTGCTCCAGAATGCCTTGCAAGGCAGGAATGAAAGACCTTGAAAGCCCTACCAATAGCTAGTTTTTGGTCATCAATTCATCTATGAACCAGTGATTGAAAACCAGCACAGTAAAAAAGCTGAAACATAATAGGGAAAGTGATCAATCACCCAGAATTTCTCAGTACACTTCTGGTGTAAGACAGTGCAAAGGCAGAATCTTCTGTTCCTCAAACAGATAAAAAGAGAAAATACTGTGATGAATACATGAAGTCTGGGTTTTCATAGAGAGGAGATGAGGACTTGTATTATTACAAACATTTTGCTAATATGAAGGGTACAATTTATTATTGCCAAGGGATATGCTAGTGAAAAAGGTTGGGAACCACTGCAGGAGATCCACCTTTAAGGTGTCTGGTGTGTTAAGCCAGAAGCTCTATGTACAACATACAACCCATAACACATAACTGAGAGTGTGCAATTCAGTTCACAGCAGAGAGATGAGATATTTGCAACCCTTGCCCTTGTTACTCAGAAGTAGACCCACTGCTCTCCATGGGTGTTATTCTTAAGTAATGGTGCACTGAATTGCAGCCTGGGAAGGAGAGTCCCATCCTGGTGTTTCCAAAAACAGACCTGCTTTGCAAGCATTTGCCAAGCAGAACCAGGCTGCAGCAGAGGGAAGGAGAAGAAAAGGTTAACTTTGGCTGGAATGTCCCTGGAAAGGAACTAGAGCAACTAAGGAGGTGCCTGCCTGAGCTGAGCTGAGAAAGGAAACTGTTCAGAGTTGAAAGGCTCTGCCCTCTGATTGACCCGGAGGATTACTTGGCAAAAAGTTCAGTATCTATGGTAGTAATTTAATGCAAGTAAAAAACTGGTAGTGTGCCTTGACAATTTTAGTGCCTTGTCAGTGTGCCGTGAGCTGAAAAAAGGTTGAAAATGGCTGCTCTAGAGTGAAGAGAATCTCTTAAGTTGGGTGGGGAATGCATTAGCAACAGCAAGTGAAGGGAACAATGAGAGAAAAAATGCATAGAAGAGTGGGAGTTTTTTTCCCATTTGCTTCCCCTGAATTGACCACTTTTGTCATAAAAACTGAGCATTGTGACAGTTTGCAGCAGTACTAACTTGACAGGTGGAGAAAGCAGCATCAACTTTATAGAGCTGGTTAAACAGCACTAAGCAGTATAGCAAGTTTCTAGGCTAGTCTCATTTCTGAGTCCAGGCGACTCTTGCCTTTGTGCCTGACGCGAGTATCATACTTTTTCTCTTCCTTCTAGGTGAAAGTGTTCATGTTTGCTCAGCAGAATCGCAACCGAAAGAATCCAGCCCCACCCCACACCTTCCCCGTGTGGAGAAAAAACTGAAATGCACAGTGGAAGGCTGTGATCGAACCTTTGTGTGGCCAGCTCACTTCAAATACCACCTAAAAACCCACAGGTGCAGAGACTTGTTGTTATAGCTGTGACTCTGCAGAACTCTGTGGATTGCAGGGGTATTTCTGCAGTGCATTATTGGTTCCTTCTGTGGAGCAATCTATTCTTCAAATAGAGGGACACTCGACCAAGAAGGGATCTCTCTCAGTCAAGGGTGCACGTTGAAGTCTGTTCTTGAAATGCATGGGAGCTTCTGGTGGTTGCAGATGCTGGCCAGACCCCTGCATGAGCTAGGAAGAGATCAGAACATATGAAGCTGCCGGATGCTTGATCTGTCTGGCTCAGCATTGTTGTTGCTGACTGGCAGTGGCTTTCCAGGGTCTCGGGCAGGAATTTGTCACTGTCCTACCTGGAGACTGAACCTGGAACCTTCTGAATGCAAACTGTGCATTCTGGGACTGAGTTGTGCCTCCCTCCCCCCAAACTGAATTGCTAAGTTGCTTCTTTAAACAGCCCATTAACCTTAATTGAATTAATTTAGCTGCAAATAATGATTTGTGTTTTCAACATGAGAGAGCCATTTTGCTTCATATCTATAACTTTTCAAAAATGAAATTCAGTGATGACTTTCAGTGCTGCTCCTGAATTATGCACTTATTTTGGTATAAGGCAGAGGGTTCCCGAACTGTGCGTCGCAGTGTCCTTGCACTCCCTGGGGAGTCACAGGCTGGCTGGCAGCGAGGCTGCATGGGAAGCTCTGCTTGGCAGGCAAAGCTCTTGTGTGTGGTTTTTGCACACTTGGAAAGGCCCGCCCACCCAGACCCTCTTACCAGCCATTTCCAGCATTACTGGCTTGGGAGACCTTGGGAATGACGGCAGTGGAGGGGGAGATGCTGCTGCACGGGGCACACCCCTGTAAATCATATGAAGGCAAGTCATGTGAGTGGAGCTCTGCTCAGGGAAGCTGCCTCCACACCATTTGGAAGGCTTCCCCCTTGTCTTGTATGGCATGCCCACCCAGTGCCCTGCATGTCGGACCATTCCCAAGTGCTCGCCTACCCCTCAGGAGCAGTTTTTCAGGGGGGCATTGGGTGAACATTGTGCAAGTCTCTACTAGGATAGGAAGTAAAGTAGGTGTCTCATCTGGTTGTGAAAGGGAGTGGGGAGGCAGTGGGGACTGTATTTCTCCAAAGGATAACTTGCTTGAAGTGAAATGTCTAATAGTCTCATGAAAGTTATTCTGTTTTCCAGGAATGACCGTTCCTTCATCTGTCCTGCAAAAGATTGTGGGAAAAGTTTCTATGTCCTACAGAGGCTAAAAGTGCACATGAGAACACATAATGGTGAGAAACCCTTCATCTGCTCTGAATTAGGCTGTGGGAAACAATTCACAACAGCTGGCAATCTGAAGAATCATCTGCGGATTCATACTGGTGTGTGTTCCTTTTTTTCCCTCCCCTTTTCCCAGAGTTTTCTTATTCCAGTATTTAAATGTTTCTAAACTTATTAAAAAGTTACAGAGTCACACAGACTTCTGTTAGGCATAGCTCATTCATTTCCATCACTATATAGCCCACAATTTGGACCATGATAGTGCTGGAAAAGGAAATGAGAAATTTCTTCATAAATTTAAGTATGTTAAAAACTGAGGTGGTCACATATTGTCTGTCCGTTATGAAAGGAGTAGTTAACGTTCGGTATATCTTGTCCTTGTTAAGTCACGACCTGGATGAAAATAAATGTCAGTGGCCTAGATCAGGGGTCTCTACACCTTTTGGCCGAAGGGCCGCATCAAATAGCAGGTACAGTGTCGAGGGCTGGAAAAAAAATTAAATAATAAAATTTAAATAAATACATTAAAGATGGAACTTGGATGAATTAATAAATTAACGGGCTCAAATGCCCAGGATTTCTCCAAGCACCAACACAGCCCAAGAAATAAAGCACTCACTTAAATGCCCCCCTTCCCCCACCCCGAAGCACAACTCCAGTTGTGTTTGGTCAACTGGGCCAGAGGCTCTTAGGGGATCAGAGGCTGGTCACGGGCTGCATCTGACCCCCAGGCCGGGGTTTGGAGACCTCTGGCCTAGATTATAAACTGAGCTAATTACGACTAAATCCATTGAAATTAATAGGTCTTAGTTGTGACTCAGGACCCAGCCCTATCCAACTTTCCAGCGCTGATGCAACTGTGCCAGTGGGCCTTGTGCTTCATCCTGTGGTGGTGGGGCAGCCACTGAGTGGGTGGTGGTGGGGTGGTGGGGCAGCCCTATCTTCTCCAAGATAGGGAACAAATGTTGCTGCAAATGGGGCTGCATTGTGGCTTCAGTGGTGCTGGATAGTTGAATAGGACTGGATTGTAAGTTTCTCAGTTATGACTAAATTTACGATACAGCCCTAGGAAATATTTAGGAAACGCCATGTATCGACGTTTCAGCGACTGGCCAAGTGCATATAAGATGGTGATCCCGCTGAATTCATGGGCTAACTGCCTTCCTGACTCAACTGGCTAGCCAGAGCTTCATGCATTTTCCATGCACACTTTCCTCAGCTAGCGACCTGCTTTCTGGTTTCCTGGCCCCGCAAGGCATTCTGTAGTGTTACAGGCATTCTGGGCCATGATACAACTGTCATTATCAGTTGTCCAGGTGATGACAGATGTGCCTAATAACAGGATTTGCAGAACATACCCCCATTGTTAGTTGGCACATACCTGTATGCATTTCACTTGATAGTAAAAGTGAGATGTTTTGAAAGGTGAAACCATACTCTGAAATTGAATTCCATAGTGATAGGCATGAGATGGCAAACAGAGTTCAGGATGGAGTTTGAGTCTTGATCTGAGTTCCAGGAAGAGCAGTGTCCAAAGTTGACATGGGCTATTTGAGGTCCAGTGCTGGTACCTGTCAATGTGAACAGGCGGGGTTGTCCTGAGTTGTGCTGTCTGCCATCAGCTGGCCATGATTAAATGTAAGGGCATAGTATAATAGAAAATTATTCAAGAAAAAATTACGTCACGTGTCCTCTTGGGGCTTGTTTTATTTTAAAGTTGAATTTTCTTTTGGGATGGAGAGGTTGCTTAAGAACACATTTTAAAAGATGACAACCATAACTAGCAGTAAGCTCACAGGTTTATCAGAGGGCCGAACTCCGAGTAGCACAGAATTTTGTGTAGGGCAACAGTGGTGGTACAAACCAGCTAAATTGCAGGGGAGTGATAGATCTGAAGGTATTAATGGAGAGAAATTCACCAGCAATGTTCCAAGACTGATTCTTGGCTGTACCTGGATTCCCTTGTGTGAGCCATGGACTCTGATGGACAGGTATTTGTTCTCCAAGTTTCACTAACCTATTAATAGCCAATAAATAAGCAAACTTCAAAGGGAATCTGTGAGTGGACTCTGGAAGCTGCAGCTTGAAGTCAGAATAGAAGTATCTGGAGGACATGTGCTATTTAAGTGGACTGTTCAATGAAGTCGAGCAAACACCCTAACTGTAATTATTTATTGGAACCCAGGGGAAAAGCCCTTCTTGTGTGAAGCTCAGGGCTGTGGTCGTTCCTTTGCTGAATACTCCAGCCTTCGGAAACACCTGGTTGTCCATTCAGGTAAGGGAATTCTTTAGATGACACCTGTCGAGAGAGCTATTGGTTCCTAGTTCCCATTGAACAATGATCTGTATTGTTCTCTTTTGGTTCTTGGCTAACCTTCTGGTTATTATAACTCGAAGGGGCACATCAAACTTGGCAGTGGTCAAGGGGGCTTTTGCCCAGCTTCAGTTGCTCTCTGCCTGAGTAGGTTGGACCTGACCATACTTGTCCATGTGGGCCTTAGTGACATCCAGGTTATAGTACTGTAATACATTCTGTGTGGAGCTATGTTGAATGAAGACTGTTGACGGAGAAGGCAGTGGCCTGTGTAGTGAATGGAGCTCAGCTGTTTGATTCTGTTGAACTGATGCTCCAGTGGCTGTGTTAGCTGCCAATTGATTTTCGGGCCCAACTCAGGCTGCTGGTTTAAATCCCTTAATGACTTGGGAGCAAGGTTCTTGCAGGACCACCTTCTCCTGTACATTCCAGCCCACGCTGCAGTGGGAGTTCTGCTGTTTGTGCTGCTCCCTACGGAGATTGAGAGTGTATTGCAACTAGAAGTGTGGCCTTGTTGGCTGCATCACCCTGGGTGTGGAACTGCCTCCCGTGTGATTTGAAAACTGCCCCCTCCCTGGAGGCGTTCCAGCATAGGCGGAAATTTTTATTTTTTTGCAGTTGGTGTTTTCATTAGTTGCTTCTCACTGTTGGGTCCCACCTTTCTTGTGGTGGTCTCTTATTTTTGCTGTGTGAATATTTTTAGTGCCACTTTTTTATTGATTTGGAAAATATGTATCCTGCCTTTCCCATGCTGAAGCAAGGCAGCTTACAAAGTTCCACAATAAAATGCACAATGTATCAAAACAAGTGAAATCATTAACAAAGTGATAAGATCCTGGGGGAGGGAACTATTTGGTCCTGAAGGAGGCAGCAGAGCCAAAACACCATTACAGAGGGCAGACAGCAAGCCATCACCCAAACACTTCAATGCTGCTGTTTCTGTGGCTAGATGTTGATTTCTTTTCCCGTGATTGTTTTTCCTACTGCTTTTATTGCTGCTGGTTTTATACATATGTATTATTTTACTATTGTCTGCTGCTCCTTAATTTGGGTTTAGAATGTTAAATGATAGTTTTAAATAGATTTTATGTATAGTTGATGATGGCTGCCTTGAGTGTTCATGGTAGTGGGAAAAAGTCTGGATAAAAATATATTAAATAAATAAAATTACAATTTACTTAACTGACACAATTTTACTATTGTAAAATCTCACGTATCCAGACCTATAACCTTTATATGATGAAAGATTTCAAAATGTTTTGGACGTATGGACTTGAGAGTCCAAAGGACAATGAATGCTTTTTTAACATACCTTAATTTGACTTTGAAAACAAGATACATTTTTTGCTACATTAAAAACTAGTCATATTTTGCACACATGCATCTCCATTGATTTCAGTGCTTTTGGATTTAATGGACTCGGGCAGTAACAGACACCATTTCCTTCCCCATTGAGTATTCACTGTGCTTAAATTCCTGGCAATTATCTGTGAATTTAGTAAGCAAGCCTTTTTAACTAGTCTGCGGTGTCGAGAGGGAGAAAAAAACTTTCAGGGCAGTCATTTCACTCACCGCAGATACCCGCCCATAAGTTGACCCCACAGATAAGTAGAGGGCAGGTTCTTAAGCCAAAAAATCATGGAATTTTCTATGACCCTCAGATAAATCGGGAGTTAAGCTTGGGGGGGGGGGTCCGACTACAGTTTTGTCTGGTTTTACCTGAGGCCGGATCCTGAAAAATAACCTACCACTAATTGCTACCTAAGAACTGTAGTCTCTAATTTATTAAAAACATAGTAAAAGATCATAAGATACATTTTTATTCTTTTTAAATTCTGGTCTTCACGGCCTTTTTGTAAACACTCTCAGAGTAAGTGCACTGTAAACAACACACCAGTAGAACAGTGGTTCCCAACCTGGGATTCATGTACTCCCAGGGACACTCAACAGAACCTTTAGGGGTACTTGAAAAAGAATGGAATAATGGCAGAAAAAGGCAGGCCGTGCTCCAGAATGCCTTTCAAGAACCAGGAAGGGAGGTAGCTAGTTGGCTGTGAAAGCCCCATCAATAGCTAGTTTTTGGTCATCAATTCATGTATGAACCGGTGATTGAAAACCAGCACAGTAAAAAATCTGAAACATAATATGGAAAGTGATCAATCACCCAGAATTTCTCAGCACACTTCTGGTGCAAAACAGTGCAAAGGCAGAGTCTTCTGTTCTTCAAATAGAGGAAAAGAGAAAATATGTGATGAATACATGATGTCTAGGCTTTCATATAGAGAAGATGAGGGCTTGTATTATTAATTACAAGCATTTTGCAAATATGAAGGGTACAAGCCAAGGGATATGCAAGTGCAAAAGGTTGGGAACCACTGCAGGAGATCCATGAATCAAATCCACCTTTAAGGTGTCTGGTGTGTTAAGCCAGAAGCTCTACATACAACCCATAACACATAACTGGGAGTGTGCAGTTCAATTCACAGCAGAGAGATGCAGCTGCATGTATTTGCAACCCTTTTTACTCAGAAGTAGACCCACTGCTTTCCATGGGTGTTGTTATTAAGTAATGGTGCATTGAATTGTAGCCTGGGACTTTGCTTCAAATGGAAAGGAGGATCTCATCCTGGTGTGGAAAAAAAACAGCTCTCTGCTAAATGCAAAACAGAACCAGGCTGCCACAGCATTTGCAAAAGGAGAATAACAGGTTAACTTTGGCTGGAAAGTTACTATAGAAACAAATGAGCTCTGCATTGCTTCTACTGAGCTTGCTTTAGCAAGAATCTAAACTTTTCAGAGTTGAAAAGCCCTGCCCTCTGATTGACCCAGAGAACTCAAAGCAAAGCTAAATATTTAACTCCTTGCTTTAGTAGTTCTTCCTGCCTCTTATTTCAGGAATCAAGCCCCACCAATGCCAAATCTGTGGAAAGACATTTTCTCAGAGTGGTAGTAGGAACGTGCATATGAAGAAACATCAGTCCAGCGCTGGAACAGCTAGCACTAGACAACATGAACAACCAGGTAGGGATTAAATGGGATGGGGCAGTATGCATGGGTGGTCCTTAGTAGTGGTGAGACGGAGATCAGAGCCTGTTCTTCAGTAGGATCATGAGGGTGAAATGGAACTTCTGCGGAGAGGGTGTGGGAATTGGGCACATGCAGGGATTCCACTAGCCACTAGACTAGAGTTGGGTGAAAACCTTTAAGCAGCAGCAGCAAGAATGTTTGACTGCTGAATGGGGAAGTTTCCTGGTTTGATGAACCATCAGTCTGAACCACCAGACTGATCTTTGTTAGTGAAGTCTTTGCATCTCAAGTGCATGCATGTCTTTGGTAAGGACAGCCATCCTGCTCGGTCACTTTCTCCTCAAACTGAGCCTATCTGCATCTCAAGGCCCCCAAGTTTCATGCTAAAAGTAGAGGGCCCCACAGAGGAAATTTGAGGCTGCGTGAGAAACAAAGCTTCATTTGTGTGGTATGAAGTCCCTTTCTCTGTGATTGTTGAAACCGGAAGCAGTACCTGTTCCAACTCCTATTGCATTTGCAACAGAATCGCTGATGGGCAGCAGTCTGCTGGAAGAATCTGAAGTGCACAGCAAGGACCTGGTGTCCATAAGTACACCCCCTACCCTGAGTGTGGAATCCCTGCACCTGCCTGGCACAGAATCCATTATTGGTGTAAAAGAAGGTAAGACAACAGTTCTGACCAGTAGGAGAGGGTTGCCTTGAACATGGGAGCGGGAATCTTTCCAAGAGGTTTGTAATGACTTCATTGAGGTTGAATAGAATGTAAACAAATGCAGCATGGCAAAAATCAGAAAGGTGTGGTTGAAGAAGGAAGTTGGGGAGACGATTTTTTAAAAATCTTTATAGTGGATTGCACTATTTGAATAATTGATTTGATTTAATTTGCAGAGGTTCTTGCTGAAGAAACAAACTCTCTTCATGCTGCAGCTGATGTGGTTTTACCATCTCATCATCTGATGCCCATATCAACATCAAGGCACACATATGAAGTGTCAGCTTTGCTACAGTAAATCTACAGGTCAGTCAAGGCTTCTATTCCTCTTAAACAGCATAATTCTCATCTTTCCTAAATTGCAAAGCTTCAGTTTTATTGCTCCAGAAGGATAGTTTTTGTTTAAAAAACATAGCCCTCAAGAGTAGCATAGTTTTCTTAAATACTTTGATGACTGGTCAGGTTGCAGGTTAGAGTTCTTATTTTTATCTCCTTTAATACATCTATTTTAAATGTAATAATTTTAATTGAGAATTACTGTCATGAAGATCTAACTTTTCATACTGTTAAATAAAATTCCTTGTGAAACTTTCATCAGAAGTTTTTTTCTTCCATTTAATCTGTCAATTGAACCTCAGAGCTGTTTAGCTGTAGGAGCAGACAGGTAATACCTTGATCTGACTATGCCAGCTGCTGTCTCCTTTAGGTTTTAAGACTTCTTGCCATGTCTAAGCCGCATGTTTCTGGCTTACCACACCCATTTGTGGTACTATCGTGGTGGTGGATGACGGAGTTTCAGTCTCCAGGATGACACACAATGACTGCACAGAGAACATACCTTCTCTGGAGTGATGTTTTGCCAGCACTGTAACTCCAAGTTCGACTTAAATAGGAATTGCATCATAAGGCTCCTGTTTGCATGTGGAAGGTGGCCTGCTTGCAGAAGGCTGTTTCACACCTTGCACTAGTGTTGCTTCAGAAAAGTAAACTCCAAATAAGATGGCGAACTTGCTCACAAGTTTTTATAATCTCTTGTATAAGCATGACAATAGTTGTAGAACCTGTCTGTTATACCACTGTACAAACTCATAGGCTTGAGCACCAATTTGTGAAACAGTGATAACTATTTTTCTTCCACTGGTAATTCCTTGGATGCACCTATCTGTAGTTGATTCCAGATTCTACATTCTCTAATGCTTCTTTTGCTCCTGAGTCAACATCTTATGAAGCTCAAAGCATCAAGTCAGACTGGGGGGTTAGTTCACACACCATGTTTCCAATCCCTTCAAATCATGGTATTGTAAAGCAGGAATTAAGTTTGTGCTGATACATTTAGGGCACAATCCTAATCCCTTATGTCAGTGCTTTCCAGCACTGAAATAAAGGCAGTGCAGCTCTGAGGTAAGGGAAGTGACACCCAACTGCAGGATGCAGCACATGTCCCATTAGCACCGCTATGCCAGTGCTGGAAAGCACTAAGGGGTTAGGATTGCACCCTTAGTCTGTTATTTTTAACTGGTTTCCAATCTTAGTTTTGAAGGCAATGGCAGACTGGCTTTCCTGGCCCAACTAACTCTGGGGGAATGGAGGGGCTTGTAGTAATGAGGAGGTGAGCTCAAGGATTGTTCCTGATCTCCAGCCATAGTATGATGGAGGGTTGGAAATTATGCACATGAAGTGATCCACTTTGACTTCGCTCCCCGTGATTTAGAAAGCATTTTGTGTTTTTCTGTCATATGCTTCAATGCTTGATGAATGTGCCGGCAACGACTATCTATGCCAGGAATTTGTAGTATAGTGGTGGCTTGGAAGAAAAATAAGGTACGTGTGAGATGTATGGAGAAATTGTCAAATTAGACCAGTTTTAATAAAATGAATGTCTTGAATTCACAGTTAAAAAAACAAGAGCAAAATACTGAACTACTGAACACAAAATGTGAAGCTACAGAACAAGCTTGTGTGATGGGCTCCAGAAGCTGTTTGGTACCTGAATTCCCAGTATTTATGCTGTGCCAGCACCATGTGACTTGTGACACACCAAACAAGAGGCCTGAAGTCTGGCTGTACTTCAGTGGTTGGAAAGATCTGTTACCTGAAGAATGAATGAGCTGCTACTCACCTTTGGACAGTGTGGTACTCCTGTTGAAGCTGCTGTCCAAAAACCATGCGGCCATTTGGCTTATGTAGCCAGTCCGAAGCCACCTCCCCTCACCTGATCATAAGCTCAGCTTTATATTGGCTTGTTCTTCTTGGAGAATTATCTTCTTAGATTGTAATGAATTCTGCTACAAGGCACTGCAGTTCCTTTCTTGCTTCTGAATGACAAGGGTGGGTCTGTGGCTTCTTTTTGAGCTGGGGCTTTCAAGTCCCGTTGTGTCAATATTTACTTATGCTGCTGTTCAGGGGAGTGCCTCAGATAACCTGCTACTTCTAGCTGTGATAGTTTAATTTCTAATACTAGGATTTTTAGGCCTTTAAACACACACACACAAATCAGAGACAGAAACTATTCACTGGTGGTCTATTGTAAATAAACTATGTACAACTCCTGAAGTGGTTCGAGTGTGTCTATTTTGTCCAAATTCACATGTTAGTGGAGACCAAAGCCCCTTACCAAGATGGGTAACTACCTCAAACTATCAGGGAATGTCTTACACACCTAATTGTACTAATGCTGTGCCCCAGTATTTTGCAATATTGTATAGATTACACAGGCAATTTTAGAACATAAATGGGGGGGTGCATACATATGCTCTGTGGATAGCAACTTATTCTGTGTCCCTGCAAATCCATACCTATTCCGACTCTTTAAAGTGATGCCACACGGATTTTGGGATTTTTTCTAAGGAACCAACATTATTCTCTATAATTTTAAAACATTTAAGGTAGTGCAGAAAGTAGAACCTTGAGTATGCCTGGGTGTCAACTGATATAGGATGAAAGCATTCCAGGGGTGAAATGAACATAGGGCTGCAAGGATATATAGCTCCCTGCCTTCACAGGTCTATTTTGAATACCAGACTTCTGAGATCTCACTTATGAAATTGCCTGTTCATTAGCTACAGCTTAGCACACAACATGATCACACAAAATATAAGTTAGCTTCAGTTCTTCATGCCAAAGAACTTGCCTAATTCTGAAGCAGAACCCTATTTGACTGAGGAAAAGAATGAGTTGTAGGCCTAAGGAGACTTCCACTGGGATCCTATGTTAACTCCTGTTCTCTCTGCCCATCTTGAAATAGCTGTTGTATCATGCCAGCATCACTATCCTTCTGGAACTTATGAGCTCTGTTGGTAAAAAAAATAATTTAAAACACTACTCTCACTACTTGTACACACTTGAGACATACAAAATTATCCATAGGAAGGATAGACAGACGCTCTTTTCCCTCTCACACCACACCAGAACCAGGGGACAGCCACTAAAATTGAGTGTTGGGACTAAAAGTGAGTTGGGAGAGTGTTGGAAGAAAGAAAATATTTCTTTACTCAGCATGTAGTTAGTCTGTGGAACTCCTTGACACAAGATGTGGTGATGATATCTGGCCTAGATGCCTTTAAAAGGGGATTGGACAAATTTCTGGAGGAAAAATCCATCATAGGTTACAAGCCATGTGTACGTGCAACCTCCTGATTTTAGAAATGGGCTATGTCTGGATGCAGGCAGGTCTCTTGTCTTGTGTGCTCCCTGAGGCATTTGATGGGCTACTGTGAGATACAGGAAGCTGGACTAGATGGGCCTATCGCCTGATCCAGCGGGGGTGTTCTTATGTTCACTTACACTGAAGCTCACCCTTCAAAGACAGGACAACCTACATACAACAACCTTGTGAGGCAGATTAGGAGTCAGTCAACTTGCTCAAGGTTACCCAGAAAGTTTCATAGCTGAGCAGGGTACTTTAATTACATGACTGTATTTTGCTATGTATCCTCTAACAGAGCAGTAGTTCTCAAACTTTTTAGCTCCGGGACCCACTTTTTGGTGACAGTTTGTCAGGACCCACTGGAAGTGACATCATTATGCAGGAAAATATTTTCTACCCCCCATATGACAAAATCAAATCAAGTAACTAAATTAATAGTTTACAATAAGTACAGGCATGCCCCAATATATGCCGGGGGATTCCGTTCCAGGACCCTCTGCACTTAACTGAAACAACGGACACTGGCTAATGCCCCCCCATCTTCTGGAGGCAAAGGGAGCATTGCCCTTGCCTCCAGAGTCTGCATGCAGGGGGCCCTACAGACCCAATTCGCAGATATGGGGCCCCCCTGTATAAATTTAAAAATTTATTTAAAATAAAGAATGCTCCTAACCCTCCCAAGCAGTTACTGATCTGTTAAAAAAATATTCCCCAAACATCCCGAAGGCTGCAATCCTACCCACACTTATCAAGAAGTAAGCCCCATTGACTATCAAAGCCCCAAAGCGTATTCATAGTTAAAAGTACAGACCTGCAACATTTTTCTAAATGAATGAGAAGAATGGGGACCCACCTGAAATTGGCTCACAACCCACCTAATGGTCCCGACCCAAAGTTTGAGAAATGCTGTAACAGAAAGTAGAAGATTACTTTTAGGTCTTGAAAATACCTTTGTGAGTCAGACTGCTCCTTCCGTACCAAGTCAGGGGCTTCTCCTTTTTTTCTTACAAATTCTTCATTCAATCCAAGCTGCAGCAAAGTGTCCCGAAAAAGCCTCTGTGCTTCCTGACAGGCCCCGTGCTATGAAATGAAGAATAACACAGGCCAACGCACATTTTGCTTCCTTAAATGTTACACCAATTCCTGGGTATATTTTGGTGCCGATTCCAAAAATGGCATCCGTTTTACCCAGTCACATCTAGTTCTGGAGACATGGAATAGCCTCTGCTACCAACAGAGCTCATAAGTTCCAGAAGGATAGTGATGCTGGCATGATACAACAGCTATTTCAAGATGGGCAGCGAGAACAGGAGTTAACATAGGATCCCAGTGGAAGTCTCCTTGGGCCTACAGCTCATTCTTTTCCTCAGTCAAATAGGGTTCTGCTTCAGAATTAGGCAAGTTCTTTGGCATGAAGAACTGAAGCTAACTTTTATATTTTGTGTGATCATGTTGTGTGCTAAGCTGTAGCTAATGAACAGGCAAGGTGGAATGGTTCAAACAGCTTCCTCATGAGGAAGCCTACACCATGGCTTCCTCATGAGGAAGCTGCTTGAACCATTCACTAATGAGGCTATACTAGATCTCCAAAACTAGACATGATACAGCAAAACGGATGCCATTTTTGGAATTGGCACCCCAAATTCACATCAAACTACCATAACATTTGGGAAAAACTTTTCTGACCCTCAATTTTGTAGGCCTGTGTAATCATTTTCAAAAACAAACCTTTCATGACTATCTGAAATTACTCCAAATGCACAATCAGGTAAGTAAATATGTCTCTTCATATTGGAATGCTTGAGAGGATTCTTCCACAATCACTATGAAGGATAGCATCTAGATCCTATATAGAGTGTAGTGTTCATGGAAGTCACCTCTTCCAAGTCCTCTAAGAAGTTGTTGCTGGGGGTCAGGGGACATATAGCAGAGTGCATATGGCAGAGGAAGGCTGCAGGGTGTCAAAATACTTCGAAGTCGGGCAGGAACCATAAACAGCGGCACATTCTGTTTGCTGTTCCCCCCTGGATTCTGGGTATTTCCTCTGCCTTCTACTCTGGGAGCTTCAACCCAGAAGATGTGGTGGATATGGTGGCTTTTAGGAGCGTGATGCCTGTGTTATAATCTGGATATAATTTGTTTTCATTGCTGATTCCCAGTAAGGCAAAATAACTACTTCAATATTGATTCAGTCTTGCAGTTAGGTTGTATTGCTGCTTGATCCTCCATAAGCACTGCCAATTTACCCATTCCCATTCCCCATTCCATTCCAGTTTACCCATTCCCATTCCAGTCTACCTTTGTGATCTGTTCAAACAGATAGGGTCTGTTCTTCACTCGCATCTTCATTTCTTCTAGTTCTTTGTTATATTCCTTTGTTTTTCTTCGATCATTCTGCCTGAAACAAAAGTTTCTTTACTATAAAATTCTTCTGAGTAGGCATAATCTTCACAAATTTCATACCGTGCAGCCTTTCCAGGGACAAGGGCTCTTTCTGGGTTCAGGGGAAGCAAGAATGCGCACTGAGACAAAGTATTTATGAAATGTTACAACACAGATATCAAAAGAAGCAAAGCAATGTTTTGTGTTCCATCAGTAAAGACAGTCTAAAACAGTCTAAGATAGTCTTACAGGTATAACCTAATTATCCATTGAATTTTTTACCTGTGGGTTTTATCTCAATGCAATGAGAAGTGCCCTTTAAATCAAAGGAAAAAACATGTTTAACAATAGCTTTGTTAATGGGGGAGAGGGCAGCAATGGGAGAGACAATCCAGCAATCATTCTCTCTCTAGGCACTTAGAACAGCCTCACTCCCAAGCAAGCGACCCTCCCTTGCCCCTGAGCATATGAAAGAATGCAAGTCATTATCACCTCCTCCATTCTTTAACTGTGCTGGGCTCCTGGGGAAGGGAAGGGTCCCTGCCTTGGAATGAAGCCTGTCTAAGCACCTGGAGAGAGACTGATTGCCTCTGTGTGCATTACAAAAGGTTAGCAAGGTTGTTTTTAAATTGCTAAGCAAAAGGACATTGTTTTTTAAATGGACTTGCTTTAGTGCGATTTTTGCCATCCACATGAGTTCTGCCAACTCCGTCTGCATTTTTTCAGGGATTTCGGTGTTATTCAAAAAAAAAAAACACAACTGCTGAAAGCGATGTTATGCGTTTTAAGCTTAAATCAATTTTAAAGAACTTCTATCAATTCTAATTGATGTAATATAGGTTGTACACTGTCAGGTATACAGTTGGAGCCTATTTATGCGCGTGAGTTCTGTTCCATGACCCCCCACGGTTAAGAAAAAAACAGGTTGTGCTAAATTGTATAGAGTTACACAAATACGCTGCAGTCAAACACTTGGGGATGGAAGGAAACTAAGGCAGCTGTTCTCAGTCGCCTCCCGCTCCACTCCATACTCAGCCCTCCCCATTGCCAGCTGTCTGTCCCCACTTCTTTCACAGGTGGGATGATGAGCTTTTAAGAGTCCAGTCCTATGCATTTCTACACATGAGTAAGTCCCATTCTCGTCAATGGGGCTCTCTCCCAGGAAAGTGTGGACTGGATTGTAGCCTGAGAGCCCAGTCCTATGCCTGCCTACTCAGAAGTAAGTCCCATTCTAGTCAATGGGGTTTACTCCCAGGAAAGTGTGGATCGGATTGTAGCCTAAATCTCATGCTTTGGCTTGCTGGGAAGACTTGCTTGCTGGGCTGTTTTGTTTGTGTAGGCTGGAGCACAGAGAGCTTGCACCAACTCAGTCTGAAGGGGGGACAAACACTCCCTGGCTTTTTTAAAGCAATCCCCTCTGTTACTACTGCCCCTGTGTGTGTGTGTGTGTGTGTGTGTGTGTGTGTGTGTGTGTGAGAGAGAGAGAGAGAGAGAGAGAGAGCTCCACCTTGCTGCACATGCTCTGGCTACAGAGGTTTTCCACCCCCCTTCCCCTCTTCAGCCTCTTTGCTGGCTCACAGGCTCCAGGAGTGTTACTGTTCCTTCAAAAGGGGAACCTTTTCCATGGCTCGAAGGGCAAAGGAGGCAAAGGTGTGTGTGACTTTCAATTCCCCCCACCTGATTCAAGATAAAAAGTTCATGGATAAATAGGTTGCACCTGTAATATAGGTTGTATATACCTCCTCCCCCAGAATAATGACACAACACTGATGAACAGCAACCTGAGGAACAGAAGTAAACATAGCATTGAATTGATAGGGAAACCCATGATTCACACTGCAGAAAAAAAGTTTTACACGCATAAAAAAGCATAGCAACTGCAAGAAACAGTACCTCTTGAAAACTTTCAAAAACACAAAGATCAAAAAGGAAAAATACGGAATTGCAGAGGCTCCCTGGAATGCAGAACAGGTTTTAAGCAGCACAGAAAAAAAAGTTTTGCAATGCATAAAAAAGCATAACAACTTCAGGAAGCAGCAGCCCATAAAAACGTTCAAAAATGCAAACCAATTTACCCCCAAGACGTTGCAACCACTCCTGCAACACCAGCCTTCATACTGTTCAGTGTTAGATTTGTCGACTGTCAAAAGTGATAATGTGCCTTGACAATTTTAGCACTTTGTCAGTGTGCTGTGGCATTAACAAGGTTGGAAATTGCTGCTCTAGGCTGAGGAGCCTGGCTAAAACATAAACACAAGCAGCAGGTGGAATACACAAAGAGAGGAAAGGTACTGGCACCACAGAAATAGAAGCTGCAAGATAATACAAGTTTGTAATAACTTGCCTCTGTGGTAACCATGTTATGCTAGGCCACTACTGAACACACCAGTGGTGCTACTATGCTCTTAACTGACAAGTAACAAGCCAGATTCAGCTACAGCAATCCACGGGCTTGCACATGTACTTATGAGTGCAATCTTGCTGAAGAGTCCTTAAGTTTTCACCATGTCGATAACCAGTTAGGCACAGAAGGGGGTAGTGCCTGGCCAGTACCCAGGCAGTAATGCACCACATTTTTTTTCTCAGCTTACAGTAATGGTATGAATGCGAAACTTTAGATATACATTATTTGAATTTTCAGGAGCGCGCACACAAATTTTTGGTTTCTTCAGACAGATAGCGTAGCTGCAGCAGTGTTTCGAAATGGTGTCTGTAAGTGATGTACGTTACAAGCAGCGTGTCGTCATTGAATTTCTCACTGCGGAGAATGAAACTGTTGGGGACATTCACAAACATTTGTGTACAGTTTATGGAGAATCTGCAGTCGACAGAAGTACGGTTAGTCGCTGGGCACAGAGGGTGAGGCCATTAGAAGGCGGTTTGGCAGAGCTCCAAGATTTGCAGCGTTTGGGGCAGCCATCCACGGCTGTCACACCTGACAAGACGCAGCTTGCTGATGTGCTCATTCGCGAGGACCGACGCATAAAGACTA
Organism: Tiliqua scincoides; assembly: GCF_035046505.1. Taxonomy (NCBI): domain Eukaryota; kingdom Metazoa; phylum Chordata; class Lepidosauria; order Squamata; family Scincidae; genus Tiliqua; species Tiliqua scincoides. Next base: position 90,838 of record NC_089821.1, on the reverse strand, counting down.
GGCAGTTGGCGCTGAAGCTGTCAATCAGCAAAGGAAGTGTGGATGCAATCATCCGTGCTCTTGATTACTCAAAAGTGTGTGCACGATGGGTTCCACGCTGTCTTACGGTGGACCACAAATCTCTCAGAAAAAACATTTCTTCTGAGTTGCTGAAACGTTTTGAAGATGAGGGGGAAGCGTTCTTGTCCAGGATAGTGACAGGTGATGAAACCTGGGTTCACCATTTTGAGCCCGAAACAAAACGACAGTCGATGGAATGGCGTCATCCTCAATCTCCACAGAAGAAAAATTTCAAAGCAACTGCTTCCGCCGGTAAGGTCATGATCACTGTGTTTTGGGATTGTGAGGGCGTCATACTCATTGATGTGATGCCAAGAGGCAGCACCATTAATTCTGAAGCTCATGTGAAGACATTAACCAAACTCAAGAAGCGCTTCCAGCGACTTCGGCGCCATAACAACCCAGGTGAATGTTTGATTCAACATGATAACGCTCGGCCTCACACAAGTTTGAGGACTTCGGAACACATCACTAAACAGGGTTGGACTGTGTTACCCCATCCACCCTACAGCCCTGACCTAGCTCCCTCAGACTTCCACTTGTTTGGGCCATTAAAGGATGCCATTCGCGGAAGACATTTTGAGGATGACGAAGAGGTGATTCGCACATTGCAGAAATGGCTTCGTGACCAGAACAAGGAGTGGTACCAACAGGGCATACATGCCCTTGTGTCTCGCTGGAGGAAGGCCACAGAACTGGACGGAGATTACGTGGAAAAATAGGGAGTGTAGAAGAAACATCATTCTTTCTTGTGTGTAAGTTTCACTGTGTTCAATAAATAATTGTTGAAGAAAAAAAATGTGGTGCATTACTTTCTGGGCGACCCGTTATTGGTATGCAGTCAGAGGCTTTACTTATCATTACTGGTCACTTAGAAGACAAACAGGGAAGGGTTTCTTGAGCACTATGTAGACATAGATTTACAGTTCCCTGAACCAGTGCAAATATGTTAGCCCAAGTGGTTTCTCAGTTTTGACAATGCTGAATGCAACTATTGCAAAACAAATAAATATCTAAACATTAGGCTAATATTAACTCTATAATAGATGAATACATAATATAATAACTCTATAATAGATACAAGGACATCTGCAAGAGGGATCTGAAGGCCTTAGGGGTGGACCTCAACAGGTGGGAAACCCTGGCCTCTGAGCGGCCTTGGAGGCGCTTGGAGGCAGGCTGTGCAGCATGGCCTTTCCCAGTTTGAAGAGACACTTGGCCAACAGTCTGAGGCAAAGAGGCAAAGAAGGAAGGCCCATAGCCAGGGAGACAGACCAGGGACACACTACACTTGCTCCCAGTGTGGAAGGGTTGTCACTCCCGGATTGGCCTTTTCAGCCACACTAGACGCTGTGCCAGAACCACCTTTCAGAGCGCGATACCAGAGTCTTTCGAGACTGAAGGTTGCCAACAAGAGATAGACGAAAGCCAATTCTCTCACATGATGCTGTGTTGGACTTTTCTCTACTTGCTTTCCAATCTTCCTGGCCACTGCAGAAACCAGAGCTGAGTGGACATAAAATAAAGCCAGTCAAGCTCCTTCCAGATGACTACTAAGTGACAGGTGTCCTCCCAGAGTTCTTCAAACAAAACACACAGCTTGAGAAGTGCATTCACAGGTTTTGTAAGTCAATCCGTCTCATTGCTCGCCCATCTTATGCTGCTTTGCTGCAACGTGAATCAGAGATCATAGTACAGAACGTGGTTCTGCTAACGGACTCTCCGATTACGTCTGAGGACACTGGTGGTGGCAGGCATGAAGTGTGCACAAATGATACAAATAATACTTCTGGGCTTTGGCCCAGGCCCGACCCCATTCCACATGTCAAGCAATCAAATTTAAGGATTCTTCTCTGAAAATTCAGTACCCGTGTAACTCAGAATACTGACCAGTGCTGTATCAGCTTTTCCTTATGCGTGTCCTCCAAGCTTTTATGGGGATCCATGGCTTTTGCTCGACAATTCACAGACTTTTGCATAGCCTGACTTTTCTTTCTCTGCAGCTCTGCCCAGCGAACACCTTCATTCTCTTTGTATTCTTTATTTTCTTGACAAAGTCTGAGGATGGAAAAAGTTTGCACTCCTAAGTTGTAGTTCAATATGAAATCATTAAAGTTTCCAAAGACCCAGCAAGTGGGGCTTGCCCGCTTCCCACCCTGGACACTCACTCTCTCTCTCTCTATATATATATATTAGATTTATTCCCACCTGGTCCTCTATAGTCCAGGGTGGAATAAAAAATGGATATGAGAAACTAGTGCACAGTAAAGGGGAAATACATGGTTACATTCAAAGGTGTCATCGTAGGTATCATTTACTCACTTAATTGCAGACTCCCTCTTTCTCACAGCATCTGTGATATGAACCGGAAGTGTGTTGGAGGAGAGGGATGAGAGGCAGGTCAATGAACGACTTCTTTGTACTGGGGTCTTAGAAGGCTGCTGAGATTCCTGATAGCAAAGGAATTTGGCATGGTTTGGTTTTGTAACTTCTCATGCAGCGTTTGCTGTTGTTCTTTTTAATTAGGGTTTTTACAATTAACTTGCCAAAATTCTTATCTTGTGGTGTCTACATTAGGTGTTTGCTCCATTAATGTGTGAACTAGGGCCATGGGCAGGCTTTGCTTTGAGGCAAAGGAATTCTGAAAAAAAACATTTTGGATAACCACCACCTACTCCACCCAGCATGGAGGTGGGCTTTGTCCACTTCCCACCCTGAACTATATGCCAACTGAACCGCACTCCACCTGCCCTGCACATGGCACTGGGGAGGACTGATCTACACCACTTCCTGCTTCATTCTGTCTCTAACAAACTGTTCTCTAACAAACTGTCTCTAACTGTTCTGTCTCTAATCACCTTGCACTCTACGCTTCACAGCTGCAATGCATGCCTAAATTAAACTCAGTCAGAAGCCAGATGTGCCAGAATATAACTTTAAAACTCTAATAAAAGTTCAATATTCTAATACAGTTCTGAGAAAAATTAAGAGTTAATTAAAAAGTGCTCACCCCCCCTCCCAGACAAAGTTAAAGGAAAATGAAAACTGGGTTGCTCCATGTAGTAGAATGAGGTGGTAAAATGGATGGTGCAACTTAAGATTACTAGTGTTGGAAATCACCTTTGCATGCTTCCAAAGCACACATACACATATATCTACAGATTTAAAAACTAGCCTATGAGAGAGAAAGATTCTCTCCTAGTCTTTTCCCCATTACACTGGGTTTCTCTCTCCCAAGCAATTTTAACTTATGGGAATATTCAAAAATCTAACACCCAGGAGAGTAGCTGAGGGGAACAGAGCTCCAGGACTTCTCTTACAGCATGCACCACAACATCATCAGCAAGTGTGCTCAGGTGGTCCATTTGAAACTTTTTCCAAAGAGATTGTGGCAAGAAGCAGCAGCATCGGTTTTGGCAGGAGACAAGCTGAGAAATCTGCCTGGGGTGCACATTCATGTCCAGGCCATCCCTCCCTCCCAATGGCTGCCTTAGAGAAACTACATCCCTCTTGTGACATTAAAGCTATGGTGCTATGCAGATTTATCCGGAAGCAGGTTCTGCTAAACTCAATGGGACTTGTTTCTGAGCAAAAAGATAGAGGCTAGCATTTTTACACATGTTTAAAACTGCTGCAATGTATTCCAAGAGTTTGGAAGGAAATTGTTGTAATTAGTGCACAAGCGCTGGGCTCAGCTTTAGTATTTGGCAAACGACAGTGGGGCACGCCTGCGTCTGCGCAGAGCATGCTCTGCTAGCCTTGAAATATGCTGAGTCTCTAAGCCCAGTGCCTGTAAACAAAGGATGTTAAGCAGTTATTATCTAGGAATGTGTTCTGTGGTTAGCTAGAGCCCCAGCTAGTTGTAACTAGTAGCTTATCAGTATTGCTTCATGTGTTTTGAGAGTCAATAAAGGCTTGAGGAGGCTGGCCGGAGAGTGGACTCTTTCTCGATCTCACTCTGTTCCGCTTCCGGCTTCTTCCCCAGCATCTACATTTGAAACCAGTCTGCCGTCTGATTCATTTGCTCTGACTCCTTGCTACTTCAGTTCCTTCTCCCAAAGTCCTTTCAATGCTTCTGCTTTCTGCACTCCCTCAAGCAACAAGGCCTAAGCCTTGGGTGCTTCCCAAAGCAGCAATGCACTGCTACAGAAATAAACGAGATCTTTAAATGAATTACAATAAAATTCAAAGTAGAAATAAGTTATGGGAGATGAAAACACTCCAGTGAAGAAGTTTAAAGATGATTTTTGTTGTTATAGTCATAACGGGGCATAGATACGGGGCTGTGGAGTCATAACGAAATCTTGTATTTTTAAGTGTACCACTACACCATTGCCCCATCTGCAATCTGAAGCGAGATTGTCTGTTCAAGCATCTCATTCTGATGTGTGTATAAAATAAGCTAAAGTTTTTCTATGGGGTATATCCTGAACAGCTCGTTTCATGCCCTAGTAGGTGTAGATTTTTTTAAATACAGGTATTTAATAATACCTAATAATAGATTTGAGGTTTTTAGTATAGTGTACTACCATCAATAGATATATTTCATTTTGAAAAATGCCCCTTTTCATTTTTATCCTATTACTTCCTATGACTATAGAAAGCAGACAAGATCATGTTTTAATAAAAGCACCACTCATGTTAGATTTCACATTGGTGCCACTGAACGCATTCACATTTTGTTCTATAACACACCGGTAAGTAATACCTGACCTATTTTTTTTGTTGTTGTTGGCAACCTTCAGTCTCAAAAGACTATGGTATCACACTCTGAATGGTGGTTCTGGAACAGCATCTAGTGTGGCTGAAAAGGCCGATTCGGGAGTGACAATCCCTTCCACACCGGGAGCAAGTGCATAACTGCTGCTTCCCGTGTTGTGCCGACGCCGTATGGCGAAGTTGGAGTGTCCTCTCCAGTGCGCAAAGCCTGGGTAAAGAAGGTATGAAGGATAGGCTGTTACCCATGCAGCAAATCCCCCCTCTCCACGTCGCTGGAATGGTCCAATGGAAAGGCAGAAGCCAATACAGTTGGTTCCAGCGGCGTCGCAAGAGTTGCCAGAGCGTGACTGTGTACAGCCGCGAACTGCCTCAGGGACTCCGGCTCCTGATTTCGCCTTGAGGTTGACTCCTGAAGCCTTTTCCACAACTGGATATGGCCACAAGGCAGTGGAGGTTTGAGGTCAGAGTTTCCTTCTCTTAGATGAGCTGCCTTCCTAGGCTGACGAGTCCCATCTACCCGGTAGCAAGTCTACCTGACCTAGCAAGTCAGGTGACTTGCTACCTGACCTAGCATCTACCTGACCTAGCAAGTCTAGTAAAGCTCAACCCTACAGCTGACTGTTCTTCCAATGCTAAGGGTACAGAAAGGAATGCTTAAGTATATTTATGTACAGAATAGAGATGCTTGGAAAGTATAGGTCAGGCAACGTAAAGGGGGGTACAAGCTTAAAAACAATCCCTTTTACCATTGTCTCCTGGTTAGGCACATGATGCTTGCAACGGAGATTTGATGTTCTCAGTTTGAATGGTTTACTACAAGTTGCTCCTTTGAGTTCCCGTCTGCTTAAGGCTTCTCTCTGGAAGGCCCAGTAAAGTCCTTCAAAGTCAGGCACTGAGGTGTTAATTCTAGGTCTAAAACTGAAGTTGTCCTGCAAAAAGCCAAGTCTTTGTTCCCTGTTTCTGGAGGCAATTCGGGACTCTTTCTCCTTTTTTCTATTGCCAAGTTCAATAGGAGCACAGGAGCTTTCCAGCAAATCTTGGGCTCTCATCTGAATACGGATTTTCCTGAATAATTCAGCTTCTGAAGATTAAAAAAAAGTAATGAAAATCCAACCAGGAGAAAGTACGTAAGTGTGGTTGCTGCCACAGTGGAAAATGGTGAGGTGAGAAGGCTTTTGATTTATTACTCTATTCCAAAATGACAACTGTTAGGACAGACACACAGTGGATCTTTAAAGCAAAACCAACATTGTAAATCCAGAATGTCTAAAATTGCACAACAAACATCTCCTTCGCCCAATGCAGTTACAGTGTATAAACTATGCAGTACAACACAATCATGCCCACACGTTTCCTGCTTGCACTTGGAAACTGTGTCTGTTCTGGGATGGGACCAAGCGTGAATTCATATGCGCAGCCCCGGCTTCCTAAGCAGTGGGAAGAATAACCTACTCTGGGATCAACCTTCATTGGGGAAATCACTTGAGCAGAGGCAGCAGGGGGCTAGTAGCCTCAAAAGGCAGACATTTTCAAGGTTAAAAACCTTCTGCAGCATCAACAACTCCAAAAGGCGGCCAGATGATGGGCAGTGCCAGGGTCCTGAGGGTGGCCAAGCAGGGCCAGACCTTTCCTCTCCCCTTGATCTTAATTCCTGCTCTGCAACTAGTCCCCAGAACTCGTCAGAGGAAAGATGCCCTTGGGCTGCCGGACCGTCACAAGGCTTCCTCGCCTGTGCAGGTGTTGCCAGGCTCCGCTTGCTGCCCTCCCGCCACCTCTGCAGCGAACTGGGGGGTTCCGGGCTGCAGAGGCGCCTGCAGACCTCCGGCTGCGGGGATCAACTCGGACAGCCTGCGCGTCGCAGGGGCAGGGACGGGGACGGAACCCTACCTTGGAGCCGGTCCCCCAGCCGCAGCTCGCGGACGGCCGGCGGGACCTTCCTGCTGCCTCTGGGCGCCGCTCTCTCCGCCGGAGCCGGTGCCGGAGCCTCCGCGGCCCGGGAGCTGAAGGGCCGCCTCCGCTCCGCCATCTCCCGGTAGAGCGGCAGGTGGACGTGGGCGGGCGCGGGCTGCGCCCTGAACTGCCGCAGGCACTCGGCCTCCTCCCGGCTCGGCCTCCCCTCCGCGGCCGCCTCTCGCGCCCCGGACGGGCGGCTCCTCCGGCGGGCGTCTCGCAGCGTCATCCCGAAGGGCTGGGGGACGGTGACGGAGGAGAGCCGCGCGGCCCAGGCGCGCGGGCGGAGGGAGCCGCGCCCGCGCCCCTCCTCGGGCTCCGCCGCGGCGAGGCTGGCCGGGGGGCGGCCCCCGCTTGCGCCGCCGGGCCTGGGGGCAGAGGAGCGTCAGGCGGCCCGGGGAGCAGGAGGGCTGCGCCCCAAGCCTCCTCCCCGCCGCCCCGCGAAGACGCGCCTACCTCCGCGCTCTCGCGCTCCCGCGGAAAAGGGCCTCCGGCTCCGGGTCTTCCCGCGCCGCCGCCGAGCGCAGCCCGCTCCTGCCCTGCGGGGGCTCCGGGGCCTCCTCGCAGCCTTCTCCGCCGCCTGCCCGGGGAGAGTCCGGCGCCGCCTCCTCGGAGCCGGGGCGGGCCTGGGCCGGAGCCGCCTGCGGGGACGAGCAGGGAGCGGCTTCAGCGCGCGCGGAGGGGTGGGCGGGCGGGCGGGCGGGAGGGCGCCTGCGGGGGAAGCAGCCGGGGAGGGGAGGCCCTTCGCCCACCGCCCGCCCACGCACCGGCCGCGCTGCCGCCGCCATCATCTCCTCCGCGGAGCGCCGGCCCCGCCCCGAGGCGCCTCGCTCACTTCCGCGGTCATGGCGGCGGCGGCGGGCTCGTGGCCGTGGCGGGCCCGCGGGCTTCCGCGCAGGGCGGCGGGCCTCGGCCTCGGGGGCGGCGTGGCGCGGCGGGCGTCGGCGGCTGCCTACGACGTGGTGGTGGCGGGCGGCGGCCTGGTCGGGAGCGCCATGGCTGCGGCGCTGGGTACGGGCGGCGGCTGCGCGAGCCTTCGGTGCCGCGGCGGCGGGGGGCTCGCGCCGCCCCTCCCCAGGGAGGCTCGCTGGGCCGCGGCGGGGGCGAAGGAGGGCGGCGGCGGGGGGGAGGCCGCGGGGGAGGCCGGCGCCAGGAGGCGCAGAGGCCCGGCAAGCCCCGGGGCCCGCTGAGCGCGCTCTCCCCGCCCAGGGCGCGCCGCTCGTCTCCGGGAGAAGAAGGTGCTGCTGCTGGAAGCCGCCGCCAGGAAGGCGCCCGCGGAGCCGCGCGGGGGCTTCGCGAACAGAGTCAGCGCCGTCACCCCCGGCTCGGCCGCGCTGCTCGGCGGTACGTGGGGCTCGCGGGTGCCGGAGCGGGGGGGGGGGCGCGCACTCGCCCGGGAAGCCCTTCGGGCGGTCTGGAGCGCGGGCAGGCTCGGCCCGGTCCGAGGCTGCTGCTGCTGCCGGGAGCACAGACCGGCCGGAACAGCTGCAGCTCTTCGGCCGCAGGTGTTTTCCTGACGAGTTTGACTCGTTTGCTGGAGCCCCGAGCCGCGACCGCAGACGTCCCTCGGCCTGAAGGCGGGCCTGCCGGACCCCCCAGACGCGGTCGCTGCTCTTGACCAGGCCTGCTTTGGGCTCCGTGGGGAGATCCCTGGACCTGGGCGGCCCCACCTGCTTTGAGCCCGCAGGCTGAGTAGTCTTCGCTCAACTGGCAGAGCACCTCCTGGCGCTTCTCGTTTGGTCAGTGGAAGTGAAGGATTCGGACTTGTGGGCGCTTTGGCATTCTTGCTCGCGCCAGCCCAGGAGTGTCATAAATGTGCCAGAAGGCACATTTGCACCTTCCTGTGAGCAGGGGAGGCTGGCGTGAAGAAGACATGCTGGCCTCCCCATGCCGAATAGCTCAGCATGGCAGGTGCAAAGGAGTGGTCCCAGGATGCAGGAGGCTGGACTAGATGGGCCTTTGGCCTGATCCAGCAGGGCTCTTATGCTGTTTGTGCTGGCTGAGGGTGGCTGGGCTGGCGCAAAGGGTTGGGGAGGGTGACGAGAGGGCAGAAAGGGGGTTTTCTGGGGTGGGGGAGGACAGACCAGTGGGTGGACCAGGCTTAGGAGGGGAGTGGGTTCAGCCTGGTTGACTTCTGTCAGTGCCTAAGCTCCTCCCAGCCAGCTGAGCCTTACACCAGGCTGCTCAGATTTGCACCAGTGGGGTATTCTGAACCATGGGGTAAGGGGAAATAAATCCACTTTCTCTGAGTTGCACGGCATCCGCTTCCTACCCTGTGCTGGATAACATGCAGGCCAGTTGGCCTGCCTGTTCCAGCGCAGAATAAGCTTGGGCTGCAGGACATACGACTTCAAAGAAAATGGGGAGAACTGAGCTTACTTGTGAACTCCTCTTCTTAATGGCAGGGTCAGTCCTTGATATCTGGGAAGCTCCTCCCTCTCAGGCAGGCAGGTCAGGTTACAAAGTCTTCCTGGGGGGGGCTCCCTCAATCCCCCAGACTACAAAAGCCTCGATGGCCCCTCCGCAGATCAGCTCCGTCTTGGACTTGCTCAGGCAAATGTCCATCCTTGAAGTCCAATGTATCGAAAAGCCATCCGGATAAACTCCAGTGACTTAAATCTCACCGTTCTGAACCAAGAAAGGCTGGGACCATACTGTACCCCTGTTCAGGGACCTAATGAGTGACCTGTCAGGGATAAGAACATAAGAACATAAGAACAGCCCCGCTGGATCAGGCCATAGGCCCATCTAGTCCAGCTTCCTGTATCTCACAGCGGCCCACCAAATGCCCCAGGGAGCACACCAGATAACAAGAGACCTCATCCTGGTGCTCTCCCCTACATCTGGCATTCTGACTTAACCCATTCCTAAAATCAGGAGGTTGCGCATACACATCATGGCTTGTACCCCATAATGGATTTTTCCTCCAGAAACTCGTCCAATCCCCTTTTAAAGGCGTCTAGGCTAGATGCCAGCACCACATCCTGTGGCAAGGAGTTCCACAGACCGACCACGCGCTGAGTAAAGAAATATTTTCTTTTGTCTGTCCTAACCCGCCCAACACTCAATTTTAGTGGATGTCCCCTGGTTCTGGTATTATGTGAGAGTGTAAAGAGCATCTCCCTATCCACTCTGTCCATACCCTGCATATTTTTGTATGTCTCAATCATGTCCCCCCTCAAGCGTCTCTTTTCTAGGCTGAAGAGGCCCAAACGCCGTAGCCTTTCCTCATAAGGAAGGTGCCCCAGCCCCGTAATCATCTTAGTCGCTCTCTTTTGCACCTTTTCCATTTCCACTATGTCTTTTTTGAGATGCGGCGACCAGAACTGGACACAATACTCCAGGTGTGGCCTTACCATCGATTTGTACAACGGCATTATAATACTAACCGTTTTGTTCTCAATACCCTTCCTAATGATCCCAAGCATAGAATTGGCCTTCTTCACTGCCGCCGCACATTGGGTCGACACTTTCATCGACCTGTCCACCACCACCCCAAGATCTCTCTCCTGATCTGTCACAGACAGCTCAGAACCCATCAGCCTATATCTAAAGTTTTGATTTTTTGCCCCAGTGTGCATGACTTTACACTTACTGACATTGAAGCGCATCTGCCATTTTGCTGCCCATTCTGCCAGTCTGGAGAGATCCTTCTGGAGCTCCTCACAATCACTTCTGGTCTTTACCACTCGGAAAAGTTTGGTGTCGTCTGCAAACTTAGCCACTTCACTGCTCAACCCTGTCTCCAGGTCATTTATGAAGAGGTTGAAAAGCACCGGTCCCAGGACAGATCCTTGGGGCACACCGCTTTTCACCTCTCTCCATTGTGAAAATTGCCCATTGACACCCACTCTCTGCTTCCTGGCCTCCAACCAGTTCTCAATCCAGGAGAGGACCTGTCCTCTAATTCCCTGACTGTGGAGTTTTTTCAGTAGCCTTTGGTGAGGGACCGTGTCAAACGCCTTCTGAAAGTCCAGATATATAATGTCCACGGGTTCTCCCGCATCCACATGCCTGTTGACCTTTTCAAAGAATTCTATAAGGTTTGTGAGGCAAGACTTACCCTTACAGAAGCCATGCTGACTCTCCCTCAGCAAGGCCTGTTCGTCTATGTGTTTTGAGATCCTATCTTTGATGAGGCATTCCACCATCTTACCCGGTATGGATGTTAGGCTGACCGGCCTATAGTTTCCCGGGTCCCCCCTCTTTCCCTTTTTAAAAATAGGCGTGACATTTGCTATCCTCCAATCTTCTGGCACCGTGGCCGTTTTGAGGGACAAGTTGCATACCTTAGTCAAGAGATCTGCAACTTCATTCTTCAATTCCTTAATAACCCTTGGGTGTATGCCATCAGGGCCCGGTGACTTATTGATCTTTAATTTATCAATGAGGTCTGAAACATCTTCTCTTTTAACCTCTATCTGACTTAACTCCTCGGTTAGGAGGGGCCGTTCGGGCAGCGGTATCTGCCCGAGGTCTTCTGCCGTGAAGACAGATGCAAAGAACTCATTTAATTTCTCTGCCATCTCTAAGTCTCCTTTTATCTCCCCTTTCCCTCCCTCACCATCCAGAGGGCCAACCGCTTCTCTGGCGGGTTTCCTGCTTCTAACATATTTGAAGAAGCTTTTATTATTCCCCTTAATGTTGCTGGCCATGCGTTCCTCATAGTCTCGCTTGGCCTCCCCTATCACCTTCTTACATTTCTTTTGCCACAGTTTATGTTCCTTTTTATTCTCTTCATTAGGGCAAGACTTCCATTTACGGAAGGAAGCTTCCTTGCCCTTCACAGCCTCTCTAACTTGGCTGGTTAGCCATGCGGGCACTCTCCTGGATTTAGTGGAACCCTTCTTTCTTTGCGGTATACACCTCTGCTGGGCCTCTATTACTGTTGTTTTAAGCAGCCTCCATGCACTCTGGAGAGACTGGACTCTTTTTACCCTCCCTTTCAACCTCCTTCTAACCAGCCTCCTCATTTGAGGGAAGTCCGCCCGTCGGAAGTCAAGGGTTTTTGTTAGATGTTTTGTCCTTATCTTCTACCACCCCAAAACATTGTTTTGTGTTTGATGTCTTTTTTTTTTTTCTTCAAATGCTTTAGGCTGTGAGGGTGGGCGGACTGACCCTGCCATGGAGACCACCAAGAAGGGGAATTCACAGGTAAGCTCAAATCTCCCTGTTCTCCAGTGGAATCTCCATGGCAAGGTCAGTTCCCGACATCTGGGAAATACCCAAGCCGTGCCTTCTCAAGGGTGGGAGCTGCCTGAAGCATCTGCAACTATGCTCTGCAGCACGTGCCTGGCAAAGGCTGCATCCTTAGAAGTGTAGGTATCTGCCTAGTAGTGCTTTATGAACATAGGGGGCAGGGAGCTGCAGGTGGCTGTTCTACAAACCATCTCCAAAGACAAAAACGCCCTGAGTGCTAGAGGTAGCAGCACCCCTTAGCGAATGAACAACTATGCCCTGAGGCGGCTCCCTTCCATGAGCCCTGTAGGCTTCAACTATCGCATCCTTTACCCATCTGGAGATGGTGGATGGTGAAACCTTAAATTTCTGTCTGTTTACCTTGTGCAGCAAAAACAGCTTTCATAAGTCTGAAGGTAGAGTTTCTGGAGATAGACTCCCCATCCAGCACATATTCAAAATGTGCCAATCCCACTTTCTAGGTTGAAAAGTTTGGAGAGAAAGACAGGACCTGGGAAACACAGAATTAACCTTGGGTAGGGTTGGTGAGGAGAACCACCCTGTTCTTCTGAAACAGACACAAGTCCTAGCTACAGAAAAATGTCAATTCAGACACCCATCTAGATGATGTTATTCCCCCTAAAAAAAGGCTGTTTTCTGGGGAAAAATTATGTAAAGGACTAGTAGCCACAGGCCTGAAAGGAGGCCTTGTTATTGCCTTGAGAACTAGACCTAAGTCCCACAAAGGAGCCCTGGTCACCAGAGGGGGGTTGATCAAGGCCACTCCACTAGTGAATTTTCTAACATGAGGGCAGGAAGACAGGAGTCAACCCTCAGGATACCCCAAAATACAAGAAATTGTGAATACTTATCAGAGTGGCTGTACTCAGACCCTTATCCAGACCTGACTAAAGGAACTCTAAGAGCTCCCTCGCTTTAATTTTCTCTGGATGGACCTGGTTTTTGAAACACCAGCCCACCAACCCCCTCTGGGTAGAATATAAATCCTCTAGATGGCCCTCCTGGTAGACCACAGCTGCGATACAAGGACATCTGCAAGAGGGATCTGAAGGCCTTAGGGATGGACCTCAACAAGTGGGAAACCCTGGCCTCTGAGCGGCCCGCTTGGAGGCAGGCTGTGCAGCATGGCCTTTCCCAGTTTGAAGAGACACTTTGCCAACAGTCTGAGGCTAAGAGGCAAAGAAGGAAGGCCCATAGCCAGGGAGACAGACCAGGGACAGACTGCACTTGCTCCCGGTGTGGAAGGGATTGTCACTCCCGGATTGGCCTTTTCAGCCACACTAGACGCTGTGCCAGAACCACCTTTCAGAGCGCGATGCCATAGTCTTTCGAGACTGAAGGTTGCCAATACTAGATGGCCCTCCTATCAGCATGTAAGATCTTGAGAACTAGCTCTCCATATCTTAATTTAGGACAGTGTTTGTTGCTTGAGCTCCATGCAGTTAGCTGCAGCATCGCTATCTTAGGATGGATGCTGGGACCCTGAGATAGCAGGTTCAGCCTCAGTGGAAGGTGAAAAGGCTGGTAGGGGGCTTTGAGGTTGGAAACCCCTTCTAGCGTTATGTTTAGTAACACCTTTGTAAGACATCTGATAGGAAGGAAAGCATACAGAACACCTCAGGGCCAAGTGAGATGAAGGGCGTTCATCCCCTTGGCATCTCCCTTGGAAAAGAATCTCATCAACTGGTTGCACTGCTGGCTTACAAAACAGGTCTAGCACCAGTGGCCTGAACCTCCTGTTCAGCAATGAGAACACCTGGCTGTGGATTTACCATTCAGCCTGGTCTAACTTCTAGAGTCTCAGCCAGTGTGCTTTGCTCTTATAGGGAGTAACCCATTCCCTTGCCCAAACTGCTGAGGGATAGCAAAGCCTTGAAGTGCCTCCTGATGTGCTGGTAAAGACTGCCAAAGTGCCCCGTTTATTACTATAAGAAGACTCACACATTAATCTCTGTTCTCCCATCAATATAAGAAGACCTGTGACTTCTTATATTGATTAGTTAGTCTGAGTAGGGACTAACCTACTCAGGGCGACTCAGAAGCAAACCTGGCATCAGATGTTGCATTATCTGTTAGACTTGATGCTCTGGCTGGAGAATCAGAGTTTGGAGATCTGCCCAAGGGATGATGGGGCTTAAATTTGGACCACTGAGATCTAAACTTGGATTGACCCTTAGGATGAAGGGATAGCTTGTGACCATGAAAGGACTGATGTTATTCATATTTGGAACAGACCTTTAGAAGAGTTGGCAAAACCTCTCTCTGACCCCCGTTCTCAATGAGAATGGGATTTTGTGCTCTCCGAAAGGCCTTATTCCCTTCAAAGGGGAGGACAACCAATCTGGCCTGGGAACCTGCGTCAGCATCCCAGGGTCAGAGCTGGGCATTTCTTCTAGCCACCATGGCAGAGGTCATGGATCTTGCAGCAAACTGACAAGCATCGAGAGGGGCATCTGCAGAAAAGGCTACTTACAGAGCAATTTACCTCAGTACATTCTTGGAACTCCTTGATAGGTTGTGGTCTGAATCGGCCAACTCTTCTGCCCCCAAAAGGAAATTTTAGACATTAGGGGGTTAGTGGCAGCTGCCTTGGAAGCATAAGAAGAGGTTCTAAGTCTCTCTTGAGAGCCGTCTCTGTATCACGAGGGTCCCTTGGTTCCCCTTCCCCTCTGACAGAATCACCGCATGTGAAGACGGGTAGCAATAGGAGCGTTGACTTGGAGCTTGCAGAGTAATCTGAGGCAGAGAATAAAGCTTGCCAAGCAATTTGGAAGTATGCTTTTTCTGAGATGGTGTTGCCCACTCTGCTTCAAGATGGACTTAAATATTTCTGGAAGAGAACCTCAGGTGGCTTGGTGGGACCCTGAGGAAAAAACAGACACTTGGCCTCTGGCCTGGTTAGACTGGCGAGGCAGAAGGTGACCCAGCCTCTGAGCCAAGACTGAGAGACCTGGTTGCCTTAGGTAACAATTTAGGAAATAGGTAAACACTGGCGCCTGAACCAACTTGTCAGCGGCAGTCTGACCCACAAGCCCTTCAACCCAGCCTTGCACTAAATTTTATGCTTCCTGGGACACTGGCAAGGCATCCTGTGCCTGGGGAATCCTGTCCTGGGGGAGAAACAGCTGCCCCAGGGTGTCCCAAATCCCCTCTCAGGCTGATCTCCAGTCAAACCAGCACTTTCTCCCAGTGCTTTGGAGAAAGGGAACTTGATCCTGTGTTCACTAAAGCAGAGACTCCAGGCATGTTGTCGCGTCCCTGGAAACCATGAGGGAACCATGACTCACCAAATGGAGTCCTCACGGCACCCCTCAGCAAGCACTGTGGGGAAAAGGTGAAGCTCAGGGCGTGGGACAGGCTGGGCGCCAGATCGCTTTGAAGCCTGCCTGGCCCTCAGAATGCCAAAGCCCAGAGCATGGTCAGCAGGAGGCCTGAAGCTCCTGAACCCTCCGCCCCTGCTTGAGATGTGAAGGGATAGTACAGTCCCAGCAGGATGTGGTGCCTCATCAGGGACGACTCAGTTGGCAGCCTCATCTAAGAAGTCACGAGGCTGCCAACTGAGTGCGGCCTCCACCCTGATGGAACAGGCTGAAACCCCCCTCAGCTGAGATGCTGAGGAGAGGGATGTGCCAGGCATGAGCTGAACAGTCTTCTAACTGCAGTAGCAGCTTCCGAGGGAAGAATTCTGTGGTAAAATCCCCCCCCCCCCGACATTGAGGGACTTCGTACGGGGAGGGGGAAGAAAGCTCAACGGCAAGCTCAGGCTTAGAAGGGATCGAAACCACCTTGGGCCAGCGATCTGTGGAGGGTCGCCATGGCTGTGGCCGAGCTGGAGGAAACATTGGCCTTCATCATGGCCGTTAATTCCTCCCAGTTGTAGAGGCAGAGAGGCTGGACTCGGGTCTCAGTTGCCTCTCAGAGGGGCTTGCCTCTTCCACGATCACCCCCTTATTGAATCCAAAAACGCCTCAGCCAGCTTCTGCAGGCCTGTGTCGCCTCTGCCCTGCCGTCACAGGGTCTCGGCAGCACCTCGCCTGCTGTGTGGTGCTTTGGCAGGAAACAGGCTCGTCTTGTCAGCACCGCTGTGAGCAGGAATCGGGAGAGCAGATCTGCTTTCTCCACACAGCTTCTGGGCAGCAGCCTGCTGCTATGGTGCTGTTTTGGGGGGAAAGGACTGCATCCAGGCTCCTATGCTGTTCCTGTTAGGGTTATGTTTGTGGGATGATTGGTGTAGGATCCCTGTTTTGTCCCAATGTGAGCAAGTTGCAAGAAAAACAGCAAATACAGCAGAGTATTTTCAGCAGATGTATTTGAGCAAGGGATATCACAAGTAGAGTAGTCAGTTAAGCAGTCCAAGAGTCAGCACAAAGAGCAGTCCGTCCAAGTATAACAAATCCAAATCAGTTTCCAACAATACACAGTCAAAGGTTCAGTCCATAAGTCAGTAATAACATATACATACAGTATCCAGCCTCCTCAGTCACTGGCAGCAGTTCCACAGATATCTCCAACACCCCTACTGCTTCACTGGAAGCTCCAGCACACTAACCTTATGTAGTCAGCTTAGCCAATCAGTGCTGGCTTGGTCACACCCAGGGTGTGTCAGTCCCAGGTGCCTGCTGATTCTGCTGACTCAGCAATCTGCACCTGCTCCCTGAACCAACTTGCAAGCTGTGGTTCTGCTTCCCTCAGAACTCAAAGCTGACATTCTCCTCCTTGGTTCAGGTCATCTATCATATTCAGACCCTTAGTCCCAGCATCTCACAGTTTTCTCGATGCTTAGTAGTTCCTTGCACTTTCGTCAGTGCATCCGCCACGTTCTGGCTTGACTCACAGTATGTTAGGCTGATTAAACCATCACACACACATTGCTTCACATTTTGGAAGCATACATCTGTGTGTTTGGACCTCCCTTTCACACCGGGTGTCATAGCCATCTGGATGGCTGCCTGATTATCCTCCATTACTGTAATTGGTTTAGGGACCTGTATGCCAAGATCTAACATTAACTGGTTGTACCAAATAAGCTCTGAACTCATCAAACTCAGCGCAGCAAATTCTGATTCACATGTGGATAGCGACGCATGTCTTTGCTTTGCAGTCTTCCATCCCGCTAAGGCTCCTGCCAGAAATAGTGTCATGCCTGAGGTTGACTTCCTTGTCTCGGTGTCTGAGGCATAATTTGCATCCACATATGCTTTAAGACTCAGACCACCCTTAGGTTCAAGGTACAAGGACAAGTCTGTTGTTTGTTTTAAATACCTCAGGACACGTTTGGCGGCTAGCCAGTGTTCTGTTTGGGTTGGCTTGATGCTCTGGCCAATAAATTACAAGCCATCGCTATGTCCGGTCTACTCCACTGGCTAATGTACATTAAACTTCCCAGTAAGGATTTATACATATTGGTGTCAAACATGGGACTGGGTGATTCATCTTTCTCAAAGTCAGTCTCCGTAGGCGTCTTCACCCCATTGCACTGCTCCATGTTAAACTCTTAGCAAGGCAGCTATTTTGCCTCTTTGTGAGATTTTATAGCCATTTAATACTTTGGTAATATCCAATCCAACATAATTGTGTATTTCCCCCAAGTCACGCAATGTAAACCTTTTTCGCAATGCTTCAATAAGAACATTTGCTTGTTCTGCATTTTTACATAGTATTTACATAGTATTGCAAGGTCATCAACAAAACATAGTACTATGCATTTCAGCTGGCCTTTACCCCTGGTAAAAATACATGGGTCAGCTGTGCCTTGGTGGAATCCCTCCTCCTTCAGTGCAGTAGAAAGGCATTGGTTCCATTCGTAACCAGATTGCTTTAGTCCATATAGGCTCTTTTTAAATAGCCAGTATCCTTTATCAGTTTCAGCAGTCCCCAAAGGTTTCCTCATGTAAACGGTGTGTCTAAGTGGCGCATGTAAATATGCAGTCTTAATATCTAAATGCCTAATTTTATACCCTTCCTTCGCTGCTAACACCAGCGCACTATACAAGGAACAATTTCTGAGAGTGGGTGCGAACAGTTCATCATAATCTGACGCATCCTGTCCAAATCCTTGTGCGACTAGTCTGGCCTTACATTTTGTCTGACTATTTGCATCCCTCTTCACCTTGAATACCCATTTGCACCCAATTGCCTTTTCCCCTTGTGGGAGATAGGTTTCCTCATACACATTTAAATCATGCATAGATTTCAACTCAGCATTGATAGCTTCCTTCCAGGCTGTTTGTTCACTTAAAGGCATGTCCTTTATAGCGTTATATGAGGAAGGTTCAATGGACACTTGACAAATAGTCCCTGGTTTGAACCGATCAGGTTCCCTATGTTCTCTGGTGGATCGACGGGGTATACTGACATCCTCATCAGTCTCGTCAGTAGGTTGTGGGTCTGGTATCTCAGTCTCAGGTTCTGGCTGCAATCCTTTTTCATCCATATCAGGGAATGTCTCCTCATCCTTAGGCTCCTCCTTCAGTATAGGAGGTAGTCTTTTAGGCGATTTCTCTTTTACTGCGACAGATTTGATTGTAATCCATTGTAGTCTGCCATCGGGTAGGATGTGGCAACACATGGTCCCAAACGTTCCCACCCTGTAGTGTCCTCTAAGAATTTTGCACTTGCGCTAATAACAATGTCCTTTGAGTGCAAGTACCCAAATCTGTACGCCTTGTGGTTCGCTTCATACCCAAGGAAGTACATCTTCCTGCTTTTCTGTTGTCCTTTACGCCTTTGTGCCTTGGGTATGTGTACGTATGCAGGGACACCAAACATATATACATAGTCCAGAGAGGGTGTTTTCCCATGTCATATCTTATATGGTATCTGTCCAGTGCCAGAATGCCCGATCACATTTAATGTATGTGAAGCACACATCATTGCATCGCCCCAATATTTAAATGGTAGTCCACTGTCTTTAAGCATACAGAATGCCATATTCTGCAAAGTTTGGCCCCTTCTTTCACAGTGGGCATTGTGTTGAGGTCGATAAGGTGCTGACATGCGGTGCTCTATGCCATTTTCTTTTAGCAATCTCTCAAACCTTTGGTTCACAAATTCACCTCCCCAGTCAGTTATGATGCATTTGGGTAGCCTGCCTGTCTTCCTCTTTACAAACTTCAGCCAGTATTCCACTGTCTGGCTGGTCTGTGCTTTTGTGCCCATCAGATAGCAAAAGCCAAACCGAGAATGGTGATCCTCGATGGACAACACAAACCTAGCTCCTCCCATACTGGGAGAGAATGGCCCAATTAAGTCCATGAAGTTTAGGACTAGCACCTCTTTGGTACTGTAATTTCCAGGTTTTCTGGTGGGTGTAGCTTTGGACTTGATAGACTTACATACTTCACAATCCAAGTACAATCCGCATGATCTCAACGTAACCCCTTCTGATTGTTCTACTGTCTTTTTAAGGGCTGGGAAACAAGCATGTCCCAATTGGCGGTGTAACTTATGGATACAATGTGAGTGTGCTGCTCGGTTAGTCAACACTGACCCCACAGTTTCTTTTGACATCGAGTATAACAAATACAATTCACCACGTAATTTAGCAGTTGCTACGTGCTCAGCATTCTTCATTATTTCACACTTCTCCGTATGGAATTTCAGGGTGTAGCCTTGCCTTGTCAACACGGCAACAGATAGGAGGTTGTAGGTCAGGTTTGGTACATATACCATTTCAAGGGTTCTGTGCAGTACTGGCAAAAAGACCTTTCCCTTTCCACACACACTGGCAGTGACTCCATCTGCTAGTGTGACACATTGGTTTGCTGCAGGCTCAAATGATTGAAACAGTCTCTTATTGCAAATGTTTGTCGTAGCCCCACTGTCAATAACAAAGTAGTTTTCACAGTCCTTTGTTTTTCCGGTGACAGTCAAATTCACCCCTTCTCCTTTGCCATAACGGAGGGGTTTCTTTCCTCCCCTTTTAGACTGACAGTCTCTGATTAAGTGGGAAGGGCTCTAGCAGTGATAACATTTTTTCACGGCAGAGTAAGCTTTTTCAGAGTCAAGGTCACTTACTCTTTCCACAGGTGCTTTCCCTCTTTGCAGGGCTGAGGAATTCTGCTTGTGATCTCTAAGCACTTTGTTGTCTTTTCTCCTTCTTTCCTCATCAAGGAGTCGACTTGTCAGGCTGGCAATTGTTAGTTCTGCTTGGGGTACTACTTCCAAATTTGCCACAAACTGGTCATAGCTTTCATCAAGGGAGCAGAGAATTATGTACACCTGCTGCAGTTCAGTAAAAATTAGCTCCTTTTCCTGGAGTTCCCCCATAGTCCGTTTCATAAACTCTAGGTGAGTCAGCATGTTCCCTCCTGGCTGGAGGCGTGTCTGTAGCAATTTTTGCATGAGATGTATCTGCGCGCTGACACTATCTCGCACATAGATGGCTCTGAGTGCCTCCCAACGTTCTTTCGCCGAGATAAGTCCGTCATTGTGGACTAGCTGCTGGTTCTCCAAGGTCAAGCCAATTATACATAATGCTCGTTCATTACAAGACCAAGTGGCATAATTATGTCCATTCAACCGGGTTATCAGAAACCCTGAGGCTGCAACTGTGCTCATCTCCATGCTCATAATCTTTTCAGACACCTGTAGCTTTAACAGTAACAACAGCAGTTCTTGTAGCTCACCAGTTCACAGGACCAACTCAGTAGTTGCAGGGACCAAGTCAGCAGTTCCTGGGCCCATAACCCATGTTAAGGTTATGTTTGTGGGATGATTGGTGTAGGATCCCTGTTTTGTCCCAATGTGAGCAAGTTGCAAGAAAAACAGCAAATACAGCAGAGTATTTTCAGCAGATGTATTTGAGCAAGGGATATCACAAGTAGAGTAGTCAGTTAAGCAGTCCAAGAGTCAGCACAAAGAGCAGTCAGTCCAAGTATAACAAATCCAAATCAGTTTCCAACAATACACAGTCAAAGGTTCAGTCCATAAGTCAGTAATAACATATACATACAGTATCCAGCCTCCTCAGTCACTGGCAGCAGTTCCACAGATATCTCCAACACCCCTACTGCTTCACTGGAAGCTCCAGCAGACTAACCTTATGTAGTCAGCTTAGCCAATCAGTGCTGGCTTGGTCACACCCAGGGTGTGTCAGTCCCAGGTGCCTGCTGATTCTGCTGACTCAGCAATCTGCACCTGCTCCCTGAACCAACTTGTAAGCTGTGGTTCTGCTTCCCTCAGAACTCAAAGCTGACAGTTCCCAAAAGTGGGGGGAGCACGAGCCCTATAGCTGTCTGGCTGCTTAAGGGGATGAGAAGCAACCCCATTTTCTGCCCTAACAAGGACGGCAGTCAGGGCAGCTCAGGCAGGACAGCTGCAGTCCTTTTCCTCACAACTTGTTTAAAAGCAAAAGGGGCCAAAGCCCCAGAAAAAACCAGTTTTGAAGGTCAGGTAAGCTGACCAAGAGAAAGGCCGGCCCACGTGCCTGGAGACAAGGTCGGTCTGGGGAGCGAAGGAGCCCCCCCTCAGGAAGACTTTGTAGCCTGCCTGCCTGGAGGAGGAGCTGCCCAGATGTCGAGGACTGGCCCTGCCATGGAGATTCCACCGGAGAAAAGGAGTTCTGACAAATGCCACGCAGGGTCCCTGTTCCTGATTTAAAATTTTATACACAAATGGATGAAAACGGTCTTTTGCTGTTGATCTCTAATGAAATAAGCCTCAGCGGGTCTGCAATAAAGGAGTTTCTGTACATCTAAAATCATGAAAATGCAGAAAAACCTGTTCCTGTTTTTCTGGCTTCAATAAGTGGCATCCCAAGTGCTGCTGACACAGTGTGCACCGGAGCAAGACATCTTCTCTGTCTTCTGCTGCTGAAGCTTCCTGATCCACCGCTGAGAAGCCACTGGTGTAAACCGGTGGACCTTCAGCAAGGGGCACTGCAGGTGGCTGTGGGGGGTGAATATGGGCAACCTGATCTTAATGTGCCCACCACTGGTGCTGTAACCGCAATGGTGGGTGTCACAAAAGTGCCATGAGGCACCTCGCTGCTGCCAGTGGAGAGGCTTGTGCCACTCAGTGCTGAGCTCTGCGTCAGCAGCATGCCAGTGAGGAGCGCCAGCCAGTGAGTGTCCCCGCTGGGTGGTGGGAAGGCTTTTCAGGGTGGGGGCAAAACTGGGCAGAGGGTGGATTGGGCCTGGGGGGGGTGGGGATGGCGGCAGAGTCTGTCACTAGATCCTATCCCCCCCAAGCCACGGAACCCAACTAAGAAGCTGGTGCAGATCCAAGGAGACCCGTTGGGAACAGCAAAGTTCCACCCAGGGTATAGGAACCAATGTTTCCTTGCCCTGAGGAGATCTCTGGCTGATGCTCTGGCCCTATTTCGGCACCGTCGTGCCGCACAGAGGTGCCAGCCCATAGGATTAGGTCCCTAGAAACTGCATCGGAACTGCTAGCAAAGGCGCTGCTCTGCTTGAACTCCCAGAAAGTTTCCTCCTTCCCCACAGACCTTAGCCCAGCCCTGTATCTTACCGCATCATGGAAGGTCCCCCAGCTCTTAGCAGTAGTTTTTGGAAGGCTTGGGGAGCTTCAGTAGTCTGAAGAAGATGCCTTGCACCACCACTCTGGATGCTGCCAGGTGTAGTAATGTTTTTGTCTTGTAATATCTCTCACTGGAAATGTGAAACTGCAGGTTTGCCTTGGTGCCATGCAGTAATGTTCTGAGCTACACTATCAGGCCTTTACTGCAGCTGTTCTCTGATAAGGAGGTCTTCAACAGGACCCTTCTACCCAATAGGTGTTGCCAGAGAATGGCAGTTGGGTTAGAGTAAAGCCACAAGCAAAATTAGACCATATTAAATGAGGAAGCTGCAGGGAGCCACATGGAAATAGTGGGGATTCCTCATGAAACATTGGCGGGGTCTGAAGATCTTTTTTTCTTTTCTTTTAGACCTTGGCGCTTGGGATCATATTTGCAGTATGAGAGTCAAGCCCTTTCGGCGGATGCAGGTGCCTGATATTGCAACAGTAGCAGTCTTATGTTCAGCAATCTTGTGCGGTAATGTAGACACTCCCCTATAAGTCTATCTCACAGATAAGGCGAGGGCAGGTTTTGAGCCCAAAATCATGGAATTTGCTATGACCCTCGGATAAGACAGGGGTTTAACTTAGGGAGGTGTCTGACTATAATTTTGTCTGATTTTACCCGAGGCCAGATCCTGAAAAATAACTTCCCAGTAATTGCTACCTAAGAACTGTA
Organism: Tiliqua scincoides; assembly: GCF_035046505.1. Classification (NCBI taxonomy): domain Eukaryota; kingdom Metazoa; phylum Chordata; class Lepidosauria; order Squamata; family Scincidae; genus Tiliqua; species Tiliqua scincoides. Next base: position 67,713 of record NC_089821.1, on the reverse strand, counting down.
CAGTCACTAATTTATTAAAAACACAGTATATATACATAGTATGTGTACATCTATACATACATAGTATAGCAAAAACAGTATTAAAAATAGTCTCTAATTAAAAACTATGATCTATCTCATAGATCATAAGATGCATTTTTATTCACTAATTTTTTAAATTGATCTCTCAATAACCATTTGTAAACACTAACAGAGTAAGGCCACAATCCCAGCCACACTTTCCTGGGAGTAAGCCTCATTGACTTTAATGGGACTTCTGAGTAGAGAAGCCTAGGATTGGGCTCTAAGTACACTGGAAACAGCATACCAGTAGAACGATTAATGAAATCCTTTAAAGTGCCTGGTGCCTTAAGCCAAAAGCTCTACGTAGAACACACAACTGGGAGTGTGCAATTCAGTTCACAGTAGAGAGATAAGCAACAAGGAGTGACAGAGCAAGTGCAGCTGCCCATAGTTGCACCTGATTTACTTGGAAGTAGACCCTCTGTGGAGGAAGGGCAGCAGTGCTCGTGTGGAGACCCTGGCAGGGGGATATTGCAGAAGCAAGCATGCTCTCCTAAAAGCTTACTACATAAGCAGCTGTTGCGAGTGCTTCCTAGCTCCTGCCAGCATGCAGGTAAGATCTCTGGCTAAAATACCTGTTGCTGCAGAATAATTCTACTTTAAATTCTACTCTCTGCTTTTCCTTTGTTTTACATCTTTGCAAGGTCTCCAGGACTCTTCCAGTGAAAAGGACACACACACAGGGAGATTGCTTCTCTCTCTCTCACAGATGCTCCCCCCCCCCACACACACACATACACAAATACAGGGACTTTTCTCCTCCAGTCCAACTTCATTGGTGAGGATGGGGGGGAAATGAGGTTAGCAACTAGGTTTGCAAAAAGTTTTGCAAAGGAGAGACAAGTGTGACTGTATACAGTAAGGGGAGAGGAAAGCAAGAGGAGGGAATAGACTGGGAGCCCAATCCTAGGCGTGCCTACTCAGAAGCAAGTCCCTTAATAGTCAGTGGTGCTTACTCCCATGAAAGTACAGCTAGGATTGTAGCCTTAACTGTTTTAAGTGCTCTCTCTCTCTCACACACAAACTTTTCCTTTTATAAAAGTTAACTCTTCCCCTCCCCCCCAGTACAACTTCATCAGTGGTGAATGATTATGGGGAGAGGGGCTAGCAAGCCTCAGCTTCGCAACAGAGAGTTTAAAGTTTGGATTCAATAAGGGGGAGGGGCAAAAACAAGAAGGAAAGAGGAGATGGACTTAACCCTTTCAATGGCTTGAGAAACAAAGATACAGCCTTCTGCAGGCTGCCTCTCTCTCTCTCTCTCTCTCTCTCTCTCTTTAAAAAGATCACTCTCCCCCCTTCCCCACCCTGTCCAACTTCATCTGTGGGGAGATGGGAAGGGGGTTAGCAAGTTGGGCTTTCCAATGGAGTGCTTGAAGTTTAAATACAGTAGGAAGGGGGAACAAGAAGGCAAGAGGAGATGGACCCAGCTGTTTCAAATGACTGCTTCTCCCTCGCTCAGACGCCCCCTCCCACACACAGCTCCCTGTCTCCTGCTCTGTCTTGGGTGCTGCTCCAGAGATGCCTCCGTGGGCACTGGTGCTGAGCGAGGGGGGCTGCGGTGGCAATTGCGCTTGGAGCTTCTGCAGCTGGGCAACAGCCTGAAGGAGCACACCCACAGGCAGCTTTGAATGCTCAGCAGCACCCCAGCCTGCCAGCTTCCTCTCAGCAGAAGATCACTTGCTCCCTCCCACCCACCCACAATAGTGATTGGCTGGCTCACTCACCTCCCCCCCACCCTCGCTGCTTGCCTGCCCCAGAGATAAGGCAGGGCAATGATTCAGGCTGCTTTTCTGGGAAGAAATTTTTCTCCTTATAGGTGAGCATCTACGGTAACTTTGCATGATTTCAGCTTGGAGAATGTTCTTCTTACCAGTCTGATGCCTGTGCTAAGAGTTTTACATGACCAAAGTAATGCCATCTTAACATTAGCTCATTGTCCCTGCCTTTGGGCTTGCAGATGTTGCAGGTTAAAGTTGCAAGCCACCTCTCACCCAGTGTCTTTGTCCTAGAGATAACAGGGCCTCAGGAGCTAGTCTGCATAAACAATACTTCAGAGCAAGGGCAACCTGCATCAAGGTGCCTGTGGTTTCCTTTATCCAGTACAGTCCAGCTTACTGTGGTAAAGGGTGGAGGGGCAGGCGATGGATGGGGGACTGGGCAGTGGAGATGGAAAGCTACTGGACCCTTATCTTCTTTGCTTTGCTTTGCTAGCCGTGCCTATAAGCTAAAATGTGTATAAAAAACTGGTTGCATCCAGTGGCACTCTGCACATGATCTGAGGTTCTCCTCCGTGTGCCTTGCTTTGGTACCAGCAATAAACAGCTGTTCTCCGCTATACCTTCCCTTGGAGTGTTTAAGAACATAAGAACATAACATAAGAATAGCCCCACTGGATCAGGCCATAGGCCCATCTAGTCCAGCTTCCTGTTTCTCACAGCGGCCCACCAAATGCCCCAGGGAGCACACCAGATAACAAAAGACCTCATCCTGGTGCCCTCCCTTGCATCTGGCATTCTGACATAGCCCATTTCTCTAATCAGGAGGTTGCACATACACATCATGGCTTGTAACCCATAATGGATTTTTCCTCCAGAAACTTGTCCAATCCCCTTTTAAAGGTGTTCAGGCCAGACGCCATCACCACATCCTGTGGCAAGGAGTTCCACAAACCAACCACACGCTGAGTAAAGAAATATTTTCTTTTGTTTGTCCTAACTCTCCCAACACTCAATTTTAGTGGATGTGCCCTGGTTCTGGTGTTATGTGAGAGTGTAAAGAGCATCTCTCTATCCACTCTGTCCATCCTCTGCATAATTTTTTATGTCTCAATCATGTCCCCCCTCAGGTGCCTCTTTTCTAGGCTGAAGAGGCCCAAACGCAATAGCCTTTCCTCATAAGGAAGGTGCCCCAGCCCCGTAATCATCTTAGTTGCTCTCTTTTGCACCTTTTCCATTTCCACTATGTCTTTTTTGAGATGTGGCGACCAGAACTGGACACAATTCTCCAGGTGTGGCCTTACCATCGATTTGTACAACGGCATTATAATATTAGCAGTTTTGTTCTCAATACCATTTTTAATGATCCCAAGCATAGAATTGGCCTTCTTCACTGCCGCCGCACATTGGATCAACACTTTCATCGACCTGTCCACCACCACCCCAAGATCTCTCTCCTGATCTGTCACAGACAGCTGAGAACCCATTAGCCTATATGTGAAGTTTTGATTTTTTGCCCCAATGTGCACTGTCTGCCTGAATTGAATTGTCTGCCTGTGAATGCTACTGAACGCAATGCAAGTCAAACATAGGAATCTTAGCCGCTGATTAAGCTCATCACATCATATTTACATTTAGGAGCACCTGTTAAAACACTTTCTTTAGCACTATGCTTTGTTGCCATTGTTGAAATTGTTGTTGAAACAGCATAAGCCTCTGAGAATACATGATTAAGCCACGAGAGCAGAAGCTGGGAGAAGTGCATGAGAGGCAAAAAGTCCCTCTCAGAATTTTTTTCGCCATGAATGGACACAAAGGGACCACATGTGTGGAACGCAGGAAACACTTTTATTGATGCGGATAAGTAAATTGGCAGGATCAGTGGTTAATGAGAACTAACTGTATTACTGAGATAATACCTGCTGAGGAATTGCCAGTGCAGTCCTATGCCTGTCTATTCAGAAGTTAAGTCCCATTATGTCCAGTGACTAGGATTGCAACCATAGAGACTTAGGAAAAGCATTCCACAGCAGCAAAGTAGTGGAACTGCTGTGCTGGTCACTGGGGAGTAGGCATTGCTGAAGTTTGTATTTTCTTGCATGTTAGCATGAATGTCAGTCTGTGCCTTAGTTCTGCACTTACTAGGGATTTGGGCTATTTATAAGGAGAAATCTGGATAGAGGAGAAAATGTTTGCATTTGCCTGTGGGTTTTTTGCTGTAATTAATAGTATTTCACTTCTTACAGGTGTGGGATGCTTGTTCTGAGGCCATGATCATCTTTGATAAAGAGAACTTGGAAGACATGGGCTATATTATAGAGAATGATGTCATCATGTCTGCTCTAACCAAACAGTTGGATGCCATGTCAGGTGGAGTTCATTTCCCAGTCTTGCTTCTCTTGAGACTTCTTATGAACTGGGTTCAGTGGAGGGAGGGAGAGCTGTGAAAGGTGGAAAAATGTAAGATAACTTGGGGTGTATGGTGAGCTTTTCTGGTTTGGATCCTTTTGAGTATGTAATAATTTGTTTTCTCTTCTCTAACTTTCAACACTTATAGCACAGTCCTATTCATGTTTACTTATAAGTAGTCTCATTGATTTCAGTAGGACTTGCCCCTAGGAAAGTGTATAGAACAGCAGTTCCCAAACTTGGTAGAGTTCTTGCAGGGGAGGGGCGATGGTGGTCCCACTATCGTGCCATTGCCAGGGAAAAAAGGGCTGTTCCCTGGTGGAGACGGGGGCATTCCTGACAGCACTGTATGGGGGCATTCACCCCAGCACTGTCTGTTCTAGTGGTTGTCTGCTGGTATTCATTTGCATCTTTTTAGATTGTGAGCCCTTTTGGGACAGGGAGCCATTTAGTTATTTGATTTTTCTCCGTAAACCGCTTTGTGAACTTTTAGTTGAAAAGCGGTATATAAATACTGTTAATAATTAATTAATAAAAATGGGAATGTCCCTCGTCGCATCATGTAGGCAGGTCAAAACCCAAAGGGTGGAGCTCCCTGTGCGCGGGGACCAGGACCCAGATCGTTCCTGCCTTGCACACAGGCTGGTCGCCCTTTGGAGCTCTCCTGCACAGCGTGCCTGTTTTTTCCTCAGCAGGTGCCATTTTGTATCTCAGTGGGCAACTTTTTCCTCAAATGCAGTGAGGAACCCAGTTAGGGGTTTGTTTTCCCACTCCTTTTGCCCAGCCTCTGTTTTCCCCTCATAAATGGTCCAGTGGACAGCCAGTTGGTTATTCTTCGCCTGTTCATTGTGGTAATATATGTACATTTTTTTTATAAAGGCCAACATGTCTTCTGAGGCCAGCTCAGAGTCAAACCTGCAGACCCCATTGCAGGCCTCCCCGTGCCTCAGAACTGCTAAAAAATGCTGTCGCAACCCACTTCCGGTTTCGTCACGGAAGAAGGGCGCCATGACCATGCTAAGTTTGGGAACTGCTGCTATACACACTTCCTGGGAGTAGGCCCACTGAAACTTCTGAGTAGATGTGCTGGATTGAGCTGCGAGAACCACTTAACTGGCAGCTATAGAAGTGCTTAAAAATAGTTATTTCAGTTAGTGAGTTGCTCTGCTTGACTCTGCCTGATTTTGACTTTTCACTTTGCTTTATCTCTGCCTATCCTTTGGTAACATTGAAACATTGCGTCCCCCAGACCGAGTGGAAGTTCTCTACAGGACCAGAGCATCTGGGTACACCTGGCTCCTTCCTCACCAAATCTCTGACTCAAGTCCCTGGGTTCAGATTGATTTAGCAGATGGACGTAGACTGCGGACCAAACTGCTGGTAACTACATATTTGCTATCTGTTTGACCGGATACCTCCTCTCTCTCACCAAGCCCTTCCTGCTGGATTTGGCTCTGATCTCCTGTGGTGTTTGCTGCCAGCAGGAAGGGCTGTGAGGTGAGTGGAAGTGGTTGGGGGCATGAGGTAGTCTATGCCATGATAGATGGAGATTAAAGTTGCAGTCTTAAACATGTTTAATAGGAAGTTTGTACATGGGTACCAAGCCCTTCCATGTACATGCATGTCGGGAGAAGAATACCGGGCAAATCTCTCACTAAAACCCTTGACTTCCGACGAACAGACTTCCCTCAAATGAGGAGGCTGGTTAGAAGGAGCTTGGAAGGGAAGGTAAAAAGAGTCCAATCTCTCCAGAGTGCATGGAGACTGCTTAAAACAACAGTAATAGAGGCCCAGCAGAAGTGTATACCGCAAAGGAAAAAGGGTTCTGCTAAGTCCAGGAGGTGCCCACATGGCTAACAAGCCAAGCTAGAGAGGCCATAAAGGGCAAGGAAGCTTCCTTCCGTAAATGGAAGTCTTGCCCCAATGAGGAGAATGAATAGGAACATAAACTGTGGCAAAAGAAATGTAAGAAGGTGATACTGGAGGCCAAGCGAGACTATGAGGAACACATGGCTAGCAACATTCAAGGGAATAATAAAAACTTCAAATATGTTAGAAGCAGGAAACCCGCCAGAGAAGCGGTTGGCCCTCTGGATGGTGAGGGAGGGAAAGGGGAGATAAAAGGAGACTTAGAGATGGCAGAGAAATTAAATGAGTTCTTTGCATCTGTCTTCACGGCAGAAGACCTCGGGCAGATACCGCTACCCGAACGGCCCCTCCTAACCGAGGAGTTAAGTCAGATAGAGGTTAAAAGAGAAGATGTTTCAGACCTAATTGACAAATTAAAGATCAATAAGTCACTGGGCCCCGATGGCATCCACACAAGAGTTATTAAGGAACTGAAGAACGAAGTTGCTGATCTCTTGACTAAAGTATGCAACTTGTCCCTCAAAATGGCAACGGTGCCAGAGGACTGGAGGATAGAAAACATCACACTGATTTTTTAAAAGGGAAGGAGTGGGGACCCGGGAAACTATAGCCCGGTCCCCAGGTAAGATGGTGGAATGCCTCATCAAAGATAGAATCTCAAAACACATAGACGAACAGGCCTTGCTGAGGGAGAATCAGCATGGCTTCTTTAGGGGTAAGTCTTGCCTCACGAACCTTTTAGAATTCTTTGAAAAGGTCAAAAGGCATGTGGGTGCAAGAGAACCTGTGGACATTATATATCTTAACCTCTGCTAACTGGTTAAGAGGCACTTTTTCAAGTGGGTGCTCCTCTTTTATTTAGCAGGGGGAGAGTAACTGGCCCACCTCACCGCAGCCGTGTCTTTTCTAATGGCTGTCTGCTGGTGTTGCATCTTTTTAGATTGTGAGCCCTTTTGGGACTGGGAGCTGTTAGATATTTGATTTTCTCTGTAAACCGCTTTGTGAACTTTTTGTTCAAAAGCGATATATAAATACCGTTGTTGTTGTTGTTATCTGGACTTTCAGAAGGCATTCGACATGGTCCCTCCAAAGGCTACTGAAAACACAGTCAGGGGATTAAAGGGCAGGTCCTCTCATGGATTGAGAACTGGTTGAAGACCAGGAAACAGAGAGTGGGTGTCAATGGGCAATTTTCACAATGGAGAGAGGTGAAAAGCGGTGTGGCCCAAGGATCTGTCCTGGGACCGGTGCTTTTCAACCTCTTCATAAATGACCTGGAGACAGGGGTGAGCAGTGAGATGGCTAAGTTTACAGACGACACCAAACTTTTCCAAGTGGTGAAGACCAGAAGTGATTGTGAGGAGCTCCAGAAGGATCTCTCCAAACTGGCAGAATGGGCAGCAAAATGGCAGATGCGTTTCAATGTAAGTAAGTGTAAAGTCATGCACATTGGGGCAAAAAATCAAAACTTCACATATAGGCTGATGGGTTCTGAGCCGTCTGTGACAGATCAGGAGAGAGATCTTGGGGTGGTGGTGGACAGGTCGATGAAAGTGTTGACCCAATGTGCGGTGGCAGTGAAGAAGGCCAATTCTATGCTTGGGATCGTTAGAAAAGGTATTGAGAACAAAATGACTAATATTATAATGCTGTTGTACAAATCGATGGTAAGGCCACACCTGGAGTATTGCGTCCAGTTCTGGTCACCACATCTCAAAAAAGATATAGCGGAAATGGAAAAGGTGCAAAAGAGAGCAACTTTTGAGAGTCGCAGAGAGTAAGATGATTACTGGGGCTGGGCTGGGCTTCCTTATGAGGAAAGGCTACGGCGTTTGGGCCTCTTCAGCCTAGAAAAGAGGCACCTGAGGGGGGACATGATGAGACATACAAAATTATGCATGGGAAGGATAAAGTGGATAGAGAGATGCTCTTTACACTCTCACATAACACCAGAACCAGGGGACGTCCACTAAAATTGAGTGTTGGGAGAGTTAGGACAGACAAAAGAAAATATTTCTTTACTCAGCATGTGGTTGGTCTGTGGAACTCTTTGCTACATGATGTGGTGATGGCATCTGGCCTGGATGCCTTTAAAAGGGGATTGGACAAGTTTCTGGAGGAAAAATCCATTACGGGTTACAAGCCATGATGTGTATGTGCAACCTAAGTGTGCATTTTAGAAATGGGCTCTGTCAGATGCAAGGGAGGGCACCAGGATGAGGTCTCTTGTTATCTGGTGTGCTCCGTGGGGCATTTGGTGGGGCGCTGTGAGACACAGGAAGCTGGACTAGATGGGCCTAGGGCCTGATTCAGTGGGGCTGTTCTTATGTTCTTATGGGTAGGGAAAAGCCACTTTCAGAAATAAACACATCAATATCTAAATGCAGAGGAAAGTTTTTGAATGCTAAATCTAATTAGCTGCCCATTATGGTTAATGAGAACTGGAGAAATTGGTTAAAACTGCTGAAAGGGATTATTTCTGTTACCTTTACAGATTGGTGCAGATGGGCAGAATTCCATGGTCCGGAAGGCAGCTGGAATTCAGGCTGTTCAATATCAATATGACCAGTCCGCTGTTGTTGCTACTCTTCATTTGTCTGAGGTCAGATCCTAGAAAATGAGTTATTTGGGCTGCAGCTTCTGAACAACAGTAAATGAATAGTGGTAAGTAAACAATGTTCATCTTTTTGTGTGTTGCAGGCAACAGAGAACAATGTAGCGTGGCAGAGATTCCTACCCTCTGGACCAATTGCTCTCCTCCCGGTACAGAACTGCTCTCCACTTGCCCCTTTGTCTGTGGCTACCACAACCTTTGAAATCAGAACATATGTTACTGTAGACTGTTTTGTCCATAGGAGCTCCTTATGCATGCTGTCCTTGCAAAAGTTAGTGTAATTGATGGATTTGCCTAATTAGGATTGTTTGTGTGTTGGATCAGCTCTCAGACACTGTCAGCTCTTTGGTTTGGTCCACATCACATGAACATGCATCCCAGCTCCAGAATATGGATGAGGAAAGTTTTGTGGACTCGGTCAACTCTGCTTTTGTAAGTATTGTCCTATCATCTTACAGATGTGCAGCTTAATGTTTGTGCTCTAGTAGGAGACATGTGATACAAAAGTGAGAGCAAGCAGATCAGCTCAATTCCTTAATTTTGGTTTTAAGCTATTTCTGCCCAACGTTGCATATACGCAACAGGGACCAAATGTGTATGTACACCTGTAAGTCACACAGAATTAGTTAAGCAGGATGAAAATTTGTTCTAGTATGAAGATAATTCCTCTGGACAAGGAGTCCAGGACTGCTGTCTTTTGGAGAAAGACTGAACCTTTCTCCATTGCCCTCTACTTGGTCAGTCTTTTAAGATTAACGTAAACTGTGGCTGCAACCAAAACACCAAACCAAAACAAGTTATCAGAGAGAAGGCCCCATTGAATGCAATGGAACTTCTTTCTGCATGAGAAGGTGCTGTAGGTTGGATTTCCAGCTTTGTAAGTATACTTCCAAAGAATGGGAATGGGTTCAGAGCAGAGCAGCTAAGATGGACAGGGATCTGAAAACCAAGTCCTACGAGGAATGGTTAAAAGAATTTGGTATACTTAGCTTGGAGCACCTAAGGGGAAACAGGACAGCCATCTTCAAGTATCTGAAAGGCTGTCACTCAGAAGAAGGGGAGGACTCACTGTCTGTGGCTCCTGAAGGCAGGACGAGAAGCAATGGATTTAAACCACAGGGAAGTAGACAGGAAGAATTTCCGAACTGTAAAAGCTGTCTGGAACAGTCTGCCTTGTGCAGGAGTGTAGTTTGTCACATTGGAGGGTTTCAGACAGTCAGGGATGCTGTAGTAATTGCTTGCACTGAGCAGTGGATTGGACTAGATGACCTCCAAGTCCCTTCCAGTTCTAACATTTTTTGATTCTAGAACATAAAGCTTCTTTTAATGTGTCCTAAAGCTCTTGGTCAGTTCAGATTTTCTGGCATAGCATCATGTGTGGATACTTATATTTTTCAGTGTTTCCTCACGATGTATGTTGCCTTTAGACTTTCCATCAAAAAGCCACATGTGAGGCTAATTGAATTAGATGTTGAAATGCCTGACTTGTTTTTCAGCTAATTTTCTGAACTCCATCTTGTTCTTCATGGAGACAAACTAGAATCCTTCCAGTTTATTTTTCACTTTACAGCATGTTCATTCATCTCTGTTTTGTTGTTAGATTTGCAATAATTCCAGAGACGCAGAGGTACTCATTTCTCTTATATTGGCAGAGCAAGACCCTGCAGTACAGTAACTTCCTACACTGCTGGGGTACCTATAAGGCACATTGGGCTCTGTGAGTGGATGCCACATAATTGCCTCTCCCTTTTTTCTTCCCAATTTTGAGAGCTGATAACACAGGCCTACAAAATTGAGGGTCAGAAAAGTTTTTCCCAAACTTTATGGTGGTTTGATATGAATTTGGGGTGCCGATTCCAAAAACGGCATCCGTTTTGCCCTATCACGTCTAGTTTTGGAGATCTAGTATAGCCTCATTAGTGAATGGTTCAAGCAGCTTCCTCATGAGGAAGCCATGCTGAAGGCTTCCTCGTGAGGAAGCTGCTTGAACCATTCACTAAAGAGACTATTCCGTTTCTCCAAAACTAGACGTGAGAGGGCAAAACGGATGCCGTTTTTGGAATCGGCACCCAAATATACCCAGGAACTGGTGTAACGTTTAAGGAAGCAAAATGTGTGTTGGCCCATGTAATGGAACTGACCTACCATTTGGTGATGGAAGAACTTCACTATCATATAATACACCGTTTATCTATCAAACATATATAGTTGAACTGTCTGTTTCTTGTGAGGGTGCCTGCTGTTAGCCTAGCATGCGAAGCCTGTTGAGGACTTTGACAATAAAACGTTGGCGGGAGTCCATGTTTTTCTATATCCTTATATCTATGTCTCTAGTAGTTTTGCGACAAGAGAGGGAAATTCCTTCTTTCTTCCTCCCTTCCCCCTTCCAGCTTTGAATAGCTGGAATTCTAACCACATCCAAATCTATTATTTAATTTTTGGTTGCTGCTCGCACAGTTTTACAGTTTACCTGGGATTATCGGAATAGCATATAAATAAATCTCTTATTATTATTCAGTGGAGCAACGCAAATCACTCAGACTTTATTGATACTGCTGGATCCCTGTTCCGATCTGCTGTTTCTCTCCTGATGCCATCAGGGACTGCAACCCGTCAGCTGCCCCCAAGTGTTGCAAAAGTTGATCCAATGAGCCGAGCTGTGTTCCCTCTTGGATTGGGGCATGCAACAGAATACGTTCAGCATCGTGTGGCGCTGATTGGGTAACTTCATACTGTGGAATGTCAGTGCTACGCTATGAGTTGGTTCTGGCATTGTTGAGTGATGGTAGTAAATTATTCCTAGTGCTGCAAAGGTGGAGATTCTTGAGAGCGTCACGTTGGTTTCTATTAATGGGGAGGATGGATTGGTGGAATGTGCTTGGAGGAGACATAAGAGAGTGAGAATAGTTAATATAAAATGTTTGAGAAGACAGCAGGTATATTGAATATGGGAGGCTTGTTGGCCAGGAATAGGAGGAGCGACAGAAGCTTTTGAGACCCATATGATGAAGCCTTAGAAGCTCCTTCAAGGAAGGGCAGAATATAAGAGTAAAAAAAAAAACTTACAAGATTCTACTGGGCAGTAAATGTGGAGGTTCAGCATTGTTCCCAGAGTGTGACACTTTAACTTTTCTTTTTAGGGATGCAGCTCACAGAGTACATCCTTTGGCAGGTCAAGGTGTCAATATGGGCTTTGGGGATGTTGCATGTTTGGCTCATCATCTCAGTGCTGCAGCATTCAATGGCAAGGACCTGGGTAAGGCTTTACAATTATGGAATAAACTTATAGTTTACTTATAGCGTCCCATCCCAGAGGCTGTTTGTCTTTGGTATTTGGTTTCTTGGTGAAGAATCTTTCTATATTCCTGATTTTTAGGGTAACTAATAATATTAGCAGTGTATTATGGTGGATATTTTTGATAGGTTTGTGCCATATTTTTGCCATGCTAGAGCATGCAGAAACTGTAGTGCCTTTCTCTAGAAAGAAGAAATGGGAATCACCAGATTGATTCATATGGAAACCTGAAAGGACTAAGGTGTACTGTGCCATCTCTTTACACCAAACTTTACAACTCAGTAGAAAACAGATACTCTTATAATTATTAAATTATATTATAATCTTATACGTTACAATAATTGGGATGTTCTAACCCAGTATTTGCAGCAACAGCATGCTCTTGCCTGCTGTTTGAATCATATGCATGTCACTGCTTTGTCTGCTGCAGGGTGCAAGTTTTACAGAGTTCCAGAGTGGCAGCGGGACTTGCCCAGCAGTAGAAGCAGTACAACCCACCGTCTGGGTTGCAGAAGTTCAGTGGGCACTCCTGCCACCACCCCTTCCCCCAGCTGCATCCAGGCATGGATTCCTTGTGGCTCTGGGGGAAGGTTGATGACAGCTCTTATCCTCCTTTGGAATAGGGAAATGGTCAGCACTGTAGATGAGATTGTTCCTGAATAGCCTCTGCCTTGCTGCAGAGCAGAAGTGTCTGCCTGCTTTTCTGCATAGCTGCATGCAGTGAAATGATTTGGTAGGCACCTCAAGTGACAGCAGTGGAAAACTCGTGATGTGAACTGAATCTACCCAAATGCTTCTTCCTCTAGTCACCGTAAAGAAAATGTAGGAGAACAAGTTTTTTATGGCACCCCTGCCAAAATGAAGTGTGATGTCATTGGAAAATCTTGTTCTGTGTCACATTTTTGAAGTGAGTGTGTGTGTGTTGCTTTGGTGGGTTTGCTCCCAAATTCTCCCATCTCCCTGTGATGTTCTCCCATCCCTGTGGTGACTGGAGATGGGGGCAGGGCTTGCTGCTGAACAGTGTGGTGACTGGGAGCATGTCGCTCGGTCCTGAATGATCACTTCTCTTTTTTTCTCCTCAGTTTCAGTTTAGGTGAAATAGACATGGATCTGTGGCAGCTATAAGGGTAGACTAATAACCAGTACTCAAGATCAGTTAACATCTTTAGTCACATTACTGTGCTCACGGTGGTGGTTTGAAGGAGTCACCTTTTCCATCCCTTTATGATGTGTTTATGGAGGAGGTTGGGATTCCAGGCCATTTGAGGCTTGAGCAGTTGAGAGTACCGAACCAGGCCATGGTCCTTAATGCTACTTTAATGCTGAATGCAAGGATGATGTCTTGAGTAGTGATACAGGAATTAGAGTTAGAATCTAGGTTGTTTAGTCTTGGGAGAAATGGGATGAGGTCATGTATATAAATGGTGAAATTTTGTGCCTTTGGATGGGATGCATGCACTTTTAGACTCCTGTCCTGCTTCATACTGTTAAATTTTGTTATAGTCATAGGAATCCAACATGATACATTTTAACATTATAAATTCTTTGGTCTGTGTTTCAGTGAAACATGGATACCAGGTTCTGGGCATGACAGAATCTTTTGTAATATAAGCCTTTAACTTTCAGGCTTGCTCAGTTGCTATACTGAATTCTAAATCCCAAGTGATGCATCAAAAATGTGTTGGAATGCCTGCATTTATCTGAGACTTCTGAACAGATCTTTTTGGTTCACAGAAAAGACCTGGAGCTGTTGGGCAGCCTTAAAATAATGCTGGGAAGCCTTGGTTATTCCACAGACCAAGGCTGTGCTGCTTAGCATGCAACCAAAAGGGGGCTGTGTTGTAAAATTTCACCTCACTTACAGCCCAATCCTATGGGGCCTCAGCAGCAGTGCTGGGTGTCGCAAATGTGCTATAAGACTCTACTCTAGCAGAGAATCCTGCAGTGGTGCTGCTGCTCCTGTGCTGGATAGGATTGGACCATTAGGTGAAAAACAAAATACCTTGGGTAGGTCTTCGCCATATGCCAAGTTGGAGAACTTTGCAGGCCTGATCCAGCCTACAGTCCTGGAGTCTGACACTACCTGTTTGTTTACCTTTGGACTCTGCTTCCTGCTCCAGGCTCTTTAACACATCTGCTGCAGTATGAGAGAGAACGACAGAGATACAACCTTTCTATCATGGCTGCAATAGACTTGCTGAAGAGGCTGTATTCTACAAGTGTGGCTCCTTTTGTGTTGCTAAGGACGTGGGGATTGCAAGCAACTAATGCTGTATCTCCAGTTAAAGTAAGATATTTTCTGACATTATTATGTTTGTTGCACAGAGTCAAGGGGGTTACTTAATCCAGAATAAGGTTATGGTGAAAGGCAGAATTGTGACTTGATGGGGAGGCTACAGAATGGGGTATCACACATCTAGCTAGGTTCCCAGTAACTTTGGTATTTTGACTGTGACGAGGGCACCACACCTGCCACGTGGGTTTTTTTTAGTCAATGTAATCTTTTTCTGTTTGGAGGATACAAGATGGGAAACAGTTCCTGAAAAAGATCATGTGTAAAACAGTTTGCTTCCACTTTGTCTCAAGCAGGAGAAAGAGCCATGCATTAAACCTGGGCTGATATGTACCCAGCCAAGAAACAGTGATAGGAGAGATGAATGTGGAGATATTTGTAAAATGCAAATGCAGTAGATGGTGCCCAAATGGGCACTGAGTTGTGGAAAGCGTCTGGGCACAATGTCCAACTTGGTTTAGAACTGGAGCAGTCAACTGACAGTCTGTGTGTTGTGCCCCCTCTCCCACAGGCACCCTGCTTCACCCTGCCCCGCTCTCCCCCACTGAAGGATGAACCTGTCTTAATCTAGCCTGAATTTCAGAATAAACCATGCCAGAAATACTGGCGAGAATAAGTTTCTTTGATGTCCGAACTGCTGTTTAGTTCCTCCAGCTATAGAATGGTGGAAAGCAAATACAAGCTTGCTTGTGCGTGCCCTACTAAGCTATCACCAGGAGGAACAGCTAACTTCTTTAGAGGATTTTGCTCTAGACCTTATCTGTCCCCTTTGAGACAGCAAGGAGAGTCATTTATGGGTAGAGCTGTTTGAAAATGTTGCTTTGAAAATTTGTTGAATTACATTGTGAAAAGTGGTGGCTTGTGTTTTTCTTCTCAACTGAATATATGAGTCTAGTGTTCCTTACTCATCTGTGGATAGACATGTTTGAAAAATGTGGTGTTTTGTGTGTTTATGTAATTAATATAGTAAACCCCTCTATTTATGGGGAATAGAACTTTTTCAGGCATACAGGTAACCTTTGTTTTTCTTTTTCCCATTCTTTAGGAGCAGATTATGGCCTTTGCCAGTAAGTGACATACTTGTGAATTTAGAGTTGCTGTTTGCTCGTGATTGCTGTAGACTCATGTTTTGTTCAAGGATTCCTACAACAGCTGACTTTAAACAGATAAAGAAAAAAATAAAGATTATGAGATCTTTCTGATGTTGTCTTTCTTTTTTCTTCAGCAAGATCAGCAGCTGAGTTCCTCCTATAATACCAACAATTTTCAAATCTCATTTAATGTTAAACTTCTAAAACTCTGAAGGTTGGCTTGGTAGAAGAGCGTTGTTGAAGTGAGTTGACTTGGGCCCCAGCTAAAAATTGGTTTTAACCATCAGAAATTTTTACCGCTTGGGACCAAGATTTTGAGCATCAAGCTATTCTGACAGGTCAGTCTGTCAGGTACAACCTAGTTCTTCCCAGCCTTTCAGAACTACCTTTCAGCTTTGGCTTCTTTCTCTG
Source organism: Tiliqua scincoides (assembly GCF_035046505.1). Lineage (NCBI taxonomy): Eukaryota > Metazoa > Chordata > Lepidosauria > Squamata > Scincidae > Tiliqua > Tiliqua scincoides. The sequence continues at coordinate 51,953 of NC_089821.1, read as the reverse complement.
ATGGTTGCAAAATAGACAAGATGGGTATTTCCTGTTTAATCTCTCTTAAGGGCACAATTCTCTTCTACCTTGGATGATCAATTACAGCTATATTCCAGCAATATTCCATTTAAAATTACATGTTTATTACTAAAATACGTTCCAAGGGCCCTGTCAAATTCATTTACCTAACAGCTGGGTCTGACAGTACCCATTTAACTGCATTATAGCACCAACAGCCCAATCCTAACCTGCTCTGGAATAGGCAGGCCAACTGGCCTGATCCGTATCCAGCAACAGGTTAGGCGATGGCTGCTGTGTAACCCAGAGTAAGGGGATATTTATCTTCTTACCCTGTGTCGCACGCCATCCACCCCTATGGGGTTACTCGAACCTGTGATTTCGCTAGTGCAGATCTGAGCAGCCCAGTATAACACCGGGCTGGCCAGGAGGGCGGATAGGATCCAGCCAATCCCCAGGAGAGGGCGTTAGACCAACCCAGCTACTGTTGTTTGAGCAGAGGATAAGGACTTTTGGTTAGCAGCAGCAGTTTTGCGTCTTGAATCTAAGGTTCTAAAGGCCCTGAAATAGTCAAACTTAGGCTAACTTTGGCACAGGAAGAACCAGGCTTCAAAACCGAAACTCATAGCAGAGTTTACAAATTAGGATGCAGAAGCTGAGTATACCCTGGATTCGTGGTTCTCTCACATTTAGCACTGGGACCCACTTTTTAGAAGGATAATCTGTCAGGACCCACTGAAGTGATATCATCAGCATTTCCCCAAATGCAGTCACAGACCAGGGGAGCATCAAGTCTAAGATATTAAAAATAAAATATTGAAATGGGGACCCACCTGAAATTGGCTCACAACCCACCTAGTGGGTCCCAACCCACAGTTTGAGAAATACTGCCCTAGATACTAACAAACTGCGTTGCTCAAGTGCAGCAGCAAAAGTTCTGCTTACAGTTTGCCATCTCCTTTATATCCAAAAAGAGAGGAATATAGATTTTTTATTTGCTTAAAAACACTTTTGTTACATATACCCCGAACATGAAAGACCGTCACACTGCCGAGTTTTGCAAAACTTTCTATCTAATATATTAAAATTCTGAACTCACCTACGTCTAATACAAGATTTGAAACTAAGACTAAGGGTGCAATCCTAACCCCTTATGTCAGTGCTTTCCAGCACTGACATACGGACAATGCAGCACCAAGGTAAGGAAACAAACATTCCCTTACTTTGAGAGGACCTCCTTGAGTGACACCCAGCTGCAAGATGCAGCACATATCCCATTGGCACTGCTCTGCCAGTGCTGGAAAGCACTGACAAGGGATTAGGATTGCAACCTGAGTCTTGGCTGGTTAGCCATGCGGGCACCTCCTGGACTTAGTCGAGCCCTTCTTCCTTTGCGGTATACACTTCTGCTGGGCCTCTATTACTGTTTTAAGCAGCCTCCATGCACTCTGGAGAGATTGGACTCTTTTTACCTTCCCTTTCAACCTCCTAACCAGCCTTCTCATTTGAGGGAAGTCTGCTTGTCGGAAGTCAAGAGTTTTTGTGACAGATTTGCCTGGTACTCTTCCCGCAACATGCATGTCAAAACAGATCGCAGCATGGTCAGTGTTCCCTAATGGCTCAGCAACATTGCCAAGCTCAAAATGTTGCCCTGGAAGTGATGTCACTACAGGAGGTGACATCATGCCGGGGCTTTGAAAGAAGTGAAAATTGGGAGGAACCCACCTCCTCCCCCCAGCAGCTCACCCCCCACTTGCTCTGTTGCCTCTCCCCATTCAGTGGCATAGCTAAGGCATCTATCTGTTACCTGGGATAAAACTTTGTAGACTCCTGCAGACAAAATCAAATTTAAGTAAATAAATAAAAAGTGTGCCCCTGATTGGTTAGAGACACTATGTGTTGGAGGAAATTAAAAGTAGTTTCCTCTTTGGGGGGGGGGGAGTAGAGTAGCTTAAGCAGTGGACCCCCCTTTGGGTATCACCCAAGGGAACCTCTGTCACCTGGCTGACTGCTATTCAATAAAAAAGACAAAGAGGCAATGGCTTGTTAAAGTTGCAAAAAAGGAAGTTATTTACTTACAGTTCCATTGAGTGTATATTCACAGCATCTGATTAGGATCAGAGGTTCAGCTAACACTTTGAGACAGCAAGGCCCTGGAGCTGCCTCGCCCTGCATGCCTTGTGCTCAAGATGGCCTGGGCATCAGAGCCCTGGTGTGCACCATCTTAACAGGTCGGTGGTCAGAGGACAAGAGGAAGTGCTCAGAGGAGAAGGAAAGGATAAAGGCTTAGGGCCACACCCCACAAGGATCATAGAGAGAACAGGTAGAAAGGTCAAATTCACTGGGCCATAGCTTGACCCCTTCTGGACAGCATCCTGCCCCCTGTGGACAGCAGACGGAGTTGCACCAACTCCAACACTATGCTGGGGTAAAGGGGCATTCTCCCCCTGCTAAATATAAGAGGAGCACCACTTGGAAAAAGTGCCTTTTTACCCAGTTAGCAGGGGTAACTGTATTATGATGCAAGGAAATGACTGACTCATATTAACACCTTATTGGTTTCATGCTGTATCATGATAACATAAGAACATAAGAACAGCCCCACTGGATCAGGCCATAGGCCCATCTAGTCCAGCTTCCTGTATCTCACAGCGGCCCACCAAATGCCCCAGGGAGCACACCAGATAACAAGAGACCTCATCCTGGTGCTCTCCCCTACATCTGGCATTCTGACTTAACCCATTCCTAAAATCAGGAGGTTGCGCATACACATCATGGCTTGTACCCCATAATGGATTTTTCCTCCAGAAACTCGTCCAATCCCCTTTTAAAGGCGTCTAGGCTAGATGCCAGCACCACATCCTGCGGCAAGGAGTTCCACAGACCGACCACGCGCTGAGTAAAGAAATATTTTCTTTTGTCTGTCCTAATCCGCCCAACACTCAATTTTAGTGGATGTCCCCTGGTTCTGGTATTATGTGAGAGTGTAAAGAGCATCTCCCTATCCACTCTGTCCATCCCCTGCATAATTTTGTATGTCTCAATCATGTCCCCCCTCAAGCGTCTCTTTTCTAGGCTGAAGAGGCCCAAACGCCGTAGCCTTTCCTCATAAGGAAGGTGCCCCAGCCCCGTAATCATCTTAGTCGCTCTCTTTTGCAACGCAACATGTCATTGCAACATGTCAATAACATAATAACATGTCATTGCCTCTCAGAGCAATCAGTTTCATAGGTCTGTTTTGAGTTAAGAAAATCCACTTTTTGTTCCATAAGGCAGTTGTATTTTCATTTTATGTTTAATTGGCCATAACTTTGATAGAATAAAGATATTCCAATGCACTTTATTTCATTGCATTCTGCATTAAATTACCTTTCCAATGATGTATAACATGATGGTATTATTCATAATACCAAGTTTCTCACAATTTTGGTCACTACTGTCAAGCTCAGCTTGTTGCCCCCCTAAAACTTGATGCCTGGTGCAACTGCTACCCTCTGCACCCTCTTAGCTATGCCACTGAGTAGCAGGCAGGTGGGCACCCAAGAGTCCTTGCCAGAGGGGAACACACCACATCCCTTGGCGTGTCCCTTATTATAATGTGTCCCTTGGTGTCCCTTATTATAATGATTTCTGACTAGCCAACCAGATTGCTCGATGGCTGGAAGAGGCCAGTTACTAATGCTGTCAGTTGTCACCCCTCCCATCTGGAGACCTGCAGCTGGGGCCAGTCTTACTTTGATAGTGCGTTAGCCAATGAGGAATCAGAATACGTTAACTCGCAATCTCTTAGCTACCTGCCCATCAGATAGCACATCCCTTCCTACTTAGCTAATTGCCTGCTTTCTCACAGCTCCAAAGAGACCATTACAAACTCCCAAATTGGTCCAGGTCTGGGTCCAGTTTGCAACTCGTTCATGACGGCAGGCTATTCAAAGTAGAAGAAAGTTTTATGCACTACCCAGGAGTAAGTGCCTCGTACTATCACTGTTAAAAGTATATGCAGAATAGCCTGTTCAACGTACAGGTCTGTAATTTCCCCAAATGCAGTCACATCCCCTGGGAGCATCCAGTTTAATAAATTAAAAATAAAATATTGAAATGAATGTGAACCCACTTGAAATTGGTTTGTGACCCACCCAGTGGTTCCCAACCCACAATTTGAGAAACCTTGCACTAAAGCAAGAGAACCCTTCTAGGGTGTTTGCACGAGCCAGCATATAAACTAAGCCATAAGAACAGCCCCACTGGATCAGGCCATAGGCCCATCTAGTCCAGCTTCCTGTATCTCACAGCGACCCCACCAAATGCCCCAGGGTGCACACCAGGTAACAAGAGACCTGCATCCTGGTGCCCTCCCTTGCATCTGGCATTCTGACATAGCCCATTTCTAAAATCAGGAGGTTGTACATGTACATCATGGCTTGTAGCCCGTAACGGATTATTCCTCCAGAAACTTGTCCAATTCCCTTTTAAAGGCGTCCAGGCCAGAGGCCATCACCACATCCTGTGGCAAGAAGCTCCACAGACCAACCACATGCTGAGTAAAGAAATATTTTTTTTTGTTTGTCCTAACTCTCCCAACACTCAATTTTAGTGGATGTTCCCTGGTTCTGATGTTATGTGAGAGTGTAAAGAGCATCTCCCTATCCACTCTGTCCATCCCCTGCATAATTTTGTGTCTCAATCATGTCCCCCCTCAGGCGTCTCTTTTCTAGGCTGAAGAGGCCCAAACGCCGTAGCCTTTCCTCATAAGGAAGGTGCCCCAGCCCCGTAATCATCTTAGTTGCTCTCTTTTGCACCTTTTCCATTTCCACTATGTCTTTTTTGAGATGTGGCGACCAGAACTGGACACAATACTCCAGGTGTGGCCTTACCATAGATTTGTACAACAGCAGTATAATATTTTTGTTTTGTTCTCAATACCTTTTCCAATGATCCCAAGCATAGAGTTGGCCTTCTTTACTGCTGCCGCACATTGGGTCGACACTTTCATCAACCTGTCCACCACCACCCCAAGATCTCTCTCCTGATCTGTCACAGACAGCTCAGAACCCATCAGCCTATATCTAAAGTTTTGATTTTTTGCCCCAATGTGCATGACCTTACACTTACTGACATTGAAGTGCATCTGCCATTTTGCTGCCCATTCTGCCAGTTTGGAGAGATCCTTCTGGAGCGCCTCACAATCACTTCTAACATAAGAACATAAGAACATAAGAACAGCCCCACTGGATCAGGCCATAGGCCCATCTAGTCCAGCTTCCTGTATCTCACAGCGGCCCACCAAATGCCCCAGGGAGCACACCAGATAACAAGAGACCTCATCCTGGTGCTCTCCCCTACATCTGGCATTCTGACTTAACCCATTCCTAAAATCAGGAGGTTGCGCATACACATCATGGCTTGTACCCCATAATGGATTTTTCCTCCAGAAACTCGTCCAATCCCCTTTTAAAGGCGTCTAGGCTAGACGCCAGCACCACATCCTGTGGCAAGGAGTTCCACAGACCGACCACGTGCTGAGTAAAGAAATATTTTCTTTTGTCTGTCCTAACCCGCCCAACACTCAATTTTAGTGGATGTCCCCTGGTTCTGGTATTATGTGAGAGTGTAAAGACTTCTGGTCTTTACCACTCGGAAAAGTTTGGTGTCGTCTGCAAACTTTGCAACCTCACTGCTCACCCCTGTCTCCAGGTGATTTATGAAGAGGTTGAAAAGCACCGGTCCCAGGACAGATCCTTGGGGCACACCGCTTTTCACCCCTCTCCATTGTGAAAATTGCCCATTGACACCCACTCTCTGCTTCCTGGCCTTCAACCAGTTCTCAATCCATGAGAGGACCTGTCCTCTAATTCCCTGACTGTGGAGTTTTTTCAGTAGCCTTTGGTGAGGGGCCGTGTCGAACGCCTTCTGAAAGTCCAGATATATAATGTCCACGGGTTCTCCCACATCCACATGCCTGTTGACCTTTTCAAAGAATTCTAAAGGGTTTGTGAGGCAAGACTTACCCTTACAGAAGCCAGTCTGATTCTCCCTCAGCAAGGCCTGTTCGTCTATGTGTTTTGAGATCCTATCTTTGATGAGGCACTCCACCATCTTACCTGGAATATATGTTAGGCTGACCGGCCTATAGTTTCCCGGGTCCCCCCTCTTTCCCTTTTTAAAGACAGGCGTGACATTTGCTATCCTCCAATCTTCTGGCACTGTGGCCGTTCACTCAGCCAGCTCACTCTATTCTTTGGCAATTAAAACGGATCATCCAAATTACTGGTGCTTGCAGATGTCCATCTGAGCAGCAGGCTTCACAAATCAATGGAAGAGCCACAAGGGGTGTAGAGCCAAAGACCAGCATGGCCAAACTGACCCCCTTTCATAGCAAAACCTCCTTGAGCCAGGAGGGATCCACACCAATCAAGTGTACCTGATGCTGCTGAGTAGGCTACACTCTTCTGATCTTAACCAATCCAACTTCATGCCAGCACAAAGGGGTGGCTGCTAATTTTAAAGTCACATCTCAAGGAGGCAGAACCTCACTGACAGCCCAATCCTATCCACATTTTCCTGAGAGTAAGCCCCATTGACTCGAATGGGACTTACTTCTGAGTAGACATGCATAGGATTGGGCTGTTTAACTTTAACATCTTAAATTTAATCTTTAACTCTGCATTTAAAGGCATTTTGACCCCTTAGTACAGTGTGGAATCTCACAAGAAGCTTGGTGAGGAAAGTATCTGTGATTCTGGACAGGAGAAAAAATGTCCTTCTTGAAGGGTCATGCCAGAAAGCGCTGGCCAAGAGAGGTCAGGCTGAGGAAGCAGTGGAGAGCTATGGGGTGAGGGGCAATGAGTGAAACAACTGCAGGATTCAGCTGGATTAGGGGGGAGAGTGTGAGGCAAGTGATTCTGGATCTTTGGAAGGTGGGAACCAGTGAGGGGAGGGACAGTGCTGACTGCAATGATGAGATTTGGGGGGATGTGCCTGTGGGAGGGAGTGGGGTGGAGAGAACAGAAGTGCCAATTGCCTACTCCTGCATCTGTGAAAAAAGAGTGCGACCACAAGCCCTAGCCTAGGCATGTCTACTCAGAAGTAAACCCCATTACAGTCAATGAGGCTTACTCCCAGGTAAGTGTGGATAGGATTGTGGCCCAACACCCTTCCTCTAAAAGGCAAAGGCAAGGCATGGAGGGTCGCTTTGGGGAGTTTCAGGCAAACTGTGGCAAGGAAAGGAACTTAGAAGGACCCTTTGAGCCGGACAGTTCTTAGACTGGTGGCCTCAGCAGACTCCCTCACTTCCTGCCTGCTCCTGACTCCCTCTTCTCACTCACTCCCCCCACCTTCTCTAGGCTTCACTGGCCGCCCAATCAGCATAGGGACAGGCTATAACAGTCTCAGTGCCCAAGCCTAGACTTGTCTACTCAGAAGTAAGCCCCATAATAGTCAATGGGGCTTACTCCCAGGTAAATGAGAATCGGGTTGCAGCCTTCGTCTTGCTCAAGAACTAGCCACAACAGGAGGTGCAAAGCAGCCTGTCCGCAACCTGAAGCAGCCTCCTTAGTTGACAACCACTGCTGTGCGCGCCAGAGGCGTAGCTAGGTCATTTGACACCCTGGGCCCATACATTTTTGTCGCCCCATATTAATTAATTAATTAATTAATTGATTGATTGATTGATTGATTGATTGATTAATTAATTCACTTTTTTATACCACCCTTCCTTTAAGCAGCTCAGGGTGGTGTACATGGTTCCTCCCCTTATTTTGTCCTCACAACAACCCTGTGAGGTAGGTGAGACAGAGATAGTAATAGTCATGAAATGGAATGAATAATAATCAGAAAAATAAATGCAGCGAATATTTCCCCACAAGCAATGATGAAATTCTGAATCATCATCATCATGTTGGCAACCTTCAGTCTCGAAAGACTATGGTATCACGCTCTGAAAGGTGGTTCTGGAACAGCATCTAGTGTGGCTGAAAAGGCCGATTCGGGAGTGACAGTCCCTTCCACACCGGGAGCAAGTGCAGTCTGTCCCTGGTCTGTCTCCCTGGCTATGGGCCTTCTTTCTTTGCCTCTTTGCCTCAGTCTGTTGGCCAAGTGTCTCTTCAAACTGGGAAAGGCCATGCTACACAGCCTGCCTCCAAGCGGGCCGCTCAGAGGCCAGGGTTTCCCACCTGTTGAGGTCCACTCCTAACATTGACATAGTGGGCATAACGGAAACCTGGTGGAATGCAGAGAATCAGTGGGATACCGCAATCCCGGGCTATAAACTCTACAGGAGGGACAGGCAGGGGCGTGTTGGAGGTGGGGTGGCCCTTTATGTTAAGGAAGGGATAGAATCCAGCAAAGTAGAGATTGAAGGTGGGTCCGACTCCACTGTAGAATCGCTGTGGGTTAAATTACCAGGCTTGTGCAGCGATGTAATACTGGGGGCATGCTATCGTCCTCCAGACCAGAAATCGGATGGGGACCTTGAAATGAGGAAACAGATCAGGGAGGTGACATGGAGGGACAGGGTTGTAATCATGGGGGACTTCAATTATCCTCATATTGACTGGGTCAATTTGTGTTCTGGTCACGATAAGGAAACCAGATTTCTTTACGTGCTAAATGACTGTGGCTTAGATCAGCTAGTCACGGAGCCCACCAGAGGACAGGTGACTCTGGATTTAATATTGTGCGGAACGCAGGACCTGGTTAGAGATGTAAACGTTACTGAGCCATTTGGGAACAGTGATCATGCTGCGATCCGTTTTGACGTGCACGTTGGGGGAAGAATACCAGGCAAATCTCTAACAAAAACCCTTGACTTCCGACAGGCAGACTTCCCCCAGATGAGGAGGCTGGTTAGAAGGAGGTTGAAAGGGAGGGTAAAAAGAGTCCAATCTCTCCAGAGTGCATGGAGGCTGCTTAAAACAACAATAATAGAGGCCCAGCAGAGGTGTATACCGCAAAGAAAGAAGGGTTCCACTAAATCCAGGAGAGTGCCCGCAAGGCTAACCAGCCAAGCTAGAGAGGCTGTGAAGGGCAAGGAAGCTTCCTTCCATAAATGGAAGTCTTGCCCTAATGAGGAGAATAAAAAGGAACATAAACTGTGGCAAAAGAAATGTAAGAAGGTGATACGGGAGGCCAAGAGAGACTATGAGGAACGCATGGCCAGCAACATTAAGGGGAATAATAAAAGCTTCTTCAAATATGTTAGAAGCAGGAAACCCACCAGAGAAGCAGTTGGCCCTCTGGATGGTGAGGGAGGGAAAGGGGAGATAAAAGGAGACTTAGAGATGGCAGAGAAATTAAATGAGTTCTTTGCATCTGTCTTCACAGCAGAAGACCTCAAGCAGATACCGCTGCCCAAATGGCCCCTCCTGACTGAAGAGTTAAGTCAGATAGAGGTTAAAAAAGAAGATGTTTCAGACCTCATTGATAAATTAAAGATCAATAAGTCACCGGGCCCTGATGGCATCCACCCAAGAGTTATTAAGGAATTGAAGAATGAAGAATGAAGTTGCAGATCTCTTGACTAAGGTATGCAACTTGTCCCTCAAAACGGCCATGGTGCCAGAAGATTGACGGATAGCAAATGTCACGCCTATTTTTAAAAAGGGAAAGAGGGGGGACCCGGGAAACTATAGGCCGGTCAGCCTAACATCCATACCGGGTAAGATGGTGGAATGCCTCATCAAAGATAGGATCTCAAAACACATAGATGAACAGGCCTTGCTGAGGGAGAGTCCCCATGGCTTCTGTAAGGGTAAGTCTTGCCTCACGAACCTTATAGAATTCTTTGAAAAGGTCAATATGGATTTGGGAGAACCCGTGGACATTATATATCTGGACTTTCAGAACGCGTTTGACACGGTCCCTCACCAAAGGCTACTGAAAAAACTCCACAGTCAGGGAATTAGAGGACAGGTCCTCTCATGGATTGAGAACTGGTTGGAGGCCAGGAAGCAGAGAGTGGGTGTCAATGGGCAATTTTCACAATGGAGAGAGGTGAAAAGCGGTGTGCCCCAAGGATCTGTCCTGGGACCGGTGCTTTTCAACCTCTTCATAAATGACCTGGAGACAGGGTTGAGCAGTGAAGTGGCAAAGTTTGCAGACGACACCAAACTTTTCCGAGTGGTGAAGACCAGAAGTGATTGTGAGGAGCTCCAGAAGGATCTCTCCAGACTGGCAGAATGGGCAGCAAAATGGCAGATGCGCTTCAATGTCAGTAAGTGTAAAGTCATGCACATTGGGGCAAAAAATCAAAACTTTAGATATAGGCTGATGGGTTCTGAGCTGTCTGTGACAGATCAGGAGAGAGATCTTGGGGTGGTGGTGGACAGGTCGATGAAAGTGTCAACCCAATGTGCGGCGGCAGTGAAGAAGGCCAATTCTATGCTTGGGATCATTAGGAAGGGTATTGAGAACAAAACGGCTAGTATTATAATGCCGTTGTACAAATCTATGGTAAGGCCACACCTGGAGTATTGTGTCCAGTTCTGGTCGCCGCATCTCAAAAAAGACATAGTGGAAATGGAAAAGGTGCAAAAGAGAGTGACTAAGATGATTACGGGGCTGGGGCACCTTCCTTATGAGGAAAGGCTACGGCGTTTGGGCCTCTTCAGCCTAGAAAAGAGACGCCTGAGGGGGGACATGATTGAGACATACAAAATTATGCAGGGGATGGACAGAGTGGCTAGGGAGATGCTCTTTACACTCTCACATAATACCAGAACCAGGGAACATCCACTAAAATTGAGTGTTGGGCGGGTTAGGACAGACAAAAGAAAATATTTCTTTACTCAGCGTGTGGTTGGTCTGTGGAACTCCTTGCCACAGGATGTGGTGATGGTGTCTAGCCTAGACGCCTTTAAAAGGGGATTGGACAAGTTTCTGGAGGAAAAATCCATTATGGGGTACAAGCCATGATGTGTATGCGCAACCTCCTGATTTTAGAAATGGGTTATGTCAGAATGCCAGATGCAAGGGAGGGCACCAGGATGAGGTCTCTTGTTATCTGGTGTGCTCCCTGGGGCATTTGGTGGGCCGCTGTGAGATACAGGAAGCTGGACTAGATGGGCCTATGGCCTGATCCAGTGGGGCTGTTCTTATGTTTTTATGTTCTTATGTAAGGTACCCGTTGATCTTTAAAAGTTTCTATGGGATACTCGGGTTTTCTTTGCTGCCTTTTGTTGCCTGTCAGCCTCATAATAACATGCCTCTATAACCCATTCATACAGTCCTTTTTTGACCTGGTTGACCTGGTTTGAAGCCCACTCTGAGGAGTTGACACCAGTCATTGAGGAAAAGAGGAGGGCTGAAGCAGCATACAAGGCCTGTTCCAGTGAGTGTAACCAGCAGGTCCTCCGAGCTGCTTGCAGCAAAATCCAGCAGACTGCCAGGAGATGTGCTAACGACTACTGGCTCCAGCTCTGTTCCCAGATACAGATAGCAGCTGACACAGGCAACATCAAGGGGATGTATGACGGTATCAAGCAGGCCCTAGGTCCAACACAGAAGAAAATTGCTCCTCTGAAGTCTGCCGCAGGCGAGGTCATCCAGGATCGGGCGCAGCAGATGGAACGCTGGGTGCAGCACTACTCTGAGCTATATTCCAGAGAAAATGTAGTCACCGAAGAAGCACTGAACAACATTGAGTGCCTGCCTGTGCTGGAAGAGCTTGACAGTGAACCAACCGTAGAAGAACTTCACGTGGCCCTGGACTCCCTTGCCTTTGGCAAGGCACCTGGAAAAGACAGCATCCCTGCTGAAGTCCTAAAGTGTTGCAAAGAGATCATTGCCACTGAGTTGCATGAAATCCTCTGCTGGAGAATAGGTGGAGTACCTCAAGACATGAGGGATGCAAACATCATCACGCTGTACAAGAACAAAAGCGATAGGGGTGACTGCAACAACTACCGCGGCATCTCTCTCCTTAGTGTTGTAGGAAAGCTGTTTGCCCGAGTTACACTAAAGAGGCTCCAGATACTTGCAGAGAGCGTTTATCCAGAATCGCAGTGCGGATTCTGAGCGCCTTAGGGTTAGGGTTAGGGTTAGGGTTAGGAAAATATATAATTTTTTTTTTTTTTTTTAGGAAAATATAATTTTTATTGGGTTAAAACCACCGTTCTACAAAACACAAGTACAGAGAGGGGAGGTGCCCACTACATAAACTGTGAGCAGAGCTCCCCGGTACACAGCAAATACAAAAACAGAGTTAAAATGTTAGGGTTAGGGTTAGGGTTAGGAATATAATTTTTTTTAGGAATATAATTTTTTATTGTATATAAACCATCCTACACATACAGAAAACATATCCATTACAATTCAAATTACTTTACATCTTGGCAGGTATATACCTCCTTAAATACAATTGAAAAAACCAAAGTATATATTAACATATATCTGTCACTTTTACAAATTATAAGTATTTAAAATTACATACTATTGCCTGTTCCTTCAAAATACACATTACTTACAAAATACAAATTACTTATTACAACATAGATAAAAATTAAAAGTATGTTACTATCCATCACATCTCCTTTACCCATTTTTTTCCTTTCTTTCCCTAACCCTCCTTACTGTAAATATAAAGGAGTTCCATTTCTGCCCCCTTGGGAATATTTTCCTTTGGTGCAGCCCTACTTTATTAGCCATCCACACCCATTGAATGTGTGTTGGATGTTTTTATTTCTTCATCAGGTGGGTCAGGAAGCTTGAGCGGTTCCCTGTCTGTTTTGTTTCCCATCTCCTTTTCCATGTCTCTTTCTTTCTCTTTCCGTCTCATCTTCTGGTCTTCCCTTCCCTTTTCCTTTTGTACTGTGGCTTTTAACTGCCTTTCTAGTATATCCAAATCTATCATACAGTCTTTCTCCTTTTCCTTTAATTCTGTAATTCTCTCCTTACCTTCTACAGATGGGTTAATTACTTGCTGTTCTTCTAACCATTCTCTTTCTCCCCTCAGTGTTGATTGTCTCACTCTCAATCTCTTATGCCTTAAGAAAAGTTCAGTAGATGTCTTTTCAGTTATGTTTGTCTGTTTGACAACTGTCTCCCTTTCTCTCCCTACTTTCTGCTCTGCTCGTATCGGTTGATCCTTACGTTGAGGTAAAGGCTCTGCCTCTTTTCTAGGTGTTGTGTTTCGGTCTTTCTCTTTCTGTTTCCTTTTCCTCTTCTTTAATTCACTCCCTTCATTCTGACTTACTTCCCCTTCAGTAACTTCTATTTCCCCAGACTCCTCTCTTTCCTGTAAGACTCCATACCTATTAGCCATTGAACACATAGCCCCCATTTCCTCTTGCCTTTCTACCCCTATCATTCTCTTCTTCCCTCTCACTTTCTCCCACTGAGCATTATTCCTGGTCACCAAAGATAGGTCAGAATTTCTACCGTCTTTTTCCACAGCTCTGGCACCCTCAGCCCTTTCTCGATCCCTTTGATAAGCTTTGGGGTAAAGGATATTCAATTCAGATTGCGGGCAGAAACAGTAGACATGTCCCCTCTCAGCACACAGACTACAAGTTATTTCTTTTGTACAGTCTGCTGTGCTATGGCCTCTCGTGCCACATCATGAACATAAGGATGAGGGACAGATTTTACGCATATGGTCAAAAGCGCCACACCTAAAACAGGCGGGAGGCTGACCGCCATAGCGAGTTATACCTCTATCAGCCCCCAAGAAAAAATATTTAGGTAAATGACGAAGATGGCCTGTATAGGGATCTCTCTGCAATGAGACAATAGCTCTATACTCTCCTGTCCAAAAACCATTTTCATCCTTTCTCTTTTCTGGCTCCGTCAGGACTCTGCATCTTTTGCTCAACCACTTAGAGACATCTTCTGCTGGAATGATTGTTGTTCTAAAACTAATTGTGAGAACCCTAGTCTCACCTCTAAACAAGGGAATAACATTGTATTCTTCCAAACAATTAGGGTCATTACTCATCTTAAGTCTTAAGTTATCCCAGAAACGCTGATATGCTATTTCCGAATTAAAACAAATATCGATTTCTTTAGACTCTGGAGGAATAATGAGTGCTAAAATGTCCTCCCTTGCAATATTTAACTGTCTCATCACAATCTCTCTACCCACATACTCTCTAGTCATTTTATTTGGATCTTGTCCTTTGTACTGAAGCCTAACGACGTATCTTTGTCTGGGATTCCGTTCTTCAGGTGTTGTCTCGTAAAAATTTTTGAGGAAATCTTCATCCTCAAAAATTTTTAGTTCTGAGAAACTGTACCTTCCTATAGGATCAAGACTCAAAGCACCCCGAACCCTTGGCCCTTGAATAGTAGCCCTTGCATATGAAAGGCCACCTGGCCGTGAGACAGTTGGTTGACCTCTTTGTTCTCCCTCCCCCACATGTCCCAATTCACCTCCCTCCCCCCCATGTCCCCGATCACCTTGCAATCCCTGTTGTCCGATCGAAGTCCCAGTTGTCGCCTTTCCATGTTGATTTTTATAAGTCTGCTGATCTTTTCGTTGATCTTTCTGTTGGGGATTACTCCCCCCTCTGTCCATCTTAAGGTCTTTCTTTCGGACACTCAGGTCGCCGAGTTCAGTTGCTGTCTTTGTGTCCGTCTTCCTTGCGACCAGTCCTTCCTCGCTTGCAACAATCACATTCCCTGGGTCAGATGTTTCCTTAACAGAAGGGTAGTTAAACACAAAATGAGTATCCGGTGCTTGTAGCTTATTTTTACCTTTACCCACCCCCTTCCTTTGCTCCAGTTCTATAACCTCCTCATTCCTTCTCCTTCTCTTGTTCTCCACCTCCTCCCTCTTATCCTTTCCTTGTTCATTCATTTCCACTTCTGAACCCCAACTAGTTTTAGTACATGTGGGTTCTGTTCCCAATCCACCTATTTGACTTTCTTCCCCATCTCCAAAGAGACTCCTCCTAGCTGTGTGTCCTTTCCCTTCCCTCCCTTCCGTGTCCTTCAGTGTAATTAAAGTAGGCTCTGAGGACAAAGCCAAGCCCGAAACCACAAATGTTGTCCTCCCCTCCTTTCCAAGCTCACCCATTTGCGGGGACACCCCTTTTATTGGAGGTGTCCCCTGGTTGCTGCCAGAAGCTCTTCCGATTTTCTCATCATCGGTACTGTCTACGTCGACCTCCTTCTGTCCAGCTTGGGCCACCTTTCCTCCTACTTGAACGCGCGACCTCTTCGATTCGGGTGTCCTAGTCTTATGTTTCCGTGGCGAGCATTCTTCCCTCCGCATCTCCTGCCTTCTTTGTTTCAAGTAAGTCACCAGTTTGGTTAACCAGGAAACAAACTCCTCTGCTGTCATAACTGAATGTGGATCATTCAAATCTTTTAGAAAAGGTGGCTTCTCAGGACTAGATCCCGTTGTTTCTGCTGCGCAACCTTCCCAGTAACGTAAGATTTCCTGAAACATGCGAACCATCTCATCCTCCCTTAACCAGTCCGGATATCTGCTTTTGGTTTTCTTGAGTTTCCTCATACAGATAATTTTTCTTGTAACTAACAAGGCTAGAGCTTTAAGCTTACAAGCCTCACTGATAGAAACTTCTAGATTTTGTTTTAATCCCTTAACCAAGTGTGTCTTTGTCTTAGTAAAAAACTGGAAAATCTTTTCCTGGCTAAATTTGCTGAAGTCCTTACTCAGATATGTCTTTTTCAAGTCCACATGGGCCACCACGTAGCCCCACAGCCTAACCATGTCATTTTCATCAAATGGAGGAGAAAGTATCCATCGATGAATTTCTTCTAAGGGAGCTTTCAATTGCTCTTCCCAAGAGAGAATTCTAGAATCTTTTTGGGGATCAAGTCCTTGGTCTGATAAAGTTGTGTCTCTGCTATGTAGTTCTTGTTCCCGCTCACTAAAAAGTTCCTCATCAGAGAAATTTTCAGAAACAGAAGCTACATCATCTGTCTCATACCCTTTGGTCAGTGGTCTTGGTCTTTCTTTTACTTGATATTCTGACTCAAGCCCAGATTCAGTAGTGTCTACAATACCATCTGCCAGACGATACTTGCTTTTAAGGTCATATTTATCTGGTGGATCATTTGGAAAGGTAAGGGACCAACCTGCCCTCCTTTCCACCTCATCAGATTCCTCCATCCCTACTCCCGTAGCTTTCAATGGGGATCGATCCCTATCTCCTGTAAAAACCAACTCAGGACTCCATCCTGTCTTACTTTGCTTTTTGTGCATTTTAAGGGTACCTTTCCGAGGTTTGGTTCGCCGTGCCAATTTATGAGGACTTTCTTGTACAATCGGGGGTCCCTGGGATTGACTAAAAATTTTTTCTACCAGGTGGGTATATGTAGAAGGTTCTGAAATCTTTTCCCTGATGTTCTCAATACTAAGACCTGGAAAGATCTCTGAATCCTGAACATCAAATATTAGGTCTTCTGCAGTAAGATCTATTACTGTACTATCACCTTCTTGAGAGGGCCTGGGTAAAGGACCACTTTCAATTTCTTCCTCAACTTGATCTCCAGATAGTTGGGCAGATGTAACAAAAAATTCAGATTTCCCACTTGCATGATCAGGGTGGATGGCACTGGATTCTGCTGTCCCCCAATAAAGGCCTTCTCTGATTCTTTTGAACTTTCATCAAATTTAGCTTCTTCTTGGGAAGCTGAGTTCACAGATTTACAAGAAATATCCATCCTATCATAGTCCCCAGACTGTTGGGTAACTTCAGAAGTCATTGCAGGATTCGTCCTTGCAAGATCAGGTTGGATGGTTGTGGATTCTGCAGCACTCCAAAGCAAGGCTTGATTTGAGCTTATTACAAACTGGTCAGAAAAACCTTCCTTTTGGGGGTTCACATCAAAAGATTCACAAAAAATTTCTTCTGTAATATGATCCCCAGACTGTTGGGCATCTTTGGTGACACTTTTAAAGTTCTCCTCTACAACTTCAGCATGGATGGCAGTGGATTCTGCAGTCCCCCCAGGCAGGGCCTTTGCAAACTCACCCATCATGTCTTCCTCCTCCATTGCAGACTGAAAGTCCATGTTGTCATCTGAACTTATTGGGTCAATCCTTGCAGGTAGAGCCTCCATACTGGTCTCCTCTGGAACCCCAAGGGTTCCCACACATACTCCTTCACCTTCTGCAGCAGCACCCTCTGTTTTTAAGGCAAAAAAGGATGCTTTTGTCCCCCTACCCCAGGGAGCTGAAGAAAAACACAACCTTCTCCTCTGGAAATAGGGTTAGGGTTAGGGTTAGGGTTAGGAAAATATAATTTTTTTTTAGGAAAATATAATTTTTATTGGGTTAAAACCACCGTTCTACAAAACACAAGTACAGAGAGGGGAGGTGCCCACTACATAAACTGTGAGCAGAGCTCCCCGGTACACAGCAAATACAAAAACAGAGTTAAAATGTTACATTCCCCAAAACAGCACCCTCCCCACCCCAACAAAGTCCCTCCTGGTGCAAACAAAGGGAAAAAACAGAAATACATAAAACCAAAGGTCCATCCTGGCTCAGATACATTTCTAAAGGAACAACTGCAAAAGCATGTACAAAGCATGATCAGGAACATATATACACACAGATACACAGTTACAGTTATTTACAGCTATTTACAGTTCAAAAGGCCCCTCTATGTGATGGGCGGGTGCACCCCCTGCAGCCAGCCCCGCCGCCGCCGCCACTTGTCCCGAGGCAGGACGCCCTGCTCGTAGCCAGCCTGGTCGCGGAGCCGGGACAGCACGAAGTCCGTCCACGCCCAGGCCTCGGTGGGCTTCCCGCCCTGCAGCTCCTTGCCCCGCTGGATGGACAGGGCCAGCAGGACAAAGAGGTTGACCAGCCGGACCACGGCCCACGGGACGGCTCTGGCGAAGGCCCGGGGCCCGCTCCACGCTCCCGCACCTGCTGGCTCGGCCCCGGAGACCACCGTCTCTCAGCCCTGCTCCGCCAGGCTCGGCCAGTCCAGGGCCTGAGCAATGTTCTCCCACAGGCGCCGGGCCGGGGCGCACTCGCTGACAAAGTGCACCACTGTCTCCCGTGGGAGGGGCTGCTCCGAGCAGGCCAGCCGTCGGCAGAGCTTGCTGGACTCCACCAGCCAGGGGCTCATGGCCCCCACCCGCAGCACCTGGTGGAAGGCCCGCCAGCGCAGCTCCCACAGGCTGTGGGGGATCAGCCGGTCCCCGAAGGTGCCCCGGACACCTCCTCCTGGAAGAGGTAGTCCGAGAGACGGGCCCGCTTGAGGCGCCGGTGCACCCGGGCCGTCTCCAGCAGCCCCTCGGTCAGGGCGTTGTAGATGGCGCGCCAGAGAGCCGCCTCCTCCACCCCGGCGTCCGGCCCCTTGCACTGTGCCGCGCTCACCCCGAACTCCCGGATCCAGCCCGACGCCTCCTGCCAGTACTCCGGGAGGCCGAGCCGCAGCGCGGCCGAGAGGCGGAAGCCCGTCTCCTGCCCCGTCCACCAGCAGCGCCCCCAGGCCGTGCCCTCGAGCACGTCGCGCAGACGGGCCCAGGCCGAGCCGCCCTTTGTGACTGCTAGGGGCACGCCATCCTCCTCCTCTGCCTGCAGCCGCAGCTGACACCGCACCACGCCCCCGCAGTTGGCCGCCAGAAAGACGGCCAAGAAGAGCGGGCCCAGCGCCCGCAGGCCCAGGCCTCCCTCGGCTACCCGCCCGTAGGCGGTGGCCCGTGCCAGGGGGAAGAACTTGGTGCCCCAGAGGAACGCAAAGACCCACCCCGTCACGCCGTCCAGGAGGCGCTTGGGCGGAGGGAACACTGCGGCCAGGCTGGTGGCCATCGGGGCACAATAGGTGTTCATGTAGCGCACCCGCTGGTACAGGCCCAGGTGCCAGGGCTGCCACAGCCGCAGCTTGGCCTCCACCTTCTCCTCCCAGGCCCGCCAGTTGGCCTCCCAGCCCCGGCTGCGCAGGCTGAAGTGCACGCCCAGGATGGGGACCGTCTCTGCCTCCTCGCCTGCTGTCGCCTGGGCACCCTCCTCCTCCCACAGTGAGGCCATGGAGCGGAGCCCCACCGAATCCGCCCAAGGCCGGAGCACGTAGGGTTAGGGTTAGGCAGTCAGGCAGTTTATTGGAAAACCCTTAGGGTTAGAGTTAGGGTTAGGGTTAGGGTTAGGAAAATATAATTTTTTTTTTTTTTTTTAGGAAAATATAATTTTTATTGGGTTAAAACCACCGTTCTACAAAACACAAGTACAGAGAGGGGAGATGCCCTCTACATAAACTGCGAGCAGAGCTCCCCGGTACAAAACAAATACAGAAACAGAGTTAAAAGGTTACATTCCCCAAACAGCACCCTCCCCGCCCCAACAAAGTCCCTCCTGGTGCAAGCAAGGGGAAAGAAACACAAATACATAAACACAAAGGTCCATCCTGGCCCAGATACATTTCTAAAGGAACATTGGAGAAACCATGTACAAACAGTGTCAGATATACAAATATTTACATATATTTACAGTGCAAAAAGGCCCCTCTATGTGATGGGCGGGTGCACCCCCTGCAGCCAGCCCCACCGCCGCCGCCACTTGTCCTGAGGCAGGGTTAGGGTTAGGGTTAGGGTTAGGTATAAATGATTTTTTTTTTTTTAGGTATAAATGATTTTTATTGGACTAGCCACCGTTCTACATCACTTAAAAACAGTTGTCAAGAACACAAGCATGGCCAACAGGGAGGACAAGGTACAAAGCAATGGCATACAAAGCATAAAACCAGAGAAACAAATAAACAAACCCCCCTCAGAGAAGTACATCCCTTTGTACAGAACCCAGGACAGACCTGGGAACCAAAAGCAATTCAAGGCAAATACAGAACTAATACAGAACAAATACAGAACTAATACAAAGCAGGTACACAAAGAGTTACAACAACAGATACATAATCAGAAATGCTCAACTATGTACAACTATTTACAACTATTTACAACAGGGCATACGGAGAGAGAAAACACATGAGATGGACCAGAAAACCCCCGTAAACACAGGCCGCCCTTGCTACCGGGGCACCGCCACCTCCTCGTCCCCGACTCCAGCAGGGGGGTCAGGAATCCGAGGACCCTGACATGCGGACCCATGGCCTGCGGCCTCCATCCTCTCTACCCCCTCTGATGCCAGAGGTGTAGCCCTACGCACGCCCTCGCCACCGAGGGGCAGTGAAGGCGTCGGGTCGCCCGCCTGCGGCGTGGCCATCCCATCCCCCTCCGCTGCTGCCACCTCCGGGGATGGGGCCATCCACAACTGGAGCGGCTCACGAGCCTCCATCTCCGGCGCCCTTAGGGTTAAGGTTAGGGTTAGGGTTAGGAAAATATAATTTTTTTTTGTTAGGAAAATATAATTTTTATTGGGTTAAAACCACCGTTCTACATTTCACAAATACAGAGAGGGGAGATGCCCACTACATAAACTGTGAGCAGAGCTCCCTGGTACAAAGCAAATACAGAAACAGAGTTAAAAAGTTACATTCCCCAAAACAGCACCCTCCCCACCCCAACAAAGTCCCTCCTGGTGCAAGCAAAGGGGAAAAAAACAGAAATACATATACACAAAGGTCCATCTTGGCTCAGATACATTGCTAAAGGAACATTGGAAAAACTATGTACAAAAACAGTGGCAGATATACAACTATTTACAGATATTTACAGTGCAAAAGGCCCCTCTATGTGATGGGCGGGTGCACCCCCTGCAGCCAGCCCCACCGCCGCCGCCATTTGTCCCGAGGCAGGACGCCCCGCTCGTAGCCGGCCTGGTCGCGGAGTCGGGACACCACGAAGTCCGTCCACGCCCGGGCCTCGGTGGGCTTCCCGCCCTGCAGCTCCTTGCCCCGCTGGATGGACAGGGCCAGCAGGACAAAGAGGTTGACCAGCCGGACCACGGCCCACGGGACGGCTCTGGCGAAGGCCCGGGGCCCGCTCCACGCTCCCGCACCTGCTGGCTCGGCCCCGGAGACCACCGTCTCCCAGCCCTGTTTCGCCAGGTCCGGCCAGTCCAGGGCCTGAGCAACGTTCTCCCACAGGCGCCGGGCCGGGGCGCACTCGCTGACAAAGTGCGCCACCGTCTCTCGTGGGAGGGGCTGCTCCGAGCAGGCCGGCCGTCGGCAGAGCTTGCTGGACTCCACCAGCCAGGGGCTCGTGGCCCCCACCCGCAGCACCTGGTGGAAGGCCCGCCAGCGCAGCTCCCACAGGCTGTGGGGGATCAGCCTGTCCCCGAAGGTGCCTCGGACCGCCTCCGCCTGGAAGAGGTAGTCCGAGAGGCGGGCCCGCTTGAGGCGCCGGTGCACCCTGGCCGTCTCCAGCAGCCCCTCGGTCAGGGAGTTGTAGATGGCACGCCGGAGGGCCGCCTCCTCCACCCCGGTGTCCGGCCCCTTGCACTGCACAGCTCTAACCCCAAACTCCCGGATCCAGCCCGCCGCCTCCTGCCAGTACTCCGGGAGGCCGAGCCGCAGCGCGGCCGAGAGGCGGAAGCCCGTCTCCTGCCCCGTCCACCAGCGGCGCCCCCAGGCCATGCCCTCGAGCATGTCACGCAGACGGGCCCAGGCCGAGCCGCCCTTTTTGACGGCTAGGGGCACGCCCGCCTCCTCCTCTGCCTGCAGCAGCAGCTGCCACCGCACCACGCCCCCGCAGTTGGCCGCCAGGAAGACGGCCAGGAAGAGCGGGCCCAGCGCCTGCAGGCCCAGGCCTTCCTCGGCCACCCGCCCGTAGGCGGTGGCCCGTGCCAGGGGGAAGAATTTGGTGCCCCAGAGGAAAGCAAAGACCCGCCCCGTCACGCCGTCCAGGAGGCGCTTGGGCGGAGGGAACACTGCGGCCAGGCTGGTGGCCATCGGGGCGCAATAGGTGTTCACGTAGCGCACCCGCTGGTACAGGCCCAGGCACCAGGGCTGCCACAGCCGCAGCTTGGCCTCTACCTTCTCCTCCCAGGCCCGCCAGTTGGCCTCCCAGCCCCGGCCGTGCAGGCTGAAGTGCACGCCCAGGATGGGGACCGTCTCCGCCTCCTCGCCCACTGTCACCTGGGCGCCCTCCTCCTCCTCCTCCCAGAGCGAGGCCATGGAGCGGAGCCCCACCGAGTCCGCCCGGGGCCGGAGGACGTAGCTCCGGGACTTGTCCGGGTTGACGGCCGCCCCGGACACGGCCTTGTACGCCCGGATCTGCTCCCGGACCGCCCGCAGCTCTCCAGAGGTCCGCATCAGCAGCGAGACGTCGTCGGCATGGGCGACGACCTTCACGGGCCCCTCGCCGCTCCCCCCGGACAGGTCGATGCCCCCGATCTGCCCGTCCCGCTGGATGCGCACCAGCAGCGGGTCCAGCGCCAGCACGTACAGCAGGGCGCTGAGCGGGCAGCCCTGCCGGATGCCCGAGCGCAGGAAGACTGGCTCCCCCAGGTGCCTGTTCACCCACGGGGTGACGCTGGCCTGGCGGTACAGGGTGCGCAGGTATCCCACGAAGGCCTCGTGGACGCCCTTGCTGACCAGCACCTGCTCCAGGTAGGCCCGGTCGACCCGGTCGAAGGCCTTCGACTGGTCGACCTGCAGGACCGCGCCGCCCCACACGCCCGCCCGGGTGGCCTGGAAGACCTCCCGCAGCACGATCAGCGAGTCCGCCATCCGCCGCCCTGGGACCGCGCTGGTCTGCGTCCCGTGGACCAGCTTGGGCAACACCCTCGCCAGGCGGGTGTTGAGCACCTTGGCGAGGATGCGGTAGTCCACGTTGGTCAGCGTGATGGGACGCCAGTTGGTGACCAGCGTTGGGTCCCCTCCCTTGTACAGGAAGGTGAACGCCCCCCCGAAGAACGCCCCGCTGAAGCTGCTCTTGCCCGAGAGGGCCTCGTTGAAGGCCTCTGTCAGCGGCTGGGCCAGGTGCTGCTGGAAGGCCTTGTAGAAGGCGTAGCCCAGCTGCTGCAAGCTCCTCTCCTCCGGGGTCAGGGGGGTCGGGGCTGGCGCCGCCCCGGGACGCAGCGACACCCGGTCCTGCTCCCGGGCCCGGTTGTTGAAATCACCGGCCACCAACAACGACCGCCGGGTCGCCACCGCGTGGTCCCGCAAGCGCGTCCACAGGCTCTTGCGGAGCCCGGTCCGCTGGGGGCCGTAGACGGCGCAGAGCCGAAAACGCCGCTCCTCCGGCTCGCCGGACTCGGAGATGCCGGACAGGTTAAAATCCAGCAGGGCCAGGTGCCCCGGCGTCACCTCCACCCAGCGCTTGATGCTCAGCCCCTTCCGGGCCCGCACCAGCACCGCCACCCCGCCCGTTCCGTCCGGGGTGAAGGACCAGAAGGACGGGCCGCCCCGCCAGCGCCGCTGAGCACTGCTGCGCTCCTCCTCTCCCCGAAAGTGCAGCTCCTGCAGCACGATCAGGTCGAGGTCCAGGCGGTCAAGCGCCGCCAGGATCTCCCCCCGCCTCTCCTCCTGCCTCAAGCCCCTGGTGTTCCAGGTGGCTAAGTTTAGCCTCCAGGCTGGACCCCCTTGGCTCTCCATTCGGATAGCACAATAAAGTGGGGTTGGGTCCCGAAACAAAGGATCGACGGTACAAACGAAAAACGCTTAAATCAGCTGCAAAGTACTCCCAACTAACAGAAATCACGATAAATACAGAAACACAAACTTAAACTTAAACTGAAAACTGGCTTCACTCAGCCGCCGCCCCATCGTGCGGTGCACCCGGTGCAGGTCCACCCTCCTGCTGCTGCTGCTCTCTGCTCGGAGAGGGGTCCAGAGCCACCGACTGGCACTCCATCTCCTCCCCGGCGTCCTCCTCTACCCCCCCCAGGCTCGCGTCTGGGGGTGTAGCAATACCAGTGAGGGGGTGGGTGGGGTCCGTCTCGGTGCCCCCGCCGCCCGGACCTTCCCCGGGGTCCCCCTCCTCCGGCCGCCACTCCGGAGAGAGCGCCAGTTGCAGGCACTGGTCGCTCGTCTCCATCTCATGGGACGACGGGTCCCCCTCTCCCTCATTGCCATGCTCCACTGCCATGTGTTGCGCAGTGCCAGCCTCTGTTGTTCCTCCCGGCATGCCGGGTGCCCTCTCCGCCTGGACCACAAGGGCCGGACCCTGTTCCTGCTCCACCTCGGGGTTGGGCGAAGCCTTCCGAGGCTTCTTAGAACATAAGAACATAAGAACATAAGAACAGCCCCACTGGATCAGGCCATAGGCCCATCTAGTCCAGCTTCCTGTATCTCACAGCGGCCCACCAAATGACCCAGGGAGCACACCAGATAACAAGAGACCTCATCCTGGTGCTCTCCCCTACATCTGGCATTCTGACTTAACCCATTCCTAAAATCAGGAGGTTGCGCATACACATCATGGCTTGTACCCCATAATGGATTTTTCCTCCAGAAACTCGTCCAATCCCCTTTTAAAGGCGTCTAGGCTAGATGCCAGCACCACATCCTGCGGCAAGGAGTTCCACAGACCGACCACGCGCTGAGTAAAGAAATATTTTCTTTTGTCTGTCCTAACCCGCCCAACACTCAATTTTAGTGGATGTCCCCTGGTTCTGGTATTATGTGAGAGTGTAAAGAGCATCTCCCTATCCACTCTGTCCATCCCCTGCATAATTTTGTATGTCTCAATCATGTCCCCCCTCAAGCGTCTCTTTTCTAGGCTGAAGAGGCCCAAACGCCGTAGCCTTTCCTCATAAGGAAGGTGCCCCAGCCCCGTAATCATCTTAGTCGCTCTCTTTTGCACCTTTTCCATTTCCACTATGTCTTTTTTGAGATGCGGCGACCAGAACTGGACACAATACTCCAGGTGTGGCCTTACCATCGATTTGTACAACGGCATTATAATACTAACCGTTTTGTTCTCAATACCCTTCCTAATGATCCCAAGCATAGAATTGGCCTTCTTCACTGCCGCCGCACATTGGGTCGACACTTTCATCGACCTGTCCACCACCACCCCAAGATCTCTCTCCTGATCTGTCACAGACAGCTCAGAACCCATCAGCCTATATCTAAAGTTTTGATTTTTTGCCCCAATGTGCATGACTTTACACTTACTGACATTGAAGCGCATCTGCCATTTTGCTGCCCATTCTGCCAGTCTGGAGAGATCCTTCTGGAGCTCCTCACAATCACTTCTGGTCTTTATCACTCGGAAAAGTTTGGTGTCGTCTGCAAACTTAGCCACGTCACTGCTCAACCCTGTCTCCAGGTCATTTATGAAGAGGTTGAAAAGCACCGGTCCCAGGACAGATCCTTGGGGCACACCGCTTTTCACCTCTCTCCATTGTGAAAATTGCCCATTGACACCCACTCTCTGCTTCCTGGCGCCTCTCCTTGGGGCTCTCCCGCACTTTGCCCTCCTCCGTGTCCCCGGGGGACTCCGGACCTGCCTTGTCACCCCTCCGCTTGCGCGAGCTGCGCCTCTGCTTGGGCCCCTGCTCCGCCCGGCTGCCCGCCAAGCTCTCCTCCTCGGACGAGGAGCTCCCGCCTGCCGCCAGGGCCGCTCCCTCCTCCTGCTCTTCCAGCGCCCGCAGCACCCCATAGCGGGATGGGCCCGCCTCCTCCTCCACCTCCTGGCCTCCTTGCGGCTCTGCCTGGCCCGTGCCCTTCCCACGATGGCGGGACACGGTCGTCCAGCCCGCCTCCTCCTCCTCCCGAGCCTCGTCCCGCGCCGCCCCTGCCCGGGCCTCCGCCTGCTGCTGCTGTTCCTGCTGCTGGCTCCGCTCCGCCCTGCGAGCCCGCTCCTCCCGCCGCTCCTTCGCGGCTCGCTCCCGGGCCTCCGCTTCCCGCCGCATCCCCTCGGTGGCCTGCCGCCACTCACGCTCGTAGGCGTCGGGGTAGCGGATGTTAGTGGCGGACTGGGGGCAGAGCTGGTAAGCGTGCCCGCGCTCCCCGCACAGGCTGCAGGTGACCGGCCGATCGCACAGGCCGGTCCGGTGGCCCCGCACCCCGCACTTGGAGCACAGCTCCGAAACGCAGTGGCGGCGGAGGTGGTCAAAGCCGCCACACAGGAAACAGGCCGGCGGCTGCCCGCTGTACCTGGTCACGCCCCGATCTGCCCCCATGAAAAAATATTTGGGGAGGTGGCGCAACCTGCCGGTGAACGGCTCCCGCCCGAGGGATACGATGGCCCGGTACTCCCCCGTCCAGTACCCCTTGGCGTCCAAGCGCTTCTCGGGCGGCATCAGCACCGTGCAGTGCCGGCTCAGCCACCGCCCGACATCCTCCTCCGGCACCACTGTGGTGCAGAAGAACACGGTGAGGACCTTGGCCTCCCCCCGGAATAGCGGGATCAGGGAGAGGTCCTGGGCAAAGCGGGGGTCCTGCCGGTACGCCTCCCACGCCCGCTCCCAGAACAGCTGGTACCCCAGCTCACTCCGGAAGCAGAGGTCGATCTCGGGGATCCCCGGGGGCGTCAAGATGGCCAAGACCTCTGTGGGCGGAAAACCCAGCTCTCCCTCGAGGAACTCCCCCTCGATCCACTCCCGGGTACAGGTCTCGGCCTTGTCCCCCTTGCAGCGCAGGCACACCACAAAGCGCTGCCTGGGGTCCTGCAGCGGCTGCTGCGGCCCCTCCTCAAAAAAACGGTGGAGGAACTCGGCGTCCTCCCACAGCTCCCTGTCTGGGTCCTCCCAGGTGGCCCTGCCGGGGCGTGCTCCAGCACCCGCCCCCCTCGGTCCTGCTGCAGTGCCCCCAGCCGCGGCAGAGGCGTAGCTCCTGGGCGGCCGCCCGCTGCCCACGCCCCCGCTCGCCGCCCTGTTGGTATCAGGCTGTGGCTGTGGCGGCAGAGCGTGTCTATCGGGTTTCCCCGTGTCCATGTTGGCAGTGTTAAGTTCCACAGTGTCTGTGTGGGGCAGAGTTATACTCACTCTGCCACCGCCAGATGGTCCTTGTGGGTCCAAGGCCATCATGTCCCTGCCCGCCTCCATGGGGTCTGCGCCATCTGCCGCTGTCGCCGCGTCGCTCCTCACCGTCGCCGTCGCCCACGTGGACCGGTCTCCGGATGTTGTCTGCTGGGGTCCTGGGCCGTTCCGCTCCTCCTGCTGTCGTCCGCCACCGCCGCTGCCGCCTCCGCTGCCGCCGCTCGGTCCTCTCCCGCCTCCGTCCGATCTCCCGGGTCCACTCCACAGGCTGGGTCCCCGATCGGGCCCCCGGTCTTGCTCCCGCTCCGCCTCGGCCTCCGCCCTGGCCGCCGCTCGCTGCCGGATCCGCAGCCTCTCCTGCAGCGCCTCCGCGATCCGCTCCAGGCCGCTCGCAAAGGCGCTGCCCGTCAGCTCCTCTCCGCCCTCTCCGTCCAGGAACGGGGGCCGGTTGTCCCGCGACAGCGCCTCCGCATCTGTCAGTGTGTGGCTCCTCCGCTCCCAGTGCCCTGCCACTGCCTGCAGCACTGCCCGCATCCCTTCCTCCGTCAGCCAGGATGGGAAGCGGGCCTTGCGGTGCCGAAAGCGACGGAAGGCAAGCACCTTCCGCACGGCCAGGATGGTGTGGGCCTTGTGCTGGAGTGCCTGCTCCAGGGGGCCCTCCCACTGCTCCCTGAGCACATCCACCAGTTTCCCCTTGGCCTCGCTCAGCAGGTCAAAAACCTGCTGCTGGCTGCATTTGCTCAGGTCTTTGATCTTAAGCTTGCCTCTCACAGGCCCCTCTGGGAGACTGATGTTCCACACCAGGTCTCCCCAGAGCAGCAGGAGATCCCTGTCCTCCCAGGGGGGCTGCTGAAGGTCCTGAGCCCACTGGGCCAGAGTCTTCCCCGGGCGCTCCGCCCACCCAGACTGCCAGCCCTGCACCCCCTCTCTTTGGGACCTGCCTGAGCCATCTGTGTCCTCCACCTCCCTTTCAGTCTCCAGCTCCACCTCAGAGCTCGCCTTGCTGCTTGCAAGACTCCCTGCAGAGGCTACAGAGGCTGCCTCCCAGTCCCTGTCCCTAGAGGCCCTTGCTGTGCCACTCCTGCTTCTAGGAGGGCTTCCCCAGGCCTGCTCCCTCAGAGACCAGCCCCCAGGGAGCCTCTCCCCCTGTCCCTGCCGCTTCTGACGCTCTCTCCCCCTCTCCCTGTGCCCAGCAGAGGCTTGCCTGCCTTCCAGCTGGGCTCCCTGAGCTTCTGCTCCAGAGGCCTGCAAAGCCTGGGGCTCGCCTAGCCTGGCTTCCCCAGTGAGGCCTCCCTCCAGTTCAGCCTGCCCCAGCAGGGTGGGGCACACCCATCCTTGCCCCAAAGGGGCCCCCCCTCGATCCTCGGGGTGCCTAGGAACCCCTGCCACACTGTCCCCTTCCAACTCCATCCCCACAGGCTGGATGGGGAAGGATTCAGCTCTGGCCACCTTGTTCAGCTGATCTTGCTGCAAGGGCAGAGGCTGCAAGATGGCCTCTAGGCCTCTCCCTTCCAAACTTTCCCCTGCTGCTCCTGCTCCAATCCTCCGACATCCACCCCCCAAAACACCTACATCGGGGTCCCCTAAGGTTCCCCTACATGGTGGGGTGTCCCCCACCCGCGCCCCCTCCGTATTGAGCGAAAAAATTAAGTTTTTTCCACACCAACCTGAGGAGCTCCCAACAAACACAACCTCACCCACCGGAAGTTAGGGTTAGGGTTAGGGTTAGGGTTAGGGTGAGGGTCAGGGTCAGGGTCAGGGTCAGGGTTAGGGTTAGGGTTAGGGTTAGGGTTAGGCAGTTTAGGCAGTTTAGGCAGTTTATTGAAAGTCCCTTCTACAAATCAAATTACATACACGGCGTTACATTGCCGAAAACTCATCAAAAATACAGATTCAGAAACTTATATTTACAGCAACTACCAAACCAGTCCCCCCCACAGAACATACACATGGCCCCCCACAAATGCAACGTAAAACTTTAAACTTTAAACTTTAAACTTTAAACTTTAAACTTTAAACTTTAAACTTTAAACTTTAAACTTTTAACTTTTAACTTTTAACTTTTAACTGTCAACTTGACTTTCAACTGTACACTTTACACTGTAAAAAACTTTACTTTACTTTAAAGGTTAAACCTAAGTGTCCCCAGTCCTGTTTGCCCTCCCCCCTACAAAAACACTTCAGAACCCCTCCTTCAGGTCTTTGTCTTCCTCCGTTGTTCAGGTTCAATGCAGGCTTGATCAAGTCTCTGCTGCCGCCGCTGGGCTATTTGCACAGTTCGCGGCCCATCAACACAGTCCCTTAGGTGATGGGGTTCGGGAAGCGGCTCAGCCACCGCCAGCGCCGCCTCCACCGCTCCGCGTCCCTCCTGTTGTCCTTTTCCCACAACGCACAGTTCCTGAGTCTCTGCAGGACAAAGTCCCCCCACGGGGCGGTGGGCGCTCGCCGCCGGGCGTCCCGCGCCTCCCGCTCCCTGTGCAGCCCCCGGGCGAGCAGCACATAGAGGTTGGTGAGCCTCACCACGGCCCACGTCACTGGCACGCCCGCCGGTCCGCTGCGCGCTGGTTCCGCCGGCCCCGCTGCCGTCGCTGCCGCCGTCCTGGTCGCCGTCACTGCCGCCGTCTCCGCCGCCGTCTCCGCCGCCGTCTCTGCTGCCGTCTCCGCTGCCTCTGCCGCGTTGGTCTGCTGTTGCTGCTGCTGCTGCTGCTGCCTCGGCTCCAGCCCCGAGACGACGGTCTCCCAGTGCTGCTGCTGGAGGGCCGGCCACCGGAGGACGGCCGCCACCGTCCGCCAGAGCCGCTGCGCCGTCGGGCAGTCGGCGACGTAGTGCTGCACGGTCTCCCGCACTGCCCGGCAGCTGGGACACGTCTGCCGCTCCCCAGGGAGCCAGGGCTGCGTGCCGCCCACCAGGAGGACTTGGTGGTAGGCCCGCCAGCGGAGCTCCCGCAGGCTGAAGGGGATCTCGGCGTCGCGCCCGCCGCCGAACGCCTGCTTCTCCGCCTCCCGGTCGAGGCGGTAGCTCGAGATGACGCTGCCCCTCAGCAGCCGCTGGCGCCACGCCTGCCGGAGCTCCTCGCCGATGGCCGCGTCGTAGAGTCGCTGCCGCAGCGCCCGCTCCCGCCTTTGCTGCGTGTCCACGTACTGCTGTCGCAGTTGCTGCCGCTGCTCTCCCTCTCCGCTCCTTCGGCACTCTGCCGCCTGGATCCGGCACGCGTGGATGACTTTCGCGGCCTCGATCAGGTCTTCCGGCAGAGCGGAGAGGAGGGCGGCCGTGAGGCGGCTCGGCGGCTGCTGCTGCTGCTGTCCCTCCGGCTCCTCCTCCGCCGCCCCCCACCATCGGCGTCCCCAGGCGGTCTTGCTCCACACGGCCCCAAAGTCCCGCCACACGGCCTGCTGGCGTCTGGTCGTCGTTGCCGCCGCGGTCGGTGCTGCTGCTGCTGCTGCTGTCGCCGCCTCCTCCTTCTCGAACCACCACCTCCCGAAGTTGGCCGCCACGTAGGTGGCCGTCAGCCACGGGAGCAGCGCCTTCAGCCCCAGGCCGCCCTCCGTCGTCGGCCGGTAGAGCTCGGCGCGGGCCAGCGGGAAGAAGGGCGTGCCCAGGACGAAGCGCATCGTCTCCTCCGTTGCTCTCCGCATGACGGCCTGCGGGGGCGGGTAGACGCCGGCGACAAAGACCGCCCCCGGGACGCAGTACACGTTGACGTACTGCGCCCGTTGGTAGACGGACAGGCGCCACCCTCGCCACCGGCCCACTTGGAAGCGCGTCTTCTCCTCCCACAGCTGCCAGTTCTTCTCCCACGCCCCGTCGCCCGGGCCGAACCAGATGCCCAGGACCCGCACGTGCTCGGCCGCCTCCTCCTCCTCGTCTCTCTGTTGCTGCTGCTGCTGCTGCTGGGGCCCGCTTCCCGCCCTCTCGAGCGACGTCACCCGCATGGTCTTGTGGCCTCTGCCTCGGAGGAGTCGGTACGCCCGGGACTTCTTTTCGTTGACGGCCGCTCCCGAGGCGCCGGCGTAGCGGGCCACGTGTCGCCGCAGGATCTCGAGCTCGCCCGCGTCCCTCGCGAAGAAGGTGGCGTCGTCCGCGTGGGCTATGAAGGACACTCTGTGCTGCTGCTCTCCTCCTCCGAACGACGCCCCCGTCAGGCTGCGGTCTTGCTGGACGTGCTCCAGGAACGGGTCCAGGGCGAGGACGTAGAGGAGCGGGCTGAGCGGGCAGCCCTGCCGCAGGCCCTGCGTCTGCCGGATCTCTGCCCCCTCGTAGCCGTTCACGCGGGGTACGACGTGCGCATCTCTATAGAGCAGCTGGAGCCAGCCGACGAACCGGTCCGGGACGCCTTTGCGGCGCATCGCCTCCCACAGGTAGGGCCGGTGCACGCGGTCGAAGGCCTTCGACTGGTCCAGGGCCACCAGCCAGCCGCCCCACTCGCCTCGCCGCGCCCTGGTGAACAGCTGCCTCAGGATCAGCAGGGAGTCCCGCATCCGGCGCCCCGGGACCGCCGAGGTCTGGCCTTCCACCACCCAGCGGTGCGCCTGCGCTGCCAGGCGGTTGTTGAGGACCCGTGCCCAGATGCGGTAGTCCACGTTACTGATGTTTATAGGACGCCAGTTGGAGAGGAGGCACGGGTCCCCCACGTCCTTGTAGATGAGGTGCAGCAGGCCGCCGTAGAAGGTTCTGCTGAAGCGGCCGCGCCCCTCCAGCGCCGCGTTGAAGGCCTCCGCGAGCGGCTCCGCCAGCAGGTCTTTGAAGCGCTGGTAGAAGGCGTAGCCCAGCCCGTCCGGCCCCGGCGCTGACTCCGCCCGGCCCTGGGTGATGGCCCTCCCGACCTCCTCCGCGGAGATGGGCGCCAGCAGCTCCTGCTCCTCCTCCTCCGGCAGCTCTGTCCTCCGGAGACCGCCCACGTAGTCCCGCACGGTCGCCTCCTCGATCCGCCGGCCGTCGAACAGCGCCTGGAAGTGGTCGCGGATGATGCGCAGCATGCCGCCCACGCTGCGGTCCGGGTCCCGCTGCGGGTCTGGGCGCAGGCCGTCCAGGCTCCGCGGCGGCCTCCGGCCCAGCTTGGCCTTCTGCCAGTCCGCCGCCTCCAGCGGCGGCCCCGTGCTCCGGGCGCCTTCCCGCCGCTGCCGCCGCTCCCGTTTCTCCTGCAGGTACTCTTTGATGACTCGCTCGTCCCTCCGCAGCCGCTCTGGGTCGTGGGCGCGCCCCTCGTTCGCGCTGACGTGTGCCTGCAGGAAGCCCGCCACGGCTCGCTGGTACTTCGCCAAGTCCCGGCGGTAGGTGCGTCCCGTCAGCGCCCGGCAGCGCCGGCCGATGTCAGGCTTGAGGCGCTCCCACCAGCCGATCGGGTCCGTCCGTCGTTCCTCTTGCAGTGCCCTCCTCGCGTGGAGGAGCGTCTCCAGCTCCTGGGCGTACTCCTGCTGCCGCAGCTGCCGGGGGTCCAGGCGCCAGCGGGCCGCTCGGCGCCCCTCGCCTTCTCCTCCTCCTCCCACGGTGACCAGGGTGGCCTGCAGCGCGGCGTGGTCCGACCACGGGGTGATCAGGATCCGGACAGACCCCGCCTCCCACTCCGGCCCCGCGTAGATCCTGTCCAGCCGGCTGGCTCCCGTCGTCGGGTGGTAGTAAGTGTAGCCCGCGCGGTTGCCGTCCAGCCGCTCCCTCCCGTAGGTCGCCTCGTAGGTGCGGCGGCTGCTCATCGGGTGGAATTCCAAGCGGATGAGGTCGGGCGCGCTCGCCGCCTGGTCCCTCAGCCCTTTGTTCTCCAAAAAATCCCGCAGCGACCTCTCCTCCGGCGTCAGGGGCGGAGGCTGCGGAGGGGCGGTCGTTTGGCTCCGCAGCAGGGACCCCGTCCGGTCCTCGGGGCGGGCGCGGTTGTTGAAGTCCCCCGCGACGATCAGGGGCCGCGCCGTGTCCGTCGCAAAGTCCTTCAGCCGCGCCCAGAGGCGTCTCCGGCCCTCGAGCCGCACGGGCGCGTACAGCGCGCAGAGTCTCAGCGGCGTTCCTCCCGTGGGCAGGGGCGGCGGCGGGCCCGAGCCGCCCCCTCCTCTTCCCGGCTGGAGCAGCAGGTCCGCGATCACCAGGTGGCCGGGCTCGACGGCGAACCAGGACTGGATCTTCACCTCGCTCCTCCAGCGGGCAAGCACTGCCACGCCGCCTTGCCCGTCGGCACGGTAGGACCAGAGGGAGGGCCCCCAGGTCCACTCTCGCTGGGCGGCCGCTCGGTCGCGCTCGTCCTTCAGGTGCGTCTCTTGCAGCACCACCAAGTCGTAGGCCAGCGCGCCCAGGTAGCTCAGGATCTCCCGCCGGCGGCCCGGCTGACGCAGGCCTCGCACGTTCCAGGTGGCGACGGTCAGTCGGTGGGAGAACGTCGCTGCTGATGGCGGACTCGGGTTCGCGAACGGGGGTTGAAGACTGTACGGCTGGGGAAGGTCTCTTTGCTGTTGGGAACTCTCCATGATTTTTTTTCACTGGACTAGGGGGGTGTTGAGAGGGGCTTTAACAAACTGCTCCGCTCTCTCCGCTGCCGGCTCCTTCCGTGGCTACTGCCGCCGTCTCCGTCGCCTCCTCGGCGACGATGTCTGCTGATTTTTTGTCCGTCTCCCGTGAGGATGCCTCTGCGACCACATCCTCTCCGGGCACGGCAATACTTTGGGGTTCCGGTTCTTGGTGGCCGCCCTCTCCTCCCGGGTCTTCGGCTTCCCGGGAGTCCGTCTCATCCTGCTCCCCGACCCTGCCTTCCTCCGGCCTCTCTTGGCTCGGTGTTTCTGACACCTCGGTCGGGGTCCGTTGCGGCGACGGCGACAGCATCAGCAGCGGGGAGAGCGGCGGCGGCGACTCGGGGCACGGCGCTTGTGGTGGCGTCGGCTCCTGCGGCGGGGGCCCCCTTTCTCCGGGCTCCGGCTCCTTTCTGACCTTCTTTTTCCCACTCACTTTCACTGTGGTCGTTCCCGTTTGCTCCTTTGCCTTTTCCCTCCTTTGCGACCTCTCCTCCCGGACGTCCTCCATACTCCTTCCGCTCGGGCCTTCTCCCGCCTCGGAGGAGGCCGAGTTGGTCAGCTCCCCTTCCTTGGTCCTTTTCCGCGTCTGGCTGTGTTCTTTTGGCGGGCAACTCCCTCCGCTCTCCTCTCCCCTCTCCGCCTGGCTTCTCCTCTGCGCCCTCTCTTGCTCCCTCCTCCTCCGTCGCCGTTGTCTACTGTTGGGGGCCCGTTCTGCTCTCCTCTCTCTCTCCTCCTCCTCCTCCTCCTCCTCTGTGTCTCCCCGTTGCTGTTGTTGCTGCTCCTCCCTCCGCTCTTCCCTCCGGTCTTTCTCGCTCTGGCGCTCCCCCCTTGGTTGGCTACGGGGAGCGGACTCCGAGCCTGCGCTTCCGCCCGCGACATTTTGTCGCCGTCCTCGGGCTGCTCCTCCTCCGCCCTCCGCGGCCATCTGTCTCTTCCACTCCTCGAGCAGCTTCTCTCGGGCCTCCGCCTCCTGGGCTCTCCGCCACTCCCTCTCGAATGCTTCCGGAAACCTCTTGTTCAGTTCGGATTCCGGGCAAAAGCGGTACGGGTGCCCGCACTGGCCGCAGAGGCTGCAGGTGACTGGTCGCGTGCACCTCCACGTGCGGTGGCCCCGGACCCCGCACTTGGAGCACAGTTCCGAGGCGCACGTGGCGCGGAGGTGGTCGAAGGCGCCGCAGAGGTAGCACGCCGGAGGCTGCCCGCTGTAGCGCGTGATGGCCCGGTCCGCCCCCATGAAGAAGAACTTGGGCAAGTGCCTCAGGAGGCCCGTCGCGGGGTTCCTCTCCAGCGCCGCGATGGCACGGTACTCGCCCGTCCACACGCCCCACTCGTCCCTCTTCTTCTGCGGCGCCTGCAGCACTCGGCAGTGCCTCTGGAGCCAGTAGTTGATGTCCTCCTCGGGCACCGCCGTCGTGCGCAGGATGATGGTCACCACTTTGGTCTCTCCGCGGTAGAGGGGCACCAGCGTCACTCCCCGCAAAAAGCTCTCGTCTTCCTGGAGCGCGGCTTTGCACCGCTCCCAGAAGGAGAGGTAGGCCCCTTCCGAGGTGAAGCAGATGTCGATCTCGGGGATAGCCTGCGGGCTGATGACCGCCAGAATGTCCTCGTCCACGTCCATCCCCAAGGTCTTCATCAGCAGGTCTCGCACCACCCATTCCCTCGTGAAGGTCTCGCTGTCGCGGTGTCCCGGTCGGGCCCGCAGGCGGACGACGTACCGCTGGCGGTGGTCCCTCTCTTCTGGCCGCTCTCGGAAGAACTCCTGCAGGAAGACGTCGTCCTCCCAGATGTCCAGCTCGGCTTGGAGCTGGGCTCGACGACGCTCCTCCTCGGTCCTCCCTCCGCGTCTCCCCTCTGCTGCCCCCGCTGCTGATGCCGCCGCTCCTGGGCCCCCGCCACCGGGCCTTTGCGCCACCGCCACCGCCGCTGCCGCCGCGGCGTAGGACAACCCTGGCCGCGCTGTCGCGGGTCCTCCCGTCCTTGTTGTTCTCCGCCTCGGGCTCGGCGTCCTTCGCAAGGGGCTGCGGGACCTGCTGCGGCTCCTTCTGGTGTCGCGGGCCCTCTCTCTCCTTTCTGGCCTCGCGTGTTCCCTCCTGCCCGCCCCTTCCACCTCGGGTTCGTTCGCACCGCTTCCTCCTGGCGACGACTCTTTCGCCAGCGTCAGATTTTCCCTTGACTCCCCGTCAGCATCCGGAAACAACTCCTGCGACTGTGGCATCGTCGTTGTCTCCATCTGCTCCTCCCCCTCTTCCGCTGGTGCTCGTCGCCGCGCTGCTCTCTCTCGACTCCGCAGCACCTCCGCCACCTCCGGACCCTCGCGGCTCCTGCTCCTGCTCCGGTCCGCCTGCAACGGGAGGTTCCCGGCACGGAGGAGGAGAGCGTCCGCCCGCCTCGTCCCTCTCCGTTCCCAACTCTCCCTCTGTGGCATTGGGTCCGGGTCCGGGCTGGCCTGCTGGCTTTGGCTCCGGTCACCCTTCCCCGCTCCCCCTTCCTCGCCCCTCCGCTGCTCCTGCTCCTCTCCACATGCTTCCCTCTCCTGTTCTGTGGCCGGACCCCCATTTTCCCCTTGCGGTCGGGCCCCTCTCCGGTCCTGCTGCGAGCCCTGCATGCGCGGGTCTGACGTTTGCTCCCCATCTGGCCCCGGGCTCAACCCTCCCCGCACAGGTCCTGGCCTGCTGTCCTTCTCGGGTCGCCGTCTCCTCTCCCGCTCCCGGCCCCTCCGTTCGGAGGCTTCCTGCTCCTCGACCTCCTCTCTGCCCTCCTCCTCCATCCTTTCTTCTTCTGTGGCTTCCTCCCTCTCCCCTACCGCCGCACGAGTCTCACCCGGTTTGGGGGGTGCCTCCGCAGAAGCCACCCCCCGCTGCGTTGTCAGGGCCTCCGGGTGAGGTGTCCGGTTGCGCCGTCTAGTCCGCCTCCCCGCATCGTCTGCGCTGGCGCTGCGCCCGCCGCCCTCCGGCATCCTCTGTTTCCGGAAGAGAGCGGCCGCCGCCTCCGTCCCGCTGTCGGCATCGGAAGAGGCGGTCGAGCTCCGACTCCGACTCCGAGTCCGGGGTCCCCTCTCCTCCTCCTCCGCTTCCTTTCGGCGCCTCCTCTGGTCGAGGACTTGGACCACGAGGTTGAGCCACTCCACGAGCTGGAGGGCCCCCACTGGCTGGCGACCTCCTTGCGCCATCGGTCCCCCTTGACACAACGGGGGTCTGACCTCGTCTTCCCCGCTCCTTCCCTCCAGCTCCGCCGCCCACCCTTGCTCTTTCCAGTGGTTGGCGAGAATCAGCAGCAGGTTGCTCATTCCCTTCTCCCTCAACCAGTCTGGCCACTTCACTCTCTGGTGTTGGAATGGGCGGAAGGAGACCGCTCTCTTGAGCAGCCTCAGAGTCCACGCTCGCCGTTCCGCTAGCTGCTCCAGGGGACCGTCCTGCCGCCCCATCATCGCCTCTAGCATCTCGTCCTTCCCCCTCGTCAGCTGGTCCAGCGTCCCTTGCTGGCTCAGCTTGGACTCGTCCTTGGTCTTCCAGTTCCCTTCATCGGGGAGTATGAGGCTGGCGACCAGGTGGGCCCACAGAACCGCCAGGTCCCGCTCTTGGTAGGGGGGTTCTGACAGCTCCACCACCACTTGCTGCCAGCCGTGCTGCAACGGACTCTCCCTTTGACTCCCTCTTTGTAGCCCTAGCATTGTGTCCTGGGCTGCCATCACTCTCACTCTGAGTCCCTCTATAAAGTCCGTGACTTCTGGCTCCCCTGCCATTGTCCCGGACAATTCTTCTCTCAGCCACTCTCTGGGACCTGGAGTGCCCTCTGTGTACTGCTGAGAGTGTCCTTCCCCATCCTGATGCAGCCCTGTCCCCTCTTGCCCCCTTAGAGATGGCTCTCCCATCTCCTGCTGCTTGCTGGAGGAGTTTGACCCTGTCCCTTTAAGGGCTTTCCCTCCAACTTCTGAGTGGGTTGGGGGCTCCTGTTCTTTCTGCCCTCTCCCCCTTTGTTCCTCCTCTCCCCCCTTCTGGGTCTGCAGTGGAAGGGGGTTCCTTCTTTCATCCCCCTGCTCTTGCTCCTCACCTTCCATTTCTCTCTGTTGTTTCTCACTGTTCTTGCTTTGCTGCTCCTTGCCAGCTGAAGCTGCTAATTGCCTGGCTCCTGCAGTTTGTTGCAGAGCAGGCTCCTGGGATCCTTTCTTTGGACCTCCTGGGTCCATTTTTTGGTCCCCCCCGGTGGGGATACCACCAAAGGGGGCCCCTAACCTTCCTACAACTGGGTCCACACAAAAAACTTCAAAACAATCACTCAAAACAACTGAAAAATGCCTTTGTTTGGCAGACTCACTCAGAGCTCCTGGAGAACAGGTCCCACCCACAGGAAGTTCAGGTTAGGGTTAGGGTTAGGGTTAGGGTTAGGGTTAGGGTTAGGGTTAGGGTTAGGGTTAGGGTTAGGGTTAGGGTTAGGGTTAGGGTTAGGGTTAGGGTTAGGGTTAGGGTTAGGGTTAGGGTTAGGGTTAGGGTTAGGGTTAGGGTTAGGGTTAGGGTTAGGGTTAGGGTTAGGGTTAGGGTTAGGGTTAGGGTTAGGGTTAGGGTTAGGGTTAGGGTTAGGGTTAGGGTTAGGAATAAATGATTTTTTTTTTTTTAGGAATAAATGATTTTTATTGGACAAAGCCACCGTCCTACAGCACATAAAACAGTTGTCAAGAACACAAGCACAGCCAACAGGGAGGACAAGGTACAAAGCAAGGGCATACAACGCATAAAAACACAGAAGCAAATAAACAACCCCCCCCTCGGAGAAGTACATCCCTCTGTACAGAACCCAGGACAGACCTGGGAAACAAAGCAGTTCAAAGCAAATACATGACTGATACAAAACAGGTACACAAAGATTTACAGCAACAGAAAACAGAATCGAAAGGTTCAACTATTTAAAACTATGTACAACTATTTACAACAGGGCAGATGGAGAGAGAAAAACACTTGAGATGGACCAGAAAACCCCCGTACCCACAGGCCGCCCTTGCTACCGGGGCACCGCCACCTTAGGGTTAGGGTTAGGGTTAGGGTTAGGGTTAGGGTTAGGGTTAGGGTTAGGGTTAGGGTTAGGGTTAGGGTTAGGGTTAGGGTTAGGCAGGCAGTTTAGGCAGTTTATTGAAAGACCCTTCTACAAATCAAATTACATACACGGCGTTACATTGCCGAAAACTCATCAAAGATACAGATTCAGAAACTTATATATACAGCAACTACCAAACCAGTCCCCCCCACAGAACATACACATGGCCCCCCACAAATGCAACGTAAAACTGTAAACTTTAAACTTTAAACTTTAAACTTTAAACTTTAAACTTTTAACTTTTAACTTTTAACTTTTAACTGTCAACTTGACTTTCAACTGTACACTTTACACTGTAAAAAACTTTACTTTACTTTAAAGTTTAAACCTAAGTGTCCCCAGTCCTGTTTGCCCTCCCCCCTACAAAAACACTTCAGAACCCCTCCTTCAGGTCTTTGTCTTCCTCCGTTGTTCAGGTTCAATGCAGGCTTGATCAAGTCTCTGCTGCTGCCGCTGGACTATTTGCACAGTTCGCGGCCCATCAACACAGCCCCTTAGGTGATGGGGTTCGGGAAGCGGCTCAGCCACCGCCAGCGCCGCCTCCACCGCTCCATGTCCCTCCTGTTGTCCTTTTCCCACAACGCACAGTTCCGGAGGCGCTGCAGGACAAAGTCCCCCCACGGGGCGGTGGGCGCTCGCCGGCGGGCGTCGCGCGCCTCCCGCTCCCTGTGCAGTCCCCGGGCGAGCAGCACATACAGGTTGGTGAGCCGCACCACAGCCCACGGCACGGGCACGCCTGCTGGTCCGCTGCACGCCGGTTCCGCCGGCCCCGCCGTCGTTGCTGCCGCCGTCCTGGTCGCCGTCACCGCCGCCGTCTCTGCCGCCGTCTCTGCCGCCGTCACCGCCGCCGTCTCCGCTGTCTCCGCCGCTGTCTCTGCCGCCGTCACCGCCGCCGTCTCCGTCTCCGCCACTGCCTCTGCTGCGTTGGTCCGTTGTTGCTGCTGCTGCCGCCGCCGCTGCTGCTGCCTCGGCTCCAGCCCCGAGACGACGGTCTCCCAGTGCTGCTGCTGGAGGGCCGGCCACCGGAGGACGGCCGCCACCGTCCGCCAGAGCCGCTGCGCCGTCGGGCAGTCGGCGACGTAGTGCTGCACGGTCTCCCGCACTGCCCGGCAGCTGGGACACGTCTGCCGCTCCCCCGGGAGCCAGGGCTGCGTGCCGCCCACCTGGAGGACTTGGTGGTAGGCCCGCCAGCGGAGCTCCCGCAGGCTGAAGGGGATCTCGGCGTCGCGCCCGCCGCCGAACGCCTGCTTCTCCGCCTCCCGGTCGAGGCGGTAGCTCGAGAGGACGCTGCCCCTCAGCAGCCGCTGGCGCCACGCCTGCCGGAGCTCCTCGCCGATGGCCGCGTCGTAGAGGCGCTGCCGCAGCTCCCGCTCCCGCCTTTGCTGCGTGTCCACGTACTGCTGTCGCAGTTGCTGCCGCTGCTCTCCCCCTCCGCTCCTTCGGCACTCTGCCGCCTGGATCCGGCACGCGTGGATGACTTTCGCGGCCTCGATCAGGTCTTCCGGCAGAGCGGAGAGGAGGGCGGCCGTGAGGCGGCTCGGCGGCGGCGGCTGCTGCCGTCCCTCCGGCTCCTCCTCCGCCGCCCCCCACCATCGGCGTCCCCAGGCGGTCTTGCTCCACACGGCCCCAAAGTCTCGCCACACGGCCTGCTGGCGTCTGGTCGTCGTTGCCGCCGCGGTCGGTGCTGCTGCTGCTGCTGCTGTCGCCGCCTCCTCCTTCTCGAACCACCACCTCCCGAAGTTGGCCGCCACGTAGGTGGCCGTCAGCCACGGGAGCAGCGCCTTCAGCCCCAGGCCGCCCTCCGTCGTCGGCCGGTAGAGTTCGGCGCGGGCCAGCGGGAAGAAGGGCGTGCCCAGGACGAAGCGCATCGTCTCCTCCGTTGCTCTCCGCATGACGGCCTGCGGGGGCGGGTAGACGCCGGCGACAAAGACCGCCCCCGGGACGCAGTACACGTTGACGTACTGCGCCCGTTGGTAGACGGACAGGCGCCACCCTCGCCACCGGCCCACTTGGAAGCGCGTCTTCTCCTCCCACAGCTGCCAGTTCTTCTCCCACGCCCCGTCGCCCGGGCCGAACCAGATGCCCAGGACCCGCACGTGCTCGGCCGCCTCCTCCTCCTCGTCTCTCTGTTGCTGCTGCTGCTGCTGCCGGGGCCCGCTTCCCGCCCTCTCGAGCGACGTCACCCGCATGGTCTTGTGGCCTCTGCCTCGGAGGAGTCGGTACGCCCGGGACTTCTTTTCGTTGACGGCCGCTCCTGAGGCGCCGGCGTAGCGGGCCACGTGTCGCCGCAGGATCTCGAGCTCGCCCGCGTCCCTCGCGAAGAAGGTGGCGTCGTCCGCGTGGGCTATGAAGGACACTCTGTGCTGCTGCTCTCCTCCTCCGAACGACGCCCCCGTCAGGCTGCGGTCTTGCTGGACGTGCTCCAGGAACGGGTCCAGGGCGAGGACGTAGAGGAGCGGGCTGAGCGGGCAGCCCTGCCGCAGGCCCTGCGTCTGCCGGATCTCTGCCCCCTCGTAGCCGTTCACGCGGGGTACGACGTGCGCCTCTTGATACAGCAGCTGGAGCCAGCCGACGAACCGGTCCGGGACGCCTTTGCGGCGCATCGCCTCCCACAGGTAGGGCCGGTGCACGCGGTCGAAGGCCTTCGACTGGTCCAGGGCCACCAGCCAGCCGCCCCACTCGCCTCGCCGCGCCCTGGTGAACAGCTGCCTCAGGATCAGCAGGGAGTCCCGCATCCGGCGCCCCGGGACCGCCGAGGTCTGGCCTTCCACCACCCAGCGGTGCGCCTGCGCTGCCAGGCGGTTGTTGAGGACCCGTGCCCAGATGCGGTAGTCCACGTTGCTGATGTTGATCGGACGCCAGTTGGAGAGGAGGCACGGGTCCCCCACGTCCTTGTAGATGAGGTGCAGCAGGCCGCCGTAGAAGGTTCTGCTGAAGCGGCCGCGCCCCTCCAGCGCCGCGTTGAAGGCCTCCGCGAGCGGCTCCGCCAGCAGGTCTTTGAAGCGCTGGTAGAAGGCGTAGCCCAGCCCGTCCGGCCCCGGCGCTGACTCCGCCCGGCCCTGGGTGATGGCCCTCCCGACCTCCTCCGCGGAGATGGGCGCCAGCAGCTCCTGCTCCTCCTCCTCCGGCAGCTCTGTCCTCCGGAGACCGCCCACGTAGTCCCGCACGGTCGCCTCCT
Source organism: Tiliqua scincoides (assembly GCF_035046505.1). Lineage (NCBI taxonomy): Eukaryota > Metazoa > Chordata > Lepidosauria > Squamata > Scincidae > Tiliqua > Tiliqua scincoides. The sequence goes on along the minus strand of NC_089821.1, from coordinate 10,455 downwards.
CGATCCGCCGGCCGTCGAACAGCGCCTGGAAGTGGTCGCGGATGATGCGCAGCATGCCGCCCACGCTGCGGTCCGGGTCCCGCTGCGGGTCCGGGCGCAGGCCGTCCAGGCTCCGCGGCGGCCTCCGGCCCAGCTTGGCCTTCTGCCAGTCCGCCGCCTCCAGCGGCGGCCCCGTGCTCCGGGCGCCTTCCCGCCGCTGCCGCCGCTCCCGTTTCTCCTGCAGGTACTCTTTGATGACTCGCTCGTCCCTCCGCAGCCGCTCTGGGTCGTGGGCGCGCCCCTCGTTTGCGCTGACGTGTGCCTGCAGGAAGCCCGCCACGGCTCGCTGGTACTTCGCCAAGTCCCGGCGGTAGACGCGTCCCGTCAGCGCCCGGCAGCGCCGGCCGATGTCAGGCTTGAGGCGCTCCCACCAGCCGATCGGGTCCGTCCGTCGTTCCTCTTGCAGTGCCCTCCGCGCGTGGAGGAGCGTCTCCAGCTCCTGGGCGTACTCCTGCTGCCGCAGCTGTCGGGGGTCCAGGCGCCTTAGGGTTAGGGTTAGGGTTAGGGTTAGGGTTAGGGTTAGGGTTAGGGTTAGGGTTAGGGTTAGGGTTAGGGTTAGGGTTAGGGTTAGGGTTAGGGTTAGGGTTAGGGTTAGGGTTAGGGTTAGGGTTAGGGTTAGGGTTAGGGTTAGGGTTAGGGTTAGGGTTAGGGTTAGGGTTAGGGTTAGGGTTAGGGTTAGGGTTAGGGTTAGGGTTAGGGTTAGGGTTAGGAATAAATGATTTTTTTTTTTTTTTTTTAGGAATAAATGATTTTTATTGGACAAAGCCACCGTCCTACAGCACTTAAAAACAGTTGTCAGGAACACAAGCACAGCCAACAGGGAGGACAAGGTACAAAGCAATGGCATACAACGCATAAAAATACAGAAGCAAAGAAACAAACCCCCCTCGGAGAAGTACATCCCCGTGTACAGAACCCAGGACAAACCTGGGAACCAAAAGCAATGCAAAGCAAATACAGAACTAATACAGAACTAATACAAAACTAATACAAAACTAATACAAAACAGTTACACAAAGAGGTACAGCAACAGAAAACAGAATCAAAAAGGGTCAACTATTTACAACTATGTACAAATATTTATAACAGGGCAGATGGAGAGAGAACACACAGGAGGGAGATGGACAAGGAACCCCCATACACACAAGCTGCCCTCGCTACCGGGTCACCGCCACCTCCTTGTCCCCGACTCCAGCAGGGGGGTCAGGAATCCGAGGACCCCGACATGCGGACCCATGGCCTGCGGCCTCCATCTTTTCTACCCCCTCCGTTGTCAGAGGTGTAGCCCTACAAACGCCCTCGCCACCGAGGGGCAGTGACGGCGGCGGGTCGCCCGCCTGCAGCGTGGCCATCCCATCCCCCTCTGCTGCTGCCCCCTCCGGGGACGGGGCCATCCACAGCCGGAGTGGCTCACGAGCCTCCGTCTCCGGCGCCCTGATTGTCTCCTCCCTCGCCGCCTCCGGACCGGGCGGGACACTGCCGCTCCCCTGCTCCTCCGACTGCATCTCCACCTCCGCAGCGGGATCCGCCTCCTCCACCCGTGGACCCCCTACCTCAGGCCGTGCCGGCACCACCCTCGGCTCCTCCGTGTGCAGCTGGGCACTGTGGACCTCCAGTGGCCCCTTGCGCCGCTTGCGCTGCCGCTTCCCCTTGGGACTCCCCTTCCCGCCGGAGCCACCCGTCGGACTCGGAGGCGCGTCCGGAGAGTCGGGAGACGCCGGGCCTCCCCGGTGCTTGCCCGCCTGCCGTTTCCGCGCCCTGCGTTGCGGCTGCGGTCGTGGCGACAGCTTGTCCTCCGCACCCCCGGCACCGCCGCTCTGCCCCTCGCTCCCCTCGTCCGAGGAAGAGGAGGACCCCTCCTCCTCTGCGGATCCCTCGCCCTCCGTCTCCTGGAGCACGGCATAGCGGGAGCCGGACGGCACCGCCGCCGACCCGCTCGGACCCGCTCCTCCTCCTCCTCCGGCACAGGGACCCGAGCGACCCTTCCGGCCGCTGCCCACCACCTGCCACGCCTCCTCACAGCCACCGCCTCCTCCGCTACTGGTCCCCGGGCGCGAAGCGGCAGGCGCCTCTTCCGCGGCCCGACCCCGAGCGTCAGCCGGGGAGGATGATCTCTCCCACCCGCTCGCTGTCCCTGCCGCTCGCGGCCCCCGCTGCCGAGCCTCCGCCTCCGCCTTCCTCCGCTCCCGCTCAAAGGCCTCCGGGTGCCAGATGTTGAGGGCGGATGCGGGACACGTGCGGTACGCGTGTCCGCGAACCCCGCAGAGGCTGCACGTCACCGGCCGATCGCACGCGTCGGTGCGGTGGCCGCGCACGCCGCACTTGGAACAGAGTTCCGAGGTGCAGTGGCGCCGGATGTGGTCGAAGGCGCCACAGAGAAAACAGGCCGGCGGCTGGCCGCTGTAGCGCGTGACCCCCCGGTCCGCCCCCATAAAAAAGTACTTGGGGAGGTGGCGGAGCCGCCCCGTACCGGCGTCGCGGCGCAGCGCCACCACCGCCCGGAACTCGCCCGTCCAGTACCCACGGGCGTCGAGGCGCCGCTCCGGGGGCCGCAAGACCGTGCAGCGCTGCGCGAGCCAGATCCCCACGTCCTCCTGCGGAACCACCGTGGTCCGGAAGAAGACCGTGAGGACCTTGGCCTCCCCACGGAACAGCGGCATCAGCATCACGTCCCGGGCGAAGTCGGGGTCCCTCTGGAACGCCTCCCGAACCCGGGCCCAGAAGTTAGGGTTAGGGTTAGGGTTAGGGTTAGGGTTAGGGTTAGGGTTAGGGTTAGGGTTAGGGTTAGGGTTAGGGTTAGGGTTAGGGTTAGGGTTAGGGTTAGGTAGAAATGATTTTTTTTTTTTAGGGTTAGGTAGAAATGATTTTATTGCAATGAAGCACCATTCTACAAAACTGAAAAACAGCAATCAAAAAACAAGAAACAAGGAACAAGATACAAAGTTAACAAAGATAAGTACTACAATCATACATTAATCATACATAAACTAGACAACACCATTGCCTTACCATAAGCATATACATAAGCCTTAACTAAACATAACAGATTGCATACATACATACATATTTCCAGAAACTGTTTCCATAGACTATTTACATAACTATTTACATTTTCCTTTTATTTTCCTACAGAGATTACAGCAAAGGATGCTGACATGGAAAGCACTCATCATTCAAAAGGAACAAACCCAGCTCTCAGCAACAATTATTACAAAGGAGCATTACATCACTACACCACTTCAGGTAAGTACCAGAATCAACGAAGGTAAGTACCATGTATTTACGGTATGTTGTTGTTGTTGTTGTACATCCCTTATGTTATAGGTGGCGGGACTCCATCTAGCCAAGCCCACCGTTTTCTCCACTTGTCCGATGGCATCCCATCCCCCTTCTCATAAAGCGCTGCCCCATGTACCCGGGAGACCACAAAGCGCGTCCAGGCAGCAGTATCAGTAGGCTGCTTGCTCTCCAACTCTTTGCCTCGCTGAATAGACAATGCGAGCAGTACAAAGAGGTTTAGAAGGCGTACCACCGACCACGGGACTACCGCCCATTGCACCCTGCCCGTGCTGTCATTAACCGAGGTTCGAGGTCCCCTCCAGGCTGCTTGTGCAGGTTCTTGGCCAGACACTACCATTTCCCAATGTTGAGTGGCTAGACTCGGCCACTTGAATGCGTCCGCCACCGCTCTCCACAGCGCTCGTGCTGGAGCACACTCTGTTACAAAGTGCTCGACGGTCTCTATAACCGGCGGGGAGGCCGAACAGGCTGGTCTCCGGCATATCTGACGTGCTGGCGCTAACCAAGGCATGGTCGCTCCCACATGAAGCACTTGATGAAAGGCGCGCCAGCGTAATTCCCAGAGACTAAAAGGGATAGAGCGGTCTGCAAAATTCCCCTTGACTACTTCCTCCCGAAAGAGGTACTCAGAGGTGCGAGACCGTCTGAGTCGCCGCTGTTGTTCGGCCTTTTCTTGTAACCCTTTCACCACCATCATGTAAATCGTCCGCTTTAAGGATGCAGGGTCTGCACCCTGAACCTTACACTGGAATGCTGCCACCCCATACTCCCGCACCGCACCTGCCACCTCCTGCCAAAATTCTGGCAGTCCCTGCTTGAGAGCAGGCGTGAGACGAAAGCCCATGCCTTCATCCCTCCACCAACGACGGCCCCACGGTGTACCGTTCAGCACTCCATAAATACGTGCCCACACCGCACCACTACTGCCACCGCCACTGATGTTCCCCTGCTGCTCCTGCTGCTCTTGCCAGCGCACCACTCCTCCACAATTGGCTGCCAAGAAGATGGCCAGAAACAGTGGGCCCAAAGCCCGTGCCCCAAGACCGCCCTCCTCTACTCTCCTGTACGCAGTGGCTCGTGACAAGGGGAAAAATTTTGTTCCCCACGTAAAGCTAAAAAAGCGTCCTGTCACGCGATCCACCAAGACCTTGGGCGGGGGGTAAACTGCTGCCAAACATGCAACCTTAGGAACGCAATACGTTGTCAGATAACGAACCCGTTGGTAAATGGTCAATGACCAGGGCCGCCATAACCGACACTTATCCTCCACTTTCCTTTCCCACTCAAGCCAGTCAAATTCACCTCCACGACCCCGCAAACAAAACCGGACCTCCAATACGGCCACATGCTGCACCTCATCCTCAGAGACTCCCTCTCCACACTCCACCTCCCACCCTCCAGTCCGGAGAGACGCCAGCGATCGCCGGCAGATCTTTTCCGCTCGAGGCCGGAGGACAAAGGCTTGAGACTTGTCTTCATTAATGACTGCACCCGATGCCTCTGCGTACGCAACCAACTCCTCCTGCACCACCCGCCACTCTGCTGACGACCGCACCAACAGATTCACATCATCGGCATGGGCGACAATTTTCACCGGCATTGCTGGTACTGCCTCCGCCACCTCCATCCATCCCCCCGCGGACAACCGTACTCCTTGCAGTCGTGTGTTCCTCTGTAGACGCACCAGGAGGGGGTCCAATGCCAAGACGTATAGGAGGGCGCTCAGCGGACAGCCTTGACGAAGTCCTGACCACAAACGGACCTCCCTCCCTGGGCACCCGTCCACCCACGGGGTCACGTGAGCGTGCTCGTACAAAGTTCTTAAATAACTCACAAAACCCTCAGGAACCCCTTTGGCTCTCAAGACACATGCCAAGAAGTCCCGATCGATGCGGTCAAAGGCTTTTGACTGGTCCAGCTGGACGAGCGCTCCACCCCACCTCCCCACTCGAACCTCCTCGAAAACTTCTCGAAGGAGGATCAAGGAGTCAGTCATCCGCCTCCCCGGGACCGCACTGGTCTGAGTATCACTGACCAACTTTGCCGCCACTTTCGTCAGGCGACCGTTCAGTACCTTAGCCAGGATGCGATAGTCTGCACCCGTGACCGCAATCGGTCTCCAATTGGTCACTTGCGTCGAATCACCTCCTTTGTAGATAAAGGTAAGCACAGCCCCATAGAAATCCCTACTCAAACACTCCGCACCAGAGAGCACCCGATTATACAAGTCAGTTAGCGGAACGGTCAGGTACTGCTCATAGGTCTTATAAAAGGCATACCCCAGTCCATCTGGACCTGGGGCTGAGCGGTCCCTCCCTTGCCGAATGGCCTTCCGCACCTCCTCCACCTCCACGGGGCGGATCAGGCTCTCGACCTCCTCCTCTGTCAACTGATGTTCACTCACTGACCCCTGCAAGTATGCAGACACAGTAGCCATGTCAAGGTGTCTCCCACCATACATATTTTGATAATAGCCATGCAATACTTCCAACACGCCTTTACGCGTGGAGCGCAGCCGTCCCTGCTTCCCACCACCTCCACTTTCCCGAAGGCCTTCGAGTCGCTGACACGGCACTCGGACCCGCCTGTACCTCTCCCACTCACCCTCCTGCACTACAGATCCTTTAGAGCGATAAAGCTGCTGTTGTCGACGCACTTCTCTCCTCTTCTGATGGAAGAGCTGTATCGTGGCCCCATCCCTCATCAACCGCCGCTGATCCCAAGGGCGGCCCTCATTAATATGCTGATGAGCTTGGAGGAACCCGTTAAGGGCCCGATGGTAAATGGCTAGGTCCCTCCGGTAAGTCCTGGCCACCAGGGCCTGACACCTCCTCCGCACTTCCCCCTTCAGGGATTCCCACCAACGTGCCATATGCTCCTCGGGATGCGACTGAAGCCGATTCACCGCCGCCACCACAATCGCCTCTATTAACTCCCTCACTTCCTGCTCCTTCCGCAGGAGCCGCGGGGAGAGCCTCCACCGTGGACGTCCCTGGGACGGCAGGCATCCCGCATAGAGTTTACAAGCCAAAAACCCATGGTCCGACCAGGGCGTCAGGCCAACTGTGCACTGCTTCACCCGCCAAAACCGTGACGCCCACACTCTGTCCAACCTACTCACCACACATGAATGGTAGTACGTATACCTGACACCCGTCCGCTCCTGATGGAATACCCGAAAGGTAGGAGCACAATGGACCGGGAAGAAGGTTAGACTGTTCTCCACCTTAGGGTTAGGGTTAGGGTTAGGGTTAGGGTTAGGTTAGGGTTAGGGTTAGGGTTAGGGTTAGGGTTAGGGTTAGGGTTAGGGTTAGGGTTAGGGTTAGGGTTAGGGTTAGGGTTAGGGTTAGGGTTAGGGTTAGGGTTAGGGTTAGGGTTAGGGTTAGGGTTAGGGTTAGGGTTAGGGTTAGGGTTAGGGTTAGGGTTAGGGTTAGGGTTAGGGTTAGGGTTAGGTTAGGGTTAGGGTTAGGGTTAGGGTTAGGTTAGGGTTAGGGTTAGGGTTAGGGTTAGGGTTAGGGTTAGGGTTAGGGTTAGGGTTAGGGTTAGGGTTAGGGTTAGGGTTAGGGTTAGGGTTAGGGTTAGGGTTAGGGTTAGGGTTAGGGTTAGGGTTAGGGTTAGGGTTAGGGTTAGGGTTAGGGTTAGGGTTAGGGTTAGGGTTAGGGTTAGGGTTAGGGTTAGGGTTAGGGTTAGGGTTAGGGTTAGGGTTAGGGTTAGGGTTAGGGTTAGGGTTAGGTTAGGGTTAGGGTTAGGGTTAGGGTTAGGGTTAGGGTTAGGGTTAGGGTTAGGGTTAGGGTTAGGGTTAGGGTTAGGGTTAGGGTTAGGGTTAGGGTTAGGGTTAGGGTTAGGGTTAGGGTTAGGGTTAGGGTTAGGGTTAGGGTTAGGGTTAGGGTTAGGTTAGGGTTAGGGTTAGGGTTAGGGTTAGGGTTAGGGTTAGGGTTAGGTTAGGGTTAGGGTTAGGGTTAGGGTTAGGGTTAGGGTTAGGGTTAGGTTAGGTTAGGGTTAGGGTTAGGGTTAGGGTTAGGGTTAGGGTTAGGGTTAGGGTTAGGGTTTAGGGTTAGGGTTAGGGTTTAGGGTTAGGGTTAGGGTTTAGGGTTAGGGTTAGGGTTTAGGGTTAGGGTTAGGGTTAGGGTTAGGGTTAGGGTTAGGGTTAGGGTTAGGGTTAGGGTTAGGGTTAGGGTTTAGGAATAAATGATTTTTTTTTTTTTTTTTTAGGAATAAATGATTTTTATTGGACAAAGCCACCGTCCTACAGCACGTAAAAACATTTGGCAGGAACACAAGCACAGCCAACAGGGAGGACAAGGTACAAAGCAAGGGCATACAACGCATAAAAACACAGAAGCAAATAAACAACCCCCCCCTCGGAGAAGTACATCCCTCTGTACAGAACCCAGGACAGACCTGGGAAACAAAGCAGTTCAAAGCTAATACATGACTGATACAAAACAGGTACACAAGATTTACATCAACAGAAAACAGAATCGAAAGGTTCAACTATTTAAAACTATGTACAACTATTTACAACAGGGCAGATGGAGAGAGAAAAACACTTGAGATGGACCAGAAAACCCCCGTACCCACAGGCCGCCCTTGCTACTGGGGCACCGCCACCTCCTGGTCCCCGACTCTGTCAGGGGGGTCAGGAATCGAGGACCCCGACATGCGGACCCATGGCCTGCGGCCTCCATCTTCTCTACCCCCTCCGATGTCAGAGGTGTAGCCCTACGAAGGCCCTCGCCACCGAGGGGCAGTGAAGGCGGCGGGTCGCCCGCTTGCGGCGTGGCCATCCCATCCCCCTCCGCTGCCGCCCCCTCCGGGGACGGGGCCATCCACAACCGGAGCGGCTCGCGAGCCTCCGTCTCCGGCGCCCTGACGGCCTCCTCCCTCGCCGCCTCCGGACCGGGCGGGATACAGCCGCTCCCCCGCTCCTCCGACTGCATCTCCACCTCCACAGCGGGATCCGCCTCCTCCACCCGTCTACCCCCTACCTCCGGATGTGCTGTCAACACCCTCGGCTCCTCCGTGTGCAGCTGGGCGCTGTGGACCTCCAGCGGCCCCTTGCGCCGCTTCCGCTGCCGCTTCCCCTTGGGACTCCCCTTCCCGCCAGAGCCACCCGGCGGACTCGGAGGCGCGTCCGGAGAGTCGGGAGACGCCGGGCCTCCCCGGTGCTTGCCCGCCTGCCGTTTCCGCGCCCGTCGTTGCGGCTGCGGTCGTGGCGACAGCTTGTCCTCCGCACCTCGTGCACTGCCGCTCTGCCCCTCGCTCCCCTCGTCCGAGGATGAGGAGGACCCCTCCTCCTCTGCGGATCCCTCGCCCTCCGTCTCCTGGAGCACGGCATAGCGGGAGCCTAACGGCACCGCCGCCGACCCGCTCGGACCCGCTCCTCCTCCTCCTCTGGCACAGGGACCAGAGCGCCCCTTCCGGCCACTGCCCACCACCTGCCACGCCTCCTCACAGCCACCTCCTCCTCCGCTACTGGTCCCCGGGCGCGAAGCGGCAGACGCCTCTTCCGCGGCCCGACCCCGAGCGCCTTAGGGTTAGGGTTAGGGTTAGGGTTAGGGTTAGGGTTAGGGTTAGGGTTAGGGTTAGGGTTAGGGTTAGGGTTAGGGTTAGGTTAGGGTTAGGGTTAGGGTTAGGGTTAGGGTTAGGGTTAGGGTTAGGGTTTAGGGTTAGGGTTAGGGTTAGGGTTAGGGTTAGGGTTAGGGTTAGGGTTAGGGTTAGGGTTAGGGTTAGGGTTAGGGTTAGGGTTAGGGTTAGGGTTAGGGTTAGGGTTAGGGTTAGGGTTAGGGTTAGGGTTAGGGTTAGGGTTAGGGTTAGGGTTAGGGTTAGGGTTAGGGTTAGGGTTAGGGTTAGGGTTAGGGTTAGGTTAGGGTTTAGGGTTAGGGTTAGGGTTAGGGTTAGGGTTAGGGTTAGGGTTAGGGTTAGGGTTAGGGTTAGGGTTAGGGTTAGGGTTAGGTTAGGGTTAGGGTTAGGGTTAGGGTTAGGGTTAGGGTTAGGGTTAGGGTTAGGGTTAGGGTTAGGGTTAGTAGGTTAGGGTTAGGGTTAGGGTTAGGGTTAGGGTTAGGGTTAGGGTTAGGGTTAGGGTTAGGGTTAGGGTTAGGGTTAGGGTTAGGGTTAGGGTTAGGGTTAGGGTTAGGTTAGGGTTAGGGTTAGGGTTAGGGTTAGGGTTAGGGTTAGGGTTAGGGTTAGGGTTAGGGTTAGGGTTAGGGTTAGGGTTAGGGTTAGGGTTAGGGTTAGGGTTAGGGTTAGGGTTAGGGTTAGGGTTAGGTTAGGGTTAGGGTTAGGGTTAGGGTTAGGGTTAGGGTTAGGGTTAGGGTTAGGTTAGGGTTAGGGTTAGGGTTAGGGTTAGGGTTAGGTTAGGGTTAGGGTTAGGGTTAGGGTTAGGGTTAGGGTTAGGGTTAGGGTTAGGGTTAGGGTTAGGGTTAGGGTTAGGGTTAGGGTTAGGGTTAGGGTTAGGTTAGGGTTAGGGTTAGGGTTAGGGTTAGGGTTAGGGTTAGGGTTAGGGTTAGGGTTAGGGTTAGGGTTAGGGTTAGGGTTAGGGTTAGGGTTAGGGTTAGGGTTAGGGTTAGGGTTAGGGTTAGGGTTAGGGTTAGGGTTAGGGTTAGGGTTAGGGTTAGGGTTAGGGTTAGGGTTAGGGTTAGGGTTAGGGTTAGGGTTAGGGTTAGGGTTAGGGTTAGGGTTAGGGTTAGGGTTAGGGTTAGGGTTAGGGTTAGGGTTAGGGTTAGGGTTAGGGTTAGGTTAGGGTTAGGGTTAGGGTTAGGGTTAGGGTTAGGGTTAGGGTTAGGGTTAGGGTTAGGGTTAGGGTTAGGGTTAGGGTTAGGGTTAGGGTTAGGGTTAGGGTTAGGGTTAGGGTTAGGGTTAGGGTTAGGGTTAGGGTTAGGGTTAGGGTTAGGGTTAGGGTTAGGGTTAGGGTTAGGGTTAGGGTTAGGGTTAGGGTTAGGGTTAGGGTTAGGGTTAGGGTTAGGGGTTAGGGTTAGGGTTAGGTTAGGGTTAGGGTTAGGGTTAGGGTTAGGGTTAGGGTTAGGGTTAGGGTTAGGGTTAGGGTTAGGGTTAGGGGTTAGGGTTAGGGTTAGGGTTAGGGTTAGGGTTAGGGTTAGGGTTAGGGTTAGGGTTAGA